>NC_059112.1:50712050-51370800 GCF_020740685.1 Jaculus jaculus
AATGACAATACAATTAAGAAATCATCATCATTTATCAACATTTATGAAAACTAAACTGCAATAATTCATTCTCTTCAGACACTAAATTTAACTCAATTTTTGGTTTAGGGTGTAGAAAATCAAATGGATCTTTCACCCAACTCTTCCCTTAAGTTCTCCAATTTCTATTCAGGAAAAAGTTGGAGCTAGAGAAGTGAAACACAGAAATATCTTTAATTTTATATCTTCTGAAATATTTTTACTAATAATATTCTCTTCAATATGTTGCAAAGATCTTAGGAACATTAGTAGCTAGGATGATAACTTTGAAGCCTTGTTTGCCATGACATCCTTTAGAATGGATACATTGAAAGTGATGGAATATATCACTGTTTTGCCTTGTGTATTTCTAATTCTGTAAAAATATCTACGTAACTTAGATGCAAGGTTAAATTCAAAACACACAAAAAGTCCTTCATAAAGTCTTCTCTCACATATATCTGACATAAACTCAAAATTGTACACAGCTCCTATCTAGCACAGGGCTTTTATTGAGCTAGGTTGCAAATCTATACTGGACTGTAACCAGCACTGTTAATATATGTCTTTCAGTAGTACAAATGTGAAGTAATACTGTTCCAATACCAAATGCAGTTTAAATTTATCAGCTATCAGCAAATATTGTACTCACCATACCCAAACATTCTGAAAAGATTATTTTTTTCCAGCAGTCATGTGAAATATTTTCTCTTTTGCTATACAATATGCTAGGAAGTCTTACTCAACAGAACTAAGAAATTGTGTTGATAATCTTAAGTCATTTTCTTTCTTCAAAAATATTCAAGAGGCTTACCAATATGTTCAGCATGCTGTTTCTCAGTGTTGTTTTAATCATGACGTTTTAAAGTTTCCATATGAAAGAATATTATTATAAGTAACACATTGAGTCCTGTCATTTTCCAAAGGTTTCAACATCAAGACTGGAGTTTAAGTAATCTTCATTCTAATGTCTTTTACTTACTCTTTCTTTTTGAAATTTGGCTCATGTGAATGCAAAGTTGGAAAGCTGACAGCCAAGGAAGAAGTACATACCTGTGCAATAGTGGTACACAGCCTTTATGGGTAACCAACTGTGCTCTGATAGGACATGAAGCCTGGTCAGTGGGAGAGAACTCATATCTGATACTGAGAACCAAGTCAAAATCCCATGGATAGGAAAATTATAGCCTCCAGAGATAAGCCCCCATTGCTCTCTAGATACATACAGTGGGCATACACATCAAAAAATCTCTAATGGGAGGGGGTAGATCACAGATGAGCCTAAATAATGGTACCAAACTGCCTGTATTTACTGAAAAGAAAACTAATAAATTAAATTAAAAAAAAAATCTCTCAAATAGCTTTATATATCCCCCTTAATCCAAGCTGCTCTCACTATTGGTTGGAGAATCTGTTTCATTTTACAGATGGCAGAGGATAGTGGGAGATCCAAGATCAATCAATATGCAACAAAAGATATCCAACTGCCTATAAAACTGCAACCTATACCAAATCTGCCAGGGCCCAGGGAAAAAAAATGTAGAAGCAGTGACACAAGCATTGCTTTCACTACTAGCCTGACAACCAGCTCCATAGACACTGTGGTTAATAAAAACCCATCAAAGCAGAAATCCAGAGGCTATACAAATCATCATATCAGATTCATAACAGGTCCACTATGGCTCAGGAAACATTGTGGACAGGAAAAATTGTGTAAGAGGGGCAGAAAGATGGTAAGAGCCACAGGGTGTTTAGGGTTATCCTGAGGCATCCCTACCCCAGAGATTGCCTTCACTACCCCACAGTGAACACCAATAACTACTGAGGAAGGCCCACAGTAAAATTGAAGTGGGGGAGAGAGGATATAAGAGTATAACTTTAAGTACTTTTTTTTAATTTGAGAGACAGAGAGACAGAAGGCGAGGTCGAAAACAATGGGCATGACAAGGACTCCAGCCACTGCAAACAAACTCCAGATGCTTGTGCCACCTTATGCATCTGGTTTATGTGAGCCATGGGGAATCAAACATGGGTCCTTTGGGTTTTCAGGTAAGTGCCTTAACTGCTAAGCCATCCTCTAGCCAAAGTATAACTATAAAAAAGTTTTAAAAATTAAAAAGATGGGCACAGCAGCATGGAGTGAGTAGATCAGACCCCTGTTTCCCTGCTCCTCCCAGTAGGGTCGCTGCACTCGATGGTGTGCAGGGAGGCACAGCCAGGAGTAGTAGGCCAGATTCCAGTTCCCTGATCTTGGTAGGTCTCATTATACCTTGCTTGGGGAGGCCTGGTCCCTGTGTGGACTGTGGAATCAGGCCTTTTGCTCTGGTATCCTTTGTGGCCAGTAGGTACTAACATCCCTATCCACCTGAATCAGAGGATGCATGGGCCAAAGGACAAAATATTTCTTCCTCCTCAATGAAATAGTATCCCTAAAATGGGTAGACAACAATGCAAAAAAGCCAACAAAAGTCAGAAAACTAAGAACACTCCACCAAGGATGCCTAGTCCTACAATGGAAGCCTCCAACAAAATAATAGAAAAATCAACAGAAATTCATGCCCAAAATGAAAAAAATACAACCACCAATGTGAACCTGATCAAAAGAAGCACTGAACTGAAAGCAAACTATCAAAGAAACAATTGTATCAATGAAATTGAACAGAATCATCTCTTAGAGCATTCAGCTTTTGATAGTAGGCTTAACTTGATTGAAGAATATGTTAGAACCCTCAAAAGAGATAGAAACAAATTGAAGATGAGTCAAGAAATGGAATATCTCAACAACTGGTTGATTAAGCTTAATGAAGACTTGATCAAATGCAAGAATACATGCTAGGAAACATCAAGAAAATCAGATATCGAACTGAAATTGTACATCCATAAAGAGATGGACATGATAGAAAATAACACAACAGAAAAGAAAAATCAAATAGAACTTATAAAAACCTCTCTAGTACCCCTTATCAAAAGAATTACTTGTGTGGAACACAGAATATCTGACCTGAAAGACAAGACAGAAAAAAATGATCAGGGGACCAAAACCCACTAAGTTAAAAAAAGCAAGTGAACAGAATACAAGGAAACTGTGAGATACCCTAAAACAACCAATCAAAACACCCATAAAGACACAATAAAATCTGAAGAAAAATGATTGAACTTGGAACAGATCATACTAAGTGAACACACACAAAGAAAGACAGTTGTTGCATGGTTTCACTCATCTGCAGTTCCTAACCTGGATCAGCCTGAGTGGCTGACATACCTGAATGGTATCTTGAGGCTTGGACAATAGGGAGGGTACGGCTTGGGAGAAGGGGAAAGGTGGGGAGGGGTCACAAAGCTGAACCCAAATTGCATTGGTACCACAGAATCCTATAACTTGAAAGTTAGACTAAAAGGTTGAGCTCTCAATAGGACCTTAGGGGGAGCACCTGAATCAAAGGGCACTAGAGAAGATGAGATGAAGCCTCTCCTTTAAATTTCTCTTTTTTTTCTGTCATTTTATTTTTTCCCCCTTTGTGCTGGCCTTTAATTCCCTGTACCAGGATGCAGTTAACATCTACAATAAGCTGTTGATCAGAGAGACCTATGAGGTCTCCCAAAACTAATAAGATAGTCTTCTGTCAGAGCACTTGATTACCCACCAGGATTAATGGTAAGACCCTACTGCTGAAGACACCAAACACTGTCAGCAAGGACCATGAAGAGCTGGTTGCTATCCAGAAGAGATCCATTCCACAGGCACTTAGCCCATCTAGTGCTAGAAGGCACTATATGAGCTATTGGGAAAAAGTGGCCAACATCTGTCTGAGTAACTCAAAATCCAAGCTACTCAGAAGCAAACAACCTGACATGATGTTCACACATGTGCAAGAGTAGTACACAGCCATGATGGGTATCCAACTGCTCTTGGATTGGCTAACATATCTGCTCAGTGGAAGGGAAACCATATCTGGAACTGGAAAATAAGTCAGTATCCTATCCAGATAATGATTTTGCTTTCCAATGTCAAGCTTCCACTAATTTTGGGCTATAAGAAAGTCTACACCCTTTCAATTCTCTCCAAATTAATAATGGTTATCCTATTTAACTGTTGCGGATTTTACTTTTTCTTTACTCTTCTCTTTTTTGAAGCAGGACCTGAGGAGATAATCCAGTACACTTCACCCCAGTCCCAGCTGAAACCACAGAGGAATTGGGCAAATGAGCAAGAGTGATGCTTTTTGGGTGAACCCGATATTAACACAAAGGTGAAGGGGATAAACACTGAGGAAACTCAACACCTACCAATGCAGACATCCAGAGGCTCCTAAGAGCCCATCACTGAAGTAGACTTAAAATGTGCCCAACAAAGCTCAGGGAATTTTGCTAAAGAGGGGGTAGAAAGAATGCTATAGCCACAGTTGGGACAGGCACAGACACATTGCCTCTCCCCCATAACTGACTGCTTCCCCCACAATGCATGACCCACAATCCACATGGGGTTGACCTGCATCCCCAATAAGGAAGAACTCTTTGGAAAAGGGGCCAGGATGATGAAAATGATGGTACCAACACGTGTTGTTTATATATTAAGTATGTCCATATCTAATAAAAAAAAATTAAAAAAATAAAAAGGCAAAACAAATCTTTAGAAAGTTGGAAGTTTCAATCAGTATTTTTCTAATTAGCATCAATATTTCCACTTCCAGATCCAATTGAAGAACTTGATTATGTATCTGTATAGTTCCTTTATTATCCCATTTTCTCCTAAAAAAGAAAAATCCATTTCAATAGGTATTCTATAATTGCTACTAAAAATAGCCAAAATAATATTTCAAAAATATAACTGTTCTCAACTGAGTCTCAATTGAATATCTGATGCTGAACATCCATTTCAAAGTCACACTAATATAAAACTAGACAGCACAACTTTAATTTTGCTATCATGAACACCAAACCCACCCATAATGAACTGACTGAAAATCATGTTAGTCAATATATTCAATTAATACCCCTCCTGTTAAATGCCTTTCTAGTATACTAAAATTGACCTCAATATTCCCTAAAATGTGAAAATTCAAGCAAAGGATTTATATAAAACATTGTAATATTTTGTTTTATATTATCCAAAAAAATTCTTCATGACTAATAGAATTGATTTAATGAATTATTAATGGGTGACACACATACTGTGAAAAACTGATATACATTTGGTACCCTCTGTTGTGTTGGTGGCTTGTACATGTCAGTTTTGTGATGACAGAACCTAGTTGACCTATCATATATTATTGATTTTATAGACATATCTTATAGTAATACATCTTAGATTTTAATTCTTCATACATTTTGATAGAGAGTTTTTAAAATATATTTTACTTATTTGAGAGAGAGAGAGAGATAATGGGCATGTAGGACCTTTAGCCACTGCAAATGAACTCCAGATGCATGCACCATCTTGTGCATCTAGCTGTAAGTGGTAACTGAGGAACTGAGTAATCAAACTTGAATCCTTTGGCTTTGCATGTAAGAACCTTAACCAAGAAGCAATCTCTCAAGACCATTATGTGGAGTTTTTAAGAGTGCCATTCTGGTCAGATCCAATGAGGATCCAATGAGGTTTACCATCAGTAGGTCAACTATCAAGTTGGAGCTGATGATATATTTTCATAAACTTTCTTAGAATGCATTCTTGACCTGAAAATAAGACCAGAGGCATATTAAAACAACATAACACACAGTAATATTACTACCAGCTATGGAGAACTTTTTGATATCCAAGATCATACTAATAATAAGGCAAAAGGCCTATAGCTCTTCTCATCACTAACTTATAGGGCTCAGTCTATTTCTATATGGAAAACTACCTAAACCAATACTGGAAAATTGGAAAGCAATATGGAGAATCCTAAAGAAACTGACTGTAGAGTCACAAACAGACCCAGTTATTCCCTTACTGAGCATGTACCCTAAAAGCTCCATGCCTCAGCTCAGAGAGATTTGCTCAATTATCTTTATAGCTGCTCAATTCATAATAGCCAAGAGCTAGGATCAACCCAGATGTCCATCATTAGAAGAAAAGATAACTAAGATGTGGTATATCTACATGATGGAATTCTATATGGCAGTAAGGAAAAATGACACAATGAAATTTGAAGAAAAATGGTGGAACCTGTAACAGAAAATTCTCAGTGAACTCAACCAATCACAGAAAGATAATCGCCATATAGTTTCACTCATCTACAGCTCCTAACCTGAACCTACCCAAGTTGCTGACATACCTACCAAGCATCTCAAGGACCAGACAATGAGGAGGGTTGGGAGGGTGGGGAGGGTAAGGAAGGGGTGGGGAACACAAAACTGGACCCAAAAGGCAATGATACCATAAAACTCTACATCCTAAAAGACAGACAAAATGGTTGAACCTTCACCAGGCCCTTAGAGGGAACACCAGATTCACAAGGCCCTGGAGAGGGTATGGTGAAAACTGATGATTATCTTCTCCTGTTTCTGCTTCCCTCTCTCTTTCTGTCTCTCCCTCCCTCCCTCTTCTCTCTCATCTCTCTGTCTCTTTTATATCACTTATCCATTTCTTCCTTCTCTTCTTAGGCACTGACCTGTAACTCCTGGTACCAGCAGGTGTGTATCAACCAAAAAAAGGTTTTGATCACAAAGATCTACAAGGTCTCCCAAAAGAAGACATATTTATGTCAGAGCGCTTGGTGACCCACCATAGGTTAGGGGTAAGGCCCTACTGCTGAAGACACCATACACTCTTGGCATGTATCATGGAGCAACATGGCTGAAAGCTGGAAGAGAGTCAGTCCCCACATAGCGTGTCTAGTGCCAGAAGGTGCTACGTGAGCGACTGGGGGAAATGACCAATATCTGGCCAAGCAATGCATCGTCTAACCTACTTAGCAACAAACAACCTGACGTGATGCTCATACAAGTGCAATAGTGGCACACAGCCATGGTGGGACACCAACTGCTCTCGATTTGACTAACTGATCTGCTCAGAGGAACAGAACCCATAGCTGGAGCTGGGAAACAAGCCAGAACCATATCCAAAAGTTAACCCACTTTCCATTAAACTCTCTCTAAAAAACAATGGTTATCATATTTACTTGGTGCTAACTTTACTCTCAATTGGAGAATCTGATTCTGTTTTTCAGATAGATGCAGACCCTAAGGACAGAACCACCCCATCATACCTTTAAAAAGGCCCCAGCTGAAATTAAGAATAACTGGGGGAAAAGCCGGGCATGGTGGTGCACGCATTTATTCTCAGCACTCAGGAGACAGAGGTAGGAGGGTTGCCATGAGTTCAAGGTCACCCTGAGACTCCATAGTGGATTCCAGGTCATCCTGGGATAGAGTGAGACCTACCTAAAAAAAAAAAAAAAAAGAATAATTGGAGAAACATGCCAGAATGCTGTTTTCTTGGTGAAACGGGAACCAGCACAAGAGTGAAGGAGATAGACACAGAAAAATCAACCCCTACCAAAGCAGATATCCAGAGACACAAAGGCACCCAAGATTTCAACATGGAAGCAGTCCTAATATGAACTCAATATGGCTCAGGGAAATTTGCAGAAGGGGCAGAAAGACTGTTAGAGCCACACTTTGGGTGTGACATGCAGAGACATTTCCTCCTACCCATAAATGATGGCTAACCCCACAATGCATGACCCATATACCCCAACAAGGAGGTCACTGTGGAGGGGGGAGGACAGGGAAGAGGCTAAAAATGGTACCAACTTGATTGTATTCATTGACTACAAAAATAAAATAAAGAAATAAGTAAACTAGAAGTCATATTTGTCAGGAGTTACAAAGTACATAGCACACTGAACACAGCATAGCACAGGGGAACATTGTACACTCACCATATGTTTGTCTTCAGTTTGGCTAGCTGTGTCCTAATTATTCCTGTCTTGGAAGTTGCACCGTTCACTTCAGTGGTGATGCATTTAGGTCCTATCACTATACAAAACAGCAATCTCAGCCCCTGTTCATTGGTCTTTCTATTGTTATTTCTTTTCAGTGTAAGAGACAGTTGCTTGTTAGGAATTTAGCATATGTTAACTATGTTAATATTTTTATTAGGACTACATATATATACATATACACATATAAGTATACATATATATATGTACACACACATACATTTATGATTTCTGTATATTTGATGCACATGCATCTGGATGGGGCTTTGCAAACTGGAGCAGTACTGGTTCAGGAAGACTTGGCTACGTCCCATGCAATCTAATGAAAAGCTCCATGCACCATCTATCTATTTATCAAATTCAGTACAAATAAGTTACCAAACTATATTTGGACAATTTGGTAATGTGTAAGATAAAGTATAGAGAACTATATCCTTTCAAAACAAGGTTATCAAAGACATCCTCTGTTGGGCCTTGAGAGGCCCGGGCATGAGGCCTAGTGGAACTTCCTGAGCCTAGTTACAGTTTGGTGATCTGCCTTGAGCTAGCTACACCTAATGGCTTCTGGCCTGCTCCTTCCGTGTAGGAGTTGGAATTCCTGCACACATGCTTGGGACCAATTATCTCAAAGGTCGTGGTTTACTATTGGCCCTTACCTCTCCCCTTGCCCCCTGTACTAAAATCCCCACCTTCGTTCTCAACATTATATAGGTAACTGCTTGTAACAAAGTGAGTTCCTGCTTCGACAAGACTCCCGACTCAGTGTGGTTTTTCTCTGGTGACTAGGAGAGGTTCTGAGGCATCTGACGTTAACCCTCTTCCTCAACCCCTTGGGAGGAACCAGCAGGCCTGGTCCCTCCACAGCACTACCTACCCACTGGGGAGGAGCCAGGCATCTGGCACCCAACATGGGGCTCTGGGAACCCGGCAGACTAGTGCCCTGTGAGAGGAATTCATTGAGGAGGTCAATCAGTGTGCGGTGAGCATACCCTCATAAGTTATGAGACAGTCTTCATATTGAATGCGATAAATTTTGCTTCTGTAACCTGTACTTGCTTGTCAACATCTCTTTGTTCCCTTTCTCTTTCCTTTCACTTTTGGGTCCCAGCAAGTAGCATCTGTGGCTTTTGTATTTCTGAACGGGTCAAATGTCCCTAGTGGACATACTGTGTGGCTTTTGACCTTTAGGCTTGTGCATCTCTCTCTCTCTCTCTCTCCCTCCCCCCCCCACCTTGGGCCTGTGAAGGCAGGCCAGCTTTTTCTGCCATTAAGGAACTTCCCCTGGATCTGTAAGCTTCAATAAATATCCCTTCCTACATAACTGTACCTGGTCTGGATGTTCATCTCAGTGACCCTGAAGCTGTCTGATACAGAACTTGGTACTGAGAAGAGGACTGAGATAAACCTGACCATGTGGATGTTAATCTTTTGGAACCCTTGTTTTGGAGGAATAGGCATGGATTTGGTGCTTACAACTGAAGGTGTCTTCTGGAGTGGTAAGCCAAATTTTATGGACTATTCTGATGAGAATCTAAGAATGCTAAGTGCAGACAGCATTGAACTTCGAGGCTTGGCTTATGAGCTTTCTAAGGGAAGGAAAGACTGCAGAGGACTTTGTTGGAACTGGGCTACTGGCATAAGGGCTGGCTGCGTCCTGCTGCCCAGTCCCAGAGAGTTTAATCAAGATTAAATTTGTAATGGACTGATGTGCTTGGCTAGAGGTATTGGGCTGAGAGATTTAAGATTTTAAGATGGAAAACTTTAAGCAAGTTAAATTTACTGGCATAGAGTGTGGCTTTAGATTACTAAAGCTGTTATTGTCAACACATTAGCAATCTTAAGGAAGATGGTCCAATTGCTTTACCATATAAAGGATGCCTGAGGGAAGACTATCATAGAAATGCAAACACTTCTGGATGGTGGTTGAGTTTGCATTGTTTCAGTATCTCCTTGGATGCCTTCTACTAGTTAAAAATGTTTACTCTGTGCCTTTATATGTTAGAAGTGTTTAACTTGTTTGATTTCATTCAGCTGTTTATTTGTTTGTTGTTTGCATTCTGCAGCCACCTGGCTGGAGGCAATGTCACTGGGTGGATCTTAAGGTGTGGTGGTAGGTTTCAGATTTCAATCTAAAGATATACAAAGTGTGCCTAGCAGGAGTTCCTGAAGTGTGCTGTGGCTTTTGGCTTTAGGCTTGTACTCATTATTCCCCCTTTGGAAACTTAAATATATATTCTTATCAGTTGATACTTTCTCCCATGCCTATTGGGTATCTGCACATGCTGGGGAGAAATCTAAACATGCCATTAGTCATAAGCTTCAATGTTTTGCCACTCTTGAGCTGTCTGATCAAATTAAAACAGATAATGGGCCCTGCTTTGTAAGCAAGGCCTTTGTAGATTTTCTCCAGACCTGGAAAATCTCACATTTCACAGGCATCACATACAACCCCCGCAGCCAAGCTATCCTTGAAAAATATAATCAGACTCTCAAGTATCAATTACAAAAACAAAGGGGGGAATCCTTACCCCCACATGACCAACTAAAAAATGCATTATTTACCCTAAATATTTTAAATTTTTCTAAAGAAAATAAACAATTATCCCCTTTTCAAAAACATTGGTCCATTACCTACAGTTCTATCTGGGTAAGATGGAGGGACCCATTGACTGGGGCCTGGAGAGGATCAGACTCACTCCTCACAGCAGGGAGAGGGTGTGGATGTGTCTTCCCTCAAGATGAAAAAAGACCCATTTGGGTACCAGCGAGAGACGTAAAATATTTGTCCCAACAAGGGAACACTGACAATCACTTCTCCAGGGAGTGTCCCACCCCTGAGGACTGTTCCTAAAATGGTCTTCACCCTCCTCTGGCTTTGCCTCCAATCTGGGCCTCCCTAGCTGCTTGCAGTGCAGTTGCCCATACGACCTTAAAAAATTGCTCGGCTACCTTCCTCATCCCCGTCCAGCTTTTCCCAATGTTTCCTCTGGAACTTGCATTTGGGCCCCGCCTTCCCCTAATAATTTCAGTATAGATGTGAGATACATTCATCCTTCCTTATGTACTTTTAACACAACTGAGCCCAGTGCTCAACACTGCCTGTCTTCTGGAATGGTTTATGTTTGTGGAGGTGGGATGGCCTATGACTTTCTGCCCACCAATTGCATGGGCCTTTGTGCCCCAGCCATCTTAATCCCAGATGTAGATATCATTCTTGGAAGCTAGCTTCCTTGGCTGAGGTAGTCCTACAAAACAGGAGGGGACTAGACCTACTAACAGTGGAAAAGTGAGGCATATGCTTATTTTTACAGGAAAAATGCTGCTTTTAAGCCAATAAATCGGGAATCGTCCAGGACAAGATTAAGAGGCTCCAGGAAGACTTGGAGAGGAGTGGTGGGACCTCCAGGACAGCCCACTGTGGACAGGCTTATATGGCTTCTTACCCTACCTCCTCCCTCTACTTAGGCCCCTCTTTCCCCTCCTCCTTATCCTCACTGTCGGGCCTTGTGTAATTAACAAAATTACACAATTCATTCACCAGCAGCTACAGGCAATAAAACTCTATCAGGATGAGATACATTACCACAGGCTGGCAACTCAGGAATTTAGTTCCTCAAATGACCCACTGCCACCTCCTCTGGCCTCCATGTGACCAATGATGGGTAAGATCTCAGACTGACTGAGACAACTAAGACAGGCCATGGAGTGGATTCTCAACGAGCTGGATACATAGTACCCAGTGACGGGTAAGATTCCCCAGAGGGGGATACCTAAGACAGGGGCCATGTTTTCCATTATGCTTACAAAAACGAAAGGGGGAGATGTTGGGCCTTGAGAGGCCCTGGTGTGAGGCCTATGAGGCCTAGAGTATCTTCCTGAGCTAGCTACAGTTTGGTGATCTGCCTTGGGCCAGCTACACCTAATGGCTTCTGGCCTGCTACTTCCACGTAGGAGTTGGAATTCCCACACATGCTCTTGGGACCAATTATCTCAAAGGTCATGGTTTACTATTGGCCCTTACCTCTCCTCCCCCATGTCCTAAAATCCCCACCTTCATTCTCAACATCATATAGGCAACTGCTTGTAACAATAAAGTGAGTTCCTGCTTCGACAAGACTCCAAACTCAGTGTGGTTTTTCTCCAGTGACTAGGAAAGGTTCTGAGTCGTCCAACGTCCACCCTCTTCCTCAACCCCTTGGGAGGAACCAGTGGGCCTAGTCCCAGCTCAGCACTACCTACCTGCCAGGGAGGAGCCTGGCAATCCTCTTGCAAAATACACTACTTAGGATGACCTCAGAAATAGGTCAGCAGTGTCAAATGTGGGTAGGAAGTTAAAACAGGAAAAGAAATGATTACTTCAGTGGGTTATTAAAAATCTGTGGTTTGGGCAAGAATTGTGCTAACAGATGTTTACTAATCCCACTGCATTAAGATAATGTTTGTTTCAAGCAGAGTGTTATGGCTAACACCTGTAATTACAGCACTTGGGAGGCAGAGTTAGTCATATTGCTGTGAGTTTGAGGCCAACCTGAACTGGAATAAAACCCTGCCTCAAAACAACCAGTTTATATGTTTTAAAGAATAAATCTCAGAAACAGTGGTCCCATAAAAACATGCATGTCTGCTGGGTAGATACTTTAGTGGTTAAGAGAACTTGCTGCTTAAGCATGAAAAACTGCCAAGTTCAACTGTCTGGAATCAATGTTAAAGGCTGGGCACTCATCTGTAACCCAAGTCCATGGGCAGGGAGAGAGGAGGGCAGCAGAGACTACAGTGTTTTTGTTTTTTGTTGGACATTGTAAGACATTAGCTCTGCAGCTGAGTGAGAGAGCTTTCTCAAGGAAATACATAGATGAGAGATACAAAAGGCATACACAATGTTCTCTAGCCTGTGCATGCATGCATACACATCTACACACACAAATACACACACAATGCACACATCTCACTACATGTGTATACAGCACACATCACTCACATATGCAACACATCATATACACACACATGTAACCTATATTTAGATTTATCTTAAAAAGATTAAATATACCTAAAAATAAGAAACACAAATAAAACCAATATCTTACTTACATTACCCTATATATGTTATTATTCATTAAAAAAAATTTTATTAGTTTTCTATTCAGCAAATACAGGCAGTTTGGTACCACTATTAGGCTCATCCATGACCTACCCCCTCCCCAATGGCCCCTCCTTGTTGATGTATATGGGTCGTGCCTTGTGGAGTTAGCCCACAGTTATTGCTATGATAAATGTCTCTGCATATCATGACCCAACATATGGCTCTGACATACTTTCTGCCCCCTCTTCCGCAAAATTTCCCTGAGCTATGTTGGGTTCATTTTTAGTCTGCTTCAGTGATGAGGTGTTGGGGGCCTCTGAGGCTCTGCCTCTCTGATTTGGTAGAAGTTGATTTTTCTCTGTGTTGGTCTCCTTCCCCCTTGTGCTGGTATCTGGTTCATCAGAAAAACAGCACCTTTGCTTGTTTTGCCAATTTTCCTTAGTTTCAGTCGGGGCCTTTTTGAGGGTATGATGGAGTGGCTCTCTCCTTAGAATCTGCATCTATCTGAAAAAGAGAAGCAGAATCTCCAACAAAGAGTAAGTTAGCAACAGGACAAATGAGATAACCCTTACTTTTTTAATACAGAGCTTAATAGGTGTAGGCCCTCTTGTACCCCATGATTGATGGTAGTTTGATATTGGAGAGTGGGCTTATGTTTGGATATGGTTCTGACTTGTTTCCCAGCTCCAGCTATGGGTCCTGCACCACTGAGGAGATCAGTTAGCCAAATCAAGAGCAGTTGGTTCCCCACCATGGCTGTGTGCCACTATTGCACTTGTGTGGGCATCACAACAGGTTATTTGTTGCTAATTCAGCTAGACCATGAGTTGCTTGGACAGATATTGGTCATTTCCCCCAGTTGCCCATGTAGCACCTTCTGGCACTAGACATGCTGACTGTCTGGGGACTGACTCTCTCCTGGCCTCCAGCCATGCGGTTCCATTTTACATGTCAGCTGCATTTGGAGTCTTCAGCAATAGGGTCTTACCACTAACCTTTGGTGGGTCATCAAGTACTCTGACAGAAATCTGTCATTCTTTTAGGAAACCTTGTAGGTTTCTCTGATCAAAAGCTCATTGTGGATGATAGCCCCATGCTGGTACTGGGAGTTACAGGTCAGTGCCCACTAAGAAAATGAGGAAAAAGATAACTAATATACAAGACTTAGGGAGGAGGGGGGGAGGGATGGAGGGAAGATGTAGAAGATTTAGGTTAGACTTGATCCTACCCTCTCCAGTGTCTTGTGGTTCAGGTGTTTCCTATAAGGGCCTGGTGAAGGTTCAGCCATTTGGTCTGCCTTTTAGGAAGTAGAATTTTATGGTACCATTGCCATTTGGGTCTAGGGGAAACACTAATTTATTATTCATTTTTAAAAAAGCATTGTTTAATTCAATAGGTTCTTCCATATTTTTCTATTTCCATTTCAGCCCAATCACATGGGAGTTTATAATTGCTTATATTTAAAGTATTGTTTATTTTTACAAATTATCTTTAAAAGGCCAAATATCTCTCCTAAATCAGACACTTCACTTACAGTCACAAAGTAAAGCATTAGGAGATGGGCTAGTTGATTTAGTATGAAAGCACAGGGAAGTCCTTTCTTAAAAATTAAATAGATATATGGCTGCACCTATATTGAGGCAAAAGAACACTATGTTGCAAGTAAGTCTGACAAAATAAAATGTGAAATAATTGTTTAGGAAAGTGGCGACATGAGTGGAAGAGGAAAGTATTTCAGGATTTTAAGTGAGTCTGCACAATCATCTTCCATATTTAATAAAGTGGCCATTATTTTTTATTATTGAAAATGTTTAATAGGTAGTCTTTAATTCAGTCATTAATCTTATGAGAGATAGAGAGAGAGGGAGAGACTGGGCATGCCATTGGCTATAGCTTCTACAAATGAATTCCACACTTCAGGTGCATGAGCCACCGTGTGCATCTGGTGTACACAGTTTCTGGGGAATCAAACATGGGTCCTTAGGCTTCACAGGCAAGCATTTAACCACTAATCCATATCTCAAACCCAAATTTTGTTATTAACCTTTTACATCCTAGGATATACCTTCACTGTGCCATGAATATTTTAAAAATACAGCAATGATCAGTTTGTTTACAACTCAAAAGGCTGAAGTAATTATGAGCTAATATAAAAATTTCAGGATATTATCCTCCATATCTAGGCCTCATAATATCCAAGTCTATCCACCATGCTATTTCCATACACTATATTTCCAGCTCTAAGACTATAGAACTTCTTGAAATATTTCAAGCAATTTCATTCCCAGATTTTGTTCTAGTATTCTCTTTGCCTAGAATATGTTTCTTGCTTTCTTCTTGAGACAGTCTATGTTAATCAAGTTGGTTTCAAACTGGTGATTCTCCTTCTCAGCCTACTGAGTAGCTAGTATTACAAGTATGAATCATGCCACTGGCCTTTTCTTGCGTTTTTAGTAATTAAAAATCTCTTCAAATTTTTACTTGAGACAAATTCCATATGTTGCTAGCAGGTTCACATTGCTGGAAGAAATCACCTGACCCAGAGCATCTTGTGGGTAAAATAAGGTTTATTTAGCAGACTTGAGGGGAAGCTCAATGATAGCATAGGTAAATGATGGCATGAGCAAAGGGTGGACATTACCTCCTGGCCAACATCAGGTGTACAATAGCAACGGGAGAGTGTGGCAAACACTGGCAGGGAGAAACTGACTATAATACCAATAAGCCCACCCCCAACAATACACTGCCTCCAGGAGGTATTAATTTCCAAATCTCCATTAGTTGGGAACCTAGTATTCAGAACACCTAAGTTTATGGGGGACACCTGAATCAAACCCCTGCACCATAGTATTCATGAATTGAACTAACAATTGTGTGTTGGGCACTAGAGATACATGACAAGGAACAGGATATTGTTATGTTAATGCACATTCTCTTAGCTGTTATGATGAATGGATAAGAACTACATAACATGATAAACACTTTGTAAATGAGCTTGCTGCAAAGGAAACATTAACTATTGAAATATAAATATGGAACAACCATAATTAAAATTAAAGGTGCTAGGGAAAGTGGCTACCATGCACATGGGCCACAGAATGGGATAAGGTGGAGCTGAAAAAGGATTTTGCTTAAGTGGTCATTTGAATGCATGTCCCCCAATAGATTCAGGAATTAATTAAAGCTGTACTTACCAGCCACCTGGCTGGAAGAGATGTCAATATGGGCAGATTCTAGAGTCCAGCTCTAAGGTATGTTTGAGGGTGGACTTTCAGCCTAAAGTATGTTGAGTGCTGGAGTTCTGCCTGGGTTCCTGGAGTATGCTTGCTTATGGTGCTGCTGCTGGCATCTCTCTCTGTGGACATGTGAAAGGGAGCCAGCTTATTCTGCAATTATGTAACTTCCACTAGGTCTATAATATTAAGTGAATCCTTTCCTCCCACAAACTGTGTCTAGTTTGGAGTTTCATTCCAATAACATGAAGCTGGCTCTAATAGAATTGGTACCAGAATTGAGGTGTTGCTGCACAACAAATCTGACCATATGGATTTTGGTCTTTTGGAACTTTTGTTTTGGAGGAATGGGCATAAACTTGGTACTTTCAACTGAAGTTGGCTTCCAGATGGGAAACCAAGTTGTATTGATTATTCTAGTCATGGTTTGAAAATGCTAAGTGCAAAGAGAATTGAATTTGGAGGCTTGGCTTATGAACATTCTAAGGGATAAGACAGCAAGTTTAAAATTTACAGACACAGAAACTATTTTTAGGTTACTGAAGCAGCTATTGTCAAACACATTAGCAATCTTAAAGGAAGATGGCCCAAGTGTTTTATGTTGAAACAAGGAAGAGAATGTCTGAGGTTATTACATCCCAGAAAGACTAAATGATAGGAATTCAAACTCTTTAGATAGGAAGCAACCTGCTTTTCCAGGTCACAATTTCTTTTGTTCCTGAATTACAAATATGCCTGTGCCCTGCACACCTGGTATTGGTTTCAGAAGCACGAAAAGTGCATGAAGCAGGTCATGAAAAGCACAAGCTTCTAGAAGTGATGGCTGAGATGAGCCATGGTGTGATGACCATCATAAAAAGAGGCCAGTGAAGCCACTGGAAGATGGACCATGGATTTCAACTGGAGACTCAAGGATGTTTAGATATACCAGGACTGTGAAGGACTACCATGGAGCACTGTTTGCTCAGATAGAAGCTGGCTCAGGCCAGCTGGAGGGGCAGAACTGGAAAACTTTACATGTGTCACTGGTTATGGATATTGGACTTGAAGTGTAGATGTTGCCTAATGGTTGTTAACTTTGCATTGGTCCAATCTCTCCTTGTTATGCCTTATATCAATGGAAATATTTACTCTGTGCCATTATATGTTAAAAGTATATAATTTGTTTTGAATTTACAGGACTCACAGTTAAGAGACAATCTCAAATATCAAATGATGCTTGGGATCTTGGAACTCTTAAGTTGGTAAGACTATGAGGACCTTTGAAGTTGGACTGAATACAATATACAAAGTGAGATGGTTATGAATCTATTTGGGGCAGAATGTGGTCATTTGAATGGATGTCTCCCAGTAGATTTGGGAATTTATTAAAGCTTATACTTTTCCAGCTGGCTGGATGGAAGAGGTGTCACTGTGGACAGATCCTAGGATCCAGGCCTATGGCATGTTTGGGGGTGGACCTGGAATTCCAGCATAAGGTATGCAGAGTGCTAGAGTTCTGTCTGGGTTCCTGAAGTGTGTTTACTTATGGTGCTTATTGCAGTCAGGTTCATATTGCTGGCAGAAATCACCTTACCAAGAGCAGCTTGTGGAAAAAAGCAGGTTTATTTTGGCATACAGACTCAAGGAGAAGCTCCACAATGATAGGAGAAAATGATGGCATGAGCAGAAGGTGGACATTACCTCCTGGCTAACAACAGGTAGATAACAGCCACAGGAGTGTGTGCCCAGCACTGTTAAGAGGAAGCTGGAAATAACACCCATAATCCCGCCCCAATAATACCCTGCCACCAGGATGCTTTAATTCCCAAATCTCCATCAGCTGGGAACCCACCATTCAGAACACTTAAGTTTATGGGGGACACCTGAATCAAACCACCAAATTCCACCACTGCCCCCCCAAAACTGATAACCATAGTGATATAAAATGAAATGCATTCAATCCAGCTTCAAAAGTCCCTATAGTTTGTTTGTTTGTTTTGTTTTGTTTTGTTTTTTGAGGTAGGATTTCACTTTAGCCCAGGCTGACCTGGAATTCACTTTGTAGTTTTAGGGTGACCTTGAACTCATAGCAATCCTCCTACCTCTGCCTTCTGAGTACTGGGACTAAAGGCATGCACCACCATGCCCAGCAAAAATCCCCATAGGTTTTATCAGTCTCAGTGATGTTCAAACATCCCCAAGGCCTAAGGTCTTTTAACTAAGCAATAATACCAAAAAGAAAGAAAGAAAGAAAGAAAGAAAGAAAGAAAGAAAGAAAGAAAGAAAGAAAGAAAGAAAGAAAGAAAGAAAGAAAGAGGGAGGGAGGGAGGGAGGGAGGGAGGGAGGGAGGGAGGGAGGGAGGGAGGGAGGGAGGGAGGGAGGAAGGAAGGAAGGAAGGAAGGAAGGAAGGAAGGAAGGAAGGAAGGAAAAAAGGAGGCAGGGAGGGTGGGAGGGAGGGAGGGAGGGAGGGAGGAAGAAAAGAAAAGAAAAACAAAACCTATAATGGCACAGAATAAACATTCACACTGCAGAAGATGGCACTGGGCATAGCAAATAAATATTCAACCAATACAAGATTTAAACCAGGCAAACATCCAACTCTGCAGCTCCAAGTCCAACAACTCTAGTGAGTGACAAGTCTCTGTAGTTCCAATTCCGCTCCCGCAGCTAGGCTACTCATAGTCCTGGAAAACGCCATTCAGTGCCAGCAGTTTTCCTTGGCAGCCATCTCATAGTCCTGCTATCTCTACTGGGTCTCCAGTCCAACCAGTACTTCATCCACATGGCTCCACTGGGTTTCCATGCAGGTAATACAACAAGCCTGTTTCACACTACCCATAGCCATTTCCAAAAATTCAAAACCATGCTGCAAATTCAATGACACTGTCTTTCCTCCATTTGTGACATTCCATAATGCCAGGCGGGCTGCCAACTTCTTAATCCAGGGCACGATAAAGGCCCTTCCAATGAGTCTGCATTCTTCCTGTTGTCCCAATGCAGGTCAGCTGACCTAAATTTTAATGGTTGTAATTTCTCAAGCAATTGCAGCTGAATAGGCATAAGTTTTGTCCCAAAGATTTCATTTTTTTCTATCCCTATCCCTCTGCTCACTCCAGTCCATTTCTACACAATGCAACCTTGCACAAGTTCTCAGGACAGGGACATAACCTTAAGCCTCTCACACAAACTGCTCATAGCCCAGTCCAATCAAAACTCTTTTTCACTCTCATAATGAAGCCAAACATCAGTTCTTAGTTCTTACTGCATTCAGGTCTTTCAACTCTGACCAGAATGGCCCAACAAGCTGTACTTACAGTACTGTAAATCATCTCTTAGGACAAGGTTTCAAATCTTTTCACATTCCTCTTGAAAATCAGCTCCAAAAGGCCAAAAACCATGCAGTCAGGTTTCTAGCAGGAATGATTCCACTTCTAGGAATCAAACTTTACTGCTGCAGTCAGGTTCACATTGCTGGCAGAAAACACCTGACCAGAGCAGCTTGTGGAGAAAAATGGTTTATTTTGGCTTACAGACTTTAGGGGAAACTCCATGATAGCAGGGGGAAATGATGGCATGAGCAGAGGGTGGACATCACCTTCTGTCCAACATCAGGTAGTCAACAGCAACAGGGTGCCAAACACTGGCAAAGGGAAACTGGCTATAATACCCATAAGCCTGTCCCCAACAATATACTGCCTCCAGATGTCAGTTCCCAAGTCTCCATCAGCTGGGAACCTAGCATTTAGAACACTTACGTTTATGGGGGACACCTGAATCAAACCACCACAGTGGTGGTGGTATTTCTCTCTGTGTTGACCTGTGAAAGGGGGCCAGCTTCTGCCACCATTATGCAATGTCATCTGGATCTATAAGCTTCAATAAATTTAATCAATTCCTCCTATATACTATGTATGGTTTGGAGGTTCATCCCAGACACGTGACGCTGACTACAACAGCTTGCTTTATAATCATTCCTTTCTCAAGTTGTATAAATAAATGTATCATAGTTTTGTTTCTGCCTTTTCTCTAAAACAGTGCATATTAAGGAGCATTTAGAATGTTTCCTTCCAGCATATGATATCTGAAATATGTCATATCCCCATTAGCTTAAAACTATTCTCTATCACTTGTATTGCCTTGTCTTAGGTACAGTCATTATTCATGCACTAGCATCTTTCAGAAAATTCTTGACTGGCTCCTTTCCGTTATTCAGAGGCCCAACTAGACCCTCAAAGAACTTTGGCCTCACTACCTGAGTGAACCCTAGTGTATTTCCCCACCTGACCAAACATCACAGTGCTGCTCTCAACTGCTGCTCTCATCATCCCAGCAAACATCAATAGGTTCTGAGGGAGAAATTCCAACTTCTAGGAACTGTATGGTTAACTTTGAATAGCTATGGCTGCCCAGGGATGGACTAGGGACCTGACAGTCTCCACTCTGGGAATTCAGTCACATTGTTGACTGCGTCCAGGCTAGGTGTTTCTAATGTTCCTCTGCAGTTAGCATACACGTCAAGCCCACTTGCTTCAGCCCTCATTCTTTCAATAGAGTTCTAAACTATAGCCAGTTTAGGACACTTTCAACTACAGATATACTTAAAACCTCTGAATCCAGCCCTCATTTGAGCCATCCAGGCCAATGGATATTTTCTTGCTTTTGTTATGTTTCTACCTTTACTGTATGTCTGAATACTGTTTAATAAAGCCTATTACGTACATGCTCTACAGGGTGATTGTCTAGTGGGGCGCGAATGGTAATGGGGGAGGTCCTGCTGTGGCACAGCTCACTGAGGGCCGACCTGCGGCTGCTCCTTTCCGGGTTCAGGTCCTTCTGCCCGGAACCCTGGAGTGTCCCGCTCTCTGGTCCAGGCCCATCACAGGCTGTCCTTTATCCTTGTCATCTCCATCTCAGACTAATGACTCCCCCCAATTAGTGCCACACTGGCAGCCCCCAGCACTCGGCGACAACCCTGCCAGACTGGGAGGGCGCTCCGCGCATGCGCGAAGCCTGGTGTTGCGGCGAGAGCCGTGTTTTCTCTCGCGATGTCTCGCGAGCCTTCTTCCGCAGCGCGGTATTTGAGCTTCCTGCTGTGAGCGTCCGGGGCGACCTGACGGAGGTTAGAGGTATCAACCTGACCCCGGAGCTGAGAGGAAGCGTCCCCGGCGAAGGTGTCCGACCCAAAGCAGAGCCACGCAGGATCCTGAAAAGTGTGACAGCCTTTGTGCAAGTGTGACCGAGAGCTGTGGAATCTGAAATCACTACCCTTTTCCACTTAGGGTACAGTGTTTATATCAGTCATTATAGTTTCGTCTCTCTTTAGGAATGTAGGTTATTGACTTTAAAAATAAAAAGTACATCGTCATTAAATAGGCATATGTATACTTATAATCTTTCGCTATGGTAACTGTAATAACATTCATTTCTTGATCATTAGCAGGTCAGTGCAAATGAGTGCATCATTGTTACAAGCCGTCTTTTATTTCTATTTAAGAAATAGAAAAGCTGGGTACAGAAGTTTGAATTTCGCCTTCACAGTGTTTCTTTCTCTCAAACTGGTAATTTCATTGCTTCAGAGATTTGTTGCACAGATATTTTTAAAAAACAAAATTAACAAAAATCACAAATGCTCCTCCCAAGAGGTGCATTAAGAACAACTAATTGTTCTAAAGCACAATAGGTAATTCTAGTTGACAACATTTGTATCTTTCACGATATCTCCTAGAGAGGAATTCTAATACAAAGGAATAATAAATGTTGAGTGCAATGTATATACATAGCACCCTGATTACACGTTATATATAGGTATTGAAATACTACACCAAACCCTGTTTGTATCCATTATGTGTCAAGCAAAAATGAACAAATTGAAATCAATTTTTTGTTTCTTGCTTAGATTTTTAAAGCCATTTTTTAAAATTACAAATACTGATTTACATGGCTCAAAATGTGTAAGAAATTCACTGAGAAATCTGTTCTCTCATCTCCATCTTCTATAGGTACCATAAAAAACAATGTTTAAAATGAATGAAGACAATGAGCCTCTTGCTGCTGCAAAGGACCTTCAGTCACACGTGCTTGAATTAGGCCATGATGCTATACAAGCAAGTGCCTTTTACCTGGGAACCATTTCCCCATTCCATGGGTAACCATTTTTGATGAGTATTTTGTTTATTTTTACATTCTTCACTTACATACAAGCAAATGAAAATCTAAATTTTGGGGGGCAGGGTCACACTTTAGCCCCTTCCTACCTCAGTCTCCCAGGTGGTGGGATTAAAAATATGAGCTACCACATCTGGGTTGGATTTCTTTTCTCCTCTCTCTCTCTCTCTCTCTCTCTCTCTCTCTCTCTCTCTCTCTTTGTTTTTTTCAGGTAGGGTCTCACACTCTCACACTAGACCAGGCTGACCTGGAACTCACAATGTAGTCTTGGGGTGGCTTCAAAGTTACAGTATTCCTCCTACTTCTGCCCCCCAAGTGCCATGATTAAAGGTGTGTGCCAACATGCTTGGCTTTTTGTTGTGGTTGTTTTGTTTTGTTTTGAGATGGTCTCATGTAGCCCAGGCTGATCTTGAACTTGCCGTGTAGCCAAGAATGACTTGAATTCTTTATCCACCTGCCTCCAAAACAGAATATAATTGTGGGAGTATTTTTTTGATTAAGAAAATCTGGGGCTGAAGAGATTGCTCAGTGGTTAAAGGCACTTGCAAAGCCTGACTGCCTGGGTTCAGCTCCCCAGTACCTCTGTAAAGCCAGATGCACAAGTGACACATGCATCTGGAATTCACTTACAGTGACAAGAGGGCCTGGAGTTCCTATTTTCTCCCTGCTGTACCTCCCTCTTTCTCTCTCTCTCTCTCTCTCTCTCTCTCATTTAAATTATTTAGAAAAAGAGTCTAAGGAATAAAATCTTGAAAAGCATCAGAATATGGGTTAGAATGATAAAGGATATATCAAAATGATATTGCTGTGTGATAGGAAGGCTAAATTTGGAATGACAGTGTTAAATTGGCACCATTTTTGATACATTCCTCTAAATATAATCAAGAATCGTTTTTAAAAATTATGTATTTGAGAATGACAAAGAAAGAGGCAGATAGAGAGAAGGAGAATGGGTGCACCATTGGCTTCTAGACACTGCAAACCAACTCCAGATGTGTGCGCCCCTTTGTGCATCTGGCTTACATGGTCCTGGGGAATTGAGCCTCGAACCGGGGTCCTGAGGTTTCATAGGCAAACGCTTAACTGCTAACCCATCTCTTTAGCCCAAGGGTAGTTTTTAAAAGGAGACAGGGGATGGGCATTTGCCTGTGAAGCCAAAGAAACCAAGTTTGAGTCCCTAGAATCTATGTAAGCCAGACACAAAAAGTGGTGCATATGTCTGAAATTTGTTTGCAGTAGTTGGAGGCCCTGGCATGCGCATTCTCTCCCTCCCTCCCTCCTCCCTCCTTCCCTTATCCCTCTCTCTATATATACATATATATATATATATATATATATATATACATATGTATTATTTATTACATACATAATAAATAAATAAAATATTTTTCTAAAAAAAGTAGAGGAGGCTGGAGAGATGGCTCAGTGAGATGTTTGCTTACAAAACCTGCTGACCCAGATTCAGTTCCCCAGCTATTTCCATAAATCTGGACATGCATTGATTTACAATAGCAAGAGATCCTGGTGCATACACACATACATACATATGTGAACACATACACACAAATGTGCAAAAATGTAGAAACAGGCTGGGCGTGGTGGCACACGCCTTGAATCCCAGCACTCAGGAGGCAGAGTTAGGAGGATCACTGTGAGTCCAAGGCCACCCTGAGAATACATAGTGAATTTCAGGTCAGCCTGGGCTAGAGAGAGACCCGATCTTGAAAAAACAACAATAATAAAAAGTAGAAACAAATACCTTTTGCAATCAAAGTTTAGACTAATATTATAGAAGTATATTTTCCTTAATTTCTTCTACTGGGTTGATAAAAATAATTATTAGAGTGCTTGTTTGCAAAGCCTGAAGGCCTGGGTTCAATTCCACAATACCCATATAAAGCCAGATGCACAAAGTGGCACATACATCTGGAGTTCATTTGCAGTGGCAAGAGGCCCTGGTGCACCCAGATGCACTGTCTTTATCTGTCTCTCAAACAACTACTAAAATATTTAAATAGTAAACATTTTAGCTTGTATGATTAATTTTGAGTCTTGGGTGCTGAGGAAAAGACTTGTATTAAGGTCTATTATCTTAAATGAGCTACAATAGTCTATAAATACGAATCAGCAGTAAGAATGGGAAACAGACTTTAGAGCCCTTTGACCAGACAGAATGAAGATAATGAGAAAGATGAAGTTGATGACACTTCAAGTAATTACTTATTATTTTTTTTCAAATATATTTATTTATTTGCAAGCAGGGAAAGAGAGAGAGAGAGAAGAGAGACAGAACGGGCACACCAGGGCCTCTAGCCACTGCAAACGAACTCTAGATATGCCACTTTGTGCATTTGGATTTATATGTGTCCTGGGAAATTGAACCTGGGTTGTTAGGCTTTGCAGGCAAGCACCTTAAGCTAAGTGCTGAGCCATCTCTCCAGTCCTACTTGTTATTTTTTTAAAAATATATTCTGAAATGTTGTTAATTAGCATTTTGCGTGAGTGTGTCATTTAAAAAATTTCTGAATTGAAAACCATGAGGATTTATGAAGTTTATAGAAAATCCAGCTAGGGGTGTATAGTAGATTGCTCCACAATGCCAAGATAAACATCCAAACCAGGCACAGTTTAGGGGAGGAAGGGGTTTATTTTATGTTTACAAATCCAAGGAAGTTCCATCAATTGTGGAAAAAGCTGGCTCCCATTCATAAATCCAAGCAGAGAGAAACTACTACCAACCAGCAACATCAAAAACTAGCAAGCAAGAACCAGCAGCAAACAGGACCCCCCTCAGAGCCCAAAGCTCTCTGCATACCTTCGGGATGGAATTCATATTCCTTTCCACCTGCCAAACACACTTGTGGGCTGGACTCAGGTTCCACTCCCAGTGATTTCTCCTCTAGAGACCCAGGTTAAAAGCTTTAATAAAATACCTGAGTCTATTGGTGGGGCATACATTCAAAATTCCATAGGGAGTAAAAATAAAATGTAAGTAAGGGGCTGGAGAGGTTGTTCAGTGGTTAAAGGCACTTGCTTGCAAAGCCTACAGGCCCCCAAGTTTGAATCCCATTCTCTCCCCTCTTAAATAAATAATTTTTTAGATGTAGATAAATAATCATTATATTAAAGTGACCTTACAAATATATTTTTGTAAGATAAAATAACAGTGTTATACCTAAAAGATGATATATTTGGGGCTAAAGGGATTGCTCCGTGGTTAAAAGCATTTGCTTGCAGTGCCTGATGACCTGGGTTTTTGATTCCCCATTACCCATGTAAGCCTGAGGCACAAAGCAACACATGCATTTGGGGTTCATTTGCAGAGTCAGGAGGCCCTGTGTGCTCATTCCCCACCAATCTCTGCTTGCAAATAAATCTTTTTGAAAAAATGATGTATTTGATAATACTACCTTTGGATTTAAAAATATGTTAATAAATTTGGCAAATATTTCAGGTGAAGAATATTTTAAGACGTTTAGTATATTTGTGAAATTAATATAGCTTTTTGTTTTTTGCATAAAGTATATCTTTGTAAGTTATTAAAGCTTTGAACTTTGAATTTGGGGAAAGTAAGTGGCAGTTGTAACACCACTTGGGAATAAGTTTTGATTTGCTTTTGCTTTAATCCTGTGGCTATGAGTAATGAAGTTCAATTTTTAGTGTACCAAACTCTAGATGAATTTGTGGGAAATATCAAGCAATGCCCAGATCTGATGATACTTGGTGTTGAAAATTAATTAAGCTATTCTTCACTGACTGAAGGATAAAATTCCAAATGTAAGAATGCAGGTAATCCTGTCTGTTTTAAGACTTCAGAATAATGGATAATAAGATGATGTGCCCCGATGGTTAAAGGTATATATAACTTCATAGTTTTGGTATGCATATACAGGGAGAAGGAGATAAGGAGAAACTATACATCCCTATCCAATAGTAGTTCTTATACATAAATGTTCTACAACTCAGTGAAATATTTAGTACTAATTATCCAGAGTTAGCACAGACCCTACACCTTAAAGTTTCAGTCTTGGACCCACAGAATGTCAGCTGGTAGGGTTACACATGCTGTCAGGTAATGCCAGAATTTTCTAAGGTGCTTAGACCAGTTTATAGTCCTGCTATCTGAGTGCTATGGTTTAAATATGTTCTTTTTGGCCTGGAGAAGTTGGCTCAAAGATTAAGGTGTTTGCCTGCAAAGCCTAATGTTACGTCTGTGCTTCCAGCCTATTTCATGGTGCTTCCTGCATTCTAGACAGATCTCTCCCCTTCAGCATGTCAGTTGTCTGGTCATGCCATCACAGAAACACCCAAAAATGCTTTTATAATTTCTTAGGCATCTCTCAATCCAATCAAGTTGACAAGAGAGCCATCACATTAAAAATATTGGTTTCATATATGTCAGTAGTTTAAGTCTGACTAGCTTTTTGTGTTATCTTTGTTTTCTTGAGATTTTGTCCTATGCTCAGAGAATTATGCTTCTTCAACAAGAACTAGTGAAAAATTAGGTTACAGAATTAATAGATTGAAAGTCATACTTGTAAAACTTACTTATTATGATTTATGCAATGAACTCAACGTATAGCTTCAAGTATTGTCAACATTTGACCAATCTTGTTTCTATTCCTTCCCTATCTATCTATCTATCTATCTATCTATCCATCCATCCATCCATCCATCCAGCCATCCATCCATGCTCCATGTATTACATCCTACTCTCAGCCAGCATGATCCTGGGGCAAATGTTTGACATTTTTCCTTCTTTCTTTCTTTTTTACTTTACTTTACTTTTCTTTCTTTCTTTTTTTTTTTTTTTTTTTTTTTTTTTTTTGCCTTTTGAGGTAGGGTCTTCCTCTAGCTCAGGCTGACCTGGAATATGCTATGTAGTCTCAGGGTGGCTTCAAACTCAGGGCAATCTTCCTACCTCTGCCTCCTGAGTGCTAGAATTAAAGGCATGTGCCACCATGCCCAGTTCTCTGCCATAATATCTTACCTAATATCCAATGTTATAATTTTTCAAAAGAACATTCTTTTATACTTGTCAAATTAGAAGCTAACCTATTTCTTTTTTTAAAACAAAACAAACTTTTTATTGACAGCTTCCATAATTACAGACAGTAAATCACGATAATTCCCTCCTCCAGTTTCCCTTCCACACATTCACTCTGCATCATATCCCCCCCCCTCAATTAGTCTCTCTTATTTTGATGCCATCATCTTTTCCTCCTATTAGGAAGGTCATAATGTAGGTAGTACTAGGCACTGCAAGGTCATGGATATTGAGGCCAATTTGTGTCTGGAAGATTGCATTGTAAGCAGTCCCCCACCTCTTTCACAATGGACTTGAGTCTTGGAGGGTGTGATAGAGATATTTCAGTGCTGAATACTCCTCTGTCACTTCTTCTCAGCACTATGGTGCCTTTTTGTGTCATCCCAGTGGGCACAATCATCTGAAAAGAGACGTTTTTCTAACCAAAAGTGAGAGTAGCATTAATATATGGGTATGAATGTTAAATAAAGTGCTTACAGGGCAGTTTGGTGAGCATAATATATGTCTTTAGCCAGACAAATCAGGTGTTACACCCCTAGGGCTCATGACCTCCCTGCCATGGATTTTTTGACTAGGTTTTCAGTGTCAGGCATGTATTTCCTCCCATGGAGTGGGCCTCAAGTCCAAGTAAAGAGCAGTTGGTTTCCCCCATACCAGACATGCCACTATTGCACCCATTGGATCATTTGGCCTAGCTGGCCAAACTTAAGGCTTGCAGTGTCCACTGTTGTTTATCCTTGCGGATAACTTTTCTCTGTGGTACATATATACATGGATTTCTATTTAGCAGTAAGGAAAAATGAAAGAATAAAATTCCCAGGAAAATGATGGACTTGGAAAAAAATCATTCTAAGCAATGTGAGTAAGCAATGTCACTCAGGCTAAGAATGACAAATGCTGAATGTTTTCTCTCATAAGTGACTCCTAACCTGGACCAGCTGAAGTTGAGTGAAAATGGGAGTAAGTATAAGGATTATGGACATACAGATAGAATAAGACCAAAATAAAGGGGAGATAGGGAACGAAGGAATAACTAAAAAACTAGTAGAGAGAAAGAATATGTGTGGTGGGAGGGACATGGGTATTTGGGGCAAGGGAAAGGAGGGTAATTATACAAAACTAAAGGCTAAAGAAAGTAATACAATAGGAACCTTCCTTCTGGATACCAATATACAAGACAAACCTCAGTTAAGGAAGTGGATGGTCCAGAATGAAGTGTCCAGTAGAAGGTAGAGAAAGCTTAATCCTAAATCTATCGGCTCTGGTTTGTGAATCCCAGGGCCAGAACTGGGGTACCCCTTATAGCGATCAGCTGGCCAAGGGGACCTGTTGGGTCCCCAAAACAATGCAGGCCATTGCCAAGCACTTGATTACCCAACAGAGCAAAAAGGCAAGATCCTATTTCTGAAGACACCATAGACTGCTGTTTCAGGACATCAAGAGACCATGTGGCAACTGAGAGGAAAACCAGTCTCATGGTGCTGGAAAGTGCTATGGGAGTAACTGGATGATAATGATTGCCAACAACATGAATAAACAGGAGACCCTGCAAGCTACACTGTCAACCAGCCAGACAAGAAGTAAACACTTGTGTAGTAGTGGGACACAGCCCTTGTGGGTAACCTCTAATTGGACATGAGGCTTGCTCAGTGGGAGAAAACTCATAACTGGTACAGGGAACCAAGTCAGAAAACTTGTGGCTAGAAAACTCAAACCCCAGAGAGAAGCCCCCATTGCTATTTGGATAAGTAGAGTGGCATACACATCAAGATGTCTCTCAAACTTCTATGCATATCCCCTTAGTTGAAGCTGCTTTAACTCTTGGTTGGAGAATTTGTTTTATTTTACAGATATCAAAGAATACTGGGGAGAGCAGAGATCCATCAATATGGCAAATAAAGAGAGCCAGCTGCTCACCATGAAATGTGCCATCTCTTCCACATTTACCAGAGTCCAGAAGAAACTATAGAGGAAGCAGCAATACAAGCATTGCTGTCAATGCTAGCCTGGCAACTAGCTCTAGGGAAATGACAACAAACACTATTGTGAACTGAAACACATCAAGCTGAAATACAAAGGCTACAGAGAACTCAACACTAAAACTGCTAACACACCTGCAGGGATTGTTTCAGAAGAGGGGGTGGGAAGATCTGTAATAGCCACAAGGCAGGTGGAAATACCCTGAGACATAGCCCCTGCACCCAAGGCTGACAAAGGCCCTAATGACCCCACAGTTATCTCCAATAACCCTACTGAGGAGGGCTTTCAGGGAAATATGGACAAGGTAGAGGGGATATAAGACTATAACCTACATAAAAATAAGTAAGGCTTTACTACTGACTGTGGTAAAACAACTTAGAAATTAGGCTGAGCTCTTGAATATAACTTTTCTGTTTATAAATAATTCAAGATGTTTCCAAATCACTCCTTTTTTCTTGTATTTGTTAATTATTATTGGTTATTTTTATTATTGTTTTTGTTGTTGCAATGTTAGAAATTGCATAGGAACTTGCATATGCTAGGCAAGAACTCTACCACTGATCTACACCTTCCCAAATAGGTTTTTGAATTTCAATATTTTAAACTTTCATTTTTAATATAATTTCTATTTATTCATGAGAGAGAGAGAGAGAGAGGGAGAATGGGCACACCAGGGCTTCTAGCAACTGCATACAAACTTGAGATGCATGCACCACATGTGCATCTGGTTCATATGGGTTCTGGGGAATCGGACCTGGATCCTTAGGCTTCACAGGCAAGTGCCTTAACCACTAAGTCATCTCTCCAGGCCTAAACTTTCATTTTAATAGTATCATTGTTACATTTGATAAACTCACATATTATGTTCATTATAACTTTGTAATTATTTTTATAATAAATTTTGAATGAAGTCAAAATTTTCTGTTAACAGTCAAGATTTTTCTTTATATTATCACTTACTTTATATCCCAGATGCAGCACTTATACTTGAGCACTGTTTCTCCTTCTCATTTTTATGATGTTTACCCTTATTGTTTTTTTACTTTTAATTAATTTTAAAGTTAGCATGCAAAGCAGCAAGTCTCTTTTATGTATATTACTTTGTATTTTCAGAAGTAAGGTCTAAGTGCAGTTTGTATTCTATAATCATGATATAAGGTAGAAATTCCAATGTTTCATAATAGATCATGTGTTTTGACACATGAACAGAACACTCATAACTGGATATTTTGTCTTGATTCTTTGGTTAGTAGCAAATGAAATTCCTACACATATTGTCACAGCTAATTGATTTACATTAACCAAAAAATGAGTTTAGTGTTTCCATTAAGGTAGTACTTAAATTGGTATCTTACACAGAAAATCCAATGAGAAGACAGCAGACAAAATATCCTAGTCAAAGAGCTGGCATTGTGGCATATGCCTTTAGTCCCAGCACTTGGGAGGCAGAGGTAGGAGGGTTGCCGTGAGTTTGAGGCCACCCTGAGACTACATAGTGAATTCCAGGTGAGCCTACCTCAAAAAGCACCCCCCCACACACATATCCTAGTCAATTCATGTTTTATTTAATAATCCTCTTCATTAATTGTTTCTCACAGTGACTGCAGGCATTGTGGTGTTTGTGAAACTCTACATGGTCTTTGCTGTAACTGAGGAAATTGCTCTGTCACTTCTGTGAAAAATAACCACTGTTTCAGTGCCGGCTTGTGCCAGTGGTGCCTACAGTAAGCCAATTGTGCCTGAGGTGTTATAGTATGTCACTAGACTCAGTGTTTAGAGGGAATGTAGTATTGTGATTAGTCTCATTTGAAAGTAATGATTTGTTGCAGATCTAGGTGTCAAATAGGAAAGCACTGCAATTAGTTTGTAACTCATAAAGAAAGTGAGTTGACTAATATGAATGTAAACTTCAATTGTAAAAACATTTATACCCATACAAGAAGCCAAGCATTGCTCTGGGTACTGTTACAGGTTTTCTCTGGATTGGCATAAAGGTCAAAAGAGTTTGATTCACTGGGTGTGATTGTGCACCCCTGAATCCCAGCACTGGGAAGGCAGAGGTAGGAGGGTCACCATGAGTTCAAGGCCAGCCTGGAACTACAGAGTTCTAGGTCAGCCTAGGGTACAGTGCGACCCTACATCACAAACAAACAATACAAACAAACAAATAAACAAGAGTACTGTGATACAGATGTGTGTGTGTATTTTCACTATCCTAAATATGTATGTGTGTGTGTGTGTGTGTGTGTGTGTGAGAGAGAGAGAGAGAGAGAGAGAGAGAGATTGAGCACATTGCCCTAACTTTTCATATAATGCAAATCTTATTGGTTGATTTTACTTTTCTAAATTTAAAAATATGAGGGTTTTTGTTGTTGCTGCTGCTTGTTTATACTGCAGGATTTTTTGATGATATTTCTCACTAGATTTTTTTAAAACCCTAGTTTTAAAGAGTGCTAGTGTTTTAATTCATTCGTATTGCTCCACTGAAAAATTACTATAAGGCAGGCCTATAAAGACAAATAATGCATGATCTCTCCCTCAACCTCTCTCTCTCTCTCACACACACATACATACTTGGGATACTGCAAATACACACACACACACACACACACACACACACACACACACACACATTTATGTCACATTGCTTAAGGTTCTATATATAGTTCTTTAACTTAGCAAACTCTTGTTTTGTTTTGTTATCCTGAGCACATGCAAAAGAGATTGGTGTACATTCAGGTGGGAGGATCACTTTAGCCCAGGAGTTCAAGGCCTAATAATAATAATAAAATAATAATGATAATGATAAAGCCAGGTGTGGTGGCACACATCTTTAATCCCAGTACTTGGGGAGGCAGAGGTAGGAAGATTGCCATAAATTAGAGGCCACCCTGAGACTACATAGTGAATTCCAGGTCAGTTTGGGCTTGCGTGAGATCCTACCATGAAAAACCAAATCAAACCAAAACAAAACAATAATAATAAATACAAGAAAAAAGACTTGGAAAAATCAAAGTGCAGAGAAAACGTTGAGTGACAGAGTTTGTTAAATAACAGAAAAAACAACCCTTTTTTAAACCACTTAAAATTACATGCCAGGTATAAATCAGTGATCAAGTTTATGGTAATTGAGAGGGGGAGATATGATGGAGAGTGGATTTGTGGAGGGGAAACTGGAGGAGGGAATTATCGTGGTTTATGTTCTATAATTATGGAAGTTGTCAATAAAAAGTTTTGTTTTAAAAAAAGAAATAGGTTAGCTCCTAATTTGACAAGTATAAAAGAATGTTATTTTGAAAAATTTTAACACTGGATATTAGGTCATCATTTTCAGGAGATAAAAGAGGTTGTGGTTTACCTTGCTGGTAATGAGATACTGAAACTGCTGGATGTGAAGTCAACCAATCTTATTACAATGTTAATGTTCTGAACTACTACAAATTGTTCAACCCATGTGAGCCCAATGCCCCTAAGGTTTCAGTATTATACTCTATTAAGAGGTGATACCCTATGTTATACACTTTTAGATGTTCAATCACAAAAGTATGTAGTTTGTCTTGACAACTTGGATTTAAAAAACACCTAGGGGATTAATAAAGGTAGCACAAGCACACCTCTGATTATGTCTTTGAGAGCTTTTCGAAGAGGTAAGACCTTCTCTGACTCATAGGCTGAGTCTGCATCTGGAATAAAAGAGGGAGAAAGAAAAAGGCCCTAGCAAGCATTCTCTCTTCTTAGTGCATGATGTGAGCTGCTTTTTTTTTTGCCATGCTCTTTATGGAAAGACTTCTGAAACTATGAAGCAAAATATATCTTTCCTCCCTTAACTTGTTTTTCTCAGGAATTTGTCATTGTGACTAAATGTCTAACACACCTATTATTTGTTAAGTGGCTAATCATGTCAGACATTATAATATGAATATTATCTAGCCTCTGCAGTAACCCATCAAGGGACTCTAATCAATATTTTCCAGAAGTTCTTAGAAAGTGATGATCAATAATGTTTATAAATTCGCCCATAGTTGTTTTCTTACTAAGCCACAAAGGAGATTTGAACTTATGTATCTGTGCTACCAGAATCTGTACTGTTTTTATACTAATCTTAATTTAGCTGTATTATATAGTCAGGCTTCCTTACTGTAGATTCCACATCTGCAGTCAATCAGGAATGAATTGAAACTATTCTGACGGAGGTGGTAGGGAATGGTCTGTACTGAACATGTGCAGCTTTCTACCTGTTATTCTCTAAGCAATGAAGTATAAATAGCTACTACAATTTACATTATATTTGATGTTTAAGTTACCTAAAGATGATATAAAGAATAAGGGTGGATGTGTGTAGATTATATACAAATTTGATGTCATTTTATACCTGTGGTTTTGTGTATCTTGGTGTGGGGTGGTGAGGGTATTCTGGAACTAATCTCCAAGGCTACCAAGAGACTATGGTATTTATTGAATCACATCCTTATAGTTTACCCATGATACTATGGCTGTGTAACCACCTTATCAAGTTTGAGAAAAGTTTTAATCATGAAAGCATAGTCACTGAAATCATAGTTCTCAAACTGTAGGTATATAGGAATATTATATAATCTTAGACCTTAGCTAAAATGCATTCAATTAGATTTTCCATGAGCGAGTGTTAGATGTCACATCTTCAAAATCTTCTGCTACAATGCTTATGCAAGGACCACATTTTGAAGAACACTGTAAAGGATGGAGATGGTTCAGATACTACTGGCATTTAAGCTTTCTGGTTGAAGCTTTACTACAGTGATACTAGCAGTACCATAGATTATTATATGTTACTATTTCATGTCTGCTATTGTTAACTTAGCTGAGGGCAAGAACGTAACCAAGCAGCATGTTGTCTGCCTCCTGCTCTAATGCACATCATTTCCCACTCTGGTTCGTTCTCACTGGTGACCACACAGCTCAGCAAGGCCTCGTGGTGAGACTGTTTATAATGGAAGGCAAAAGTGTGGAAGTTGTGTAGGGAGAGAGCAGTGACTTCAAACCCTACTACTGCCTATCTGAACTTAGGTTCTCTCCTCCATAAAAGTGGGTTGGCAGAACTCTTTCCCAATGGTGTGAGCTGATACAGTGCTAGCATATACTTAATCTTTCAATAACTACTGGTTATCATCAATGCATAATGAAACTTTAAGTTTGGAGATAGAGATCATAGAAGTACTATGCTATAGGGAAATGGAGGGATATTATTTCTTAGTAATTTTCAGTAAAAGAATGATAAAATGAAACATGTGTCAACCTGTATTTCTTCATGAATAATAGCATTTTATTTCAGACTATCCTAAACTTGACCCAGATTAGACATTTACATTTAGCAAATATTTCACAACCATTTCTTCTTCATTCATTATTCACTAGCAGAGTAGGTCAACATGACCTGCTATTCTCTTTGGATAATACCTACGGATCAATTATTCAGTTATCAAAATGTTATTTTGAGCCAGGCATGGTGGTGCATGCCTTTAATCTCAGCACTTGGGAGGAAGATGTTGGAGGATCATCATGAGTTTGAGGCCACCTGAGACTACATAGTGAATTCCAAGTCAGCCTGGGCTAGAGTGAGATACCTGGAAACAACAACAAAAGTTATTTTCCCAAAAGACAAAAGTAACAATTGTACACACACTTTTGTTTCTGAGAATTATATTGTTCAGTCACAAATCTGTTTAGTATTCGGCTGGGTTTTTTCTTCAGAGGAAAATAAAAAAACTTTTACAAAGAAAAAAGCTGGAATTCACTATAATATTGCCTACCTAGGAATATTTAAATAGCATAAATATGATGAAGTAATCAAATTTTAACTCTTCCAGAATTCTACTGAGAGAAAGACTTTTGTTGTATTAGGTTGATAAGTGCCAAACTTGAATTTTTCAAGTTGAGATTGTTGTTACTAAGGATTTCTAAACCTGATGTATCAAAGAAACAAGGTGTCTCTGATGATGTTATGTGAAGTTATTGCTTTAATGCAACCAATAATATTAACTGGTACTACTGAATACTCAGGGCTCCAGACACTAAATTCTATTGCATATACTCAGTATTCAAAGCAACAATATTGTGCATTACTAATTTTCATAGTTTGTAAGTGAGGACCCAGAAAATCAAGAAAGTTTAGGAAATTTGCCCTATGTCATACAACAAAAAAGGATAGAGCTGGGATATGATCCTAAATCTGTTTGATTCTGAGCTCAGACATAAAACACTTTGTTATTCTCCTGAAACCTCAGAAGTGAATTTGTTTTTAAAATATATGCTGCTTATTTGGGGCTTTTATTCAGTTAGGTAAATCAAGTTTGTTTAATTACAAGAAAAAATTGCTCTGGTTTATCAAGATTATCAGGATAGTTTGGGTTTAGAATTTATTTTCTTTTTCTCTTTCTGTACACTCAATAAGCAAACATGTGCTTATTTGTGAGTTTTTCCTTTTTTCTTTTCGTTCTTTCTTTTTTTTTCCTCATGAACTCCAGATGCATGTGCCACCTTGTGCATCTGGCTTACAAGGGCCCTGGGGGAATTGAATCTGGGTCCTTTGGCTTTGTGGGCAAGAGCCTTAACCACTAAGACATCTGTCCAGCCCACATGTGTTTATTTGAAACAAGCAACTCCAAAACAATGTAAATGTACTGGTTGTTTCTACTCTCTGGACTGAAGTATCATGAAGCATTTGAAAAGATTTTAGGGTCTGTGAGGATGACTATGCAAGAAATTAAAAAAATTATTTATTTACATGTGTGTAAGTGTGTGCATGAGGGTCTCTTGCTGCTGCAAACTCCAGATGCATGTGCTGCTTTGTGCATTTAATCTGCATTTCCCTGATGACTAGTGATGTAGAACAACTTTTTAGATGCTTATATGCCATTCGTATTTCTTCCTTTGAGAATGCTCTATTTAGCTCCATAGCCCAGTTTTTGATTGGCTTGTTTGATTCCTTATTATTTAACTTTTTGAGTTCTTTGTATATCCTAGGTATTAATCCTCTATCAGATATATAGCTGGCGAAGATTTTTTTCTCATTCTTTAGATTGCATCTTTGCTTTTTTCACTGTGTCCTTTGCAGAGCAAAATCTTTGTAATTTCATGAGGTCCCAGTGATTAATCTGTGGTTTTAATGCCTGAGCAATTGGGGTTATATTCAGAAAGTCTTTGCCAAGACCAATATGTTGGAGGGTTTCCCCTACTTTTTCCTCTAGCAGTTTCAGAGTTTCAGGTCTGTTATTAAGGTCTTTAATCCATTTGGACTTAATTCTTGTGCATGGCGAGAGAGAAGAATCTATTTTCATCCTTCTACAGATATATATCCAGTTTTCAAAACACCATTTGCTGAAGAGGCTGTCTTTTCTCCAATGAGTATTTTTGGCATTTTTATCGAATATCAGGTGGCTATAGCTACTTGGGCTTACATCTGGATCCTCTATTCTGTTCCACTGATTTACATGTCTGTTTTGTGCCAGTACCACACTGTTTTTGTTACTATGCCTCTGTAGTATAGGTTAAAATCAGGTATGGTGATACCACCAGCCTTATTTTTTATTTTTTTTTTAATTTTGGTTTTATTTTTATTTATTTACTTGAGAGCAACAGACAGAGAAAGAGGCAGAGAGAGAGAATGGGTGCGCTAGAGCTTCCAGCCACTGCAGAAAATTACAGATGTGTGTGCCCCCTTGTGCATCTGCCAAACGTGGGTCCTGGGGAATTGAGCCTCGAACCAGGGTCCTCAGGCTTCACAGGCAAGCGCTTAACCGCTAAGCCATCTCTGGAGCCCCCACCAGCCTTATTTTTTTGCTCAGTATTATTTTAGATATTTGAGGATTTTGTGATTCCAAATAAATTTGTGGATTGTTTTTTCTATTTCCATGAAGAATGCTTTTGGAATTTTGATAGGGATTGCATTAAATTTGTAGATTGCTTTTGGTAATATTGCCATTTTCACAATATTGATTCTTCCAATCCAGGAACAGGGGATGTTTCTCCAATTTCTAGGGTCTTCTGCAATTTTTCACTTGAGTGTTTTAAAGTTCTCATTGTAGAGATTCTTTACTTCCTTGGTTAGGTTTATTCCAAGGTACTTTATTTATTTATTTATTTTTTGATGCAATTGTGAATGGGAGTGATGCTCTGATTTCATCCTCTATGTGTTTGTTGTTAGCATATACAAAGGCTACTGATTTCTGTGTATTTATTTTGTATCCTGCTACATAGCTGTAGGTTTTGATCAGCTCTAACAGTTTACTAGTAGCGTTTTTAGGGTCCTTTATATATAGAATCATGTCATCTGCAAATAATGATAACTTGATCTCTTCCTTTCCAAGTTGTATCCCTTTTATGTGTGTCTCTTGCCTTATTGCTATGGCTAAGACTTCCAAAACTATATTAAATAAAATTGGGGACAGTGGACACCCTTGTCTTGTTCTTGATTTTAGTGGAAAAGATTACAGTTTTTCCCCATTTAGTAATATGTTAGCTGTAGGCTTGTCATAAATACCATTTTTTATATTGAGATATGTTCCTTTTATTCCCAGTCTCTGTAGGACTTTTATCAAGAAGGGATGTTGGATTTTGTCAAATGCTTTCTCTGCGTCCAATGAGATGATCATGTGATTTTTGTCCTTCAACCCATTTATATAATGTATTGCATTTATAGATATGCATATATTGAACCATCCCTGCATCTCTGGGATGAAGCCTACTTGGTCAGGGTGAATAATCTTTTTGATATACTCTTGTATTCTGTTTGCCAAAATTTTGTTGAGAATTTTTGCATCTATGTTCATGAGGGAGATTGGTCTGTAATTTTCTTTTTTTGTTCTATCTTTGCCTGGTTTTGGTATCAGGGTGATGCTGGCCTCATAGAAGGAGTTTGGTAGAATTCCTTCTTTTTCTATTTCCTGGAAAAGCTTCAGAAGCAATGGTGTTAGCTCTTCCTTAAAGGTCTGGTAAAATTCAGCAGTGAATCCATCTGGGCCTGGGCTTTTTTTAGTTGGGAGATTATTGATAACTGTTCATATCTCCATGTTTGTTATAGGTCTATTTAAGTGATTAATCCCATTTTGATTTAATTTAGGTAGGTCATATAAATCAAAGAAATCATCTATTTCTTTCAGATTTTCATACTTTGTGGAGTATATGCTTTTATAGTATGTCCCTATGATTTTTTGAATTCCTCTGGAATCTGTTGTGATGTTACCTTGTTCATCTCTGATTTTATTAATTTGTGGCTCTTCTCTCTTTCTTTTGGTCAGATTTTCTAAGGGTTTATCAATCTTGTTTATCCTTTCAAAGAACCAACTCTTTGTTTCATTAATTCTTTGGATTGTTTTTGTTTGTTTGTTTGTTTCTATTTCATTAATTTCTGCCCTAATCTCTATTATTTCTTCCTGCCTACTGATTTTTGGTTTGCCTTGTTCTTCTTTTTCCAGGGCTTTAATGTGAAGCATTAGGTCGTTTACTTGCGACCTTTCTAATTTCTTAATATAGGCACTTAAGGCTGTAAATTTACTTCTTAGAACTGCCTTCATTGAGTCCCAGAGATTTTGATATGTTGTGTTCTTATTATCGTTTGACTCTATAAATTTTTTGATTTCCTTCTTGATTTCTTCATTGATCCATTCATCGTTTAGTAGTGTATTGTTTAGTTTCCATGATTTTGTGTATGCTGTATAGCCTTTTTTGCTACTGATTTGTAGTTTAATTCCATTGTGGTCAGATAGAATGCAAGGAATTATTTCAATTTCCCTAAATTTGTTAAGATTTGCTTTGTGTCCTAATATATGGTCTATTTTAGAGAATGTTCCATGTGTTGCTGAAAAGAATGTATATTCTGCAGCCTTTGGATAAAATGTCCTGTATATATCTGTTAGGTCCTTTCCTTCTTTGACCTCATTTAGTCCAGATGCCTCTCTGTTTATTTTTTACCAGGATGACCCCTCAGTTGATGAGAGTGGGGTGTTAAAGTCACCCACTACCACTGTGTTTGGTGTTATCTGTGACCTTAGTTCTAATAGTGTTTGATGAATTTGGGAGCCCCCATGTTAGGTGCATATATGTTTAGGATTGTAATGTCCTCCTGTTGGAGTGTGCCCTTAATCAATATAAAGTGACCTTCCTTATCTTTCTTGACTAACGTTGGACTAAAGTCTACCTTGTCTGATATTAGGATAGCAACTCCTGCTTGTTTTCTAGGCCCATTTGCTTGAAACACCGTCTTCCAACCTTTCACCCTAAGATAATGTGTATCCTTTGTAGAAAGGTGAGTTTCTTGGAGACAACAAATTGTAGGATCCTGCTCTTTAACCCAGTCTGCAAATCTCTGTCTTTTCCTTGGTGCATTGAGGACGTTGATATTAAGAGAGATTATTGAAAGGTGTGTATTTATGTTTGCCATTTTTTTTTTTTTTTTTGTGGTTCTGGTTCTACCTGTGCTCTCTTGTGCTAACTAGTGTTTGAGTACTGCTTGTTTTTCTATGTTCCTTATATGTGTGCTTTTCCTTTTCAGCATGGAGGATTCTATCAAGTATTTTCTGTAGATCTGGTTTTGTCTTCAAATACTCCTTTAACCAGCCTTTGTTGTGGAATGTCCTTATTACTCCGTCTATTTGAATGAATAACTTTGCAGGATAAAGTAACCTTGTTATCTTTCAGAACTTGGAATATATCACGCTAAGCACTTCTGGCTTTAAAAGTTTGTGTTGAATAATCTGCTGTAATCCTGATGGGCTTGCTTTTGTAGGTAACTTGATTTTTCTCTCTAACTGCTTTTCAGTATTTTTTCTTGTTGTGTGTGTTTGAAAGTTTGATTATAATATGGTGAGGAGAGGTTCTTTCCAGGTTTTGTCTGGCTGGGGTTCTAAAGGCTTCCTGTATCTCTATTGGCACCTCTTTCCCAATTTTGGGGAAATTTTCTTCTATGATTTTGTTGAAGATGCCTACTTTGCCTTTGGAGTGGAATTCTTCTCCTTCTTTTATGCCCTGATTTCTTATATTGGATCTTTTCTTAGTTTCCTGAATATCTTGAAATTCCCACTCATAATTTTCTATAAGTTTGTCTTTCTCTTTGTTGGCCTATATTAGATCTGCCACCTGGTCTTCTAGCTTAGATATTCTGTCCTCTCCCTCATCCATCCTACTGGTGAGATTTTCTACAGAGTTTTTTATTTCATTAACTGTGTTCTTCATTGCTAGTAATTCTGACTGGTTTTTCTTTACTATGTCTATTTCCTTATTTATGTCTTTCATTGTCTTTTTTATTTCATGAAATTGGTGTCCTGCATCTTCTTTGATTCCTTTGATTTCCTCTTTAAGTTCCTCTTTGATTCCTTTGATTTGTTCTCTGACTTCTTTGAACATATTTACTGTCATTCTTTTGAAATCTTTCTCAGGCATTTCCTCTAACTCGTTCTCACTGGAGGTCATTTCTGATGCATGAATACTTTTAGGTGGATTTTTAGTCTTGCTTTTTAGTGTTTCTTGTGTTATAATGTATATATTTTTGCATCTTGGATTAAGTTAATGTTTGGATTTTCTAGCTAGCTGGGTATTCTTAGCTGTATCAATTGATTTGATGTCATATATTTTCAGGGTAGGAGCTTAAGGTGTTAGGTGTGGCTCTTAAGACTCTGAGAATATCTACAAAGGTGTTCCTAGGGGTTGAGTTTCCCTGCTATGGGAGTATTCAAGTAGGCTGAGTAGAATAAAATACAGGTAGATTCTAAAAGTTAACTAAACACTGTACCCATTCAATCAAAAACAGCCCCAAGTATGTATGCCAGAGTCGTTATTATAACAACCAGATCCTCTATCAACATAGAGGTTAAGATTTCTGGTCTGTTGAGGGATCCAAGTCAGCTCGTGACCAAGTGAGACCCTTCCCTGGTGCAATCCCAGTTCCCTTTTTGATGATTTTGGTCTCAGTGAAGTTGCTGCCTGGGTTGTCGGGCTGCTGTTCTGATTTCTGGAGCTGGGCATTTGCTTTTCCTGCGGGGCAAACCAAGCCTGGCAACTGTGGCCATGCAGATCAGCACCCCAGCTGCTGGAACTTCTGCTGCTAAAGGTGCCTCTGCTGGGTCTGTCAGCAGCTGAAGCTGCTGCTGCTGCCTCTGCTGCTGCTGTAGCTGCCACTTCTGGAGCCACTGCTGCTGCTGAAGCTGCTGCTGCTGGGTCCACTGCTGCTGCTGCCACTGAAGCTGCTGCTGCCTGGTCTGCCTCTGCTGCTGCTCCTGGGTCTGCTGCTGCTGGGTCCGCTGTTACCGGTGCCAGAGCCTCTGATGTTGCTGCCAAACTCTGCTCCTGCTTGGTTCCCGCTGTCATTCCAAGTTGGTGTGGCCGGGTCCGGGACCGCTGCTCTGTTCACTGGAGCTGGGCTCAGGTGATGGGGGAGGGAAGGGAGCCGCAGCTGCTCTGGTTCTCTCACTGTTCCACATGTTCTTCTACCTCATGGTCTGCTCCTCCGTTGCTCACTGCCGCTCTCTGTTCATGTTTCTCGAGTTGTGGAGAGCTCTGGTGTGAGTGGAAGCTACCCGCACCTGGCTTTTCCTGCAGCTGGAGCTGTGCCTGGTGGCTTTCTGGTGCAGCCCGCCGCAGCCATGGTTGGAGGGGCTGCCGGGGCTGCTTTTGCCGGCCTGTGCAGGCTCTGGAAGCTCTGGATCTCTTCTACTTCTCCGCTGCAGCTTCAATTTCCTATATAGCTCACTGTTTAGTAAAAGTGTGTATTTTGCTGAGGTTTTTTTTTTTCCCCCCCAGGCTGCTTTGGTGTGGTACCTACACCCCCATCTTAACCAGAAGTCTCTCTTTTTTTTTAGCTAATCATTAAGGCATTTTGTCCCAGAGCTAGAGGAGGATATATGAATAGTTCTAACTTTCAGAGAAAAGAATGGAACAGCACTCCACATGTGATTGTTAACAAATCCTAGCCATTTAAGTGTAAAAAGAGGGTTTATTATATTTTAGATTGTTAATCTGTCTCCCTATTCTGACACATGAGTAGCTGGACTCTTACTTTTGACATTTGGAGTGAAAAGCCCTATGTGCCATAAATACATATAAGATATGTCATTAAAAACTGCCTTCCAGACTGGAGAGATGGCTTAGTGGTTAAGCGCTTGCCTGTGACGCCTAAGAACCCCGGTTCGAGGCTCGATTCTCCAGGACCCATGTTAGCCAGATGCACAAGGGAGCGCACATGTCTGGAGTTCATTTGCAGTGGCTGGAAGCCTTGGCATGCCCATTCTCAATCTCTCTCTCTCTCTATGTGCCTCTTTTCTCTCTCTGTCACTCTCAAATAAATAAATAAAAATGAACAAAAAATAAATAAAAACAACTGCCTTCCTGGGTCTTTTACATCTTTTCAAGGGTGAATCCCTTACTTTGTATAGAATAATGAGCATGTATTTTCTTGTGCATTCTTAGGACCTTTTTACTACCTTTAAATTGATTAGCAGGCGCCCCCGTTCCCACGTAGAATGAAAGGCTGGGGCGATGGTGGAGTGAAAGGGAGACCGCAACTTAATGACATAACTGACAAGCACTCCTAAAACAGGATTCCTGATCTTGCAAAACTGTAATAGTAAATATTGCTGTCTTAAGTCTCTAATTTTTGCATTAATTTTTCATGCAATTATATATTAGTAATACATGACAAGAGAAAAGAAACTCTATATCGATCACCTCTATTTTGTATTTTCTGTCATTGGACCTAAATCTATGTCCCTTGTCTAGTAAATTTGTAGAGTTAACCAAAGCCAACAGATTTCAAGATGCTTTTCCTAGGGTTTCCAGAAATTAAGAACTGGCAAAGGCCAAAGAAAATATCCTACTATTTTATAGATAAGGAATAATAGTGAAAATTTAGTATTTACTATGCCAGCTTCATGACTACTTCCATAGATTTTGTTATCAGGATAACCTGGTTTTATGGACTCTATCCCATTTTGCATGTGAAAAAATGGGTTCATGCTCATACATTTGTCTTACTGTCACTATACTACTAAAGAATAGTTGTAAGGCTGGGCATAGTGGTGTAGCCTGTAAATATCCCCATCCCTCAGGAGGTAAAACCTGGAGACTGGTGAGTTTAACGCCAGCCTGGGGCTATATGGTTTGTTCTGTGTCAGCCCTGAGATCCTGTCTGAAAAAAAAGAAGGTCTGGGCTGTTGCTCAGTGGTCACTCATTTGCCTAGCATGCACAGATACAAAAAGCTTGGGGTTCAATTTCCAGAACTACAAAAATAAGTAAGCAAATAGCCGGGTGTGGTGGCATACGCCTTTGGATCCCAGCACTCAGGAGGCAGAGGTAGGAGGCTTACTGTGAGTTCAAGGCCACTCAGACTATATAGTAAATTCCAGGTCAGCCTTGGCTAGAGAAAAACCCTACCTTGAAAACCAAAAACAAAAAATAAAATAAAGGGCTGGAGAAATGGCTTAGTTAGTGGTTAAGTGCTCGCCTGTAAAGCCTAAGGAACCCGGTTTGAGGCTCGATTCCCCAGGACCCACGTTAGCCAGATGCAGAAGGGGGCCCACGCGTCTGGAGTTCATTTGCAGTGGCTGGAGGCCCTGGTGCGCCCATTCTTGCTTTCTCTCTCTCTCTTACACACACACACACACACACACACACACACACACACTCGTTCTCTCTCTGTTGCTCTGAAATAAATAAAAATAAAAAATTTTAAAAAAGAATTATTTAAAAAAATAAGTAAATGTTTTAACAACAACAAAAAGAATACTTTGCAAGAGCTAAAGGTATAGCTTAGTGATGGAGCGCATGCTTGGCATGTGTGGTGGTTTGATTCAGGTGTCCCCCATAAACGTAGGTGTTCTGAATGCTAGGTTCCCAGCTGATGGATATTTGGGAATTAATGCCTCCTGCAGAGAGTGTATTGTTGGGGGCGGGCTTATGGGCTTTATAGCCAGTTTCCCCATGCCAGTGTTTGGCACACCCTCCTGTTGCTGTGGTCCATCTTCTGTTGGCCAGGGGTGATGTCCACCCTCTGCTCATGCCATCGTTTTCCCCTGCCATCGTGGAGCTTCCCCTCGAGCCTGTAAGCCAAATAAACCTCTTTTCCCAGAAGCTGCTCCTTGTTGGGTGATTTCTACCAGCAATGTGAACCGGACTGCAACAGTAAAGTGGTACCGAGGAGTGGGATTGCTGCTAGACACCCGACTGTGTGGCTTTGCCTTTTGGAGCTGATTTTCAAGAGGAATGTGGGAGGATTTGAAACCTTGGCCTAAGAGATGCCTTGCAGTGCTGTAAGTACAGCTTAATGGACTATTCTGGTCTGAGCTCCAAGACCTGAATGCAGTAAGAACTATGGACTGTGAGGTTTGGCTTATGAGGGTGACAAAGAGCTGTGCCTGGACTGGGCTAGCAGTTTGTGTGAGAAGCTTGCTCTTGTGCCTGTGTCCTGAGAAGTTGTGCAGGGTTGCTTTGCGTAGAAATGAACTGGTGTGTGCAGAGGGATATGGCACAGAAAGGAAAATCTTTGGGTGAACTGCTGCCCGTTCAGCTGCAACTGAGAGATTACAACCTTTGAGACTGGGCTAGCTGACCTGCGCTAGGGCAACAAGAAGAATGTCAACTCTTTTGAAGGTGTCTGAGTGCTCAAGGAGTGTCCTGTTCTTCAAAGTCTGCTTTATTCCCCCCTGGATTAACAAATTGGCACCCTACCTGGTATCGTGGAGTATAAGAAATGCTGGAAAGAGGGTCATTGAGTTTGCAACACGGTCTTGTGTTTTGAAAATGGCCATGGGCAGTGTGAAGCGGGTTTGCTGGTTGCCTGCATAGAGACCCCATGGGGCCATGAGGACGAACCGTGGCTTGCAGTGGAGACCCAGTGGAGATGCCGGGACCATGAGATGGCTGCCGAGGAGCTGCCGGCCCCGATGAAGTTTCCCAGGACTGTGAGTAGCCTAGCTGGAGGGGCGGAATTGGAATGCCAGAGACTTGTTGCTGGTTAGAATTACGGGACTTGAAGATTTGTCACTGGTTTGAGTTGCTGTACTTGAAGCTACAATTTGATGTTTGCCCTGGTTGTTTTAAATCTTGTATTGGTTGAATGTTTCTTTGCTATGCCCAATGCCATCTATTGCAGTGTTTATTCTGTGCCATTCTGGGTTTTTTGAGGTTATATTTTGGTATTATGGCTCAGTTAAAAGATCTTGAACTATGGGGATATATGAACATCACTGGAATTGATAAAAACTATGGGGACTTTTAAAATGAGATGAATGCATTGTATTTTACATCATGTATGGATATCAGTTTATGGGGGCCAGGGGCGGAATGTGGTGGTTTGATTCAGGTGTCCCCCATAAACTTAGGTGTTCTGAATGCTAGGTTCCCAGCTGATGGATATTTGGGAATTAATGCCTCCTGGAGAGAGTGTATTGTTGGGGGCGGGCTTATGGGCTTTATAGCCAGTTTCCCCATGCCAGTGTTTGGCACACCCTCCTGTTGCTGTGGTCCATCTTCTGTTGGCCAGGGGTGATGTCCACCCTCTGCTCATGCCATCGTTTTCCCCTGCCATCGTGGAGCTTCCCCTCGAGCCTGTAAGCCAAATAAACCTCTTTTCCCAGAAGCTGCTCCTTGTTGGGTGATTTCTACCAGCAATGCGAACCGGACTGCAACAGCATGCATGGGGCTCTGGTCCTCCAAAAGAAACATACTATTCCATTATAAGCATATCAGTTTTATTTCAATTTTTCCTGTAAGGAATAAGATGTAAGAAGTAATCCAGTGAATCACCTTGGTAGTGATATTTCAGAGTCAGTGAAGTTGGTTACATAGAATGATAACTAGTTGAAGTCACTTAGTTGTTTACTGACTTAGCTGGCTTGTTAAGTTAAGAACTTGCCTGACAGTTATTTTTGCATGTGTTGTAGGTTAACAAATATTTATTAGTTATCTATCTTATCACTCAACAGCATTACAGACCAAGTATGCAGCTGAGAGTACACGGACCCTAGAATGAGCAGGTGATTAGCCCATGGACCTACAGATAGGCAGTGGCTCAGATAAGAATTCAGGTCAGTGTTTTATATATTAACCAGGTAGGTCCAGAAGAACAATCATTATAACAGAAGTCCCTGTCTTTCTACCTATATAGTCTCAGCAATTTTAGACTTTTAGAGCATTGTTTTATGTAGTTTGGCATATTTTGTGTATTTTTTTAAGGAGGCTTTTGTTGTTTTAGACAGGGTCTCACTCTAGCACAAGCTAGCCTGGTGCTTACTGTGATCCTCCTGGCTCAGCCACGCAAATGCTAGGATTCCAGGCATGAACCATCACATTTTTTGCCCAGTCAGGGATAGGGAGGAAGGAAATATAATTGATATTTCCGTAAACATTTTCTTACCGTCTCTTTGGGCAAGGATTAAGCAATTGCCTGCCAGATTTCATCATCACAATGAATGTAAATCTGACAATTTACAAGAAACTTGTCAATTTTTTTTCCAGAAACTCGTGATACTTTCCCTTAATACATGAGGTAAACAGCTGACTTAAATTGTCCACGAAACTAGCCACTTTTCCCTCAGGCCATACACACTGCTCATTGCCAGACAGAGCCTTGACTTGACTTATTTATCAAGAGCAGGACAAATGGGCAAGAAGGGAAATACTCAGTGGTAGAGCACTTGCCTAGCACCCATAGGCTATAGGTTCAATCCCCAGCACTTAAAAAAAAATAAATGAACAGCAACATAAAAGCTAAGATAGGTAGTGTACATATATGTTTAAGAAATGGAAGGCTCTTGTCTGGAGTGCTGGCAAAGAAACAACAGACTGCTCTTCATATTTAAAAAAAATATTTTATTTTTATTTACTTACTTGACAGTGAAAGAGGGGGGGGGAGGAGAGAATGGGCATGCCAGGGCCTCCAGCCACTGCAAATGAACTCGAGATGTGTTTGCCCTGTGTGCATCTGGCTAATGTGGGTCCTGGGGATTTGAACCAGGGTCCTTTGGCTTTGCAGGCAAATGCCTTAACAACCAAGCAATCCCTCCAGCCCTGCTCTTCACATTTTATCTAAACTACTTTTCACCAAATGGTGATATAAAAGCCAGATTACGTGGCAATCCCAGCACTTAACCCTCTAGGAAGCTGAGGCAGGAGGATTACCATGATTTCAATGAAGCCTGACCTACATAGTATCAACTCTGGTACAAAGTTAGGCCTCTGATTCATAATTACAACTATTTTTCATTGTTTACTTTACAACCAACCCTCTATTGGGAGCTTAGTATAGCTTAGAACTGATCTCCCCTAATACTCCTTTCCAAAGTCCTCAAAAGTCAAGTTGAAAAATTCTGTAGAAAAGGTCTAGTGCCATCATACTTTCAATCTGTCAAAGAATGACTGGAACTTTCTGCCCCCTCTGTAGAATGCAATTTTTTTTTTTCAGAGAATGGGTATAGGGACAAGAGAGGCTCACTAATCCAACATGTACTCATACTTTTCACTGTTCTGTTAACATGTTTTATCCAGTCTTCTTGTGGTAGCAAGTGGATAGACAGTGTATTAGAATTTTTTGTTATACCTGAAACAATCATGTAGAGAGGTGACTAAGCTGACAACCTGGACCCCAGTAACAATTCCTATCTGCTATACCGGTAGGAACCTACAGTGACAATATTGCACTAGCCAATCTTGTTTTGGGCTAAAGTACAACATAAACCAACTGTGTGTGTGTGTGTGTGTGTGTGTCTCATATTACTAATTACTACATTATTCTGCATATGGAGATAATGTTAACAACTTCCTTGAAAGGAAAATTATTTATAGGCCTTATTTTTATTTTTTTCTTTCATTTTTATCATCTTAAGCAAATTTCTTGAAATAGTATAAAGCGTTGCTGTGAATCCTCTTTAGCTGACTGCACAGCTTTACATCTGGGTCACAACTGAACTCAGTAGATAGATTTTTTAAAAATGTTTTATTTATTTATTTGCAAGGAAAGAGAGGCGGTGATGGCAAGGAGAGAGTGAGAGAAAATGGGCATGCCAGGTTCTCCAGCAGCTGCAAACAAACTCCAGATGCATGTACCACTCTGGACATTCTGGCTTTATGTGGGTCCTGGGAAATCAAACACAAGTCATCAGGCTTTATGGGCAAGTGCCTTAACCACTGAACCATATATCCACCTTTGTAGATAGATATTTTGTTGCACACCTTTTTGATGAGACTGGTTTTAGTGAACAAGAGACACAAATAGGTAAGAAATTCAATATGGTGTGCTAAAAGTTAGTTAAAATAAAGAAATTATAAGAATGCCAGGAGCTCCCCATTCATTCTTAACAATTATGAGTCCAATAGACCTTGTTCTAGCTGTTCAAGATTAAACCAAATTGCACCTTCTCATGGCTAATTTCTCTATATAATTGGTTCACTTGAGGTCTTATTCTATATCCCAAGACAGCTCGAGTGAAATTTCAGAATGAAATAAAACAAGAGGGAATAAAGAAATGCCTTTTGAGGGTTACTATAAATATAGAGGTGACAAAGATGGAAAAACAGTGAAACAGGAGAGAGGGAGAGAGACAGACCCGCTAAGGATTTGGTTTTCTGTTCAATGAGAATTTTTTCCTGTTTCTTTGGGTAGATGGTATATGAGTCCTTGGTGCCTTGGGGAGTTTTGTCAGAACGAGATTCATATGGCCAGATTAGTTACTAATTTATGATACCTTGGGCTTAGAAGTTTCCTTTGGCACTGTCTCATAGCTGCTTTATCTAACATTGCTTTCAGACAGTATTTACTATGTGCTAGGTACTCCAAAAACACTTCCAACATATCAACTCCCTTAATTCTCATAAAAATCTTACAAAGTTGGTATTATCTCCCTACATCATTTTATATTAGATGCTACTGAGACACACAAACGTTATGTAGCCCATGGTCATACAACTGGCGTGGTAAAACGAGGGATTTACTTTTCATCTCCAGAGTGTTTTTAACTGTCTCACATTTCCTGTCAATAAATGTCACATGGTAAGATGAGAACTAAACAGATACACTCCAGGGTAAGGCTCCTTCTCACCCTTTCTGCTCCATTTGTTGACGACCTGACATCCCTCTCCCCCACCCATGAAATTGTGATGGAGAAGACACAAAGAAATTTGCCCTCTGGGAGATTATGGGCCTTGAGAAAATAACACAGCTCCCTGCACAGGCTTCAGTCTTGCTCTCTGCTCCCATCTCTCCATCAGTCCTGGAGCCAAAAGCAGCAAAGCCAACCGCGAAGGGAAGACAACCGAGGGTGGGTGACCTATGGGGACAAGGCTCACTGGCCTTTGCTTCCAGGCAGTAACTAGTATTTAAGTCTGGGCGTCGGCTTAAAATGGCGGGATTCGTGCTGAGGCTGGGAGCACCGCCTTCCACGCCAGCGTGCGGCCGGCTCTGCCCTGCCCTGCCCAGCGCTGAGGGAGGCCGCGGAGGCCCGGGCCCCGTCGGAGCACCGCAGGCCTGGGCGGCTGAGGATGCTAGGAGCCCAGGCCTAGCTGCGGGCCGACCCGGCCTCGGCCTCAAGGCCACGGGCGGCGTGGCAAGCGCAGACGCGCCCTGGACGGCCCGAACGACACGCCCTCACCCCAGATAACGTGTTCTCAAGAGGGGAGACCATCCGCTCCCGGCTGGGGCACACGAAGAGGGCACGGTACCGGCGTGGCGGCGGGAGGCGCGCGCGCGTCACGTGGGCTCGAGCACCGCATGGTGGCGGCCCGCGCGTCCTCGCGTCTCAGCAGCGCGGGGTGCGCGCGCCGACGGGGCGGGCGCATGCGCAGGGGGGCGCGCCGCCTCTGCCCCGCGGCGAGGGTGTCTATGGAGAGGCGGCGGCCGCGGCTGCTCCAGCCGAGGTTGAGGCCGCGGAGATGGCGCCCTTCCCGGATGAGGTGGACGTCTTCACCGGCCCGCACTGGCGGATGAAGCAGCTGGTGGGGAGCTACAGCGAGAAGGTAACGGAGCACGGGGGCCTCCCGCTGGGGGCGGCGCGGTCGGCGCAGGGCAGCGGGCCGGCCCCCGGGGCGGCTCGGCCTGCGCTGCGCTGCGCGGTGCCCCAGTCCCGGGTCCGCCGCCGCCGCCGCCTCCCGTGAGCCACCCGCCGGGCGCCCCGCAGCTCGCCACGCCGCGCGGGGTCCCTCGGCTTCGGCCCGGCGCGTCCTGCCGCCCCGGGGCTGGGCCTGCGCGGAGGGAGGGGCGCCCGCGGCCTGCTGCGGCGCCTGGGGAGCGAGGGGCAGCCTCCGGGGACCCGCCGGGCTCTGCCCTGGCACCTGCACGCCCGCCTTCCAGGCTGGCGCTGAGGTTCCCGAGTCGACTGCAGACATCATCCTTCTGACCCTTCCGCGGGCTTCCTGCCTCCTGTTCCGCGGGCGGCCTCCCAGCACTCCTGCGGATTTTGCCGCCTACTTTGAGTGACAGTCTTTAAGAACTCAGAGGACCTGCACTCATCACGCATCCTTATCCTTTGCGACTTTTATTTACCCGAGTATTACTCAGTTGTTGGTTTTGTTACAAGACAGCTGTTCTTCTGTTGTAATTTTATGTTTTTAAGTGGACTGAAATGAAAGGGGCCTCAGGAAAAGTTGGTTTGCCTCCGGAACGCTTTTTGGACTTCTAATGGATGCTGCAGCATAAGCCGAAGAAGCACTTTGTGGACAGAGTTTAGGGGCTTTTGTTCACGAGCCTAAGCATAGAAATAAACTTTTGAATTTTCAAAAATTATGAGACATTCAGGAGCACCACTGCCAACAGCGCACTCAGGGTTCTTAGAGCCCACAGAGGCAGTTGCAAGGTTCCCAGAGTTTTCAGTGCTGGTCCTCACCGAAGATTAGCAATTTGAAGTTTCAGATCTCAGTACCCCTGGCCCACAACCATCTTCTCTCTCCCTCCATTTTGGAAAAAACAAATTATACATACACATATTTCCAAGTCAGGTGTTGTTTTAAACATCAGGACTGTTTAGTTCTGAACGTGGTTGCTTATTAGTTACCTCAAAGGCTATTTGTTCAAAGTTTTGATGCCCAAACCCTCACTAAAATCATAATCTCTTAAGTGTGGAATTCAGCCATCAAGTATAATTTAAAGCTCTCAGGTGAGTGGTGTGCAGCCACTGGTGACTACCAATTACCCAAGAAGTTTAAAAAATAAATAAGCTGTTGAGCAGAAGTTTATGTCCCTGCATTTTTCAGTTGATTGTCTTGTTTTTATCTTCTCTGTCGTTTGAAATTTCTTATTTCTGACAGCATTTTTCAATCTCAAGACAGGAAATTGAGTTTTAAAAATTCTCTCAAAAATCAGAAAGGGAAATTAGTGAGGACTAGTGGCGCCCAAGCTTTTCTACAGTTTCTTATGGGACGAGTGATACAGAGATCCTGATGTTACAGAGAAAATTTTGTCAATGCATGTATTTTTCTATAACTTACAGATAATTGTGATTCCCTAAGTAATTGCAATTTTATTTAGTTCCATTCTAGATTATCCAGCCTTATTTTATAAATCTGAGGAAGTTAGCCAGGTGTGGTGGTACATGCTGTTAATCCCAGTGATAGGTGGATAGCAATGAGTTCCAGACCACCCTGAGACTATATAGTGAATTTCAGGTCAGCCTGGCTAGAATGAGACTCTACCTCAAAAAACCAAAATAATAATAATAATAATAATAATAATAAAAAATTTGAGGAAGTTATTCACAAGTCTTTGTTTTTGTTTTTTGAGACAGTGTCTTGTTTTTGTTTTATGAGACAGTGTTGTATATAGCCCAGGTTGGTCCTGAATTTATTGCCAAGGCTGGCATTGAAGTCCTGACCTTCCTGCTTCTGTATCCTATGTGCCAGGATTACAGGTATGTGCCGCCACATGAGACTCATTATTTTTGTGTCTGTCTGTGGTGATTGAGAAAGTTTGAACAAATTTGAAAAAGAAGCCCTCTACCTCACTTTTTTGAATCTGAGTCATACAAGATTCTTTTCAGTAATTAAATGTTCCCTGTTGCTTAACTAGATTAATAAAGCATTTTCAGTTAGATATAGCCTAAATTAAAGTTACCACTAATTGATTTCTAGCATCATAAAAGTGTTGTCACTAATTCTGAGTTAATTATCTTAATTAATGAGATTGTTGTGTATATTCATCAAGAAGATGAAAAGCTTAATTTTCTGTACTGTGACCAAAAGTGATTTAGCAAAGAAAAAAAAATCCATAGGAATTTTCATCATTATTTCTTCTTTATTAATAATCTCCCCTATTAGGATGCCCCAGGAAGAGCATGACTGGGAAAATATTTGTCACGGCTGAATGGTTCTAAAAGAATTAAGAAATTTTCTTTCTTTTTTTTGCATTTGTTATCACCATCTTTTGGCTCAATAGATTAAGGATAATAAATATGCAGCCTCCAGTAAACTTATCCAAAGTAAGAACTAGTTGTTATGCTCAAAACTAAAAAGCTACAAGCTGTATTATTTCCATGTCTTCTGAATTTTGACTCTGAATACCCTGTAGCTGTGAAGATGTCAGTTTTATTTCCAATATTGAACTTTTAAAATGAAATATGTTTAAAATGCCAATTTCTTAAGCAGCATTCAATAATTTCTATACTTAAACTCATTTTCTGGCCACCATTTATTTGTTGCAGGTGATGTTAAATATTGCTTTATCATACTGAATTTAATTCTTTTACACTTTCTTTTTAGTTATTTATTTGAGAGAGAGAGAGAAGGAATACGGATGAGCATTCTAGGGCCTCTAGCCCTTGCAGATGAACTCCAGACACATGTGTCACCTTGTGCATCTGGCTTATGTGGGTCCTGAGGAATAGAACCTGGGTCATTTGGCTTTGCAGCCCTTAATTTAATATTTTGCTGTAGGTTTTCTTTTATAAAAGTTCTTATGGAAAAGCTTTTATTGACCCTTGCTACCCAAACAACAGGCCTTTTGGATAGGAATAAGTAGGGAGTACTTCTGTGTTACAGCCTGGGATTTGTAGGCCTAGATGAGATAAGCTGAGGGTAGTTAGTGATAGGTCCAAATGGAAATCCAAGTCCACATCGAGATTCTTAGCTTAATCTTTTCCATGTGAAAGTACTCTAATTTCTGATTTGTTTTGTAACTGCAGAGAATTTTTTTTTATTTTTGTAATTCACAGACCTTCCAAATTGGGCTGAACTCAGTAAAAAATTTATATTGAATGATACCCTTTTCCCATTTTCCTTCTAATTCTCAGTTTGCCCAATCTTTTAAACCTAATTCTGTAGATGAGTATGGAGTTTTCTACTTATAAGTCGTGTTCACTGTTGAGAAGTTCACAATTTCAGATGTAACAGCATCTGTGTTAATATGGAAAGTAGAGTATGATGGGAGCAAAGAGAAGTATGTGGTCCAGTCCATATGAAACAGTACAAGTATTCCTTTTGAACTTTGTTCCTGAGAACTAAGTTAGGTGGTTGTTGGAAGGATACTAGAGAGATTTTCAGACTTAGACCTAAAGCATTTATGAAAGTTTGAATTGATGGAGGCCTTAGGAAATGCCTGAGTTTTTCAGGTATATTAAAAGTGCCATCATCTTTATCATTTGTTTCAAAAAAACAAAAAAAAAAAAACAAAAAAAACCCACAAACAACAGAAAAGGACATTTTATGACCATAGCTAAGAAGCTCAACATGATTTGTATAGATTACTTTTATAAAACTTGTATGTAACTTTCTGGTCGGGTTTCCTTGTTTTTCTCATTTGTCTACATTCCTGTAACATTGGCATTTGGGAGATTGATTTAAATGGAGAGAATATTGAATTGAGAACTGGGTTAGAAAGGAAAGGGGAATTTAATGAATTCTTACTACATACTGACATAATCCTCACGATAGCCCTGTAATACAAGCATTATCCCTAATTTAAAAGTGAGGAAACAGTCTTAGTGGTTAAATAATTTACCCAATTCACTCAACTAGTAATTAGTAGAACCTGCATTTTAATCTTAGGACTTTTAACTCCTCTGAAGTCTTTTTTTTTTTTTTTTTTCCCTTATTCACCTAGTTGCTCATTACTAACTGACTTTATGCACAACAGGTCATTGCTTCTAGACCTGTTGTGCATAAAGTCAGTTAGACATTGCATCTTACAGACAGAGCATGTATCAAGAATCATAAAAGCTGAATCTCACCTGCATAGTTCTTTGATTTAGGCCAAAATATTTCTGTGAGCCTGTTTTTGAATAGACACAATAAAGATATTTCTCATTCTAATATTGTTTTAAGAAGTAATATTTTAAAACACCTAGTATAGACTCTAGCACATTATATGCCTCAGTATAGCCTAGAATGGCTAATGCCTAGGTTTTATGTTTTTTTCTCAAGTAAGTCTAGATGTTTGACTATATTTACAGAGGGAAACAAAATATTGAGAAAAATAGTTTTTAAAGAATTATAAATGTATGTATGTTGCCTTGTTTGTGGTACAGGAGATTGAATCCAGGTCCTTGCACATGCACATTCTACTTGCTGAGCAACTGCAGCATGACTTCTTTTAACTGCTAAATCCACTAACATTTGGTGCCAGGTTAATAGCATTTGTACTTTTCATGTGGAGAAAAATTGATTTAGGTATTTTTTTTTTTTTAACTATCTAAACTTGGAGGTGGGGGGAAGAGAAAGACAGACAATATGGATTCCCTAGGATCTCTTGCCTGTGCAAATGAACTCCAAATGCATGTTCCAGTTTTTGCATCTGCCTTTACATGAGTATAGGGGAATTGAACCTGAGCTGGCAGGCTTTGCAAGCTAGTGTCTTTAACCACTGAGTCATCTTTCCTGCCTAGATTTGGGTACTATTTATTATAAGGACCTCTTTTTCTCCTTCTTTTCGTTACTGTTCTTTGGTCTTGTCTTTATTTATTAATCAAGTCAAGAAATACTGAGGATTTTAACCCAAATGAAAATCTTAATTTCTTCATCTAGTGTATAAATTTTTTTCTCCCCCAAGAATATGACTTTTTAAAAATTTTATTTATTTATTTGAGAGACAGAGAAAGAGAGTACGTGAGAGATTGGGCATTCCAGGCCCTGTAGTCATTGCAAACAAACTCCAGACACATGTGACACCTTATGCAATTGGCTTATGTGGGTACTGGAGAATTGAACCTGGGTCCTTACACTTTATAGTCAGATGCCTTAACCACTAAGCTATCTCTTCACCCTGTAAATGTGACTTTTTATCTTTGTTTTAAGCTTTGTTGAAGTGTAATCGACAAAAATTACACATATTCAAGATACACTGTGGTATGATCCACATACATCGTTTGTACTTACTACCAAAATGTAATTAACCAACACATCCATTGCCATAATTACCCTTTTTGTATGGGGGAATAGAGGGATTAGGACATTTATGATGTTTTCTTAGCAAATTTTAAGTATACAGTTTTGTTAGTGTTAATACTCTTTTTTTTTTTTTTTGAGTAGTCTTATTCAACCCTGGTGGACCTGTAACTTCTGTAGCCCAGGGTGGTCTGCTACTCATGATCTTCCTACCTCAGCCTTCTGAGTGCTTGGATATTAAAGGAAGGAGGCAGGAGCTATCAGCCACCATGCATATTTGCACTTTTTTTCTTTTTTTAAACTTTTTGTTATTTATATTTATTTATTTGAGAGTGACAGACAGAGAGAGAAAGAGGCAGAGAGAGAGAGAATGGGCGCGCCAGGGCCTCCAGCCACTGCAAATGAACTCCAGACGCGTGCGCCCCCTTTTGCATCTGGCTAACGTGGGTCCTGGGGAACCGAGCCTCGAACCAGGGTCCTTAGGCTTCACAGGCAAGTGCGTAACCGCTAAGCCATCTCTCCAGCCCACTTTTTTTCTTTTTGAGGTAGATTCTTGCTCTATCCCAGGCTGACTTGGAATTTACTATGTAGTCTCAGGCTGTCCATTGACCTCACAATGATACTCTTATCTCAGCCTCCTGAGTGCTGGACTCAAAGATGTGTGCCTCCATGCCTGGTCTTTGATACAGGTTTTTGAAGAATATATTTCTTATTTGCGAGGGGGGGGGGCAGTGTGTGAGGTGGAGGGCAAGCCAGGGCTTCCACTGCAAATGAACTCCAGAGGCATGAACCACTTCATGTATCTGGCTTTACATGCTACTGGGTAATCAAACCCAGGCTGTTAGGCTTTGCAAGCAAGAGCCTTTAAGAGCTTAGCCATCTCCCCAGCCCCACACCCAATTTTATAACAATTTTTTTGAACTCAGGTGAGTGCACTGTCATCATGCTGCACATTAGATTACCCAGCTTTACTTAAAAGTGAAAACATGTGGTCTTTGGATAACATCTCCACACTTCTTCCAACCCTAGACAGTTATCATTCTTTTTTTATGAGCTCGATTTTTAAAAGTTATACTTGTAAGGGCTGAAGAGATTGCTTAGCAGTTAAGGCGCTTGGCTGAGAAGCCTAAGGATCCACGGTCAGTTCCCCAGGACCCCTGTAAGACAGATGCACAAGGTGGCACATGTATCTAGAGTTCATTTGCACTGGCTAGAAGCCAGCCCTGTTGTGCCCATTCTCTCCCTATCGACCTCTTTTTCTCTCTGTCTCACAAGTAAGTAAAGAAAAATATTTTTAAAAAGATATACCTACAAATGAGACCATATTTATTTCTTTTAACCTAACGTGCTCCAGGTTCATCCATGTTGTTCCAAATGACAGAATTTCCTTATTTTTTTAAAATATATTTATTTGAGAGAGAGAGAGAGAGAAAGAGAGAGACAGAGAATAGGTGCGCCAGGGCCTCTAGCCACTGGAAATGAACTCCAGATGCGTGCACCCCTTGTGCATCTGGCTTATGGGCCTGGAGAGTTGAACTGGGATCCTTTAGCTTTGCAGGCAATGCCTTAACTGCTAAGCCATCTCTCCAGCCCAGAAGTTCCTTCTTTTTATTGGCTTAATAATACGTCCCTCTCTGGGTGTCTGTATATGTAATATATTTTTCTTATCCACCAGACTTGCAGAGTTGTTTGTATATCTTGTCTATTGTGAACACTACCATGGTGGTTTGATTCAGGTGTGCCCATAAACTTGGGTACTCTGAATGCTAATCTCCCCAGCTGATGGCAATTGGAAATTAAAGCCACATGGAGGCAGTGTCTTGTTGGGGGCAGGCTTATGGGTATTATAGTCAGTTTTCCCTTGCCAGTGTTTGGCATACTCCTGTACAGTTATTGTCCACCCTCTGCTTCTGCCATCATTTTCCCCTGCCATTATGGAGCTACCCCTCAAGTCTGTAAACCAAAATAAGCTTTTTAAAAAAAATTCTTTTTAAAATTTATTTATTTAACAAAGAAAGAAAGAATGGGTACACCAGGGCCTGTAGCCACTGCAAACAAACTCCAGATGCATGTACCCCCTTGTGTATCTGGCTAATATGGGTCCTGGGGAATTGAACCTGGGTCCTTTGGCTTTGCAGGCAAATGCCTTAACTGCAAAGCCATCCCTCCAGCCCCCAAATACCCCCCCCCCCCCGCCAGAAGCTGCTCTTACTTGGCTGATTTCTGCCAGCAATGTGAACCTTATTGCAACAACTATAGCATCTAGCATACAGATAGATGTGGAACTGTAAATAGTTGGATATTGATTTTGTTTTCTTTGGACATATACATAGAATAGGGTTGATACATAATTTTTAATATTTTTTTTGAGAAATTCCCATACTACTTTCGTAATGGTTTTATTTTTGGTTAAATATGAAAACCATAACGTAAAAGCATAAATAGGGGAGATAAATGTTATATTCTGTGCTCTTTAAATCTATTAACATTAAATCCTCACCAGAGCCAATGCAGTAGTGTAGTGTTGCAACTTCTTTCTTTCTCAGTGCTGTGTGACAAACACCCTATCAGAAGCAGCTTATTGTAGGACAGGGTTTATTTTAGGCTTACATATTCAGGGGACGTTTCATCAGGGCAGAAGAAGCTGACTCACTTCTATACAACTTTAGCAGAGAGAGACACCACCAACAGCCAGCAAACATGGAACAGCTAGAGCTCAAACTGGCTCTTTACACGCTTTTAAGGTGGGATTGAAAGATCTTTCCCCAGTAACACCTCCTCCAGCAGGCTGCCAGAGACTTAAGTAAGAAACTTAACCTTAATCAAAAATCGCTGAGGCTATGGGGAACATACATTTGCAGTCAAACCACCACAAGTAGTTAATAGTGTTAACACTGTTCATCAGATACAGAAACTAAGGTGTAGTGATAGTGACTTGATGGCAGAGTCAACTGGTGATAATGATCTGGCTCCAGTTTCATTACTTTGACCACACTGCTAGATTTGACTCTGTAGTGTTTATGTAGCTAACTTGCTTCTCAGTTGGTAATATGAAACAGGTCTTTACTTGAAATCTAAAAGAATTTCCAGTGAGAAAGTTATAAGAATTTCCTGCGTTTTTCTTAAAATGTTATGTTTCTGAACTCATGTGAGAGTATTTGTTTTTACTTTTGTGGTACTTTAAAAAGTTTTGTCAGTGGGCGTGGTGGCACACACCTTTAATCCCAGCACTTGGGAAGCAGAGGTAGGAGGATCACTATGAGTTCGAGGCCACCCCAAGAATACAGAGTGAATTCCAGGTCAGCCTGGGCTAGAGTGAGACCCTACCTTAAAAAAACAAAAAAAAAAAAAACAAACAAACACACAAACAAAAAAGTTGGGATTGTTAATTTGATTTACAACATATTTGTACTATGACTTTCTTTTCCCTCCTTGGTGCTGGGGATAAACTCAGGGCCTTGTGCTTGCTAGGCAGAGGCTCTACCACTGAATTATATCCCCAGTCTCTGTGCTAAGACTTTTAAAGGTATTTTTGTTTGTTTTATTCTTTTCCCCATTTAAGGAAAATGATTCATCATGGTAGTATTTGCAACTAGTAGTCAGTGATGAGGTTTGCTGTAAACTGGTATCATTTCTGAACATCCTTAAATACACAGTATGAGTTTTATCAGATTTGCCCTGCATACTGTTTTTGTTTTGGCTCAAGAGCTAAGTTATTTGTACATTGTTACATTGTTTGTGGGGAAAAGGATACGTGGGACATAAAAATTATATGAAAATTTTAATTTCAGTGTTTTTAAATACAAAGTTGTATGGAAATATAGCCATAAGCATTTGTTTACATGTTGCTTGTAACTACTTTTTTTTTTTTTTTTTTGAGGTAGGGTCTCACTCTAGCTCAGGCTATCCTGGAACTCACTATGGAGTTTCAGGGTAACCTTGAACTCATGGCAATCCGGCAATCCTCCTACCTCTGCTGGGATTAAAGGCGTGTACCACCACGCCCGGCTTTGTAACTACTTTTGTGCTGTAGCCGCTGAGTCAAGTAGTTTGCAGACTTACGTCCTTGAAAATTCAAAGATTTATGGTCCAACTCTGCACAAAAAGTTGCCAGACTGTGTTCTAGATGATGTACTCATGTATTGTGGGTCACTCCTTTCTGTATTCTTTGCATTAGAATGTAGATTCTATAAAGGTTGAGGTTTTCTTTGTGTTTACCATGAATCCAAGTGATCAGGACAAGTACCTGGCTCATCATAGCTGGTCAAAGAATATTTGAACAGAGTAAAAGATGCATGAATTTATAAAACAAAATTCAGCTTTCAAAAAGATGCTAGTTAACCCTAGTATAGTACAGGTATTTTCTTCCCATTTAGCACCAATAATAATAATAATAATAATAATAATAGTAATAAAAGACATTGAGAGGAAAGGTGACTTACCCAGGTAAACTATTGGTAGAACTGGATTTGGTTTAGGAAATCTGATGTTAGTATTGATTTTGAATGTTCTTACAGCTAGTCCACACTGCTCTTATAGAAGATGCACACTTAATTCTATATGTAGAATATTCTCAGTGATCCTACAGCTAGTCTACACTACTTTTCACAAAAGATGCACACTACTTTTCACAAAAGATGCACACTTAATTCTGTGTAGCAGATTCTCAATGGTCTTACAGCTAGTCCATACTGCTGTTCACAAAAGATGCACACTTAATTCTGCATGTAGTAGATTCTCAGTGGTCTTATAGCTAGTCCACACTGCTATTCACAGAAGATACATACTTAATTGTGTGTAGTAGATTCTCACTGACCTTACAGCTAGTCCATACTGCTGTTCTCAGAAGATGCATAGTGTTGCAGTCAGGTTTACATTGTTGGCAGAAAACACATGATCAAGAGCATCTTATGGGAAAAAGGACTTATTTTGGCTTACTGACTTGAGGGAAAGCTCCATGATGGCAGGGAAAATGATGGCATGAGCAGAGGGTGGGCATCATCTCCTGGCCAACATCAGATAGACAATAGCAACAGGAAAGTGTGCCAAACACTGGCAAGGGGAAACTGGCTATAATAATACCAATAATCCTGCCTCCAACAATACACTGCCTCTAGGAGGCATTAATTCCCAAATCTCCATCAGGTGGGAACCTAGCGTTCAGATCATCTATGTTTATGGGGGACACCTGAATCAAACCACCATATTCCACCACTGGTCCCCATAAACTGATAACTATCCATGATGTAAAATGCAATGCATTCAGTCCAACTTAAAAAGTCCTCATAGGTTCTTTTAAAATATTTATTTAGCCGGGCGTGGTGGCGCACGCCTTTAATCCTAGCACTCGGGAGGCAGAGGTAGGAGGATCACCATGAGTTCGAGGCCACCCTGAGACTACATAGTGAATTCCAAGTCAGCCTGGACTAAAGTGAGACCTTGCCTTGAAAAACCAAAATAAATAAATAAATAAATAAATAAATAAATAAATAAATAAAATATTTATTTATTTATTTATTTACTTGAGAGAGAAAGAGGTACAAAGAGAGAGAGAGAGAGAGAATATGAATATGGGTGTACCAGGGCCTCCAACTACTGCAAACGAACTCCAGATGCATGCGCTCCCTTGTACATCCTGGCTTATATGGGTCCTGGAGAATTGAACTGGGGTCCTTTGGCTTTGCAGGCAAATGCCTTAACTGCTAAACCATCTCTCCAACCACCCCCCATAGTTCTTATCAGTCCTAATAATGTTCAAACATTCCCATAGCCTGAGATCTTTTAACTGAGCCATAATACCAAAAAAAAAAAAAAAATTCAAAAAACCCACAATGGCACAGAATAAACATTCAGACCGCAAAAGATAGCATTGAGCATAGCAAAGAAATACTCTGCCAATACAAGATTTAAACAGGGCAAACATCAAACTCTGTATCTCCTACTCCAGCAACTCTAACCAGTGACAAGTCTCCAAGTCTGATGATTCTAACCAGCAACAAGTCTCTGGAGTTCCAGTTCCACCCCTCCAGCTAGTCTACTCAAAGTTCTGCAAAACTTCATCGGGGGCCAACAGATCTCCTTAGGAGCTGTCTTGTGGTCCTGGCATCTCCACTTGGGTCTATACTGCAACCCACGGTTCATCCTCACATCTCCATCCAGGCATCCAGTAAACGTGCTTCACACTGCCCATGGCCATTTTTAGAACACAAGACTGCTACAAATTTAATGACCCTGTCTTGCTTGCATTTCTCATACTCCACAATACCAGGTGGGGTGCCAATTTGTTTTTCCTGGGGGGAATAAAGCAGACTTCGAGAATAGGACACACCTTGAACATTCAGGCCCCTTCAAAAGAGTCTACATTCTTCTTGGTGCCCCCGTGAAGGTCAGGTGGTCCCATTTCAATGGTTGTGATCTCTCATTTGTAGCTGAATGGGCAGCAGTTTAGTCCCAAAGATTTCATTTTTTTCTGTGCCTATCCCTCTACTCACACCAGTCTATTTCTACACAATGCAACCCTGAACAAATTCTCAGGACACGGGCATAACAGCATGCCTCTCACACAACCTGCTTCTAGCAGTCCAGGCAAAGCCATTTCTCACCTTCACAAGCTAAACCTCATAGTCAATAGTTCCTACTGCATTCAGGTCTTCCAGTTCTGACTGGAATAGTCCATCAAGCTGTACTTACAGCACTTCAAGACATCTCTTAGTCCAAGATTTCAAATTCATCCACATTCCTCCTGCAAAGCAATTCCAAAAGGCCAAAGTGACACAGTCAGGTTTCTAGCAACAATAGCCCTACACCTTGTACCACCTTTACTGTTACAGTTAGATTTGCATCGCTGACAGAAAACACCCAACCAAGAGCAGCTTATGGGGGGGGGTAGGGGGAGGGGGAAGGTTTATTTTGGTTTATAGACTCGAGGGGAAAGCTCCATGATGGCAGGGGAAAATGATGGCATGAGCAGTGGGTGGACATCATCTTATTACCAATATCAGGTGGACAACAGCAACAGGAAAATGTGCCAAACACTGGCAGGGGGAAACTGGCTGTAATAATACCCATAAGCCCCTCCCCAGCAATACACTGCCTCCAGAAGATTGATTCCCAAATCTCCATCAGGAGGGAACCTAGCATTCAGAATTCCTAAGTTTATAGAGGACGCCTGAATCAAACCACCACACAGAAGATGCATGCTTAATTCTATGTGTAGTAGATTCTTGGTGATGTTACATCTAGTCCACACTGCTCTTCACAGAAGATGCATACTTAATTTTGTGTAGTAGACTCTCAGTGCTCTCACAGCTACTTTATTCTCCTATTTGCAGATGTGTACTTAATTTTGTATAGATTGGTTTTCCTTAGGAATTGTATGTCATCATTTTCAATGGTTTGTCACCAGGTCGCAATTCTTGATGTGAAAAGACAGTGTAGACTGAACTCCATTTTAACCTTGTTAGACCAGGCTTCAGAAGGCAAACCTAAAAAGTTTGGTGTTAGTAGCATTTGCCATTTCATTTACATACATGTTATATTAGCTTAATTCTTTCCCCTTTAAAAATGAATTTTGAAAGTGGAATTGATAAAATAGAAGGTAGACTAATACAGATTATGAAGAATTGCTTACATATGCATAAACATTTTTTCCTGTTGAATACTAGAATATGTACAAATCATGTTTTATTTCTGCATCTTTTTATTGATTTGTGTCCTTCACATGGATTGACTTTCCCTTGTTCTAGTGCATTAGGCTTCTGCATTGTACTATTGTAATACCTGCCACTCATAAGTGATTCTTATATAAGCTATCAAGTATTTATATCAATTTTCTTTTTTTTTTTTTAAATTTTTTTTGGTTTATTTTTATTTATTTGAGAGCAACAGACAGAGAACGAGGCAGAGAGATAGAGAGAGAGAGAGAGAGGGAGAGACAATGGGCGTGCCAGGGCTACCAGCCACTGCAAACGAACTCCAGACGTGTGCGCCCCCTTGTGCATCTGGCTAACATGGGACCTGGGGAACCGAGCCTTGAACCGGGGTCCTTAGGCTTCACAGGCAAGCGCTTAACCGCTAAGCCATCTCTCCAGCCCTATATCAATTTTCTTAAAAGTATAGCTCTGTTAAATTATCTAGTAATGTTCTTATAGCTCAATATTTTTTATTTCTTTCCTGAACAGATGAGTTTCATTTTGATATTAAAATTAAAACAAATTGTAGTGGAATTTTTAAAATATTTTTATTTATTTATTAGAGAGGGAGAGAGAGTGAGAGTGAGAATGGGCATGCCAGGGCCTCTAGCTGCTGCAAACAAACTCCAGAAGTATGTGCCATCATGTGCATCTGGCTTATGTGGGAGCTGGAGAATTCAGCCTGGGTCCTCAGGTTTCATAGGCAAGTGTCTTAATCGCTAAACTGTCCCTCCAGCCCAATATTTTAAATTGTATATGTAGTTATGTCATACAGGATATCTTGCACAAAGGAAAAAGAAACCATGGGGCTGGAGAGATGGCTTAGTTGTTAAGGTACTTGCCTGTGAAGCCTACAGACCCAGGTTCCACTACCTAGAACTCATGTAAGCCAGAGGCACAAGGTGATACATGCACACAATGTCACAAATGCACACAATGGGGAAAACACATCTGGAGTTTGATTTCAGTGGCTAGAGGCCCTGGCACACCAATTCTCCCTTCTTCCCTGTCCTTCATTAAAAAATAAATCACATTCTACATTGTCTTAAGCTAACTCTTTCAATGTTTTTGTATGTCTCTCTGGTATCCCTGCCTGTTAATGACATATTTGAGTAATGGAATTTTAGGATTGGTGGGAACCAGGGCTAATCTTGTTTTCTTTAAAGAAAGTATGTGTCTTGTTCATGTTCCTGTATCACCAAGTCCTTGAGGATGCAAACCAACAACTTCATGGCTAATCCTCTTTTCTTTTCCCTCCTTCCCTTCCTCCCCCCTTCCTCCCTCCTTTCCTTGCTTTCTTTCTGTCTTTTTTTGAGATTTGAGATAGGGGCTCACTCTTACTCATGCTAACCTGGAACTCACTCTGTAGCTCAGGCTGTCCTCAAACTTTAACCTAGCCTTAGAGTGCTGGGATTAAAGGTGTAAACCACCATGCCAAGCTCCAGTGTAATTGTCAATTATACCATTCTGAGTTGGCATTTTATGACTTTCCTTTAGTTGTACTGTAGGCCAATGTAAGAAAAATACAATGCTATGTGCAAAAGCTTAGTGCATTTTTGAATACATCTTATCATTACATTGTTTCATATTTTGATTTATTATGCTTTTCTTTTAAAATTTTTATTCAGCTTTCCAAAACCAACTTTTCCAATAACAACGATTTCCGTGCTCTTCTACAATCTTTGTATGCTACTTTTGAAGAGTTCAAAATGCATGAGCAGATTGAGAATGAATACATTATTGGTTTGCTTCAGCAACGTAGCCGGACCATTTATAATGTACATTCTGACAATAAACTCTCAGAGATGCTTAGTCTCTTTGAAAAGGGGCTGAAGAATATTAAGGTGAGTTACAAAAATGGGTATATGTTCTCCTCTGTTATGCCATTGGCAAACTTTAATAGTGATTTACAGTAAATAGCATTATTTTAAGGAAAAATAATCGTTCACTTATTAAGGCTGGAAAGACTGCAAAAAGGATGACTACAGTAAGAAAGAAAGATATAACTCAAGTATAAATACAGGAGTAAATAGGAATGTATAGTTGGGAAGCAGGGAATGAGCCAGTACATAGAAAATTCTTAAGAGAAAAATATCAAGATAAGCAAGATTCTTAATAGATTTTTTGTTGAAGGAGAGGCCAGAGCAGAAAGCCATTGGGGCTGGTGGCTTGATGAGGAATTTGATTAGAATATTGAGTTAATCACATACCAGGGGTAAGTGATTTTTGCAGACTTTGAGTAGTATTCTTGCTAAGCTATGTTGAGGATTCAGAGGAGTCTGTCTTAGGTTTGGTGAGAGTCTGTCAGTTATCTTCTTTATTAGTATTTAATAAAATTTATAATGAATACTGATCACCAAGGCTTAAAGTTGTTTTTAAGCTGAAATTCTAATTACCATGAAAGTGTTACTATAACCGTTGCTAAATTCTTAAGGCTATTAATGCAAACACTAGAAATATTAGTGACTGATAGTATAATTGCTATTTAGGATGCATATATTTTATAAATTTTAAAATTGAAGGCTGTGGGTGTGGTTCAGAGATTTTGCCTAGTGTAAGGCCTCGGTTTCAATCCCTGTCACTGAAAAAAATTGAATGGCAGCTGTATTGTTTATTTTATTTATTATTATTTTGTTTTCTGTTTTATTTTTCTTACTGTAGGAAACAGTAGTTAAAGAGATAATTTCAGTTGTGTAACATAAAAAGAACAGGTGTGGTGGTACTTGTCTGTAACCCTAGCACTTGGGAGACTGAGGCAGGAAGACTCTTAACTTGTTAGCTAGACTTGAATATATAGTAAAATCCTGTCCAGAAAAGTAATAGTGACAAATAAAGTAAAATAAGAAGCATTTTTGAGTGTGAATTAGTATATATGCATTTTAAAAAACATTTATTTGAGATTTTATACACACACACACACACACACAAACACACACATTAGAGAAGGAGAGAATAGGCACACCAGGGCCTCCAACAGCTGCAAGTTAATGCTAGATGCATGTGCCATCTATTGCATCTGGTTTTGTGTGGATACTGGGGAATTGAACCTGGGTCCTTTGGCTTTGCTGGCAAGCTTCTTAACCATTGAGCCATCTCTGCAGCCCTGTATATTTTTTTTAAAATAAGATTTATGTATTATGAAACTTGAAATTTTATTTTCTTTCAGCTAAGTGAAGTATAATTGTAAGTTATAACTCTGTCAAAGTAGCATGGTCTAGAAAGCTGACTCAGCAGCTAGGAGATTGGAAAGGACAGAAAAGACTCAAGCAGTAAGACTATAATTAAAGTGTCAATGTAAGTCTTTGGAAGAATACTTAGTAGCTGCCCAATGGGGATTTAGTGCAATAGGTAGAGGCTAGAGTATTGAATGGGAAGGGAAGAAATACTTTCCTATTGAAATTTCTTTGTACTTGTTTCTATTGTATTCAACTATTAACCTGTCAGTGAGTTCTGAACCAAAGTAATAGCTAGAGGAAGTACAGGAGAAGGAACATACTTGGCAGTTATGTAGGAAGTAAGACTGATGCAATGCAGTGATCGTACAAACATGTAGAGGAAGAGAGAGAAATGAATTGAGAATTGTACCTGACTTTCTAGAGTATGTACAGAACGGTAACTAAATGAGGCCTATTCTGAACATGTTAGATTTGAGCTGCTTGTATAATTCTGGTGCATGTTTTTATTAGTCAGAAGATTAGGCATAGATGGATTTGAAGGGCCAATGAGTGAACTAGTATAGAAAAAAAAAATCAGTGTTCTGTTTTCTTTCCAAGCATAACTGGAGTTTTATTAGAGATACTTTAATACAGACTTTAAGCATGAGGGAGAAAGAGGCACTTAGAAAGTAAGGAACACCAAAGAGTATGAATGTGAGCTTTCCTAACAGCTGCTTAGAAAACAAATTTGGTATTAGTTTACAAGTGCAATTGAAGGCATGTAGATGCATTTAAATCCCAAGAAAGTTCAATATCGAACTGAATATTGGGAAGCCACTGAATACATTAGTTCAAGAAAAAACTGGAGATGGATGCAACAGCGATAAAACAATCCCATACTTTTAAAGACTTCATTATTTTGTAAGCATTTCGTATTTCTAATTGGGAGGAGAAAAATAGAAGAGATAAGTTATAGGAAATAAGATTTTTGGTTCATATGAGGAACATCTGTTCAGCTGTTGAGTTGTCCAAAACTGAAATGATTCACTTCAAAATGAAGTGAGTCCCTTGCTTTTAGAAGTGTTGATACTATCTGGGCGTGGTAGCAGACACCTTTAATCCCAATACTAGGGAGGCAGAGGTAGCTGGATTGCCATGAGTTCAAAGCCACCCTGAAACTACATAGTGAATTCCAGGTCAGCCTTTACTAGAGCAGGACCGTATCTTGAAAAAAACAACCAACAAAGTGTTGATATTAATGCATGTGACCTATGACTATAATATTATGAATGTTTTACAGCAAATTTGCTAGATGAGATTAGGTTATGTGCTGTATCCTTTAAGCAGATTCTGTCATGAGCTAATTCAGTAGATATTTTTGTTTTTGTTTTTGTATTTTGAGGTAGGTTCTCTCTGTAGCCCAGGCTGAACTACAATTCATTCTGTTGTCTCAGGATGGCCTTGAGCTCACAACAGTCCTCCTACCTCTACCTCGGCCTCCCAAGTGCTGGGATTAAAGGAGTATGCCAACACACCCAGTTCTTAAGAACTGCTCAGAGACAGAGAAAACTGACACAGTGATAATGTAAATTAGAAATAAAATCAATAGAAGTTTTGAGCATATACTTGTTATTTTTAGACCTTTAATAACTTAAAACAGGATCACATTACTAAAATAATCAAAGCTTAAGCACTTGGTGGGGGCGCAGTGCTAGGGACTGTTTGGGATGTTAGCAAGTTCTGTACCACTGAGCTGTACCCCAGCCCAGAGTACATCTTTTATGAAAAGAGTATAGTATTTGTTTTATTTTGAAGTTTTGTATTGAATTTTTAAACTGACTATAAATAGTTGACTTCCTGGGATCAGGCACAATATAATGAAACAAAAAATGTTCATAAAGATTTACTGTTTTTTGCTTTCAGAATGAATATGAACAGTTAAATTATGCAAAACAGCTGAAAGAGAGATTGGAGGCTTTTACAAGAGATTTTCTCCCTCACATGAAAGAGGAAGAAGAGGTACGCATGGTCTTTCCTCATTATGATTTAGATTTATCAAATTGAAAAATTTTATTACCTCAATTGTACTTGAATAATGATTTTTAAATTTGTCATTAATATGCCTAAATGTACATATATTAGCAGATCATAAAATGAATGGGCTAAACTCTTTTTATCACTAACATGGAAGCCTAAGAGGGTAACCTACAAAAAGTGTTCCATGAGAGTAGAATACTTTTTTGGCTGTAAGTCAGTTATTATAGTGATTCCTAACTGTAGTTTTACCTTATAATCAAATTTTTAATTAATAAAATAAAACTTACCTTGAGAGATGGCATAGTGGGTAAGAGTGCTTGTCACATAAGTATGAGGACCTGAGCTCAATACCAGCCACCCACGTGAAAAGCCAATCATGGCTGCACATGACTATAACCCTAAAGCTGAGGTGGCAGAGACAGAGTAGCTGCGGTTCCCTGGTCAGCCAGTCTAACTGATAAATAGAGAGCTCAGATTTATTAAGACACCCTGTCTAAGTGAAATAAGGTTGAAGAGGAGAATAGATAACATTTTCCTATAGCCTCAGCAGTGTGCTCACAACAGGCTGTACACATTTCCATACATAAACTCTTAACACACCACTCAAAAACCAAAAAAAAAAAAAAAAAATTACAACCTACTTCCTAAACTCTTTACAGAAGAATTAAATCAGGTGTTTTTTCACATTGGTGTTTTAGGGCATTTCATAGGTTTTTCTTTTGTCTTTTTTTTTTTTGAGTTGTAATATGCAGCCAGGTAGTACTGAAGTTTGGGTTATTAGAGCAGAATTTCTTTTGTGTGGGTTACACAAGCTCTGGTGCGTGTGTGTGCCAGTTAAAAGATGACGTTGGGTGCTGGTCTTAGCCTTCCAGTTGGTTTGAGGTTAGGGCCTCTTGTTAGCACTGTCTTCTGTGAGCTTCTTTGTTTCACAGAAGAAATCTCCATTGATAAGTTTTATAGGAACCACTGTACTAAAATATGATGTGAGGAAACATCTTCAAAATCTAGAATCAGTGTTGAACATTTAAATATCTTAGTAGAATTGAGGTTCAGAGGCAGCTCTCTGAAAGTATACCAACTTCAAAGTAGGTCAAGTTTCTTATCTAGTTGCTATAAAGTTGTATAGAGGCCTGTCTCATTAGTTACAGAAGTCACAGGAAAATGGTCCTTTGGGCAGTCTACGTTTTTGGATAAATTAGCTTAATGATAATAGCTAATTTTTTAATCTCTTTGAAACATACATTCCCAACACTAGACCCGCAAAATGTAGAGAAAAATAAAACTAATTAACATCTTTCCTTATGAATATTTTGTTAACTTAAGGTTTTTCAGCCCATGCTAATGGAATATTTTACTTATGAAGAACTTAAAGATATCAAAAAGAAAGTGATTGCCCAACATTGCTCTCAGGATACTGCTGAACTCCTTAGAGGGCTGAGCCTGTGGAATCAAGCTGAAGAACGACAGAAGTTTTTCAAATATTCTGTGGATGAGAAATCAGATACAGGTGAGACCCATATATATATACACACATATACATACACACATACACACACACACACACACACATAAACACACACATACATATATATATAATTTTATTTTTTTAAAATTTTTTTATTAACAACTTCCATGATTATAAAAAATATCCTATGGTAATACCCTCCCTCCCCCACTTTCCCCTTTGAAACTCCATTCTCCCCATCTCAATCAGTCTCTCTTTTATTTTGATGTCATCATCTTTTTCTCCTATTATGATGGTCTTGTGTAGGTAGTGTCAGGCACTGTGAGGTCATGGATATCCAGGCCATTTTGTGTCTGTGGGAAGCACGTTGTAGAGGAGTCCTACCCTTCCTTTCTGCTACCTCTTCCGCAATAGACCCTGAACCTTGGAAGGTGTGATAGCGATATTGCAGTACTGAGCACTCCTGTCACTTCTTTCCAGCACCATGATGCCTTCTGAGTCACCCCAAGGTCATTGCCATCTGAAAAGAGAAGATTCTCTACCAAAAGTGAGAGTAGCATTAATAGAAGGGTATAAATATTAAGAGAAGTGCTTTCCGCACAGTTTGATAAGCATAGTATATATACATTTAGACAGACGTCAGTAGACATAACACCCTGAGGGCTCATGACTACCCGTTTTAAGTGTTCAGTATCAGGGTTGTATTCCCTCCCATGGAGCGGGTGTCCAATCCATTTAGAGGGCGGTTGGTTTCCACCATGACAAACATGTCACTATTGCACCCGTTGGCTCATTTGGCCTGGCTGGCCAAATATAAGGCTTGCAGTGTCCACTGTTGCGTATCTTCACTGGTGTTTTCTCTTTTCCCATTGAACTGCATGCAGAATGACTTCTTCCAGCTTTCTGTCAGCTGCTCTACATTAAGGAGGTTATCAGCTCTGTTCCAGCAGGATTTCTCAGTGGCCTTACAGCCCAAGTATGTGGAGTCTTCAGCAATAGGGAGACCCACATATTTTGATAGAGATCAATTTGTTAGTTCAGTGCCATTGACAATTGTTATGAATTTGTTTAAATGTGTAAGTTAACTTGTACTATGGTTGGTTAAAGCCATTTATTTTCACATGTAAATATAATTGAAGATAGTTGATTTTTGAATTTAGTGATTATGATAATCTAACATTTTACATACTTGAGTCACATGTAGTGTAGTGTTCTTGAGCAAATGTATTTGTACTCAGTAATTACTACTTTGACCAATCAGAATTGAGAATGGCCATATTTATAGCATTTTTGTAGTATACTGCAACTTTCTGAGCTCCACTGACCACAGTGGCTGCTTTTTACCTTGTGTTTTTTCATTAGTTTTCAAAATCATTAAAAAGTTTGTAAGTGGTCCCTGACTTAACATGGTTCAGCTTAGACTTTTGCAACTTTATAATGGCATGAGAGTAATTCACCTGCTATACTTTAAATTTTGCATCTTGACCGAGTTCTTTGCTGTGTGAAACTCAGTGCTGGGCAGCAGCAGTGAGCTACAGTTCCCAGTGAGTGTGTGATCTCATGGGAAGCAGCCAGTGCCCTGCAGTATGTGAGTTGCTCAGTTAAACTATTTGGTAGGTTAGGTGTACTAAGTGCACGTTTTTGTCCTTGTATGTATTTAACTTAGGATGGAAAGATTGTGATGTAAGTTGAGGAGTGTGTGCACTTTTATTTTCATCCATTTGTATTTAAGTTCTCTTGTTTTTTTAAAAAATTTTTAAATTTTTAATTTTTTCATTAATTAGTTTTGTACTTGGTTTGTTTCTAGTAATATTTAGCATTGTGAGTAGGAAAAACAAACCAAAGCTTTTCTGTGTATTACAAATAAAATATTCTTGCCTATTTTTCTTGACAGACTGCTTCCTTAGTTTTGTTCTTATTTATCTTAGTAGCTTTGTGTTTAAAGTGTTAATTAGTATCCTTAGGCTAGTAAAAATTCTTAGCTTGTTCTAGATTGGAAATAGCAATATCATTCCTATAATTTTTTGAAATTCATCCTTTCTGGTATTAAACAAAATAGTAAGATTCATGTTGAAACAAAAATTTTATAAGTCAAGCTATTACTGAACTCATGAATCTTGTAAGACTTACTGAGCTTATGTTTTAGATTTAACACTAAGACCTGTTGTGTCTTGTTTAATTGCACTTGTAATATAGGATTTTAAAAGCATCACACCTACTACATCCTTATTACATTTAAGGTTCCCACTCCTTCAAAGCAAATTAAAACAGCTTTTTATTTAAACTATTTGGTATTTTAAAAGTGGCAGTTTAAAGTAGTTTGATCACAGCATTTTGATGTTTAATGATGTTCATGAGAACAGGTCAGATAGCCAAGATAACCAGTCTTCAAAGTGCTTTGTAGATAACTCATTCGTAGGAAATTGTGTAGCCAGTGATTTTCAACAGTACTTACTGACAAGAGATTTTTTTTTTTTTTTTTTAATCAGTGGATCAGAAATAGTTGGGTTCACCAAGCTGGCCCTTAGTTTAAATGAGTTAAAATATTTGTAGATTAAAGAAGTTAGATTTCATAGACCTCTTACATGAAATGGGAAAATCAATCCATTTAGAGGGCGGTTGGTTTCCACCATGACAAACATGTCACTATTGCATAATCATAATGATAATCTAACATTTTACATACTTGAGTCACATGTAGTGTAGCCAGTGATTTTCAACAGTACTTACTGACAAGAGATTTTTTTTTTTTTTTTTTTTAATCAGTGGATCAGAAATAGTTGGGTTCACCAAGCTGGCCCTTAGTTTAAATGAGTTAAAATATTTGTAGATTAAAGAAGTTAGATTTCATAGACCTCTTACATGAAATGGGAAAATCAAAGTGTGAATACAAGAAAGGTACTCGCAGGAGTCATAATGCATGAATAGAAAAGGTGAGATTTGTGTGTGTCATTAACAACGCCCCTGAGATCTCATAATCTGACTGACTCTATACTTACTGACTTAAAGCTGTGCAACCTGTTTGGTTTGTTTTTCAAATGATGCTACTTATACTACAAAGTGAGTATTTTTTTAAATTTTTATTATACTTTTGTAAGAGGAAGTCTTACAATAATGTTCATTATTGTAGCTCCAACTGATGAAGTATGATCTGGGTCATGGTAGTTTAGCCCTACATGTCCTTAACATATTTAAATATCCCCATGTTACCTCTAATGCATGTTATTTCCTTTTCACATCTTGCAAGCAGGAAGGAATTAACTTCAGGCACTGGCTTTTACTTATGTGATTGTAATTTTTTATTACCTTTGCTTGTATGGCCTTTAATGCTAAAAGTTTTCTTTTTTGTTTTTTCAGAAGCAGAAGTATCAGTACACTCCACAGGTGTAGCCCATCTTCCACCTGAGGTAATGCTGTCAATTTTCAGTTATCTTAATCCTCAAGAATTATGTCGATGTAGTCAAGTCAGCACTAAATGGTCACAGCTGGCAAAAACTGGATCATTGTGGAAACATCTTTACCCTGTTCACTGGGCCAGAGGTAGGTAAATGGGACTTTTACTTTGCTTAATAAATATTTCAAATATGTTTGTGTAGCTGAATGTAAGCCTAGGGAAAGAAAACTCTCTTAGAGTATAAACAAAGATTTTATACCTGGTAATGTGTTCTTTCATTCCATTTTTAGAAAATTATTGAAGTTTTGGCAAATAAATTATATGATATTGTCCATTTCCTTTGTAACAGGAGCAAAAAGAACACAAAATATATTTGTGAAATGTTGCTAATTGTTGAGCATGGGAAATGGGTACAGTAGGATCTGTTGTACTATTTCTTTCTACATTTGACTGTGTTTGGATGTTTTCACATGGCTGGTTAGCTCAGCCCCTATTTATAATCTATAAATAACCCCAGCTTGGGTCACAGGAGGGAGCTCTCTGTACTGCTTCTTCTTTTCTTCTCTTAATCTAATAAAGTATCCCCAAACTTTAAAAAAGCTTAAGAATAAACATAATATGTTTTTTGGAACTGTTTTAAATATTTAGATTATCTTAAAAACGTGGATCAATTTTGTTAAATTTAAATGTAAAATACCATTGAAGTTACCTTTTAGTCATGTCTTCAAGATAAACAATATCTATTTTTGTCTTTAGCATATCTTTGTATGATAGTAGTCTCTTGTTCTCTAGATCACAATTTTGCTTTAATTTCACTGTGCAAAGTTACTTTCACATATGAAGTCATAGGAAATTTTGTTTCATATTCATACATGGGCTATATGTGACTAATATAAGATACTTCTGTTTTTGGTTATTCTTTTTTGTTAAATTTTTATTAGCATTTCCCATGATTATAAAAAAAATTCCATGTTAATTCCCTCCCTCCCCCCCACACTTTCCCCTTTGAAATTCCATTCTCCATCATATTACCTCCCCATCACAATCATTGTACTTACATATATACAATATCAACCTATTAAGTACCCTCCTCCCTTCCTTTCTCTTCCCTTTATGTCTCCTTTTTAACTTACTGGCCTCTGCTACTAAGTATTTTCATTCTCACGCAGAAGCCCAGTCATCTGTAGCTAGGATCCCCATATGAGAGAGAACATGTGGCGCTTGGCTTTCTGGGCCTGGGTTACCTCACTTAGTATAATCGTTTCCAGGTCCATCCATTTTTCTTCAAATTTCATAACTTCATTTTTCTTTACCGCTGAGTAGAACTCCATTGTATAAATGTGCCATATCTTCATTATCCACTCATCAGTTGAGGGACATCTAGGCTGGTTCCATTTCCCAGCTATTATAAATTGAGCAGCAATAAACATGGTTGAGCACGTACTTCTAAGGAAATGAGATGAGTCCTTCGGATATATGCCTAGGAATGCTATTGCTGGGTCATATGGTAGATCAATCTTTAGCTGTTTTAGGAACCTCCACATTGATTTCCACAATGGCTGGACCAGATTGCATTCCCACCAGCAGTGCAGAAGGGTTCTTTTTTTTCCACATCTCCGCCAACATTTATGATCATTTGTTTTCATGATGGTGGCCAATCTGACAGGAGATGGAATCTCAATGTAGTTTTAATCTGCATTTCCCTTATGACTAGTGACGTAGAACATTTTTATAGATGCTTATAAGCCATTTGTATTTCTTCCTTTGAGAATGTTCTATTTAGCACCACAGCCCATTTTTTGATTGGCTTGTTTGATTCCTTATTATTTAACATTTTAAGTTTTTTGCATATCCTAGATATTAATCCTCTATCAGATATATAGCTGGCGAAGATTTTTTCTCATTCTGTAGATTGCCTCTTTGCTTTTTTCACTGTGTCCTTTGCAGTGCAAAATATTTGTAATTTCATGAGGTTCCAGTGATTAATCTGTGGTTTTATTGCCTGAGCAATTGGGGTTATATTCAGAAAGTCTTTGCAAAGACCAATATGTTGAAGGGTTTCCCCTACATTTTCCTCTAGCAGTTTCAGAGTTTCAGGTCTGATGTTAAGGTCTTTAATCCATTTGGACTTAATTCTTGTGCATGGCGAGAGAGAAGAATCTCTTTTCATCCTTCTGCAGATATATATCCAGTTTTCAAAACACCATTTGCTGAAGAGGCTGTCTCTTCTCCAATGAGTATTTTTGGCATTTTTATCGAATATCAGGTGGCTATAGCTACTTGGGCTTACATCTGGGTCCTCTGTTCTGTTCCACTGATCTGCATGTCTGTTTTTGTGCCAGTACCATGCTGTTTTTGTTACTATGGCTCTGTAGTATAGGTTAAAATCAGGTATGGTGATACCACCAGCCTTATTTTTGTTGCTCAGTATTATTTTAGATATTTGAGGTTTTTTGTGATTCCAAATGAATTTTTGGATTGTTTTTCCTATTTCCATGAAGAAAGCCTTTGGAATTTTGATAGGGATTGCATTAAATGTGTAGATTGCTTTAGGTAAGATTGCCATTTTCACAATATTGATTCTTCCAATCCAGGAACAGGGGATGTTTCTGCACTTCCTAGTGTCTTCTGCAATTTCTCGCTTGAGTGTTTTAAAGTTCTCATTGTCGAGATTCTTTACTTCCTTGGTTAGGCTTATTCCAAGGTACTTTATTTTTTTTGATGCAATTGTGAATGGGAGTGATTCTCTGATTTCATCCTCTGTGTGTTTGTTGTTAGTATATATGAAGGCTACTGATTTCTGTGTATTTATCTTGTGTCCTGCTACATGTCTTTTGGTTTTTATCAACTCTAACAGTTTGCTAGTAGAGTCTTTAGGGTCCTTTATGTATAGAATCATGTCATCTGCAAATAATGATAACTTGATCTCTTCCTTTCCAATTTGTATCCCTTTTATGTGTGTCTCTTGCCTTATTGCTATGGCTAAGACTTCCAAAACTATATTAAATAAAAGTGGGGACAGTGGACACCCTTGTCTTGTTCTTGTTTTTAGTGGAAAAGCTTCCAGTTTTTCCCCATTTAGTAATATGTTGGCTGTAGGCTTGTCATAAATAGCTTTTTTAAAAATTTTTTTTAAAAAATTTATATATTTATTTATTTGAGAGTGACAGACAGAGAGAGAAAGACAGATAGAGGGAGAGAGAGAGAATGGGCGCGCCAGGGCTTCCAGCCTCTGCAAACGAACTCCAGGTGCGCCCCTTTGTGCATCTGGCTAACGTGGACCTGGGGAACTGAGCCTCGAACTGGGGTCCTTAGGCTTCACAGGCAAGCGCTTAACCGCTAAGCCATCTCGCCAGCCCATAAATAGCTTTTATTATATTGAGTTATGCTCCTTCTATTCCCAGTCTCTGTAGGACTTTTATCATGAAGGGATGTTGGAGTTTGTCAAATGCTTTCTCTGTGTCCAATGAGATGATCATGTGATTTTTGTCCTTCAACCCGTTTATATAATGTATTACATTTTTAGATTTGCGTTTATTGACCCATCCCTGCATCTCTGGGATAAAGCCTACTTGGTCAGGGTGAATGATCTTTTTGATATATTCTTGTATTCTGTTTGCCAATATTTTGTTGAGAATTTTTGCATCTATGTTCATGAGGGAGATTAGTCTGTAATTTTCTTTTTTTGTTCTATCTTTGCCTGGTTTTGGTATCAGGGTGATGCTGGCCTCATAGAAGGAGTCTGGTAGAATTCCTTCTTTTTCTATTTCCTGGAAAAGCTTAAGAAGCAATGGTGCTGTTGTTGGTTTTTCAAGGTAGGGTCTCACTCTAGCTCAGGCTGACCTGGAATTCACTATATAGTCTCAGGGTGGCCTTGAACTCAAAGCAGTCCTCCTACTTCTGCCTCCCAAGAGCTGGGATAAAAGGCATGCACCACCATGCCCGGCTGGAGAATGTTTTTGGTTTAATTTTTTATTTTTGCTTAAAAACAATTTATTTAGAAGAATATATAGCTCATGTTTATTGAAGTGTAGTCTTACTGGATTTCCCATGCTGACCTCTAACTCTCCCGTCCTTTTGCATTATTTTCCCAAGAACTGGGATTAGACGAACTTTCTTTATACAGTTACAAAATAAGGTGTTATTAGATATTTAATGTTTTGGCTAATGTTATTTGAGCTATTTAGTATATTCATAACTCAAACCATGGGAACTATTATTTTTGTATGGATTACTTTTTCTTATTTCTTATTTGTTGTAGGATAATAAAATACTGAATAAAAAGTCAAGGCAAATATCAAAAATGGCTTTTGTTCAGCTATTTTAAATTAAGAATTAAGAAAAATATCAGGGCCAGGAAGATGGTTTAGTGGATTAAAAGCCCACCCCACAAAGATGCGGACCTGAGTTCAGATTCTCAGAACCCACCTCAAAACTTGATGTGCTGGTAGGAATCTCAGCATGCCTCAGGGTAGAAGGGATGTAGACAGGAGCCTCTCCCGGAGATGTGGACCAGCTAGCCTGGGAGACTAAATGAGGAAGAGACCTTGCCTCAAATAAGCTAAAGGCAAGGACTAACATCCCAGATTGTCTTCTGACCTCCACATGGTCTGTAGCATGGGTTCCCCCCCCACACAATGAATTAAGAAAAATATATTATTAGATATGATTTGGTACAAATGCCATCAAATGTGATAATGATGTGCTAAGTTCCAGAGGTAGTCATATCTTAAATGTGCTTTTTCCTGTTTTCAACATATTTAAGTAAAAAATTTAGGTAAAATTATTTAAGTATTTTTAAACCACTGTTAGATACATTGAAATGCCTGGAGATGTTTTTGCTTTTCCCATCTTATTATACATTATACTGTCATCCGGTGGGTAGAGACCAGGTTGCTGAGAACCCTATAATCATCATTCCATGTTATAGAATTGTCCTGCTTAAAATGTCAGAGTTATCTAGGTTGAGTAACTCTAAAGTAAATACAATGTTAAGAATTTAGTAAATTGATTCTGTGTTGCCTCTTGCATCATGATCATGTAGTTTAGTTGTGGTGTATTTTTCAGGATGTATAAATTAATGATTTCATTGCACCTTGGTCTTTCCCTTTATTTCTTTTTGTACCTACTTGGCATTGCTGCTTCACTAGAGTAGAAAGTCCTGCATTCTTTGTTGCCTTCCAAAAGTTTTCTTAGACATGAGATTATGATGATGATAGTGGCTGGGCAGATGAGGTTGTCAGTAAAGTATTTGCCTCTTGAGGACCTGAGTTTGATCACTAGTGCTCATTAAAATGTGAGCACACTTGAACATGGACACCTGTACAAACATTAAATAGAGAAACTTCAGGGGTGGAGGAATGGCTTAGAGGTTAAGATGTTTGCCTGCAAAGCCAAAGGACCCAGGTTCGATTCCCCAGGACCCACGTTAGCTAGATGCACAAGGGAGTTGTCTGCAGTGGTGGGAGGCCCTGGTGACCCCCCCCATCCCTCCCTCTTTCTTTGACAAATAAATAAATAAATAAAATTAAAATAAAAAAAAAGAGAAACTTCTAAGCTGGGCGTGGTGGCGCATGCCTTTAATCCCAGCACTCGGGTGGCAGAGGTAGGAGGATCACCATGAGTTCGAGGCCACCCTGAGACAACAGAGTTAATTCCAGATCAGCCTGGACCAGAGTGAGACCCTACCTCGAAAAACAAAAACAAACAAACAAAAAAACAATAAAAGAGAAACTTGAGAGAATAGACACATAGCACATGTATAAAAGACTGGAAGTTTTGCTGGGCATGGTGGTGCATGCCTTTAATCTCAGCACTCAGGAGGCAGAGGTAGGAGGATCGCCATGAGTTCGAGGCCACCCTGAGACTCTATAGTGAATTCCAGGTCAGCCTGAGCTAGAGTGAGATCCTACCTCTAAGTTAAAAAAAAAAAAAAAAAAAAACGACTGGAAGTTTCTGTAGTTCTGTTTATTTGCTTTTAGACAAAAAGATTGGCATATAATTGTTTAATAATTAGCACTATCAGTTGATCTCATAGGCAGCCCGTTTGGGTGTCTTTGAAATTGAAATTTGTGATGTACATGTAATATTTTCTAGCTACAAATATTTATAAAAATAGCTGGCCTATTGCCTGGGGTTCAAATAGTTTTTGTACCAATTATTATTAGAGTATTAATAGTTTTTATGATGGTAGGCTATCTAATCTTACTCTGTTCCCTCTTTATTCCCTGGACAGGTGACTGGTATAGTGGTCCTGCCACAGAACTTGATACTGAGCCTGATGAGGAATGGGTGAAAAATAGGAAAGATGAAAGTCGTGCTTTTCAGGAATGGGATGAAGATGCTGATGTAGATGAATCCGGTATTTCATGTTTGGAATTAAAACTTTTACATGGTCCTTGAGCTGCCCTTGGAGCCCCCACTTTGCTAGAGGTCAAAGAAGGATCTAGTTTCTCCTTATTTCTTGCTGCCTAAAGGAGTTCTGTAAACAACCTGTGTCACTTTTTATGCAAGAGTTCCCTTTTCATAGAATTAAGATTCCTGGAAAGATTAAACCTGATCTTTCCCTTGTGTTTGGTTAAGCTCAGTCCCCAAAACTGTGGTTGTTTAGTTCAGTCCCCATTCAGAACGTATAAATGACCTCACTTTGGGTCTCTAGGTGGGCTTTACCCCCTCCTGCCTTCTCATGGGTAGGAGCTCTCTGTACTTCCCTATCTTTCCTTCTTTCTTTCTCTCTCTCTCTCTTTTTTTTCCCCGAGGTAGTCTCACTCTGGCCCAGGTTGACCTGTAATTCACTACGTAGTCTCAGGGTGGCCTCGAACTCATGGCGATCATCCTACTCCTCTGCCTCCTGAGTGCTGGGATTAAAGACATGTACACCACGCCCAGCTTCTTTCTGTCTCATAATCTAATAAAGTCTCTCTAAACTTAAATTATTACTTGTATTACAATGTGTTTAACTGACATTCTAGATAAAAGTTATTAATTTTATGTTTTATATATTTCATGTTTTGTGTATTCTCATGACACTTTTAAGCTTATTTTTAAAACTTGAAGGGATAATAAATTTAAAATTATTTTTTAAGTTTTAAAAATAGATAGTATCATTTTTTATATTAAAATAACAAAATCAGATAATGCATATTTTATATATGGACATATTCAACATATTCATTATAGTGCTTTATAGTTTAGTATATTCTTTAGGGCTATTTTGGTTAATTAGTTCATCAGCATTTGTTTATCTATGTCACTGAAAGAAAGGAAACATGAGCCTACTTAATTGTTTATTCATTTGTCAAATCACTTGTTGTAGAGTTAAGTAGTAATGTATGGGAAATATTCTGGGCTTTGATGTAGCTTAGTGGTAAGAGTGCTGTGTAACCTTCATGGGTCTTGGATTAAGCCCCAACACTTCAGGAAAGAAAAAAAGTTTCATATTGAAAATTCATTATGTAGTAAGTTATTTTCCCCCCATTAAGTACTCTGTGGGAGAGAGTTTAATGGTGAACTTGTAAAGAACTCAGAAATAGGGGAGAATTTAGGATACATAATTCTTAAAGATACATGATAGAGACTGCTACAGTAGAAGTACAGAGATGGCATTTGGGAACATGGAAGAAAAATTCTTAACATTGTCTTAGATAATATATAAAAGATGATAACAGTGAAAAAATTAACAGATTACATAGCCTTGCCCTTGGTAAAACTGAAAAGAAATTTCAATATATTTAGAAAGTAAGCAAGCTGATTTGGTGGAAGATCTGTATTTGTGTCAAAAGGAAGAGACCTGTTCCAGTAAGATTTGATCATGTGTCCTTACCTGTCCAGGCAATAGCATGTTTAGTTGTTAAATATTTTTAGAGTAAACAATACATGATTGGGATGGCTACAGAAAAAAAGAATGGATTAGAAATTAAAACGGAATAAGCAAGGTTTTCTATCTGTTGTATTTTATAGTTTACCTTAATTGAATTTGCTAAACTGTTTTATATTTAGAGACATCAGGTTGGATCGTTTTTTGTATTTTTTTTTTCCAGGTAGGGTCTCACTCTAGCCCAGGCTGTCCTTGAATTCACTTTATAGTCTTAGGATGTCCTTGAACTCAAGGCAATCCTCTTACCTCTGCCTCCCGAGTGCTGGGATTAAAGGCATGCGCCACATGCCCGGCTATCAGGTTGGATCTTTAGGTAAGCAAAATAGCAATAGGATCTTGAAAAAGGAGATAAAATTATTAGTTTCGTTTAGCGTAGTGTCTTAAATTGGTGTTGGTAGAATTCTTTTTTTCTCCTTTTCTTTGATGGTGCTTGGGCTTGAGCCCAGGCACTCACTCATGTTATGAAAGCAGTATGCCCCTCTGCTGCCTTCGTAAGTCTGGGGGAGGGGTGTTTATTTTTGTCATTGTGGTTGTTTATATCTGTGTTATACAAAGTTATTAAGTGAAATGAAGAAGCCATGCACATTGTTAACTGTTTAATGATTCTAAGGAACCTTTTGCTTGAAGATCTTTCCAACAAGATTGAGTTGTTGCAAATCAAGCTCTGTCTTGTTTTACTTTTACTGGTGCTATTTTACTGTGGATCAATTATTCCATTAATTGTGTGTTTGTGTGTGTATAATTCTCAAGTATTTTTTCTATTATTTCAGTGTTCATCATTCCTTTTTTTATTTTATGGTTTTATATTTATTTATTTATTTGAAAGTGGTAGAGAGAAAGAGGCAGAGAGAGACTGAGAGAGAATGGGCGCGCCAGGGCCTCCAGCCACTGTAAACGAACTCCAGACGCATGTGCCCCCTTGTGCATCTGGCTAACGTGGGTCCTGGATAATCGAGCCTCGAACCGGGGTCCTGAGGCTTCACAGGCGAGCTCTTAACCGCTAAGCCATCTTCCCAGCCCTCATCATTCTTTTCAAAATTGTTTTCATTGCATAAAACTGGAATTCTTTCTGAAAGGATAGCACAGAATGGTTCATGTTTAATGATTTGATGAATAGCCTAGTTCCAGTCGGTATATTAAGTTCTGAAATGTGTGAATTCATTTTACAGAAGAGTCTTCAGAGAATTCCACTGCTATCAGCGTTGCACAAATGGAAAAACGATTACTTCATGGTTTAATTCATAATGTTTTGCCATATGTTGGTACTTCTGTAAAAACCTTAGTGTTAGCATACAGCTCTGCAGTTTCCAGCAAAATGGTATGTATGAATTGACTGTAGCTTGAGTAATAAGAAAAAACACAATGATATAACTTTGATTTTCTCATTCCCAAGTTCAAATGAGGGAAAAAGAATAATTGAGTACCTTCACATAGATCGGGTACACTGCTAGCTTTCATTTAATTTCACTTACAGTAGTCTTTGTAGGGTATCATTATCTCCAAGCTACTGAGAAGGTAACTGAAACTGGGAGAGGCTAAACATTAAGTTCACAGAGGTTATGTGATAAAGCCCAGTTGTGTATGGCTAAACATTTATAATATGTAATACATGGCAAGATGGGCAAGGAAATTGAAAGTAGTGTTGTATAAAAGTATGACTCCTTACATCAGAATCTCCTTGGGGAATCCCTCAAAAATATTATATTCTGGATTCATTTGTCATAACTATTAAAATAAATTCTTAGAATTATGAGCCCAGAATAGATATACTTTTTGATTTTTAAAATCTGCACATAGGTTTGGGAACTGCTAGTATAGGTCCTCACAATTACTTTCTTCCCTTTTTAGGTTAGGCAGATGTTAGAGCTTTGTCCTAACCTGGAGCATCTGGATCTTACCCAGACTGACATTTCAGATTCTGCCTTTGACAGGTTAGTTTTTTTTGCTGTTTTTTTTTTTTTGTTTGTTTGTTTCTCGAGGTAGGGTCTCACTCTAGCTCAGGCTGACCTGGAAGAATTGTAGTCTCAGGGTGGCCTCAAACTCAAGACGATCCACCTACTTCTGCTTCCTGAGTGCTGTGATTAAAGGCATGCATCACCATGCCTGGCTTAGTTATGTTTAAATATTTAGATGTAATAAATTCTAACCATGAATCAAAATTATTGTCCAATTGCTTACTTTCATAATTGCTATTTACTCCTGCTATTATATTTTACTGCCATATCAGTATCATGTAAAGCTGGAATTTAATAGCACACTCCCAAGTGTTCACCTCTTGTCCATAGTTGGCAGTTGATCTTGCCGTATCATATCTTGCCATCTGTGATATAGTGTCTTGTATAGGTTTATAAATGTAGCTTTGTAACCATCTAAATTGATACACAGTTTTAAGCTTTCATTCATGTTCCTAAGTACAATTTGATAAAGGTGCTTTTTAATGCTTCATGGATTTCCTGGTTCACTACTACTTTTTTCAAGCCATATTCTTTGCATAGTATATTTTCTCAGATACTAATAATATTCCCCTTGGTCTAGATCACTCCCTCTTTTCAATTTTGGTGGTTCCTATTTCAGATGGAGACAGATTCTTCTCTAGATACTACCGATGTTTGGAGCTTATTTCTTGTGTCTTCATTAATGATTAGATACTCTCTTTCATATGTGTTCTAACTCTCCTCTGCTGCTTATTTTTTTCGAACAACAAACCGTAGTCTCTCCCATCCATATCTGTCTCATCCTAGCTTTCTGTTAGGTTAGTAATGATATTTGTTCCCAGTTACTACTCCTAGTATATGCTTGTATCCCTTCCTCTAAAAATAGTCCCTTACAATGGAAATTACATATAGGTTTGAGTGATTATATCAGGTTTAAGTTTTTTTTTGATACCCATCTCTGAACATACATGTAGTCTAATGTGTTTGAGAATCATAACAGTATTCTGTAGTAGTTTTGTTACTTCTGATTTCTAGTTGGTCATGGCTTGGTTGCTGCCAGAGCCTTCGGCATCTTGATCTTTCTGGATGTGAAAAAATCACAGATACGGCTTTAGAGAAAATTTCTAGAGCTCTTGGAATTCTGACACCTCATCAGAATGGCTTCTTGAAAACTTCAGCAAGCACGAGTACTTCAGCTGCATGGATAAATAAAGACATTACCATGCGTCCTACCAAGCAGTATGCTTGTTTACGTGATGTAACTAACAGAGGCGTTGGCAGAGAAATAGACAGTGAGCACACCTGGACTAAATCTGTTGCTCCTGAAAGTTTTACTTCTCCTTACGTGTGGATGTTAGATGCCGACGATTTGGCTGACATTGAAGATGCTGTAGAATGGAGACATAGAAATGTAGAAAGTCTCTGTGTCATGGAAACAGCATCCAACTTCGGTTGTTCCTCATCTGGTTGTTACAGTAAGGATATTGTTGGACTAAGGACTAGCGTCTGCTGGCAGCAGCACTGTGCTTCACCAGCCTTTGCATATTGCGCTCATTCATTCTGCTGTACCGGGACAGCTCTCAGAACTTTGTCAACACTCCCAGGATCTTCTGCAGTGTGTACAAAAGCATTAAGGACTACATTGCCTAAGGGAAAAGACTTAATTTATTTTGGGAGTGAAAAATCTGATCAAGAGACTGGACGTGTACTTTTGTTCCTCAGTCTGTCTGGATGTTATCAGGTCACAGACCATGGTCTCAGGTGAGTGAGTGGTTGCAGAATATTGGGAAGTAGGAAATAGACATATTGTTTTTCTTTTTTTTTTTTCATATTGTTTTTCTTAATGACATATTAAAAATTTTGGTCTTTCAGATTTATGTTCAATTTTTTTTTAAATAAATATTAATTAATTTATTTATTTAATTGCAACAGGGGGACAGAGATAATGGGCGTGCCAGGGCATCTAGCCACTCCAAACTCCAGATGCATGCACCACTCTGTTTTACATGGGTATTGGAGAATCGAACCTGGGTCATCAAGTTCTGTAGACAAACACCTTAACCACTGAACCATTTCTCCAGCCCCCCTTTTTTTTTTTTTTAATCAGAAGGATTAACCAAAATCTGTCAGTGTTGAGTCAGTCTAATTTCTGGTATCAACATGAAGTTTCATTTCATTCATTTCAGATTGGTTGTGATGTTATAGAAGAATGCAAGTTTAGTTTAGTATATACAAAAAGATGTTTGATTGCTATTTTAACATTCTTGTCTCATCAAGAAAGGTCTAGTCTAATACCGTATCTTGTTGAGTTAATCTTGATTTGTCTATAAGAATTTGTTCATTTTTATCTAAATTATCTTATTTAGATAGTTCATACTAATGTCATTTTTTTTCAGTTTTGTAAGTTTGGTAGTAATACACCTACTATAGTTTTTTTACTTTGGTACTATATTACTTTTCATATGTCAAATACTTGGCTGAACACCCTAAGAGAGGACAGTTTTATTTTGGCTCACAGTTTCAGAACTTTCATATAATCATGGCTTGGAAGGTGTTGCAGTCAGGTTTGCATTGCTGGTAGAAATCACCCAACCAAGATCAGCTGTGGGAAAAAAGAGGTTTATTTTGGCTTACAGGCTTGAGGGGGAAGATCCACAATGGCAGGGGAAAATGATGGCGTGAGCAGAGGGTGGACATCACCCCCTGGCCAACGTAAGATCAACCATAGCAACAGGAGAGTGTGCCAAACACTGGCATGGGGAAAATGGCTATAATACCCATAAGCCTGCCCCAACAATACACCATTTCCAGGAGGCTTCAATTTTCAATTGCCGTCAGCTAGGGAACCTAGCATCAGAACACTTTTAAGTTTATGGGGGACATCTGAATCAAACCACCAAAGAAGGCATGACGGACTCCATGGCAGGAGCATATGGATCAGGTTCCTCATATCTTGGTGATAGGCAGGAAGCAAAGAGAACAGGACTAGAAGAAGAGCTAGGCTATAACCCTCAAGACTTGCCCCCAGTGGGCTGTTTCTGCTAGCTATGCCCCATGTTCCAAAGGTCCCTCAGCCTCCTAAAACTGCCCTACCAGCTGGGGTTCAAATAAACCAACCTATAAAGGACATTTCACATTCAAACCATAACAGGTAATTCATGTTTTCCCCCCTTTTTTTTTTCTTAATCCAGCTAAAATGTCTGTCAATTTTGTTGACCTCAAAGACTCAAGTTTAGTTTGTTAGGTGTTTAGTTCCATTATATTTTTATTTTTTATGCTTTTGGTTTTTTGAGGTAGGGTCATCTTCTAGCACAGGGTGACCTAGAATTCACTCTGTAGTCTCAGGCAGGTCTTGAACTGACAGCAGTACTCCTACTTCTGCCTCCTCCTGAATGCTGGGATTAAAGGCGTGTGCCAACACACCTGGCAAAGAGAGGGAGAAGGAGAGGGAATGAGAGAATAGTACAACAGAGCCTCTAGCCACTGCAAATGAGCTTCAGATGCATGTACCACTTTTTTAATTAATATTTTTTTCTTTAAGAAAAATAGACAGGGAGAGAGGATGGGGAAGGGGGAGGGAAGGAAGGAGAGAATTGGCACGCCAGGGCCTCCCAGTGGCTGCAAACAAACTCTAGATACGTGTGCTTCCTTGTGCATCTGGCTTACGTGGGTCCTGGGTAATCACACCTGGGTCCTTTGGCTTCGCTGGCAAGCAGCTTAAACACTAAGCCATTGCTCCAGCCCACATGTACCACTTTTGTGCATATGGCTTTATGTGGGTACTGGGGAATTGAACTCTGGTTGTTAGACTTTTTGGGCAAGTACACTAACAGTTGAGCCATCACTCCAGCACTATTTTGTTTATTTTATTTTATTTTATTTTATTTTTATTAACATTTTCCATGATTATAAAATATATTCCATGGTAATTCCCTCCCACCCCACCCTCACACTTTCCCATTTGAAATTCCATTCTCCATCATATTACCTCCCCATTACAATCATTGTAATTACATATATACAATATCAACCTATTAAGTATCCTCCTCCCTTCCTTTCTCTACCCTATATGTCTCCTTTTTAACTTACTGGCCTCTGCTACTAAGTATTTTCATTCTCATGCAGAAGCCCAATCATCTGTAGCTAGGATCCACATATGAGAGAGAACATGTGGCGCTTGGCTTTCTGGGCCTGGGTTACCTCACTTAGTATAATCCTTTCCAGGTCCATCCATTTTTCTGCAAATTTTATAACTCCATTTTTCTTTACCGCTGAGTAGAACTCCATTGTATAAATGTGCCATATCTTCATTATCCACTCATCAGTTGAGGGACATCTAGGCTGGTTCCATTTCCCAGCTATTGTAAATTGAGCAGCAGTAAACATGGTTGAGCACGTACTTCTAAGGAAATGAGATAAGTCCTTTGGATATATGCCTAGGAGTGCTATAGCTATGTCATATGGTAGATCAATCTTTAGCTGTTTTAGGAACCTCCACACTTGTTTTCCACAATGGCTGGACCAGATTGCATTCCCACCAGCAGTGCAGAAGGGTTCTTTTTTTTTCCACATCCCCGCCAACATTTATGATCATTTGTTTTCATGATGGTGGCCAATCTGACAGGAGTGAGATGGAATCTCAATGTAGTTTTAATCTGCATTTCCCTGATGACTAGTGACATAAGAACATTTTTTTAGATGCTTATATGACATTCGTATTATTTCCTTTGAGAATGCTCTATTTAGCTCCATAGCCCATTTTTTGATTGGCTTGTTTGATTCCTTATTATTTAACTTTTTGAGTTTTTTGTATATCCTAAATATTAATCCTCTATCATATATATAGCTAGCGAAGATTTTTTCTCATTCTGTAGGTTGCCTCTTTGCTTTTTTCACTGTGTCCTTTGCAGTGCAAAATCTTTGTAATTTCATGAGGTTCCAGTGATTAGTCTGTGGTTTTATTGCCTGAGCAATTGGGGTTGTATTCAGAAAGTCTTTGCCAAGACCAATATGTTGAAGGGTTTCCCCTACATTTTCCTCTAGCAGTTTCAGAGTTTCAGGTCGGATGTTAAGGTCTTTAATCCATTTGGACTTAATTCTTGTGCATGGCGAGAGAGGAGAATCTCTTTTCATCCTTCTGCAGATATATATCCAGTTTTCAAAACACCATTTGCTGAAGAGGCTGTCTCTTCTCCAATGATTATTTTTGGCATTTTTATCGAATATCAGGTGGCTATAGCTACTTGGGCTTACATCTGGGTCCTCTATTCTGTTCCACTGATCTACATGTCTGTTTTTGTGCCAGTACCATGCTGTTTTTGTTACTATGGCTCTGTAGTATAGGTTAAAATCAGGTATGGTGATACCACCAGCCTTATTTTTGTTGCTCAGTATTATTTTAGATATTTGAGGTTTTTTGTGATTCCAAATGAATTTTTGGATTGTTTTTCCTATTTCCATGAAGAAAGCCTTTGGAATTTTGATAGGGATTGCATTAAATGTGTAGATTGCTTTAGGTAAGATTGCCATTTTCACAATATTGATTCTTCCAATCCAGGAACAGGGGATGTTTCTGCACTTCCTAGTGTCTTCTGCAATTGCTCGCTTGAGTGTTTTAAAGTTCTCATTGTCGAGATTCTTTACTTCCTTGGTTAGGTTTATTCCAAGATACTTTATTTTTTTTTGATGCAATTGTGAATGGGAGTGATTCTCTGATTTCATCCTCTGTGTGTTTGTTGTTAGTATATATGAAGGCTACTGATTTCTGTGTATTTATCTTGTGTCCTGCTACATGTCTTTTGGTTTTTATCAACTCTAACAGTTTGCTAGTAGAGTCTTTAGGGTCCTTTATGTATAGAATCATGTCATCTGCAAATAATGATAACTTGATCTCTTCCTTTCCAATTTGTATCCCTTTTATGTGTGTCTCTTGCCTTATTGCTATGGCTAAGACTTCCAAAACTATATTAAATAAAAGTGGGGACAGTGGACACCCTTGTCTTGTTCTTGATTTTAGTGGAAAAGCTTCCAGTTTTTCCCCATTTAGTAATATGCTGGCTGTAGGCTTGTCATAAATAGCTTTTATTATATTGAGATATGTTCCTTCTATTCCCAGTCTCTGTAGGACTTTTATCATGAAGGGATGTTGGATTTTGTGAAATGTTTTCTCTGTGTCTAATGAGATGATCATGTGATTTTTGTCCTTCAACCCGTTTATGTAATGTATTACATTTATAGACTTGCATATGTTGAACCATCCCTGCATCTCTGGGATAAAGCCTACTTGGTCAGGGTGAATGATCTTTTTGATATACTCTTGTATTCTGTTTGCCAATATTTTGTTGAGAATTTTTGCATCTATGTTCATGAGGGAGATTGGTCTTAATTTTCTTTTTTTGTTCTATCTTTGCCTGGTTTTGGTATCAGGGTGATGCTGGCCTCATAGAAGGAGTTTGGTAGAATTCCTTCTTTTTCTATTTCCTGGAAAAGCTTAAGAAGCAATGGTTTTAGTTCTTCCTTAAAGGTCTGGTAAAACTCAGCAGTGAATCCTTCCGGGCCTGGGCTTTTTTTAGTTGGGAGATTATTGATAACTGTTGGGGTCTCCATGTTTGTTATAGGTCTATTTAAGTGATTAATGTCATTTTGATTTAATTTAGGTGGGTCATATAGATCAAGGAAATCATCCATTTCTTTCAGATTTTCATACTTTGTGGAATATATGCTTTTATAGTATGTCCCTATGATTTTTTGAATTCCTCTGGAATCTGTTGTGATGTTCCTTGTTCATCTCTGATTTTATTAATTTGTGGCTCTTCTCTCTTTCTTTTGGCCAGATTTGCTAAGAGTTTATCAATCTTGTTTATCCTTTCAGAGGACCAACTCTTTGTTTCATTAATTCTTTGGATTGTTCTTTTTATTTCTATTTCATTAATTTCTGCCCTAATCTTTATTATTTCTTCCCGTCTACTGATTTTTGGTTTGCCCTGTTCTTCTTTTTATTTTGTTTATTTTTGCTTTAAGTTTTATTATTTCCTTTTCCTAGATTTGGGTTTAGTTTGAGTTTCTCTTTCTAATTCTTAATTGTAGTGTAGTGTGACTTTGGCTGATATGGACAAATGTGGTTACTTACCTACCACAAGACATAGACAACAGACCAAATCACCAGGTCTGCCTTGGTGAACCATTGAGTTTATGGGGGCTATTTACATGAAAATGGGTGAGGTGTTGACAGGGCATAGGTGGTTCAAAGGCAGCTAAAGCCTACTCTGGAGTCATGAAAGCTACATTACAGGAGCTTCCTGCTCAATTGTCAGTCAGCTAGAGTCTCCTCTCCCAGCAGTTATTTACTGTTTCTATAACATTGGAGAGGGGCCTTGTGAATCTTGTAAAGTTTCCTGAGTTTATTGACTCTAATAAGTTTCATGAGCTTCATGAGCCTTGTGAGCTTCCTCAGTCCAGGTGGGAATGTTTCATTTAAGAAGAAGTAATTATATAGCACTTCACTTCTTACATGAGTATATTGCCTGAACCTTAGCAGTAATTTCTTTTCTGCATTTATGGCTGAAGATTGGGCAACTGTCCCATGACAGTAGTCACTTACTCTCTCTATCTGGTCGTGTTAGGAACACCCTAAGTAAACACTGCTCACTGAAATTAGAAGTTTCTCTCCATGGCAGATGTTCACAGTAATCTATGGGCAGAGACACAAATGATTAAAAGGTAATTTGTAGGCACATCCCATCCCTTTCACAATACAATAGCCTCCCTGGCCACCAAATGACACATGGAGGTGGCCGCATTGGTATTATTTTCATTCAGCTGCCTATGCCGTGTGCATTCATTTAGTCAGTCTCTCTTCTCCATTCCTTTTCCCCTTCTTTTTTTTTGTCAGGGTGTCAGGTAGCCCAAATGGACCTTGAACTTAGCCCAGGTGGTTTTAAACTCCAGGTCCTCCTGCCTCCACCTTTTCAGTGCTAGTGTTTGCTGCCACATTGAGATCAAACTCTTTAATTTCCATTTTTACTGTTCTTCCAGATGCTTTTCCAAGTCTGTAAGACACCTAAGGGATTGATAGCATTATATACATTACCCTTTTATGGAGGGTGGCAACATCTTGGAAGGCTTACTGTCATCCATGCTTCTTGGTCCTGGATGCAGCAATTTAGGAGATACTTTAAAAAGTTAACAAGTTCTAATATATCATGAAAAAAATCCCATTTCTTTGTGGCAATTGTTCTGTCCAAAGAACAGCATTAGTACTGCAGCTTGGATAGGAGACATTGTCTTACTTAGCTGTCTCTGATACACATTCTCCATGAGCTGTCTGATTCCTCATCCTGGGATGCTGCTGCAGGGCGCCATGTACCGCCCACCTCCCATGGCCTTGGCAGCACCAGAAGAGAAGCAGGGTTGTGCTCTTTCTGCCTTGCTTGACTCTGGAACTGCCCTTCTGGTCTCACAGGCTCCTCTCCATTCACCTAGAGTGGAAGAACTCTGGGTTGAAACAATAATCCCCCCAGTATACTTTCTTTAAGTGGAGAAATGTACAATGCACACTCTGTAAGGATAACTACTCACTCCTAAGTCAGTCTTTTTCATCTGTACCACTTCATTATTTATTCATTTTTTCATACCTTTGGTGACCCATTGCTCATACTTTAAAGCTTTTCTGAGGCTCCCTAGCATCACAAAGCATTTGGCTTTCTGTCCGTTAAGTTATTATTATTATTTTCTGTAGGAATTACTGCTCCACACAAGTCTTTGCCATTTGTTTATGAGTAACTTGGACAGGCAGTACATAGTGGCAACTTAAGCTGTTAGGGACAAAGCTCTGGCTACATCATGGCTGCACTGGTTGCAAACAGTAAAATGGTAGAACCTGATAGTGTGAGGCCAGGTGTAAGTGGCAGCAAGGACTCTTTAGCAAAAGTCCAGTTGATTCTTAGGTCCTGGGGGGCAAGTACCTTAGTGACCATATTCTTTTGGGAGTGAGTATCTCAGCAGTTGTGACTTTATAGCAATACTTGTTTGGCTTGAAAGAGTAAGGTTTCACAGTCCAGTCAGTGCTATTTGCCTAGCATGTAGGATACCTTATCATCTTAGCTCTGCATTGTTCAACTCCTCATATATTTGATAGGCATGAAATTAATTCCTTGGAATCCAGGATGCTGCTTTAGCTCAGACATTGTAGGGTATGATTTCTGTGGACAGCCAAGGTATGGTTTTCCTAGAAGTCAATCAGTTCAGGCTTGGAAATATTTTCCTGCTTTAGGTGGTCAGATAAGACAGCATTTCCTTGGGAGGCATGGTACTGCTTCATCTTTGGCACAAAGGGGTTTGGCTATACATAGTGGCCAGGGCTTCGATTCTCTGGGAACCACCAAATAGGGGTGACTCAGTGATCAAAAAAGCCCTAGGGATGGAAGGGTGCTATAACTACTGCCCTCTGGAGAAGAGATTGTTCCAGCAGCTGCTCTGGTTCCAAGATGATGTTGCATAGTAGCTGTGTGGGCTGTGGCCAGGGAAACAATATAACTCCTCTGCTGAACATAATAACTTGTCAGGACTAAGTGTTCAAGCTGGGGGGCGGCTGGGGGAGTGGTGAAGGCTTGCTTTCCTTCAGGAAAAGTATCTCCTCCTTATGGGTTGGGGATTGGGTGATGGGAGACAAGATGTTTTCTCCCATTGTCTTTGAATGGGCCTGTGTGCTCCACTGGGTTTCTGATATTGCTTTCGTGTAACTAGCCTTTCTCCTTGTGTTACTGACATCAAAATACAGTTTTTATTCTTTGTTTGTCCTACCTTTTGTGGGGGGGACCACTTGACATCTAGTTGGGTATCTTGCACCATCACTCCTAAGAGTTCTCAAAGTCATTGTTTCCTACTTCTGTCATCTTTATTTATTGGTCTATTTCTATTGATTAATTTCTCCCAGGTTCTTTGAATATGTAGTAGTTTTGATTGTTATTTAACTTTGGACACTATCCCTTTAATAGTCGTCACTTTCTAGTCTCATTGATATCATTTCTATAGTTTGTTTATGTTTCTATAGCTTTTCTTCCATTATATGCTTTATTAATGATTTATGTTTCTTACCTTGATTTAGGGCAGAACTTGTACATTATTCACTTGGCATTTTATTTTTTAGTCCTGTTCTTGGCATACTTGGGCATTTGTGATAAGAGATAGATTTAATGAACTTTCTAGAATGCTTTTTCTTAATAGTTATTTGTTATTCCTCTTTCATTGTATTGTACTGCCCTTTGGTTAAAGCCCAAATTCATGGCCTTTGTTACCTCTGTACCTTCTCTTTTGTTACCTTGTTTAAATTTGTTGAGCACTAAAGAAAGTGAACAGTTAAATAATACATACATACCTGTAAAGATAGTGAACACTTCTTTGACTCCATCTCTTTTCTCCTTCCTCAAAGTTCCATGTTTCTTTTGTCTTTAGTTAATTGTATTTGCTTTTTGCAATATAACTTTGAGAAATGACAAAACTGATAATTAGTTTGAAAAGTTCTTGATGATTTTTACTTTTCTTAGACCATCTGGGAAGAAAAGGATCATTACAGCTTCACGGTTCAGTCTTTTCTTCCAATAAGAGTTAAATTATTTTAATGTTACTGTATGTTCTTAAGATGGAATAGTGTCAAGTACTTCTTGATTTTCATTAGGAAAAATGTAGAACATGTTTGAGTCACATGTACCTCTGTTTCTGCATTAAGTCAGATGTCATGGTTTTAGAAAAATTTTTAAATTTTCTTGTTGCAAAAATGAAAGATAGGTAAAATAGTGATCTAGTGAGCCATTGGGGTCTTCATACTTTTCATAGTCAACATATATTCTAACTACTAAATTATTTCTTTTGCAGGGTTTTGACTCTGGGAGGAGGGCTTCCTTACTTGGAGCACCTCAATCTCTCTGGTTGTCTCACTGTAACTGGGGCAGGTCTGCAGGATTTGGTTTCAGCATGCCCCTCTCTAAATGATGAATACTTTTACTACTGTGACAACATTAACGGTAATGCCTTTTAGCAGTGAGATACTTTGAAGGAATTAAGCTTTAAAATTTTGGAAGTTGTAATAATTTTTATAGTTTATATATTTTTGGATCCCTAAATGCATGAATTGTTTTATTTTCAGATTTAGTTCTTTAAATTTTATAAAATTAAAATATTACATTTTTTAAGAATTAACTTCTTGAAAGGTAAGTTCTTGAAGAATGGATATTTTACATATTTATTCTGCCACGTTTGAGGCATGTAAGAATTTAATCATTCAAAAATGACATCTTGTTATAGAAATGTTAATGCTAAGATATTGGCAGTTCTGTGGTGCTATAGTACTCACTCATTAACAGTTTAGAAGTGCTGACTGTTCAGATACAATTATTTCTTAGGGATGATGGGCTCATTTTTCTTGTAGCACTACTCCATCCAATGTAATAGATGAAGAGACCATTAGTAATGTGAACTTCTCAGGAATCCTGGGTCTAGTTCCACATCAATCTCACTGAAGAATGAGAGCAGTACAATATTGTGAAAAGGCTGAGATGAAAATTCCTGTAGTGTTCTGAAAATTGATTCTGGAACTTTAAAAAATCGTCAGTTTAAGTATTTCTTGAAACTGCATTTTTAAAAAAGTTTATCGTGCCTTGCAGTGACCCCATTGAACATATGCATTGAAACTACATTTGGTGCTCATTTGGACATTTGATAGTCATTGGTAGAGACTGAGTTTCTCAGAAGCACACAAAGGTACTTAGTTATTATTAAACAAAGTCATCTTCCTGTAAGCTATAATTGGGATGGACCAGATTGTACTATGTACCTCTCTTTGTATATCATAAATTATTATCTTCAAAAACCTAGTTCATTTAATGTGAAGGAAAATCTGGCAGCTGACAGGAGTCAGGAAGACTAGAGAGAACACTCACATACCAGGATGTAGAGAAGTTTATAAATGTGCCACTGCTTAGAAATTGGGTTTTACTTAAAATATATATCAGGAGGTAGAAAATTTCTGGAAGTATATTACTTAGCAGGAGATGACTTCCTGTGTCCTTGATAAAGTCAACATAAAATGGAGCATATCTTTTCTGTCTTGGTAGTGTGTAATCAAAGAATGATGAAAATGAAGTTATTTTTAAAACACAGTATGTTTATACAATGAAACATTTAGTTTTGTGGATAAAAGTGTTTCCAAGGGAGTTTTTGTTTTGCTTTTAAGTGTTTTAATTGTAGTTTCAGTTTACTTCCTAAGGCTTGCAGAATGTATTGTCAAGACTAATCAGTAAGCATTTATTTATTTTTATTAGAAAGTATATGAATTGTCTTTGAATTGTGCACATAATTTTATTAAAGGCTATGCTTGGGAATGAATCTCATTATCTAATTTGTTACTTATTTTTGGATTTATAGATGCCTGTTGATGAGGTATTATATGCCTACTTGTTTTATGTTTATGTGATCTTAAACTTCTTAAGAAGTTTTAGATGAATGTTAAATCCATAAGATCTCTTACATTTTCTCAGTATTATTTTCAAGCAAGTGCCTTTAATTGCTGAACCATTTCTCTAGTTCCTCAGCATTATTTCATCTTCATCTGTTTTGGGTATATAAAGTATTAATACTGTAGAATTCTAAATTTTTTGCTGAACAGTTTTTAATTTTCAATAAGTACATTTATTTTTGAGGTATGGTCTCATTATAGCCCAGGCTGACTTGGAACACACTCTGTAGTCCCAGGGTGTCCTCAAACTCATGGCAATCCTCCTATGTTTGCCTCTTCAGTAAATTTTAAAGAAGAGATTTGATTTTGAAAGTTTTAAATATAAATTACAATTCTTGAATAATATTGTACTCAATTGTGTGTGTGTTTGTGTGTGTGTGTGTGTGTGTGTGTGTGTGTGTGTATGTGTGTGTTTGAGGTAGGCTCCTGCTCTAGCCCAGGCTGACCTAGAAGTCACCATGTATTCACAGGCTGGCCTTGAACTCATGGAGATCCTCTTACTTCTGCCTCCTGAGTGCTTGGATTAAAGGCGTGTGCCACCAGTCCTGGCTCTATTTTTTTTAATAACTTGATAAATCATGCTTTGCAAAAAGTGAAAATAACTTAAAGTTTACAGGGTGACTTGTCCTAGAACTTGTGTTAATTAAAGCTAGTTCTTTTTAGTTTCTTGAGGTAGGGTTTCACTCTAGCCCAGTCTGACCAGGAATTCACTATATAGTCTTATGGTGGCCTTGAACTCACTATAATCCTCTTATTTCTGCCTCCTGGTATTTAAAGCTAGTTCTTAAAGCAATGCTCTGCTATAATTTTTTTTTCCTTAAAAAGAGGTATGAACACTTTATAAAGTGCCAGTATTGTATTCGATTTTAAAGATGATACTACTGGGATCTTTCAAAATAGGACCTATTTAATGAATGTTTAGGAGCTCTCTTATTTGTTAAGTTAGCCAATATGTTCTAATACATAGTTTTAGAAATATGTACTTTGACTATTTAAAAAATTAACATAAAGCCTCCGTGGTGGCACACACTTTTAATCCCAGCACTCAGGAGGCAGAGGTAGGAGTATCGCCATGAGTTCAAGGCCACCCTGAGAATAGAGAGTGAATTCCATGTCAGCCTAGGCTACAGTGAGACCCTACTTTGAAAAAAAAAAACATTGTGTTTTGTTAAAGTAAAATTGACATACTAACCACCAGAATATAGCTAAAAGAAGTAGATGCTTGTAAGCAGTAGTTTTAAATGAAAAGGCAGAATGATTGTTTTCTGCAATTTATTGGAGAGGCAAAATTGTCTCTGTAGAATTGCTACTTTGAGCAAGACATTGTACTCAGCCTTGGTACAAGATGAAAAATTTCTGATCCTTTTGAATGATTTCTAATTGTTCCTTGATTTGAATATAAAAGATTACTTAGCTATAATGCATTGACATGACTCTTTAACATCATTGAAGAAGTGCTTACTGTAATGAGTTTAGAGCTCTGAAGAACATTTGAACAATGACAGCAAATGAACTTTTTGTACTGATTTACATTTCAATGAATGTATAATCTAGGAATTAAAGTAGATTAGCTCATAGTTCTGGAGATGACATAGTCTCAGATGATTTGCTCTCTTATGTTTCTAATTTAAGTTATAGAGGAATTAAAGGTAAGTGAAGGTAAGTGTAGACATACAGCATGAGTAATATATAATACTTAAAACCAAGGAAATCAAGTTATTTTATAATCAAAATTTGGAGAAATAAAAGCTACCTTTATAATGCTTTTCATCTGATATTTAGAATGCTTTCTTAAAAGATTTATTCTTTGTGGTGACTTTAAGATTTTCCATGCTACTAGAATTTTACTTTTTAATTGTTTAATATAATTTAGCTTTCATTATCATAACTAACTTCTCTCTCATACATTAAGATAGATACTTGCTAGTGATAGCTCACATATATCAACAAAAATGTACTTTAAATTGTTGCAGTAAAATCTCTTGAAATATAGCTTTCTACCTGAGATACTTAGCAACCCAGTGTGTTTTGGTCATTTTTGCTTCTGCCTCACTTCCACTGTTGTCCTATTTTATCTTTTCTGACAGATCTTGTGTTGAATTTTAGGATCTTACTATTAATGTTTACAATTGTCATGCTTTGAAATATGTTCTCCCCTTGCTTTCTTTAGTATGAGATTTAAGTGTGAAACACTGGTTTTCTTCATTTGTACTTTGTTCTAGGCCTTCAGCCGCATGTAATCCCTTGATGGATACTTTTATGGATTATTAGAATCAGATACTGATTACTGCTCTGTTATTGAACTTACAATGGTAATGTAGTTTTGAGGCATTTAATATTGGTATTGGTTATGGACCTATGTGTGTCTCTTTATAGATCCTATTTTCTCACACTTGAAAGTATCATAGTACTATGTCTTATGTACTTAGAGTACCAATAGAACTTAGGTATTCCAGTACCTATTTGAAGGAAGTGACACATTTTATGTCAGTATAAGCAGGAATTTTATTTATTATTTTGTGATGAATATAGTGATGTTGGCAACAGAATTGTGATAGCTTTCTGTTTTGTCTGTTGTACAGATTTTTATAGACATCATTTTTCCTCTTTTCCTCCTCATGCCTTGGACTTTGAGGACAGTGATCCAGGTGCTCAGGGTGGAGACTGGAGATGCTGGCCTGTGTCTTCAGCTAGATGTGAGCCTCCAGGAAAGCAGCTTTCTTGGAGCACTTACTTTTGAGGCTCCCTTTTACTATTTTCTCCTCAAAACCAGTTTTACACTTCACTTGCTTCTAGCCGTTGCTTATGCTTTTGCCCTGACCACTGTTGAAGTCAGTTTAATATTCCTTCTTTACCTTTTTGTCAGTAAATCAGAGACGTGATACAAATCTGATCAGTTTATATGCATTTGTAGTCCATCTACTTGGAAGGCTGAGACATAAGGATTTCTTGAACCTAGGAGTTTGTGGGCTGCCTGGGCTAAATAAGATCTTGACTGTTAAAAAGTATAAAACATGTGTGTGTATGTGTGTTTTGTATGGGTATAAGCATTTTGAATTATTTTAAGTTATTTTAGTTTGGAAAATTAAAAGTTTTTATGTCTCCTATTATTTTCTTCTCCTTTAAAATTCTGAGAATGGAATTAGATACAAACAAAACATCAGACACATTTTGGTGAAAAATAGGCAGTTTAGACATTTCATAGATTATATGTCACAACAAGGGAATGGTAATGAGGTAGGCTTTAGTCTTTGAAAAAGGTACCAGATAGCTGGTTGGCAAAGCAGTAAGTATTTTTAGGGTTCCAGAAGATAAGCTAAGAAGGGAAATGGTAAGGCTGGATGGTGTATGGTAATGCATAAAATTGCAAATACATTCAAAGGAAAGACCTGGTCAAAGACTTAACAGTGGGAGCAGACTTTCAAAACTTAGGATTCCTTCTTGTCAGGGCATTTCTAATATTGTAATAAATGAATATGGGTTAGAAATTTTACATTGACCCAACAGTTTAGATTACTTAACTTGGTATCCTATTTTAAGGGGAAATAAGAAAAATGCTGCTTTATACATTTTTTTTGTTTTTATAAATTTTAACTATTTGTCATATTTAACTTTTAATTTAAAATAGAATATATTTTATTAAGTAACTAAAATGGACTTACAGCTATCTAATTTTAAAATATATAAATATATACTATTAATATACTATTATAAGCTGCAACAATCCTAAATTTGGGACCAACTTTTTTTTACTTATACTATTACCCAATTGCAAATATGTTCTGCTCCACCCCCTTTGAATTTGAAGTGAATTCCAGATATCATGTCAATTTTATAATTAAGTAATTGAAAATAAGTCAAATCACAAGCTATTGCAATTCCATATATGTGTGTCAAATTCATTGTTTTTCTTACTTAAATAAGTTTGTCATTTCGGCAGTGAAATGTTTGAATATTATACATCAGTGACTATATCCTAAGAAATTCTCCCATTTTCTTTTGTATATGCCATCTTGGGAAAACAATCAATTTTCTGGAATACATGTAATCTGCAGTTGCTAAAAAGTACTTTATTAGCACAGTTGCCTACTTTTAGAATGAAGAACTACTTAAAGTAGCAATGCACATTGAATCTGTGTTTCTGAATTAAGCTGGATATCTAGTGCAGCGATTTTTCAGTTATAATCCATGAGGTATTTTCTTTAGTCATAGTTTTTAAATTTCATTTTGTTCTGGCAAGGCACAATTGCAAGTGTTTGGTTTTTCTGTTGGGTACATAAAGAATATTGTGCAGGCATACACTAGTGCACACAATCCTTTCTATATTTGCTTTTCTTTATGAACACTATTTTTCATTCAGAATACTCAAGTATTGAGCATATGCTATGAAATTCGTTATTTTTAAATTTTATGTCCCATAATAGATTTTTCATCCATTGTTGGGGTGGTATAATGTGGCTGGGATGAAATTTTATTTATTCCACAAATGCTTTATTATTCTGTGTGAGTCATAATTTTCATTGTCTAAGATGTTAATTAATCACTTTCTATTCAGTTTTAAAAATAATTTTATCTAATGCTGTCATGTTTTGGGAGCTTACAAATGTTAATGAGAATTTGGCATATACATCAAATCTGTGTATAGTGTATATTTAAAAATTTGAATGTATTTATTACTGTAATTGTTCATCATTGAATTCTTTAATTGATCTATATCGGATAGACTTTTTTGGCCTTAGTTGTATTTCTAGGAAAAGTTTTCATATTATATAAGAACCTGTTGTTAAATTAGTCAGGTAGTCTGGATTTTGTAGATTGGCTTTTCATTTTATAAGACTGTTGATAAAAATTTCATTCCTTCCTTCCTTTAAATTACCTTTTGACCATGAAGGCTATATTAGATCAAGTCAAACTGTTAATAGCAATTTTTGCCTGAGTTTTAAAAATATACTCATTGTAAATTTCACTTCTGTGATATAAATGTAGTGTTAGTAAAACTAGATTTTTATAAAGATCCATAATAAGCAGATTCATTTTTATATGATCTCTAAAAATTTCCTCCTTTCACATACTGTGTTTTTGTTTTCATACAGGTCCACATGCTGACACCGCCAGTGGATGCCAGAATTTGCAGTGTGGTTTTCGAGCCTGCTGCCGCTCTGGTGAATAATCCTTGACTTCTGACCTTTGTCTACTTCGTTTAGCTGAGCAGGCTTCCTTTCATGCACTTTACTTATAGCACAGTTCTTGTGTTAACATCCCTTTTGAATGTGTCTTGTTTTGGCCCCATTTCTTACTATCTCAGAAAACTTACCAGTGAATTGTACAGTGTTGTTTTCCTTGCAAAATATATTTTTGTTTTAGAAAGGGATTATTAGGTCCTTTTGTTAGGATGAGAACAGTTTTACTGGATTTCTTTGAGAAGAATGTCAGTAATCCAATGCCATTTAAAGTACTTGGACACTAAGGAGGATCACAGGTTCTCTTGTGCAAACACTGTATAAGCTTGCAGGTTCTTTCAGATGGACATTTTGGAAGGTTGTTTTCAAAGACTGCACATGAGACTCTGAGTTTCAATGGGGGGGGCAGTCACTGGTTCTCTTGTGCAAACACTGTACAAGCTGGGCAGGTCCTTTCACATGGACATTCAAAAGGGTTTGGATACTAATCTTCTTCCCCCAACATTTTCTTTATTTAAATAGTTCTCAGGGGCCATTTCAAATACCCCACCCATGAGATTCTCTTAGGATTATAGAGTAAATTGGCTTCTTGGTGTTAGCTCAGTGAGCTAAGCAAGTACCAGTCTAGTTGTATTTGCTTTCTTTCAGACCCCTGGTTGCTACTGCTGCCCCTAAATTGTCAAATTTGGGAGAATTTTTAAAAATTTCACTATTGTTTGAAGAAATGTATAAATAAAATTTACTTTGAAGACTTTACGAAGTAGTGATTATTTTATAATATATGTGTACGCATGTATGTGAGTGCAGGTGTGTGCATGCCACAGTACACGTTGGAGTCGGAGGACAACTTTCAGGTTGGTTCTCACCTTCCACTTGATTTAAAGCAGTCAGTCTCTCATTCATTGTTTACTACTCCCATTTGTGTGCTCCTGGGAAATTCTCATGTCTCCACCTCTCCTCTCCCTGTAAACTTACTAGAATTGATGCAGGATTTGGGAGTTCAGGAGCAGTCTCCCAGACTTACAAAGCCCAATTTCGGGTCCTTATCCAACATTTTGAATTGATAAAATGAGCCTCAGGAAGTTAGATTATGAATTATTTAGTTTTTTTTTTTTTTAGGGAGAAATCACAAATTTGGGGGTTTATTTAAGGGAAATTGGGATCTAGGAAAAGTCTGGAGCAGAGTCACAAGCACATGGAAGATAGGAAATGCACACTCATGTGAAAGGCACAACACAGTTCATGAGGTTCATTCAAGAGAAATGGAGGCCTGGGAAGAGGTCAGAGCAGAGCCCAAAGTTAAGGTGTTTGTCTGCAAAGCCAAAGAACCCAGGTTCGATTCCCCAGGACCCATGTAAACCAGATGCACAAGGGGGGTGCATGTGTGCAGTTCATTTACAGTGGCTGGAGCCTCAGTGCACCCATTCTCTCTCTCCCCCTTTCTCTCTGTCAAATAAAAAAATTTTTTTTGTTGTTTTTAAAAAGCTTGTCTGTGCTGTTTCCACCTCTCTTTGCCCTGTAACCTCTGTCTGGATGCACATAAGTCTGCCTTTTCCCTAGGGAAAGCACTGTTTCTTGACCTGTGTTAGGTTTTCTGCTTGCCTCTGCTTTATGATTTGGGGTGACTTCTCACTTTAATTACATGTATGATTTTCCCGTGATCACTGAGTCTACCACATGTTTATTTCCTTTACACTTTAAACCTAATTGTGTATTTCCTCTAAACTCTGGGCCTGCTATCTGTATAATTTTTCTAAACTCTGGGTGACCATAATGCTCTTTATTATCCATTTCTCACTGCCTGGCACTCTCTCCTATTCTCAAACCATTACCACTTATTCTTAATTTTCTTCCATGAAGAGGTTCAGGGTAGAGGCTGTGCCTTCTACACAGGTGCGTGTTTCTTCTAAATTTCTCAACATAAGCTCATTTTTAAAAATTTGGTTGTTTTATTTATTATTTAGTTTTTTGACTAAATTTATTTGTTTGCAAGCAGAGAGAGAGAGAGAGAGAGAGAGAGAAAGAGAAGGTGAGAGAGTAGGCCTGCCAGGGCCTTCAGCTGCTGCAAATTAACTGCATGTGTCACTGTGCATCTGGTTTTACATAGGGACTGAGGAATTGAACCTAGTTATTAGGCTTTGCAGGCATTGATACATCTCTCCAGCTCTGTTTAGGTGTTTGAGTTCTCTGTCAATATAAGAAATTAATCTTCTGTCAGATGTATAGCTGTCAAAAATTTTCTCCGATTCTATACCTCAGATCATCTTTAGTTTCTCTTTGGAGTGCTTAAGCGTTTTTATTGTACAAGCCTTGTACTTCTATTGTTGGGTTTATTCAAAGCTTTTTTTTTGAGAGGGAGTAATTTATGAATAGGATTGTTTTCTGATTTTATCCTTAGCACGTTAGTTATTGGTATATTATAAAGACTACTGATTTCTGTGTTAATTTTATATCCTTCCACTTTGCTGAAAGTGGTTATCAGCTCTGTTTTCTAGAAGTCTTTAGGGTTCCTTATATATTAGAATTATATCATCTGCAAATAATGATCATTTAATTTCTTTATTTCTTATTTTATCCCTTTTATTTGTCTTCTGTGGGGATGAAGTGAAAGAATGAAATATAAGAATCAGGCTAGAGAGATGGCTTGGCAGTTAAGGTGATTTCTTGCAAAGCCTAAGGACCTGGGTTTGATTCCCCAGTACCCACATAAAGCCAGATGCACAATGTGACCCATGAATCTGGGATTCATTGACAGTGGCTAGAGGCCCTGGTATGCCTAGTCTCTTTCTATATATATACATATATATGTATATACACACACACACACACACACATATATGTATGTATATACCTCTTTCTCTCAATAAATATTAAAAAAATATATGAAGCCAGGCATGGTGGCACATGCCTGTAATCCCAGCACTCCAGAAGTAGAGGTAGGAGGATTGCCGTGAGTTCGAGGCCACCCTAACAGTACGTAGTGCATTCCAGGTCAGCCTGGACCAGAGTGAAACCCTACCTCAAAAAACAAACAAAAAAAGCAATATGAGAATGAGCTATGGTAAATCACTGGGAGAATATTTCTTATGGAACTTAGAAGTAACTTTTCTGGGAATATTGCTGTGATATGCTTTCTCTCCTAAATTCCTGTCTCATAATTTACCCAGAAGGTAATCTTACAACCATGCAATCATTGTGCATAAAATAATGTAACTAAGTCGCTTATGCCTTACTTTGTCTTTGGCCTGAAAAACACAGATGACCAGTATTGACAAGGAATGGTAAGAGATGCTGATTGATCTTGTTACACTTTTTGCCCTACTTCCTCAGTGACCTGGTTGTACTTCTGACACATAATAACACTTACATGAGTAAAATATGCTCACCATATTGAAGACAACACCCATTAAAAGTAACCAGTTAACTGTTGGAACTGTTGAAAAGAATAGGTGGGCTTAATGTAATTTTGTTTGTAAAGTGTGTGTGTGTGTGTGTGTGTTCTGGATTAGCCAGAACTGAATAGGTCATATCCCCAAATCCTTGCCCTTAATAAATGTTTAAAAAAATCCTTAGAATCAGAAGTTCCTTTTATTGAAAGGTGTGTATTAATGAATGTCATCTTTTTTTTTTTTTTTGGTGTTTTGAGGTATGGTCTCACTCTAGTCCAGGCTGATCTAGAATTCACTATGTAGTCTCAGGGTGGCACTGAACTCATGGCGATCCTCCTACCTCTGCCTCCCAAGTGCTGGGACTAAAGGCCTGTACCACCATGCCTGTCATGGATGTCATTCTTGATGTTGTAGGGCTTGGTGTTTTTCTATTCCTCTTTTGCATTAACTATTCAGGCATGGTTTGTTCATTCCTGTGACCTCCTGTATATGCTTTTCCTTCCTATTGGTCTCAAGGTTTGTTTCAAATATTTTCCATACATCTGGCTTAGTATAGACTTCCTTTAACCTGTTTTGTCATGGGAAATTCTCCTTTCTCCTTGAATTATGACAAATAGTTTTGCTGGATATAGTAGTATGTGTGGGCAGTTGTCGTTCAGGACTTAAATACATCATTTCAAGCTCTTCTGGCTTTTCTTTTTTAAAGTTTCTGTTTAGAGATCTGTTTTTATTCTGATGGGTTTATCTTTATGTAACCAGGTGCTTCTGTCTTACTGTTTTCAATATATTTTCTTTGGTCTCTGTATTTGCTAGTTTAATTATATGGTGATGAGAGGTTCTTTTCTGGTCATGTCTGGTGTTCTAAATGCTTTAAGTATCTGTTTTGGCATCTCTTAGTCTAAATTTGGGAAATTTTCTTTTATGATTTTGTTTAAAATACTTCCTGTGTCTTTAGGTTAAAATCCTTTTTCTCTCTGCCCAGAATTCTTAAGTTTTAGCTCTTCATGGTATCCCAAATGTCTTGAAAATTCTTGCTCATACCTTTATTTATTTCCTGTGAGAATGCTCCAAATCCTTTACCTTGCCTTGTCTTCAAGGTCAGATATTCTACCCTTTCCTTGATAATGTTCAGTTAGTGAGACCATACAGGGTTTTTTTTTGTTTGTTTGTTTTGTTTTTTTCAAGGTAGAGTCTCACCCTAGCCTAGGCTGGCCTAGAATTCACTATGAGACTGTACAATTTTTTATTTGACTATGTTTTCTATTTCTAGTATTTCAGGTTAGTTTTTCTTCAGTATTTCTGTTTCTTTACTCATATTTTATATTAACCTTCTTATTTCCTAAAGTTTATTTCCTGTGTTCTCCTTTAGGATTTTGTTTTCTTCAATGCATTTAATTTCTTTGAACAGACTTAGAAATTTTCTTTTAAATTCACTCTCTGGCATTTCATCTAATTCAGTCTCACTGGAGTTCATTACTGTTGAACTTGTAATTTTTGAAGGAGTTATGTTGCTTTGATTTTTAAAAAATGTGTATTACCGTGTTGGGATTTTTACCTCTCAGATTATTTCCATGCTTGGATTTTTGTTTATCAGCTGTATTTTTAGATGTGTAGGTCAGAAGTTGTATCTTTATGGTAGACTTAGTTGTTGTGGTTTTTAATCCTTTTCCTTTGGGCAAGTGTTTAAATACAGTGTTTTTCTTCCTCCCAGAGCCATACTGTTTTAGTGGGTGAGCATGTATGTGTATGTTTGCTTTATGTGTACATTTGCTTTCTTTTCTGTATAGTTACCTTATTTTAAGCTACTCAGCATATAAAATCCATCCTGCAAAAGTAATTTTTTTTCCACAGCAAAGTTGTAAATATGGCATTGAAAGGCAGACTACTAAATAAAGACACTTAGTTCTACACATTTTGAATGATATAATGATAATTTTATTTCATTATTCAAAAATATTTTCTCCCCATATCAGTATAATTAAAAAGTAGTATATGAATTACAATTTAGATTGATATTAAAAATAATGAACAAATTACCTATTGCGTATAAGAGAAGCAACATAGATCCAAACAGACAAAACATTTTTGGGATATGGGTGGATATATACAGCTAAAGCAAATTCAACATTAGGAACATCAATATTATGTACTCCCGTGCTATACACGGCTTCGATTAAAGGCTTTACTTCTGAATAAGGCATGTGAAGGGGAAATCCAGAGAACTGAGGAAAAAGAACCCATTTGTACTTATTAGTGAAGTTTGCAGATGGTAATACATTTTTGCCTATGTAAGTTTTATAATTTATAATATTGTCTTCTAGATCATGAGGTCATTTAATTCTGTTCAGCTATATACTAACAATATAGAAAATGAAGAAATTTCAAAAATGAAGTAGTGTCAGTATCTGTTTAATTGGTAGCATATAAATGCATTAATCCTGTTAGTCACCAGTCATTCTTTACTGTTCCCATTCCTTTTCCTGACAACATAACATTTGCTATAAGTATAACTTATGTAGTTCCACAGACGTCAAGCTAGTCAAGGCATTCTATCCTCAGCCACAAAAATTAGTCTCCATGGGTGGGCATGCGATCAAAGTGAATCTCAGGAAACTCATGAATAATGGCACCTAGATGTCCTCACCTGCTTTTGGCAGTATGTGTGCCCTAGACCTGTTCTAGCTCTTTTTTTCATGAGTAAAGCAGGCCTTAGGAGCCCATCATCCTGTGGAGGAGAGCAGAGTAGAAGACTTGTAGAGAAGTGGTACAGAATTGACGGCTGCTCACCTCTTAAGTTTTATGTAAGTAAAATTTCCAATGCTCAAATCTAAGTTTACATTCTGCAAGGCTGAATTCAGTGACTAATCCATTTTGACCTTTACATTATTTAGCTAATTGTACTTGTTATCAAACTGGCTTGGTTTTATTATCTACTCTTCAGGATTAGAATACAGGATTAGCTACCAAAAGCCAAAGGAAAAAATATAGTCTATTAACAAGAACTTCTCTTAGCAGTGAAATGCAATCTTGGTAAAATCACATCCTTAAAACCTTAGGTTTGTTTTCACCTTAATGTAGAGTTGAGATAATGGTTTAGCTAATGTTTTCTTTTTTTTTTTTCTTGTATGTTTAGGTGTGTGTGTGTGTGTGTGTGTGTGTGTGTGTGTGTGTGTGTTTTCGCATGTGGATACATATATCTGCATAGGTGTGAGTGCACATGTATTTTTGTGTACGTACTGACCGGAGGTTAATGTCAGGTGTTTTCACTTGGTTGTGCACCACTTTATTTTTTGAACAAGGGTCTCACTGAACCTAGAGCTCATGATAGGGTTAGACAAGCCAGCAAGCCTAGGGGATCTTCATGTATCATCACTCTAGAGCTCGGAGTACAAGTGCATGCTGCCATGCTTTTATCTTATTAAACCTTTGGATTTATTTCATAGACAGTACTATTTTTCATAGGGTCTTATTTAAAAGTGATATTTTTGGGCTGGAGAGATGGCTTAGCAGTTAAGCGCTTGCCTGTGAAGCCTAAGGACCCTGGTTCGAGGCTCGGTTCCCCAGGACCCACGTTAGCCAGATGCACAAGGGGGCGCATGTCTCTGGAGTTCGTTTGCAGTGGCTGGAAGCCCTGGCGTGCCATTTCTCAATCATTCTTTCTGTCTCTTTCTCTCTCTCTGTCACTCTCAAATAAATTAATAAAAAATAAACAAAAAAATTTTTAAAAAAGTGATATTTTTATTTTCTGTCGGCCCTTTTTGAGTGACATGTTAATTACTGAGGTTTAAAACGTTCTTTTTACACCAGGCATGGTGGTGCATGCCTTTAATCCTAGCACTCGTAAGGCTGAGGTGGGAGGATTGCTGTGAGTTCAAGGCTAGCCTGAGACTACATAGTAAATTCAAGGTCAGCTTGGGCTAGAGTGAGACCCTACCTTGGGAAGAAAAAGAGCCTTCTTTTAGTGTATGCCTTGTGTATTTACTTCATGGAGCCATGTAGGTATTGGAATGCCTAAAACCCACTGTTGTGTGATTTGTAGTTTGAAATGAGGGATTGGCTGGGTCATTTTCCCAGGCATTGTGCTTACCCTGTAGTCTCCCAGCTGTTTCAGCAGTTCTGCTCTGTGTTCATCTTCTACATCGTCACCTTGACTACTCTCCAGCAAAGGCAAGAAGTGACGCAGAGTAGAGGTACAGTACCTATTCCACCGAGTCAGATGGCGTGGCCTCCAGTCCATGATCTTTTCTTTTAATATTTTTTCAATCCTGTCCATAAAAAAGCAATTTCCACTCCTTTCTGTAATTTGTCTTTTCCCATGTTAAAAGGTTTAGTTTAGATTGTATGTACTGGGGTATCAGGTTATTAAATCACTATTTTTGATGGTAGGCAAATTAGTTTCTACTTTGGCTTTATCCCTGGGGATTCAAACCTAAGGTGACCCTTGTTCTTGAGGATTGTGTATGTACTGCAATGGGAAACAGACCTAAAAACAACTATAATATCCTGACCAAAGCGAGCCCTCAATGGAATGCATTCAGAATGACATTATTTACTTATTTTTATTATACAATATCTTCTTTTCCTTGGTAATGTGTAACTAGACAGATAAATTAAGCCTGGGCATAACAGGTGGTTTTAAAGTTGGACTTATGTATTTCTAAGACTGTTAATAACTTGTATTTGTTTTTTAACTCAATGACATTAATTATGGTAACATTTTTTTTTTTTTTTTTTTACAAATGACCTTAAAACTTCCTCTAAAATGCCAGTTATCATTGCTTTGGTTTGTAGGACATGAAGCTTAAACATAGAATGAACTAAAATAGTTACTATTTGTTAAGCCATTGTTTCCAAGGCACGGTGCCAAGTGCTTTTTACTGCATTTGTACTGACTTCCAACAAGAACTGTTTTTAAAAATATTTTATTTTTATTCATTTATATGAGGAAGGGTGGGGAGAGTGAGGCAGAGAGAAAGAATGGGAATGTCAGGGCCTCTAGCCATTGCACACAAACTCCAGATGCATGCCCCACCTTGTGCATCTGGTTTACATGGGTCCTGGGGAGTTGAACTTGGGTCCTTTGGCTTTGCAGGGAAGTGCATTAACCTCTAAGCCATCTTTCCAGCCCAAGAACTCTGTTTTTAAAGATGAAGACAGTTTGATGTGGGGTGAGTGATTAGACTAAAGGTGGTGGCATTCAAATTGAAACACTGCTGATTCTAAAGTGTTTTATACCCCCTTTTACTGAATGCTTAGACTTGGAGATCTGCATGACTTCTCACTGATGATAGACATGGGATTGCTGCTTTTGGGGCACTGAACATATATTTTTATTAGGTTTCAAGATGGTCTGAGAATGAAAGCATGGATGAACTGCCAAGTACTTCTAAACACTGGATACATTCAGTATACTTTCAGTTAAATATGCTAAAGCTATCAGAAGAAACAAGATTGTCTAGAGACTAGCCATTGTAGTTGGGGATCCCAGCAAGGATTAGCGAGAAACTGGGAGTGAAGTGATGCTTCATAGTAATAATGCCCTAAAGGTGGCCACATTTAGTCTTGTGTAATTTGACCTGCTGTTCGTAACCCTACTTTATTCTTTGGAAATGGCACACAGGCTTTGAAATCAGAATTATCTGTTGATCTCAGAAGTCTTCTTTAAAAGTTACATGGACCACTCTGAACCTCAGTTCCCACATTTGTGAAACTGGGAGAATAAATTCAGTTTTATAAGGCTTGAGGAATTATAAGGACTCGCACAGGTTTTAACTAGCCTTCTTCATGAGTTAGGTTCACAAACTAACTGAAGTCCTACCAGCCCCTAATTGGACAAAGAGGCATATTTAAGCTCGGGATTATGATGTGTCTCAAAAAGACTCATACTTACAAGATACATTCTCAAGTAAGGAAAAGCCTTTGGAGAACTACTTGTTACTAGGGCTCACATGTTTGTCCCAGCCAAGCTTATGTTAATACCTTGTTTGAGTCTTGGGATGTAGAGACAATATCTTTAGCTGGCATCTACAAACATTAATTAAAGCCCAACTGCTCTAATTATTCATATGGATCCAGGCTGAGATATGCTTAAAGTTTGTCATTACATTTCCAGTGATGGGTTGTATGCAGGTTTATGGATATTATATTACCTGTCTTGTAGTTCAGCCACAGCTGCTTTGTCTGTACGTTGATAAATTAGCTCTTCAGGCTGTAAGAAAAAATATGTCAGTAAAGCTAAAACGACCTACACTTAATTTGAATGGGTGTGCTCTTTCTAGATTTATTTATTGTTTGTGTGGTGTGCAAGCTTGTGTATGCACGTTTATATGGGTGTGGTACACATGTGTGTTTGCATGTTTGCAGGGCAGAATAACATCCACCTTTCTTGAAACAATCTGTTACTGGCCTGGAGCTCCACAGTTGGCTTGACTGGCTGGTCAGTGAGTTCCAGGCTTCCTCTAGTCTGCCTTCCCAACACTGAAATTACAGACATACATTGCTACACCTGGCACATTTTGCATGGGTACTAGAGATTGCATTCAGATCCTCATGCTTGCAAGGAAAGCACTTTAACATGCTGAACTATCTCCCTAGCCCCTTAAATTTATTTAAATTAAAAAATATTTGCACATGTGTGTATGTGCATGTGTGCATGACAGGGTCTCTTGTTGCTGCAGATGAATACCAGATACTGGGGAATTGAACCTGCACCATCAGGCTTTGCAATAAAGCTTTAACTGTTGAGCCATCTCCCCTGTCCATACTTTTTAAAAAAAATATTTCAGACACTGAATAAAAAGTAGAATAGCATAAAGAATAAGGAATGCCAGAGAATACAGAACACAATGTAAGTAAAGCATTACATAAAATGTGGTCTGTAGTTCTTTATCAATTTCTTTTCCCTTCTCTCTTACCCCAGAAGTAACAATGAGCTGAATTTGTATGCTTTCCCCCCCCTTAACACTCCATTCAACAAATATTTAGGACTTACTATTGTCAGACACCATTACAAGTGATGGAGATAGGTATGTGGCCATATACAAACATCTGTTTTTCAGTGTTTCTATTGTACTAAATGAAAGTAGACAAGTTCATTCAATGTGTTTGATTTTAATACAGACCTATGTACTTTTAGTCAAACATGTATTGTTTGCATTGTCTTCTAAACCTTAGTTTTATTTTATGAGCATGCAGTTTGCTTTTTCTACCTTAACAGTATATTAGGAATAATAATAAACATTTTTAGACTACTTACTAAGATTAGTTCATGTTGAGTCTTTTGATTACTACTAAGTATTTCATCATGTAGCATAATTTGTCTCTTCTATTATTGCAGTTTTATATTATTTTAAACCATGCTCCAAAGAAAGTTCTTATATATGTCACTTCAGCTGGGGAGAATTTCTTTTTTTTAAATTTTTTTTTTAAATTATTTATTAGTTTTCTGTTCTGCAAGTACAGGCAGTTTGGTACCATAATTAGGCTCATCCGTGACCTACCCCCCCTCCCCATTGGCCCCTCCTTGTTGAGGTATATGGGTCGTGCATTGTAGAGTTAGCCCACAGTTATTGGTACGATAAATGTCTCTGCATATCATGACCCAACATGTGACTCTGACATTCTTTCCGCCCCTTCTTCCGCAAAATTTTGGGGAGAATTTCTTAAGGCCAGTGATTTTTTAAATGTGGTTTTGAAAGATTGTGCCATAATAAAAATATATTTTATATTATGGATTTAATAACATTTAGCTGTCAAGTGAAATGAAAGTTTACAGAGACCATGGCCATACTTGCAACTTAGAATCTACTTCTGGTAGATCAATTTTATGAGCCCCTAGTGGATTGCACCTATAATTTGATTTCATGTTTCTTTAGCAGTTTGAAGTCAATATAGTGAATTTACAGCAGTATTTAAAAAAATGAAACAATATTTTATGATATTTTTTATGTCACGGTACTTTTAATATCAAAACTTTCAAATATGTCTAACATGTATATGCTAATTCACTTCCATATTATATGTTTCTTAGTGTGAATCTGGCTCAAATAAGTTTGAAAAATAAGCACTGTTCTAAATACCTAGGAGTAAAATTGAGGCCAAGAAATACCTAGTAACTTGTATAAGGATCCCATAGTTCTTTGTGTGCATTTAATTGTTAATAAAAGAATTATACCTGAACACTGGAAAGGCCAGGATATGGAAGGCTTCTAGAGAAAAAAGATTTCCAAAGCTTGGGCTTGGTGACATCAAAATTTATTCTTAGTGGAGAATCGTGCTCTTGGATATTAAACCAAATCTATAAAAAAAAAATGCTACATGAGCATATATGTTAGAAGATTTTTTAAAAAATTGTTTAAAAACATTTATTTTCAAGCAGAGAGAGAGAGAGAGAGTGTGCGCACGCGCAAGTGAATGGGTGTGCCAGGGCCTCTAGCCACTGCAAACAACTCAATATGCATGCACCACCATTTGCTTCTGGTGTATGTGGGCACTGAGGAATTGAACTTAAGTCCTTAGGCTTTCCTGGCAAGCACCTTAACCACTAAGCCATTTCTCCAGCCCTGTTAGCAGATTTGTACATATATGTGAGATGTATGTGTGGTATGTAGATGCAGTAAGCAGAGTAAGTGTTTAGATAGGCTATATAATTTCTATCATTTTTGAAAATGTATAACGTTTCTATTAATTTTACTATCAGAAGTATCATATGTTATTGTCCCTTTCACGTTTTGCAGTATCAGAAATCTTGGGGTGATCCTTACTGTTGATATATTTGGTGGAATGTAGTTCTGAATGTAAAATCCAGTGTAGGAAACAAGGACAACCTCTCCTTAAGCTATCTTTTTGTGGTGCCACCCTTCCCATTCTGTTAATTGAGTTGCTTGTCCATCTCTCTCCTCTTGTCTCCATGGCCCTCTGCAGTATCTGAGATGGCACTTGTCTTGCTGAAGTAGTGAACCATACTGGTCCTGGAACCACACCACTTCCATCTGATTTCACACCCAACATTCTCATTGTCTGACTCTGGATGATTTTTGTAACTTCTGTGTGTTTCAGTCCCCTCCTCTATAAAAGTGAAGGGAAAATAGTACCTGTTTCATATGGCTGAATAGTTTCAATGAGTTATTTCATGTATACCTCTCAGAACAATGCCTGGAATATAGCAAGTGCTCATTCAGTAGTTGGTAGCTCTTCCTACTCTGTATTGCTCATGACAGCCTCTCTATTTGTGTCTTTCCCAGAGGATAAAATCATTGCCTGAGAATACTGACCACATCCCATACTCGCTCCATGATGCAGCATAGTTCCTGGAATATAGTGGTCATATTGAAGACTGTGTGCATGAATGATAAACTTATTCATATAATGTGTGTAAGAAGTATTTCACCAAGCGTCTGCTCAACATATTTAGTCAAGTACCTGTGCAGCGATGGTTGTGGATAAAGTAGTGAATGAAACAGTCTCTACCTTAATGGAGTGTCTAGTGAAAGGATCGTGATAGATGATGGTATCTAATGAGGTGACAGGTCAAGTGAGCACGTGGATTATCAGATAATTTTGAGTGATGTGGTAGAATGTATCATTGGCCTCATTTAGGTTATTTTTGATTTATTTCCACCTCCCTATCCCTTCACTTTTGGTCAGAAGACTGGGCTGAAGTAACAATGTGTGATGGATCAGTCTAAGCTGAAGAGGTGTTCTGTGTTCCTGAAGCACAGTTCTGTCAACCTGCAGGTCTATAGTGAGTAGCAGATCTGTGCTACCACTGCATGCAGCCAAGCTGCCCATCCGCCTAGCCTCAATTAGCAGAACCTTCCCAAATGATGCACAGGTTGATGAAAGCAAATGTTTAAGCCTTTGCTATAGTCACTGTGTCTGTCACTAAAAAAACTATGGAGAAACTAACATTCAGGATCAGATGATATGTTAAGGTGGGCAGGTAAAGTCTCCCTGCAAAAGTGTCATATTAAAAATGCAAGATATGTAAAAGAAATTTATGAAGAAGTCCAGTAAGGGAAGAGTAATCATCAACACACATGAAGTATGAAGCACATGCAAAGTGGGTTTAATGACTGTCAGGGAATATTAAGTTGCTACAGAGGTGTGGGCATGTAACAGTGACATCAGCAGAGGAAGGGGCAGGATGGTGTAGCATTAGGGAGGCCACAAGGGCCATTTTGAAGATTTAGGTTTTGGGCTGGAGAGATGTCTTAGCTGTTAAGTGCTTGCCTGTAAAGCCTAAGGATCCCAGTTCGAGGCTCGATTCCCCAGGACCCATGTTAGCCAGATGCACAAGGGGGCTCACACGTCTGGAGTTCATTTGCAGTGGCTGGAAGCCCTGGCACACCCATTCACTCTCTTTCTGTCTCTTTCCCTCTCTCTCTGTCACTCTCCAATAAAGAAGTAAAAATAAAAACAAAAAAATATTGAAGATTTAGGTTTTTATTTTTACTTGAGCAAGAAAAACACAAGTACTTTGGGCAGAAGAGTGACATAATTTGCCTTCGTTTTAACAAGAATTTTCTTTGCTAATTTGAATTGACTGAAGAGGCTATGGCAAGTGAAGTCTTTAGTTAGGATGTTATTTTGAGTAATCCAGGAGAAAGCTATGGTGACTTAAATGAAAACAAGAACAGTGCTGTTGGTGAGCTGTGGCTGGACTCTGAGGATGCTGAGAGTATAGAGTCAGTAGGATTTGCTGAGAGACTAGAATGTAGAGCAGAGGATGGAGGATGAAAATGAAAATATGAATTCAAGTTGGGGTATGAGATGTCTGTCTGACATCCAGATGGGGTGCTGAACAGGTGACTGGATATTCTGGGAAGCTAGATGAGCTGTAGATACATTTAGGTGTCACTGCCATATATGGTTTTCTAGGGAAGAATAGAAAAGAGTTTTGGGGGATGTTTTCAATTAGCAATAATCTTGCCTTGGATAAACCTCAATGTCTACACTATCACTGTGCTTAGCTAGAAAAGTTTTGATGAGTTTGGAGGACCTTGAATGTTTCAAATTTAGAGACAGGTACAAAGTAGAAAAGGAAATAAGTAGTATTGACCCAAAGTTTGGATTAAGGCTCTTTTCAGAAGGCATCTGAGAATTTTAACTTGGCTGTAGGGTAAGGAATGTACCAAAAGCCATGGGGGAATACCAGCAATGGAATAAAGATAGAGTTCAGTGGTTTTAAGCTTTGAAATCTAGAGAGGTGTTTATTCTTAAAATTCTATACAGTGATGAACATTAAAACATTTAATTAAGCACTACTATCAAAAAATGAACTGAGCTGGAGTTTATTTAGTTGGAATGTTACATTAATGGAGAGTGAAACAAAAATGGCAAGATTTGGGAAACAGAAGAGGTAGGATTTATATAATTTGAAATATAAAATTGGATTAAAGATGAGGAAGTAAGAAGGGAGAGAAAAAATTAAGGGAAAATCTTGAGTTTGAATCTGAGTGATTGATATCCAAAGAAGCAGGAAACCAGGAGAAATAACACATACACATATTTCACACATATTTTAGAGAAGCATGTGTACTTTCTGTAATTAAGTTCAGAGGTCACCTAGGTAGAAGCTAATGATTTGTACAGTAATGACTATTGTCACCTCTGTTTTACCAATAAAGGGCCTGAGAGCATGAAAAACCAGGACTTTCCCATGCTCACATAACTAATAAATGAAGAAGTTAGGGTTTAAATTCAGGCAGTCTGAAGCCTTAACTCATGTCCCCCCCCCCTTTCTTTAAAGTATTCATTCCAAAATAACACATGTGCTCATTTTACTTCATACATACAGATACTTTATAGGTAGTTATTTCCAACTGACCTTTTCGAAAATATTTTCTATTTTTACTATTTTTATTTACTTATATGACAGAGAAAGAGGGGGCGAGAGAGTGAGAAAGGTGAGCCAGGGCCTCCAGCCACTGCAGACGAACTCCAGACGCATGTACCCCCTTGTGCATCTGACTAACATGGGTCCTTTGGCTTTGCAGGAAAATGCCTTACCTGTTAAACCATCCCTCCAAGCCCCTGACCTTTGTTTTTAATCACTACTTTATATAGCATTCTTCCCAATAAAATCAATGCCCCCAAACTGGGTACAACCGAAATTACTAGAGAATACTGCAGGTCATGGGTATCTTGGAATCTTGCTTTGAAAAAGAAAAAAAAAAATCTTAGGTGATAAAATTTGATTCTATACTGGAAACTGGACATTGTAAGCTCTATTTGGAAGAATAAGCAAGAAAGAGCCAGTATATTTTTCTTTAATTTCATTCTACTATGAAGGCCAGATGACTAACCAAAAATTGTATCTGGGTTTGTAGTTATTTAAAAAATATTTTATTTATTTGTTTTTTACTTATTTGGGGGGGGGTGCAGATAGAGAATGGGCACACCAGGGCCTCTAGCCACTGCAAACAAACTCCAGACACATGTGCCACCTTGTGCATCTGGCATATGTGGGTACTAAGGAATTTGAACTCGGGTCCTTGGCCTTCACAGGCAAGTATGTTAATCATTAAATCATATCACCAACCTTTTTCTGGGATTATTAGGTGGCTAGTTCTGTTATAATGTTTGTCATTTTTATGTTGCTATGTATGTGTATACATGTTTATGTTTGTGTATTTTTTAGAGATACAACATGTAAATCAGTCAACTTAAAAGAAAAATAACCCACAGTCTGCCAACGATATTTAGGAGGAAATGGTAATACTCACATTATCAGGACCAATTAAACAGCCTACAGTTTTCAAGGGACAGAAGGTATCATATTGTCCATAGCAATGCCCACTGCAAGGATTCCATATTAAATAATGATTTTTTTCCCGAGATAGCACATAGGCAGTTGGACCCTGAAAGGAAATAGCCATTAAAAATAATTAATTAAGCATGGAATTAAGGCCAATGGTAATTTGAACAAGTTATTTTAGCCCTCTGATTTCTAAAATCTCATACTTAATGGATTTCAAAAAATGCAATCAATTCTTTTCAAGAAATTTAAAGCTAATATCAGTGCAGTATAGTGACCAAATAAGGTAGTCACATTACCTAACTAGTATATCTTAAAATTGGCTGAAGACCTGTAGTTAGTGGAAATAAGCAGACAATAGCATTTTCTTTTTAGAGTCAGTAAAATGGCCATTTAAGTATCTAGAAGGCTTATAATGTCTGGATAGTTTTTTTTAATTTCTAATAAAATGCCTTTGATGTATCTACTTATATAAATGCACTGAAGCTTTGAAAGGGTGCTCATGTACATAGTGACTACCTGTGGATAGGAGCGTGGACTTGGGGCTTGGACCCTGAAGTACATTTACTCATTACTCCAAATACTTGTATGTTGTTAGATTATTTTATTACAATGAGTATTCACATATGGCTAGTGCACAATTTCACTTGATGCTCCCAAGTAGAGTAAAGTTGTGAAGTGACTTGCTTGGGGCCCATGTTCTAAGGAAGATTCCTCATAGACCTTCAACCCAAGCCTTGTGACTTCCTTGCCTGGTTACCTTTTCCTTGTACCAAGTTATGCTATGTACTATTCAGGATTCCTAGGTCATTATGGCCTCTTTGAAACAATTCTTAGATAAGCTGCTCCCTTCTACGTGAACTTTTAAACCTTGTGCCTGGAATTTCTCATTGTGTCCAAAACCTGGGGATATTTTGCTATGGGGTAGGGAATAAACTTCTGACCATCAGTAAAAATAGCAATAATAGTAACAAAATGTAGCAGCCGACATTGTTTTCTTTCTTCCTGTGGTTATCTTTTCTGTTTCCCAGATGTTTCTTAGATTAGCAGCAGTGAAAGACATGGGTGTGAAAGAAGAGATTCCTCGCCTGACCACACTTCACACTCTCTTTTACTCCTTACATGAAGACCATAAGATTACCAAGGGAATGAGATTATTTAGAAACATCAATGAGGTGAGGTATATATTAAAAGAACATTGCAAAACAGGGGCTTCAGATGGTAAAGAAAGGATTCAGGTTTGCCAAAGACACAATGTGAAGTTCTGTGTAAGGGCTCTGACTCACTTAAATCATTTCCTGTCTTTTCAATGCTTGCTCTGCCTGCCTGCCTGTCATGGTATCTATGTGCTTCTTAAAGCCTAACAAATCAAAAGAATGCTATAAAACTATTCCTGTTGATGATCTAGAACACATGACAAGCATACATGTCTTACCTCAGGAATGGCATTGCCCATCACCAGCCAGGCCTTTTTACCCAGAGAGAGAAAATAATTACATAGTAATACTGCATGCTCTTCTTCATCTCCTGCCAGTAGATCAAGAAATTGCTGGCAAAAAGAAAACAGGTTACAATGACTGCTTCATTCTGGATTAGTTTTCCAGGTCTTTACCCACTGATTTATGGCAAGAGTTGCTTTGTAGCTCAGGCTGATCTGGAATTGGCTATATAGCCAGGCTGGCCTTGAACTGTGGATCATCCTGCCTCAGGCTTTCAAGAGCTAGGATTTCCGACATGTACCACTCATGCAAGATTTTAATGTCATAGTTGAGATTAGTGACTTAATGCATCAGACCTTTTCCTCAAATCTTTTCCCAGTTTTCATACTGCACTGATAATTCTTTAGTGGACATAGTGTTTTCTCTAACATTGATGATGATGATAATGTGAATTTCTAGAATCAATAGTCATTATTAGGGGGGATGAGATAGGTAAATTTCCAAGTTTTAGTTTAAATTTTGAATATGTATATTCACTTAGGCACTATGGGCTTAATGTTCTTAAAAGCATGCACATAATATGACTAAAGATTCATTTAATCCTACAAGAGCTCTCTGAGGGAAGTCCAGTTCTACTGTTGCAGAGGTGAAGGTACACAGAAAGAGTTGATACCAAAGACATGGTGAAGCTCAGGCCAGCCCAACTGTACCTGAGCTATTTTTCTTCTTTATGCATTTTGTATTTACCCTGAGGGTTACATCTATCAAGTTATGAAACGTTTCTTCCAAAAGTTTTGAACATTCGCATTGTCAAAATATACAAGAGAGCAAAACATTTAAAGTATACTGAAATTTCTTCTTCTGTCAAGAGAAGTTGTAAATATTAAATTTTATTCAAACATAGTTCAACTTAAATCCAGAAACACATTAAATCCCTGAGATTACATAGGCTTGTTTCATATTACCTACAGTCCAGGATTTAGTCCAATGTCTCATATGTGGTAGATGAGAGAGGAAAAAAAATGACAAGGAGTATATTAAGAAGTAAGGATGAGGGGGTGGAGAGGGAGGGAATTACCATGGGATATATTTTATAATCATGGAAAATGTTAATAAAAATTAAAAAAAAAAGAAGTAAGGATGAAAGTTTGATATTTTTTATGAATATAATTGGGATGTTATTAATTTAATACTGGGATAAGTTAGCACCAAGACATCTGAAATTAGTTCATTTTGGAAAATATTTTTAAAGCAATGTTCTATTTTTATTTTTATAATTTACTTATTTTTATTTAATTTTTATTAACATTTTCCATGATTATAAAAAAATATCCCATGGTAATGACTTCCCCCCGCCACTTTCCCCTTTGAAATTCTATTCTCCATCATATTACCTCCCCATCTCAATCATTGAACTTACACATATACAATACTAACCTATTAAATACCCTCCTGCCTTCCTTTCTCTTCCCTTTATATCTCCTTTTTAACTTACTGGCCTCTGCTACTAAGTATTTTCCTTCTCACCCAGAAGCCCAATCATCTGTAGCTAGGATCCACATATGAGGGAGAACATGTGGCACTTGGCTTTCTGGGCCTGGGTTACCTCACTTAGTATAATCCTTCCAGATCCATCCATTTTTCTTCAAATTTCATAACTTCATTTTTCTTTACCGCTGAGTAGAACTCCATTGTATAAATGTGCCACATCTTCATTATCCACTCATCAGTTGAGGGGCATCTAGGCTGGTTCCATTTCCCAGCTACCATAAATTGAGCAGCAGTAAACATAGTTGAGCACATACTTCTAAGGAAATGAGATGAGCCCTTAGGATATATGCCTAGGAGTGCTATAGCTGGGTCATATGGTAGATCAATCTTTAGCTGTTTTAGGAACCTCCACACTGATTTCCACAATGGCTGGACCAGATTGCATTCCTACCAGCAGTGTAGAAGGGTTTCTCTTTTTCCACATCCCCGCCAACATTTATGATCATTTGTTTTCATGATGGTGGCCAATCTGACAGGAGTGAGATGGAATCTCAATGTAGTTTTAATCTGCATTTCCCTGATGACTAGTGACATAGAACATTTTTTTAGATGCTTATATGCCATTTGCATTATTTCCTTTGAGAATGCTCTATTTAGCTCCATAGCCCATTTTTGATTGGCTTGTTTGATTCCATATTATTTAACTTTTTGAGTTTTTTGTATATCCTAGATATTAATCCTCTATCATATATATAGCTGGCGAAGATTTTTTTCCCATTCTGTAGGTTGCCTCTTTCTTTGCTTTTTTCACTGTGTCATTTGCAGAGTAAAATCTTTGTAATTTCATGAGGTCCCAGTGATTAATCTGTGGTTTTATTGCCTGAGCAATTGGGGTTGTATTCAGAAAGTCTTTGCCAAGACCAATATGTTGAAGGGTTTCCCCTACTTTTTCCTCTAGCAGTTTCAGTTTCAGGTCTGATGTTAAGGTCTTTAATCCATTTGGACTTAATTCTTGTGCATGGCAAGAGAGAAGAACCTATTTTCATCCTTCTGCAGATATATATCCAGTTTTCCCAACACCATTTGCTGAAGAAGTTGTCTTTTCTCCAATGAGTATTTTTGGCATTTTTATCGAATATCAGGTGGCTATAGCCTGGGCTTACATCTGGGTCCTCTTATTTTGTTCCACTGATCTACATGTCTGTCTGTTTTTATGCCAATACCACACTGTTTTTGTTCCTGTGGCTCTGTAGTATAGGCTAAAATCAGGTATGGTGATACCACCAGCCTTATTTTTGTTGCTCAGTATTATTTTACATATTCAAGGTTTTTTTGTGATTCCAAATGAATTTTTGGATTGTTTTTTCTATTTCCATGAAGAATGCCTTTGGAATTTTGATAGGGATTGCATTAAATGTGTAGATTGCTTTTGGTAAGATTGCCATTTTCACAATATTGATTCTTCCAATCCAGGAACAAGGGATGTTTCTCTACTTTCTAGTGTCTTCTGCAATTTCTCGCTAGAGTGTTTTAAAGTTCTCATTGTAGAGATTCTTTACTTCCTTGGTTAGGTTTATTCCAAGGTACTTTATTTATTTATTTTTATTTTTTTTTTGATGCAATTGTGAATGGGAGTGATTCTCTGATTTCATCCTCTGTGTGTTTGTTGTTAGTATATATGAAGGCTACTGATTTCTGTGTATTTATTTTGTATCCTGCTACATGGCTGTAGGTTTTGATCAGCTCTAACAGTTTGCTAATAGAGTCTTTAGGGTCCTTTATGTATAGAATCATGTCATCTGCAAATAATGATAACTTGATCTCTTCCTTTCCAATTTGTATCCCTTTTATGTGTGTCTCTTGCTTTTTTGCTATGGCTAAGACTTCCAAAACTATGTTAAGTAAAAGTGGGGACAGTGGACACCCTTGTCTTGTTCCTGATTTTAATGGAAAAGCTTCCAATTTTTCCCCATTTAGTAATATGTTGGCTGTAGGCTTGTCATAAATAGCTTTTATTATATTGAGATATGTTCCTTCTATTCCCAGTCTCTGTAGGACTTTTATCATGAAGGGATGTTGGAGTTTTTCAAATGCTTTCTCTGCGTCTAATGAGATGATCGTGTGATTTTTGTCCTTCAACCCATTTATATAATGTATTACATTTGTAGATTTGCGTATATTGAATCATCCCTCCATCTCTGGGATAAAGCCTACTTGGTCAGGGTGAATGATCTTTTTGATATATTCTTGTATTCTGTTTGCCAATATTTTGTTGAGAATTTTTGCATCTATGTTCATGAGGGAGATTGGTCTGTAATTTTCTTTTTTTGTTCTATCTGCCTGGTTTTGGTATCAGGGTGATGCTGGCCTCATAGAAGGAGTTTGGTAGAATTCCTTCTTTTTCTATTTCCTGGAAAAGCTTCAGAAGCAATGGTGTTAGCTCTTCCTTAAAGGTCTGGTAAAATTCAGCAGTGAATCCATCTGGGCCTGGGCTTTTTTTGGTTGGGAGATTATTGATAACTGTCGGATCTCCATGTTTGTTGTAGGTCTATTTAAGTGATTAATCTCATTTTGATTTAATTTAGGTATTATTTTTATTTTTTGTGTTTAGTGTCTAACCCAGGGCCTCACATATTCTAAGCAAGTGGTTATGTAGCCCTTTTCTTTTTTGAAACTTATGAAATTTAAGAAAAATGAACCAGATTTTTTCCAAATTTAGCTCATCCTACTAAACAGATGGCCAAGTAGATTTTTACAATGATTAATGAATGTTGTGATATAAAATCATGTAAGCCATTTAGCTTACTTAGCCATTAAGTAGGCAAAAGTCTGTGAGGAAGAAGGACTTACATCAGATGTGCTCCATAGGTCACAGATGCCAGCAAACGAAACACTGTCCGGCAAGAAAGGAATCAGGGACACGTACCGAGCTACCAGTTCCTGTGTGAACAAGATTAGCTTTAAAAAATTTCACATAAAATAGCTGACATCCTACTTCATTTCTTAAAATGAGTTTCATGTGTGTACAACATGAAGTTAATGCTTTTAAGTGCTTTGTAAATGTTATATTAATACTACCTTTCTTAGTCCTCATCAAAACTATACAGAAGGTCGTATTTATTGCGTATCTTAATTTTTTATTTGCATATGTGTGTGCATGGGCATGATAGGGTCTCTTGCCATTGCAAACAAATGTCTGTTTGGCTTTATGTGGGTACTAGGGAATTAACCTTTAACCATTGAGCCATCTACCTAGCCCTATCAGACTTTTCTAAGAAAGAAATCTTTATTGCAATAAAATAGTTTCAATCATAAATTACTAATGATCTTCATGCAGTTCATCTCTTATACTATAGACTATGTAAAGGAATATATTGAAATCATAAAACACTTTGAACGACAGTACTGATTGGCTATGAAATACTTACTGTAGTTGCTTGTGAATTATTGGGGTAAACATTAAGGAGCTCCGGAGGAGGGTTTAAAGGTTTGAGATAACGTGTAATAAAAACTGTTTTCCCACTTATGTCAATTACTGTTGTAAGGCACTGACGATGGGGAAACTTTAAGGCACATTCAGCTTGAAACTTCTCTGTTGCTTGGAGCAATTTCTCATCTTCCTGAGAATCAAACTTCAAAAAGAAACACTGCATGGAGGTCATGATCATAGGACACACAGCAGAACACATTCAGATTCCAGTCAATATGAGTCACACATGTATTTTGGAAGTAAGGCCAAGTGTTTTTTTTTATGAAACCATCTTGTTCCACTGCCGCTTCAGCTTTTTTAAATTCAATTTTTAATTTACAAGTTAGACTGATCAGTGAACACATTCAACAAAAATGAAAAAAAAATAGTGAATAGGCAAGCAGCTATATGGAAACTATTGGCTTAATAAAAATCTTAAAAATTTGACCCACCAAAGGTTAGTGATAAGACCCTATTGCTGAAGACACCATATGCAGCTGACATGAAAAATGGAATGGCATGGCTGGAAGCCAGGAGAGAGTCAGTCCCCAAACAGTCAGCATATCTAGTACCAGAAGGTGCTACCTACCTGGGCAACTGGGGGAAATATCCAATCTCTCTCCAAGCAGCTCATGGTCTAACCTACTTAGCAACAAATAACCGGTTGTGATGCCCACACAAGTGCAATAGTGGCACACAGCCATGGTGGGGAACCAACTGCTCTTGATTTGGCTAACTGATCCCCTCAGTGGTATGGGACCCATAGCTGGAGCTGGAAAACAAGTCAGAATCATATCCAAATATAAATCCTCTCTCCATTATCAAGCTACCATCAATGATGGGCTACAAGAGGGCCTACACCTATTAAACTCTCTATTAAAAAAAAAGTAAGGGTTATTTCATTTATCCTGGAACTAACTTACTCTCCGTTGGAGAATTTGCTTCTCTTTTTCAGAGATCTGCAGATCCTAAGGAGAGAGCCACCCCATCATACCTCAAAAGGGCCCCAGCTGAAACTAAGGAAAATTAGCGAAACGAGCAAGGGTGCTGATTTCCTGATGAACCAGATGCCAGCACAAGGGGGAAGGAGACCAATACAGAGAAAAATCAACTCCTACCAAATCAGAGAGCCAGAGCCTCAGAGGCCCCCAACACCCCATCACTGAAGCAGACCAAAAATGAACCCAACATGGCTCAGGGAAATTTTGCGGAAGATGGGGCGGAAAGAATGTCAGAGCCACATATTGGGTCAGGATATGCAGAGACATTTATCGTAGCAATAACTGTGGGCTAACTCCACAAGACATGACCCATATACCTCAACAAGGAGGGGCCAATGGAGAGGGTGTAGGTCATGGATGAGCCTAAGAATGGTACCAAACTGCCTGTATTTGCTGAATAGAAAACTAATAAAAAAATAAAAATCTTAAAAATTAAATGGTGGGATACTGATGGATGACCCCAAGGAATAGAGTTTTTTGTATATTCTGATGCTGACTTTTCATAGGGAAGACTCAGAAACAGGACATCTCAATTATGTGACAGATTCCTAGGGTAGAATTGTCAAACCAGAAATAACTGTAATTTTAGAAATGCGAGGTATTATGAACAAAGGATGGTGTAAAAAAAAACACTGTTGAATTAATATGTGTTCCTTTAAATGCAAACATTTATTTATTCATCTACTCTTTTGAAAATACTTTCTTGGAGTCTAAGGTAGCCAGGTGTGGTGCCACACGCCTTTCATTCCAGCATTCACTCAGGAGGTACATGTAGGAAGATTACTGTGAGTTTGAGGCCAGCCTGGAACTACAGAGTGAGTTCCAGGTCAGCCTGGGCTAGAGTGAGACCCTATCACAAACAAGCATACCCCTTCCCCCAAAAATAATTTCTAGAAGTCCAAAAGATTCCAGACACTCTGGATGCAGAAGTGAGACACAATCCCTTCCAGAACTTCTAGTCTACAGGGGAACTGATAAGCAAGTAGGCAGTGAAGATACTCTAGCAGATTCTATGAGGGGTAGCCCAGGATGCCGGGGGTGGGTGCTGGGCGAACAGCTACAAGAGGAGTATGCAGGCCTCAGGGCATATCTATGAAGAACAACAGAATCATCACTAGTACTGACTCTTGACCTTTTAAGCTGACAAAAGCATGTCAAAAATGTTCTCAGCTACTTGGACTTGAATGTTCTGTTGTGTATCTTGGCCAGTCATATTGAGGGTAGATCCTGTGTTTGAATGTACCCCTTCCTATACCTACCACCTAGCTTGCACATGCTAAGCACTTAATACATATTAATAGTCATTAATGCTCAGCCACCAAAATGTCATTACATGGACTGAAATAGTAACTTAAGAAGAAATATGCTATATTTGAGGTACAAGAAATGTCATGGAAGGGCTTATGACCATGTTATATTGTCTATACTACTGGAAGTTTTCAATAAAAAGTTTTAAAACTTTTTTTAAAAGAAAAATGTCATGGAAAAACTGAATACAAAAAGAATTTGGGTTGTTAGTCTGAAAGAAATTCAGGTATGAAATTTGGAATGTTATAGGAAATGGAAAGAGTGTGTCCTGCCTTTGAACACCTACACTGGGATAGCTCTAACTAACCAGAGCTCATGTGTAGAGCTGTGCTGCCTCTGCAAGCAGCAGTCATGGGCTCTGCAGCTTTTGACGTAGAGCAGGTTAGTCCCATGTACACAGGTGATATTCAGACCCATGACTTTTTGGATTCATTGTCAACTGAAACTCTGACAGAATGAAACAGGCAAATAGATCAGAAAACAGTCTTTCTTTTTTTTTTTTTTAATATTAGTGATTGAAGACAGGGTCTTGCACATGCTAAGTCATACTTTACTACGGGACTGCATCCTTAGCCCTCAGCGAACATACTTCATAGATACTGTGGCATTGATATTTCCTTGCTAAAAAATCACACACACAATAGGACTCAGCACCTGTCTGTGCTCCTGGGGTTAGTGGACAGAAGCAGCTAGTCTAGTTAAGGCATAATAACTATTTGCTGATGGATTATGAAACAATATACTTGATACCTTCTTAAGCATGTCACTCATCTACCACAGGCAAGAAGGAAAAAAATGAGAGGAAGATTTTTGTTAATATACATTTCAAAAACTTGTTTTTAACCAATACAGTGTAACTAACGTAAGGGATTTAAAAATAACTATTTCAGTTCCCGTTGGCTTTAAAATTTTTTTTCACTAGTAAATACTTAAAAAATCATCTGGAATTAGGATGGAGGTGGAGGAACAATTCAAATCTGCTCAGCTGAAAGTTGCTATTAGTAAAAACAGCTCCTTCCTGGTTGTAGTTCTGATATTTCAGAGTTAGAGTCTCCACTTCCTGAGTAGTCTGCAGGTAAGGCACAAGTGGGAAATTCTGACTCTGCATTTGTAAGATAGCAGGAGCATTTCCACCAATGTGCCTTCTTTATCAAATAGTCAAATAATAAGGCCTCCTTGCAGAAGTGTAAGAGAAATGCTACACACAGTCACACTGGGGCAGTGAAATGTCTCCAAAGACAGCAGCTGGCTGCCTGATTCACAGCCTTAGGAAAGAAAGGTTGCAGGAATGAGAATTACGCACAGGAGGGCTCTCAGAGGCCCTGCAGGGCAAGGTTAGGCTGGGAATGGAGCCGCAGTCCTCAACCTCTCTGCCAGTCACAGATAGGGGCTGCTGCTTTCTTGTCTTTGGAAAGCTTATCTCCACATGACTACTTTTCTTAAGAATTCATGGAAATAGCAAAATCATCTGTTATTTTTCTTTTTTTCACTTATTTATTTTATTAATTTATTGGGACAGCATGTATCCAGGCCAACTCAATGTCACGATGCTGCTCTGAGCCTTGGCATTTCTGTATACACATGCTTATTGGTTTTCTCTTCAGTTTGCATATGGAGACAAACATTTAAGTATATATTTCCCATTCTGAAAATACTTTGAAATGCATCTGTTCTGTTTTCTAGGGACCTCAGCTATCATGAGAAACCCGGGAATCTAAGATCACTTTGAGTTTCAGTACACTTGTTTTTCTTCGAAACACCTGTCCTGAAAATGCATTGCACCTGGAATATACACATATTATTTTTCTCTGTGATCCAAACTGCAATCCTGCAAAACAAACAGAAGTATACTGTTTTTTATCTCAAGTCTTGATTACAGTGGAAACCAAGGAGTCAGTGCCATAAGCTATTCAGCTCAATAACTTAATAGTTAACTTCATGTACACATTTGCTTGGTGGAATTTCCCCCTGCTGTCTAGGTTCCTCTACCCCTAGTGCTTAAAGAATGTCTGTCTCGGGCTGGAGAGATGGCTTAGCGGTTAAGCGCTTGCCTGTGAAGCCTAAGGACCCCGGTTCGAGGCTTGGTTCCCCAGGTCCCACGTTAGCCAGATGCACAAGGGGGCGCACGCGTCTGGAGTTCGTTTGCAGAGGCTGGAAGCCCTGGCACGCCCATTCTCTCTCTCCCTCTATCTGTCTTTCTCTCTGTGTCTGTCACTCTCAAATAAATAAATTATTAAAAAAAAAAAAGAATGTCTGTCTCATACTGAATGCTCAGTAAGTCTAAATATATACTATGTAGAGTCACAGAGATGCCAAATTGTTACTCCTGCCATGTACGTCCTGTGTGACTGGACTAATCTAGCCTTATTTTCCCTAGCTGTAAATTGAAGACCCACTGCCCAAAACATCTGTATTAAAGGAGAAAGCATACATCTACTATCTGACAGAGCCAGGGACAGAGTAAGGATTCTCTCTCTCTTTTTTTTTTTTTTTACATTATTTATTTCCAAGCAGAGAAACAGGTAATGAATGAATATGGGTATGCCAGGATCTCTAGCTGCTGCAAACAATTTCTAGATGCATGCACTGCTTTGTGCATCTGGCTTTATGTGGGTACTGGGGTATCAAATCCTGATCATGAAGCATTGAAGGCTAGTCCCTTTACTTGCTAAGCCACCTCTCCAGCCCCAGAGTCAGGATTATAAATATGGTAGTAGTGGCTGTCACCACTGTATTAGTTTATATATGAATATATGATCAATCCTTTCCCAAATATAAAGAAGGTAGTAAATGTAAAAGTTGTACTAGTATGTTACATTAAGAAAGCTATTGCCATTTCCCAGTGATGAAGGTTGAGGAACAGTTGCCATAAAATGAAAATTCTAGAAATTGTTTTCTGGAGCTGTTTAAGAGTACTTGTGCATATGTTTATTTCATAAAGTGATTTGTGGTGACCCAATAAGGTCATCAGACATGATGTCTGTGTGAGTTAACTTAATGAATAGCATAGTCACAAATATGAGACACAACATGGAAATTACCTCGACATGCTTGCTAGTAAATGTCAGTTAGCAATCTGATTTTGTAATTTGTCATATTTCATTCCTTCACATAAAGAAGATTCTTCTAAAGCAAAACACAGTTGTATTTGTCTTGCTTTACCTCAAGTTTCGGTTTTTGGTTACCTTAACTACTCAGTTAGCTGTTCTCTCACCATTGTTCTGTCCTAGCTCAAAGAGCACTAAGTGCAGACCGAACCTGTCAACACGGTGCAAGAAATGTTTATGAAGCTTTGCCTTGCAAGTGTTTCTGATGCTTCAGCATCACATGGGTTTCCCAGTTGTACCCCATTACCTTTTCTCGAACTGGCTCTGCAGGAACAAGCTGAGGTTCAATGGTAATAAACAGGGTGATGTAGGAGCCTTCACTCAAGCTTCGGGCATAGTCGAATCCTCGCTCCATGATCATGTTGTGCTCCTTACTATACCCCAAAAGAACTGGGGGGATATCTATTTTAAATGTTCCATCAATCTGTAGAGAAAATATGACTTGGTAAACGGCGCAACAGAAGTTCAAAAGGAAGTATCCACAGCTGACAGAAAGCTGGAAGAAGCCGTTCTGCATGTAGTTCAATGGGAGAAAGAGAAAACACCAGTGAAGATACTCAACAGTTGACACTGCAAGCCTTATATTTATTTGGCTAGCCAGGCTAACGGGTGCAATAGTGGCATGTCTGTCATGGTGGAAACCAACTGCCCACTAACTGGACTGGAGGCCTGCTCCTTGGGAGGGAATACATCCCTGATACTGAAAACCTAAAACAGGTAGTCATGAGCTCGAGGGGTGTGATGTCTGCTGCTGTCTGACTAAATGTATATACTATCCTCATCAAACTGCTGAGTAAGCACTTCTCTTAATATTCATACCCATATATTAATGCTAGCCTCACTTTTGGTAGACAACCTTCTCATTTCAGATGACAGTGACCTTGGTATGACTCAGAAGGCATCATGGTGATGGGAAGAAGAGAAAGGAGTGCTCAGCACTGAAATATCTCTATCATACCTTCCAAGGCTCAGGGTCCAATGCAGAAGAGGTGGCAGAAATAATGTAAGAGCCAAAGGAAGGGTAGGACTCCTTATAATGTGCTCCTCCAGATACAAAATGGCCTGGATATCCATGACCTCACAGTGCCTGACACTACGTACACAAGACCATCAGAATAGGAGGAAAAGATCATGGCATCAAAATAAAAGAGAGATTGATTGAGAGGGGGAGGGGTTATGATGGAAAATGGAGTTTCAAAGGAGAAAGTGGGGGGAGGGAGGAATTACCATGGGATACTGTTTAGAATCATGGAAGTTGTTAATAAAGAATATAAAAAAGGAAGCATCTACTCCCTATTATCTAATGAATTAGATAAAAATTAAGCAAACCCCAGGCTAATCTTCCTAAGCTCTCAATCAGAAAAGACTCATTGTCCTTCCTTTTTTGGGTTTAGAAGTTACACAAATTATCTGTGTTCACACCTTGGTTTAAACCCACTAGCCTCAGCTTTCTCATTTGTAAAAGAGAAAATAACAGAAACCATAGTGAACATCAATAACCCTACTGAGGATGGTCCTCAGGGAAATGAGGACTAGGGGTGTGGAGATATAAGATTATAACCTATGTAAAAATATTGTTAATTTTAAAAAGATAAAGGGAGGTGGTGCATATGCATCACGATGTAGCATCAGGATTACTGGGATATAAGCACTGTGATGCCACAACAGTTGAGGCTTCAGAATGACTACTGCTTACGAGTATATCATATAAATTCACTGGGCAAAAGTATGGTTTTTGATGCAGTTGAATGAAGTGAGAGTGCATGATATTTTGTCATCTAATTAAAAACTGCAATTTAATTTTAAAAAGAAAACAGTACCTAGTTTGTGTGGCCACTGTGAGTACTGGATGAGGTAAAGAATATGAACCACTAAGAAATATCTGGCATATATAAGTGCTTAGGAAATACTGGCTATCAGCTTTCCCTTTTGTGGAATGACCCACTCGACCTTTCTGACTTTAAATAACTTCTCAAGGCTTAAGTCCCATATTGTCTCTCTGAATTTCTTTTCTTTCTCTCCACCCTCATATATAACTTGTGTTGTTTGATACTTGAACATTCTGCCTGACTTTATGGTAATGTGTGTATTTGTCATATTCATGTACAGAATTTCCCTCTACAGATGGAACCTGCTTTTACCTCTTTTTGTCTTTCTCTCTGGTAAAGAAGTGTCTTTTAAAATAGTAGGTGCTCAATGAGCACAAGCTTAGTGGATAACAAGCCTCTTTTCTAGAAAGGACCAATTTATGCAGAGGTTCAAAAAGGGAGAGGTTCTTTTATTTTTAAAAAATCAAAAGCAATAAATATACTAAAGACTATAATAATATATAATTATTAAAGGCTAGAATTTGAATTGGCAAACTTGCAGAGACTAAGTTTTACTTTAGTTTTTAGTATCATTCATGTCTCAGTAGAAATAAAGAAATGAAAATTCCAGGGATGGGGCTGGAGGTACCCACTTAAAGCCACAGGCACAGCGGCACATGCATCTGTAGTTCATTTGCAGCTTCTGGAGGCCCTGGTGTGACCATTCTCTCTAGCTCTCTGTCTCTCTTCTTCTTCTTTTTTTTTTTTTTTGGTTTTTCGAGATAGGGTTTCACAGTAGTCCAGGCTGACCTGGAATTCACTCTGCCGTCTCAGGGTGGCCTTGAACTCACAGCGATCCTCCTACCTCTGCCTCCCGAGTGCTGGGATTAAAGGTGTGCGCCACCAAGCCCAGCTCTTCTTGTAAATAAATAAAAATATAAAAAACCAGCTCCAATGATAAATTAAATGGTTCTAGGATGAATTAAACAATTATTTATATCAACAGAGTTCATCAAAGTCAGATGATAAAGGACAGGGAAAAGGGATATTAAAACCATAGACCTTTGCATAGCTGAGTACACTTACTCTGTAAAACAGGAAGAGGGGCTAGAAAGGACTGTGCACTAACTTTAAGTATTAAGAATTTAGAACAGGATTTCTTAACCTGGATATGGCTAGTATTTGGGTCCTGCTCATCTTTGCAGGATGTCTGGCAGCATCTCCCACTTCTACATGCTCGACACCAGTAGCAGCTCTACTATGTAACCTAGAACTGTTTTCAGACATTGCCAATATTTCCTGTGGGTCCATTTAAGAGGAAGGACTTTGGAATTAGACAAAACTTTAAAAATAACAAATATAATGAGGTCATCCTCCAAAGCTATATCGAGACATATAAATAACCCTATAACTTGGGTGGTTCTCTCTCCTTTTACTAGCCCTACTCCCCAGGGGTGAACAATGCTTGTGTGTTGGACATCAGTAAAAGTTGAATCCCAACTGTGCTGGAAGCTTTGTGATTTGAGTACATTACTTGACCTGTCCTGGTTTTTGTCTCTTCATCTTCAAAATGGAGATAATGATGCCTGTTGCATTATTGTGACATTTTAATAAAAAACAACATAAACAACCTAGTAATAGCATATAATATGCATCCAATATCGTTCTTCCTATTATTACCCAATTGGCACTTCCACGTTACACCTAGCCAGAGACAAGTGAAGCAGGACTAGGCATGGGAATGAGAGGGAAGCCCACAGCCTGTGGTGCACCACAAGGAAGCATTGGACAGAGCTAGTGGGAGAGAACCAACTGTTCCTGAGGTCGTGAGTTCTGAGATGGTGAACTCCACCATGTAGAAAAGGTGTTTGAAATAATTATTTCTGAGAATCCTCCAAATGTGAAATTCCACAAAGCCAAATATCAAGGGAAGTTTGATTTGTATAGTGGCATACTCTTTTTTTTTTTCATTTAAAATCTATTAAAAGAGAGTAGTGTAAATTCTCTTGATGTTAGCTGTCCCAGGTGAGAAGTCATTGAAGGACTAACAGATTCTATCAATCAGAATTGTGAACTCTCAAGAAGGATATCTATGATACATGTCTGTGCTCATGACTTTTCATATTCTAAACACTGTGTACTTTTGAAAATTTTGACAAGATGTACTTGCTTAAATGGACCATCAATTGTCTTGATTATTATTATTTTTTATTTCTCCAAGTCACTTTCAAGCAGTTAGCCACTACACTTTCAGGCTTCTATCCATTACACTTTTGTCATGTTGACACATTTTCACTTTATCTCACAGTCTTCATTTCCATATAAATGTTCTAAAACTTAACAGACTCAAGTAGTTAATGTCAGCTGTGAAGTCAAAAGAACACATGTTTAATAAGTCATACAAGCATGACAAAAGATCAATGACTATGCAGTGATTTTTATCATCCTGAGGGCTCTGCACATATATATTTTCTCAGTGTTAAGAGTTTAACAGGAAAAATGGGTGAATTCTAACTATAGATACTTACCCTTGTTTGGAAATATATAGTGCTGAATGGAATTTTCACACATCCCAACCAGTGTCTCTCAATGCGGGTATGGATTCCACTCCCTCGTTCCCGGTCATCCTAAGGGAAGAGTATGAAGTAACAATTGTTTCAGAACTGCAGACACTCATGTAATTAATTTGACATCAAGAAAACAGCAGAATTATAGCTGAAAGCATGTAGACTTCAGTTACCCTGACCTGATAAAATTCCACTTCTGAACCTTTCTAGTTGGTAGCCCTAAGAAAGTAATTTAACTGCTCTGAACTTCTCATCAAAGTTTTCTCATCATTCAGCTGGACATTTGACAATCAACTTACAGAATTATTTTGGGATTAAATATTGCAATATGTATGTAACAGTAAACACAACTCCTGGAACAGCAATAATCATCACTTACAAGCGACAAAAAAGACGAAAAGTATGTTTTGAACTTACACAGTGATAAAGTATAAGAAAATGAATGCAGACCTCCAATGTCTTCCTTACAGCTGAAAACTTACCTCTAAAACATCATATAGTACTTCATCAAAAATGTTAATGTATACATCGTCTTTCACGGACTGTAAACTGGCTGTGCTGTAATCCTCATTAGGGGCCCTGTGAAAAGCACATGGCCAGAATGAAAAGAAGAAAAACAACGAACACTCGAATCTCAGTGCTTGAAAGACACCAAGTGGGAACACACATGCAAAGGCCACCAGAAGTGCTTTCATTGCAAGTGTTTGTCTCATACAAGGATACTGAAGTGTATAGGACACATACTCTAATGGAGAGGTCACTGAACTTTGGTGCTGTGCAGCTCCAAGCCCTCCACCTGCCTCAGCTAGTGAGTCTTGAATCCCCCTGCCTCTATGGTGACTTTGTTAGGACCTGAGCTGGCTCCTAAATCTTGTGGGTGCTACAAGCTGTAGCACTGTAGTTAGTTCTGAACTCCCACTCACCTGGGCTCCAAACATACCCTCTTCAGCAAGAGCACTGCCAGCCATGAACTTCCTACTGTACTCAGGCCCCTCACTTTTCATATGTAATCCAAGCAATGCAAGTTGAAAATCCTGTCCTGGACCATAGCTCTCCTGAGATTTAGCATGCTCCTCCATGGCAGGACTAGAGACTGGGAAACTTCATGTATTAGACATTTGAATGGCAGTATCTTGTTTTGCTTGCTTATTGACTCAGCTACTCCTAACCTTTAATTTATTATGTGGTAAATCACTTTCTCTCTAAGGATTTTAGCTTTGCACCAGGAAAGGAGAGGATTAGATTAAATAAGGTCACTTCAGGTCCACAACTAATAGAAATCCTTGAAATATTAATTTAGGGTAAAAAATTTCACTTGGACTAAAGGATGTCAGAGCTAGGAAGAAAGCAGAGTGTCCCCAAGTTTCAAATGTTGGATATCTTTCCATCTCTATTCTTTTTTTAGTATTATTTATTTGACACAGAGAGAGAGGGAGAGGGGGAGAGAGACTGAGAGTCAGGGCCTCCTGTCAGTACTAACAAACTCCAGATCCATGAGCCACTTTGTACATCTGGCTTTAATGGGTACTGAAGAATTGAACCCAGGCCATTAAGCTTGGCAAGAAAGCGCCTTTAATCCCTGAGCTATCTCTCCAGCCCCCATCTTTATTTTTGAACAGAGCCAGCTGTGGGTATAGTGAAGAACATGGATGTCATGTCAAAACACCTAGATCTTGTTCCATTTTTCCTGTGGCAGCACAACCCTTTTACCTTAGCCATTTCTCATTCAGCCTCTTCAAGGTAACCTACAGAGGGCTGAAGAGGTAAGCCAGCTCTTGCCATGCAAGCATGAGGACCTGGGTGAATTCCAACACCCAAATAAATGCTGGTGGGCATGGCAGCTTGCCTGTAATCCAGGCTCTATGGAGGTGAAGACAGCCTCCCCAGGGCAAGATGGCTACCTAGAGTAGCAGAATTGGTGTCCCTGGGTTCAAGTGAGAGATCCTGTCTCAGTCAATAAGGTGAAGAAATATGAAGGAAGATACTTGCTATCAACAACTGGCCTCCACATATAAACCCACACACATACGCCTGTTAGCATTTGCAAGTGCGCGCGCGCACACACACACACACTCACACACACAGACACACACACACAGACACACACACACACACACAGACACACAAATTCTACAGTTCCTTACCTAAATGGAAGTTCAAGTTCTTCATTCCAGCTTGGATTTGGCCCTTCAGCAGTTGTTGTATGGCAAATTGTTCGCTGGAAAGAGACTTCTACAAAAGGCCGAACTAAAACCTTAAAATCAAGAACAAATCTCAAGTCCACAATGATTACTTTGTTCTTAACAGAAGGAGAAAATGCTGACTAAATAGTATTTATTGTTTTGTTCTTAGGTAGAGTAGAATATGCATACTAAATAGTGTGCCTCAGGAGCAGAATCCAAAAGTTTATAGGCAATTCCAAAAACATATAGAGAGCAAGATTTAAAGTGAAAACCGGGCTCTTTTCTCACCTGGCTGAGAGGGTAGTCAGCACTGTGTGCTGGGCTGTGTGCACTTGGGGAAGCCGCGTGTGGTTCACGGAAAGTTCTTGAAGATCTTGATGGCTGCTGGAATTTGCTAGAAAAATGGGATTAAGTAACAGAGAAAGTCTATCAACTGAGAAGATGATTTCTTCAGATATATGACTCTGGAAGCTGTCAGCATTGTCAGGCTGTCTCTCTAAGCTTGTTGACATTTCAGAAGAATTTTAGAGTTTCTAGTCTTCCCTTGAGCACTTGTGATTGCCAGCACCCTCCCTATCTTCCCTTCCTAGGCCTGTGTGTCTGGCAGAGAATAGAAGAAAATATCTCCTTCTCTTTCCTCTGCTCCCAGCAGGGACCTTCTTTTCTCTAGTAACTGAGCTTCAGTACCTCTCAGGTAGCAGACTCCCAACAGCCATTCTGGTTCTCTCCTCTCACACTGTACTTGGACTCCCCAGGGACTCTGGCTACATAAACTAAGCAAGGCAGCACTCTGGCCCTGCTATGCCTCACTGGGAAGGTGAGGCTGGGGAATGTCTAGATTGAGTTAAAATGAGTGAGTCTTCTCACCCCTCTGAGCTGCCATTCTTAAAGGAACAAATGAAGGTTATCTCCACAAATACTTTTCTACATACTTCCCCCACATCCTAACAACCCACTTGGCATATGTGTGCTGTGTTTTATAGTTTGCCAGCTATTTTGCATTCATTACCAAAAGTATAGATTGTTTCTTTCTCTCATACTGTAACCTTTTCCCAGCCTAAGTTGCAGACTATGAAACCCATCAGTTGCATTATAAAATAAATATGTTTAATACAAATATATTTAATACCAACTGTGAGTTAGGCTCTATAGTAGACCCTGGTACTGCAAAAGTGAATACGCCAACTGTGTTAGTTTGAATAGATGGCCCACAATATATTTAGTGTTTTATTAGTTTGTAGTTTGCATCTGTAGCAACCTGGGTGGAGGGGATGTCACTGGGCAGATCTTAAGGTGTGGTGGTGGGTTTAAGATTTCAATCTAAAGATATGCAAAGTGTGCCTAGCTGGAGTTCCTGAAGTGCTGTGTGGCTTTGGGCTTTTGGGCTTGTGCTTCTCTCTCCGTGTTTGGTCCTGTGAAAGCAGGACAGCTTCTTCTGCCATTATGGAACTTCCCCTGGATATGTAAGCTTCAATAAATTCCTTCCTCCATAACTGTGCCTGGTCTGGAAGTTCATCTCAGTGAACCTGAAGCTGTCTGCTACATCAACTCTTTGGCTCAGACAAAACTGAAAACAAATAAGCAAACAATCTTATTTTAGACTGCAGAGTAGGCATGGGAGCACCAAGAGGGGGGTGAAAATTTTATCTGGTTAGGTTCAAGAAGAGATGGTGAATATCTGGGGAAGTTAACGGGAAGGATAATGTCTCATCTGTCTTGATGTGTCTATATTGAAATGTGTAGCTTTTAGGGTCAGTGGTACTTCCTTGAATTACGTGAAGAGTTGAATACTTTAAAATAGTCTATAGAATTTAAAAATAATAGTCATTTCATGTTCTTCAAACAAAACAAAGCACAGCAAAACAGAACAAAATAGCTTTTTATCCTCTAATTGGGCTTTGAAGGCATCAAAGAGGAAGAGTCTCAACACCAGGACTTAAATGGACACTAGTATTAGAATCAAGACATGGAGAACAATGGGTGAAAATAGAAGTTCTGTAATAGGTTGAAGAATTAATCACTAAATAAAAATAGGACAAAACAGTAGCATGCAAGACAGATGGATGGGGCAAGAAAGAAGGACCTCAAGAGAGAAGGTATCAAAGGCTCTGCAACCTGGTAATGCTGGATGTTCTGACACAAGGCCAGGTCTGCAACCTGGTAGTGCTGGATGTTCTGACCCAAGGCCAGCTCTGCAACCTGGTAGTGCTGGATGTTCTGAGTCAAGGTCAGGTCTGGAACCTGGTAGTGCTGGATGTTCTGGCCCATGGTTAGTTCTGGAATAAGGTAGTGCTGAATGTCCTGGCTCATGCCTCTCACATCCTCTTTGCTTCCATTTTACCTTTTTAAAATTGTGATAGTCTTAGCAGTAAGAGTTAAATGAAATGATCCATTTATAATACTGTGGGATTGTTCATGGGAAATTTACAGCAAATTCTTGTTTCCATTTTATACTCATAAGGGTACCATCAAAAAGTAACTTCAATTCTTGGTCCTCTATCTCTGTTCTCTAAAGGAACAAGAAGCTCTGACTTTTCTCTCTTATGGGTAAGGTCTTGTCTTTGCCCCAGTATAGTGAACCATGATGGCTATAACTCACTTCAATGAAGAGCTTAGAGGGAAGGACCATGGGTAGACACCTCTTAGGTTCCTGACAGCTCATACCCACTTCTTTGGCCCTGCCTCTGCTACAGATAGATCAGTTTCTGACTCCAGTTAGCACGTTGGTTTCTCTCTTGAGAAGGTAATATTCATTTGGGACTCCTTCCACCACATGACAAAATGAAACAAACTCAAATGGAAGCAAGTAACAGAGATAAGGGGACTCAAGAGAACCATCTCAATCCCTACAGGCCATGTGTAGGTTTGTAACTCTTTCCCTGAGTTCTTTGAAAGGTTCCAAATACCACCTGTGGTAGTTTGAATGTATGTTCTCCATGGACTCAGGTGTTTTATTAAAACTTGTAATTCAGATCTACCGCTTCCTAGCTGGAGGAGGTGTCACTAGGGCGGATCTGAATTTCAGTGAAAGGTGTAAGAGAGCGTTCTGAGTTCTGGAGGTCTTGTTTACCGTCTGTTTTGTGCTTGCTGCTTTTTGGTGTTTGCTGCCTGGTGGTGGTTTCTCTCTCTGCCTGTATTCTCCTATCATTGATGGGACTTTTCCTGGATCTGCAAGCTGAAATAAATCTTGTTCCTCCTATAACTGTATTTGGCTGGATGTTTGTCCCAGCAATGTGAAACTGACTGCAACACCACCCTATCCCTTGATCAAAATTGTCTCTTACTTGCAGACAACAGGGCTTGGTCTCCATCAAGAATGACGGGCTCTGTTGCAGAAAAAATAACTATCAAAGAAGAGATTCTGCATATCCTTTTCTAGGGCTGTTCCCAGGACTCTCACCTTACTATAGGCTTCCTCACTGGAATGTCATAAGCCCGAATGATGTTTACCAGTAGCTTTATATCTCCATCAGAGAGATTTTGGGCTGTCACCTTCTTCCGACCTTTCCTCCGTGGCTTCAGTGGCCGCTTCTGTTCAGCCAGCTTGAAAAGGCTCAGGCCCAAAATGCTAATGATTACAGAATGGCATTAGAACCCAGTGGTAAAGAAAGATCAAGAAAGGTCTTATACCTCCCAAACTCATCTCCAAGATCTCTCAAAAAACTCTTCAAGGAGAGGATAAATAATTTAGAAATTTTCTCAAATTGGGTGAGCCTGCTGTAGGTCTCAATTGCTCGATGTCAAAGGAAGAAAAACCACACCTGACTTCTGCCTCTATCTCCCGCCCTGCTCTCCATCTTGCTCCCCCATCCACCCTCAGGCATGCCCAATACGCTCCACCTTTTCTTTGGCTCCCCACAAAGCAGATGCAACTTTATTCCCTCTCTTAGGGCCAGTTTGGAAGAAACCCTCCCTGAGCTGCTGTAGTGCTGTTAGCCTAACTTTCTTGGGCAGTTTTGAAGTAGGAGTTTTCCACTCCCTGAGGCTGGACAGACCTGGATGTGAGTCCTAGCTTTACTCTTTACTCTGGGAAAAATTATTTTTAGCTCTAAGTCTGTTTCATCAACTGTAAAATGGGTATAATAGTATCTACCTCTTGGGTGGTTGAGAGGATGAATGAGGACATGGGCACAGCATCCTGGCACCTAAGATGGTAACTGTTGGAATGATGGTGATGACTGGGATGCTTGTGATGAGGCTCGAGGAAGAGGTGGAAGGGGACTAAAGAGGAGAAAAGTCCATTTTTTTTCTTCTACTTTACATAACTGAGATATAATACAATCAATTAACACTCCAAGAACACAGGGAGTCACTGGAGAAAAGGCCATGGAGCAAATGAAATCTGGCCTGGAGGGACTCTGAAGAACAGGTGTGACTGTGCCTGGATGGTGACATCAATGTCAGCAGCAGCAGTGCACAGCAGAGTCACTGCGCAGAGCCACGGGCTGAGCTCCGGCTGCCTTGCTCTCTTGCTGAGCTGTGCTGAGCTGGCTGACACTGCAAGCACGGCTGGGTGAGGCCTCGTCCTGAAGCACTGCGCGAGCACTGCCGCGGCTCTCACGTGGAACCCTCAGACTTGGTCTCCAGGGTCCTGCAGATGTCACCTCCTAGTGCCATCTGTGTCACCTAAGTGCGCCATGAGCCGCATGAAGAATATTTCTTTTCTTTCTTTCTTTCTTTCTTTCTTTCTTTCTTTCTTTCTTTCTTTCTTTCTTTCTTTCTTTCTTTCTTTCTTTTTTTGGAGGTAGGATTTCACTGTTGTCCAGGCTGACCTGGAATTCACTATGGAGTCTCAGGGTGGCCTCAAACTCACAGCAATCCTCCTACCTCTGCCTCCCAAGTGCTGGGATTAAAGTCATGTAGAATATTTCTAATTTGTGCAAATACAACTATTATCCCAGTTTTTTTCTCAGCTAAGGAAACTAGAGGCTCTGAGAGGAGCTTTGATTTGTTGGAGGCTCCTCAGCAATGGAAGGAATCAAAGGTTCAAACTCAGCCCACTGACCCATTCTTAGTCCAAGGATGGGGGCCTCAGAGATACAGCTTTGCCAGGCATCCTAACACAACAAATCTATTCCCTTGCAAAATTTTCATCCCTCCCACCAGGGGATGACTACCCCTGTGAAACTTGAGCCATCAGCCTGGGTACATAATCGTGTTAGCTGACACCATGAGATTTAGAAACATCTTAAGATCAAGAACAAACTGAAATTATAAAAGAATGAACATACCCCGAGCCTTCAGAACTTAATGCAGAAAGTAAAGCAGAAAAAAAAAAGAAAGGAAAGAAAAAAACAATATGAAAAGTCATCATCTCTACTAACTTTAATTTTCCTGTCTAGGAAAACATTTAGTAAGTGGGTCAGGGAACATTCTGGGGCTATAATAAAGGCAAAGGTTTGGGATAGATTTATGTGGCTCTGCCTCTTTTCTGTGTGGAGATGGAGGTGCAAGGGACTGCCGTGGGTAGCCTCATTCTATGTTGTCTTCTCATCTTGACAGTGGGGAGGAAGTTCACGCATGGGAAACAACCTTTGCAGAAGACCAAGGTATGTGACAACAGAAAAGGTCCTGAAGTGAATGGGCCCTAGGCCATCACTGCAGGAAATTGTCTTTCACCTTTTATGCATCAACACCTGACTGAGACCATCTCAAGATTAGTCTAGTAGGAGTGAAGCAAATACGGCTCATTCCCAACTATGCCCATTTTTTTCTTACTGTCTTTGCCCTCGCCCAAGCATCCCTTTTAGCTCTGTGGAAAAACCAGACCTCACCTTGTGGCCCTAAAGTACTCCTAGCTCTGAGTCAGAACCAGACCTCACCACGTGACCCCCAACCTCAGAGCATGTGTGGTTTTAACCACCTCTGCTGTGTGTGAAGGAAAAGTAGGTAAGCCTGGCATTGGGAACTTAGAAAAGCTGAGAGATTGTGCTAGGGGAATTCTGTCAAAATTAGTTTAACTGGAGTGAGAAATGGTGAAGCTGGTGAGGTTGATTTGGAAATAGAGGAAGGTGAGATGGGAGGTACTGGAATGTGATGAAAAGGACCCTAAGATGACTTTTCTTAACAGAAACCCCTCAACGAACGTCACCAGGAACCATTATGCAGGTCTAACCAGTTCTGGGCCCAGTGCACTATATGATTAAAAAATCTTACAGACATTTTTCATGTAATAGAATAATATGATATAAATTATAGGAAGTAATAATGGGGTTGTTTGATTATTTTACCTGATATTGGGAACTTCTTCTTCTGCTACCAAATCAGTAAGAAGAAAATGGTGTTTTGCAATTAGAAAACGATTTACCACTGATTCTCTAACCTGGAAAAAGAAATTAGCCTTATTTAAAGTGACGTTATCACTTAAAGTCCATCACTTACTCTCTACACTTGTTGAGTCTTTGTTCAATGTCACCTCAGTTATCCCTACCTTCCTCCACCCCAGATGCTACATCTTTGCTACACTGCTCTTCTCTTGCTCTGAATGTTCACTGGAGTATAAACTTCCAGAGGTAAAGTTTTTCTTTTGAGTTTTCCTTCCTTTGTTAGTGGTTACATTTTTAGGACCTACAGAAACTCCTGAAGTAGGAGATAGTAATATCTTGCTGAATGGATGCATGAGCAATACAAAAAGCAAAATAAAACAAACACACAGGACCAGTTCTGAAGCATATACTAGTTTTTAACACCCTCCCCTAGTCAGAACGGTTCAATCTTTAATTTAATAGAAGGCCTCTAAATTGCCATAGACATTGTATTTGTACATGAGCCATAGAATAACCTTGACAGGAAAATTTCATTGCTATTATTACAGTAATTGTCATAAATTATGTTTTCTCAAGGAAAGGGGAAAAAGAAAAGTGGAAAGAAAAAAGAGAAAAAGAGAAAGTAAAAACACAAAGATATTTCAACAAATTTTTAGTTTTCTAGTGTATAAAGGTTGGAAGTATGTGGTTTAAAAGCTCACACTTTTTCTGATTCCAGTGGTTTTCATCACAACACAATGCAAATATCATAAAAAAGCATGACTTAGAAATCAAGTCCCTTGTAATTGTACTTCATTGGAGATAATCACCAATACCGACCATAACACAGTTTAGTGGATTCATATAGTCAAATGGTGAAGGCATTTGTAAATCAGCTACCTATGTGTACATGTGGGAAAAAAAATCTCGAGAGCTTAAGTAACTTACATAAGATAACAGAGGCAGCCCATCCTAGAATGCTGGCTCTTTTTTTCCCTATGAAAATGGCTGTAGATGTATTTCTTACCTGCTGAAGGTACTTGGCTACTGTAGCTCTATGAGCATCTAGGTGGTCTTTGGTTTCAATTACATTTCTGTCTCGTAATCGTTTCTCATAGTCCTAAAATTAAAAGTATATCATAATTTAATCATTTTAATGTGTTCTCAGTGGTTTTCTTGGGCTTGGGGGAATTATTTATCATATTGTAGTTGAAGTCACACACTATGGTTCTACATGTTTCTTCCACCTTCCTCATAACCTTTGGTTCAAAACACATCTTTGATGAAGTTCCCAGGGATATGGATCAGTGGGCTGAACACTTACTAGCAGAAGAGAATGCAGTGCTCTAGTTAAAGGCTCAAATCCCCATGCACAAGGGAACTGATAGCACTGGCGGAGCTGAGGAGGCCTGTATCATTCTGGACGCTCGGCTGAGCATTCGGCTTAGCCACAGCCCTGCTCACAGCCTGCTGTATCAATTTTAAGTGAAGTAACTACAAAAATTAAGAAAAGGTCCCACACAAACTCACCAATTAAACATGACCTTTGGATGCAGGTGACTTATGTCAGTTACACGGAGGAAAATTAGGGATCCTTTTGTTTTGTCTGTTCTGGCCTCTCTTTTTACTGTTGATAAAAATAATATGCATGCCTGGAAACTATAACATTGTTCTCTGGACACACTTTTTAGCCATAGCCGATTGCCCAACAATAACTTCTAACTTATGTTTGATGACTCAGAGCTATGTGCCAAAATTTTTGAACTTGAGATAGGAGAACAGCTCTTTCTCTCCCCCCCATTGGCTGAAACCAAATGGATGTGAACTTGGATAAAACTGGTGACCATGTGGCCAAGTACAGATACCTGTCTCCAAGTGAGAAGGAAGCCAGCATACCAGAATCCCACACAGGATGGAAAATGTCTGGACGATATCTGGGGGCACAGATGTGTTCCTGCTCTTCCTTCCCAAGCCTTTAGATATTCATCTCTATTTAGTGATTTCATCACACAATTACATCTGATGTCTGAGGTAATTCAAAATTGGGTTTTTATCCCTTAGAGTCATAAATTGAAATAAATCCAAGGAAGAACTAAATCACCAAAAATATCCTCCAAGAATAGATCTGTGTGATAGCTCTCAATGGCACCTATGTCTAGTGTCTCTGTGTTGACTTTGCCACATACAAACTGTCTCTATGTTTTTCAGTGGCTTGCCCAATCAACACACCCTGTTCCCCATAGTTCCTCAATAGATGCCCTACCCACCCACTGGCTTTTGATGTCTACGCTCTGCTGAGTCTCTCATCCTTTCCCTTGCCTGTTCATGGCTGCATTCTCTACTTGGTCTCTGGCTTCCTTCCTGCTCCAGCTGCCCCAGGCTATCCAAATCCTGCTTCGTTAGGTTTCCCTGGAATGTGCTGCTACTATGCCTCAGACTAAGCTTAGCCCAAACTGACTACATTCAAATGAAACTGACTAAGGCAGGAATAACTAGCTATCTTAGTTTGATAACTTTCAGTCTTCTTACTGTAGGCAATTTAACCAACTGACTTGGAATCCCGGTTACTGGTAGTTTATATGCCATTACATGGAGACAGAGATTATACAAATGTCAAAGTCAAGAAGAAGAAAGGATGGGCTACGTATGAAAGTGGTATAATGGAGAAACCAGTACTGCCGGGCATCAACAAGGTGTGCACAGGGCAGCATACCACTGTCTGCACTTCTTAGCTAACTATATTAACTCTTTTAACCTCTTTGGGGCAATTTCTTACCTGGAATACCTTTTCCATAATTTCTCGGTCATATATTGGAATTTGTTTATAATTGCGGAATTCTGGCACCTCTTGGCTTCTAAGACTGAGAAGCCTAAACCGTTTGGATCTACTTAATTCCTCATCTGAGACAAAGTTGAATTCCTGTTGCAGCTGTTCTATTCGAAAGAAATTGGGGATGTAGGATTCACCACTGGTAGCAATCTACAAAAGCCAGAAAATGCTCATCTTAGACAACAGGCACATACTTCCCCAAGAACTCAGCAATGGTCTTAGGGAAGATTGAAGAGTTATTGACTAACAGATTTGAAAAGTACATTATGTCAAAACACAATGGAGATCAGGCAGATAATATCATTTTTCTAAAAGTGTGAAAGTTTCAGTTTTGGTATGCATTATTCCCTAATACTGTTATACAAATATACAAAATACAAAAGAGAGATTTCTATTAGATTTTAGTGCATTAATGAGCTGCCTACAAGAAATACAATTACTGAGGATATGTATTCCATATAAGTATGATGTTTTAATTTATTTGTGTACACATGCAGATCAACCCCCAAGTCAGATTGCTTCATTTAGCCTTTGGGCTACCATAGTTGACTGTGTGAACAGCACCTCAAGACACTGATCAATAAGAAGTGAGCAAGAGACATAGATATGGGCCAGTCAAACTCCAATGCTCAGAAGAACCACTCCTGGACTCCAGGGAAAGGCTGAGCAGAGTGGCTGCACCCCTCAGGTACCACTGCCCACTCTTCTTGGTTCCTGCTAGTTGTTCTCCTGGGCAAAGGGGGCAATGAACAGTGACTTTATTAGGCTCTAGTTTCACAAAGGGAACCCTGCCTTTATATTAGGGAACATCTGGAAAGTTTCATTCTTCCATGAGAAAACAAATAGTTAAAAATGATCAATGTGAGCTGGGCATGGTGGCGCACACCTTTCATCCCAGCACTTGGGAGACAGAGGTAGGTGGATTGCTGTGAGTTCGAAGCCACCCTGAGATTACATAGTGAATTTCAGGTCAGCCTGGGCTAGAGTGAGACCCTACCTCGAAAAACAAAAACAAACAAACAAAAAAAAAATCAATGTGATATATGTATCATACTATTCCTGATTTCAAGATAGTAATTGAAATATGATTTGAAAACTATATGAAATATGCTACTTGTGAGATCAAGTGCTTTCTTCTTCATGATTTCTATTCTCCACACCAAAACCCATCATGTTTGAAGGCAGGTTTATAATGAAAATAGTCAGAAGAAAATAATGTGTTGTGAGACTTAAAAAGACAAAGGAAATAAAAATTTCATAGAACTTATAATTATGCAACTGATGATGAACTTATGCTTGTAACCATAACCCTGAGAATATGTTGTATAGACCCTGTGATGTACCCACTTTTCTACTATGTTTTTGTGCCTAAAATCCAGTGCATTTTATTCCAAGAAGCATAAGGTAGTAATGGCACACTTTTTAAATTCAATGAAGAACAGTTTTGAATACTAGGTAGAGGCCAACCATTCACCTACTAAGCACCTGTAGATTTCTCCCATCCAGGTCCAACAGTACTGAGCTGCTATGTTGGACTGGTTGTGTTTAGGATGGTATGGACATAGAGAGATTTCTTAATATAGCCCCTTCATATAATGGGGTAAAGAGAAAAAACACATGTTCTGAAATAAGATAACTGGCCTTGTGATCTTGAGCAAGTACTCTGAGTCCAAATCCAGTTTCTTCAAACAATGGAGAACAGAGTCTCTCTCTAGGGACTTTTCAGAATGTAGAGATCCAAGTAACAACAACAGGCTAATAATTATTACATGCAGATTTTGTACCCAGCTAAGTGTGCATGACAGAGCTTATGACCCACTGTGAAGATGGCACCAGCTTGGAACACTGATGCTTACTTTGGTCTCACAGCCAGAGAATCAGGAGAGGCAAAAGGTTTAACTCTCTCTGATTACTCTTTGCCCTTCAATAGCTGTACACCATGTAAAAGAGAGTGCTGGTCAGGGGCAAAGCTCTTCCTTTTATTATCACACTCAGTTTAGAAAGGGCATATATGTCTCGGACCACATTACCGAGATCAGCTGCATCAAAGGGGCATTGTTGGGGTCATTGGGGTCGAGCTTGGATTCTGCTGCCCACTTGGCCAACTTCTTCATGTCTGTCAGACCTGATGTGCCAATGGATGATATGGCATCTGCCCTCTTCAAAGCACTGCAAAACAAAGCCACACAAAAACAAAAAACCAACCATTTGGATCTTGACTTCACTATAGCAGTTTGCATCAGGACCATAAAATCCCAGAGACAGGGGCTGGGAAATGGCTCGGTGGATGGCGGTGCTTGCTCGCAAAGCCTGCTAGTTGCGTTCAAGTTCCCACTCATGTAAAGCTGGCCACGCAGCAACCAGAGACCCTGCCATGCCCATACACACATTCAAACACACACACAAGTAAGTAAACTTTAAAACTACTTTAACAATTCGAGAAATAAGCTGGGCATGTGGCACATGCCTTAAGTCCAAGCATTCTCAGAGGTAGGAGGATCGTTGTGAGTGCCCAGCCACCTTGAGACTACACAGCGAATTCCTGGTCAGCCTGGAGTAGAGTAAGAGCCTACCTCTAAAAAAAATTCCAGAAACATATTTACATGATCAATCTTGTGCAGGTCTGTTATCCACTGTCTAGTAAATCACCTCATAAAAACATTTAACCCAGTGGGTCAAAAACCAAACAAAGAAAGAAGTTATGACAAAAGATGGAGATTAATTAGGAAGAAGTATTTTACAGAGAGGGTGAGGGGGTTGAGAGAGGGTAATTAGAGGGGGAATAAAATTAAATTGTATATTCATCATATATCTAATAAAATCACATATATGTATGTATGAAAGTGTCAAAAATTAAAATGAAAATGCAATACACATACACACACACACACACACACACACACACACACACACAATCCCAAAGACAGTACTGCTTACAGAAGTCAGTGCCTTCTACCAGATGAAGAGTTACCACAGGACTTTTTTATTCTTCTGTCTTTGATGAATATAAAATATGTTGCAGGGCAATCAAGAAATGTGAATGGAAGGAATGCAGTCCAACAACACTGTCCAGTGCAGTGAGGTGCCCCTGATCTTGGCTGGGGTGAAGTAGGAACCTGAGCATGTGGTCCAGCAAACCCTGAGTGCCTCAAATTGCAGGCCATATGGGCATCAACTCTGGACACAGAATGCAAGAGATCCACGTTCAACATAACAGAGCCTAGGGCCTTATCCACGGTTGGCGCTTTTCATTGCACACACCGTGGTTTACCTCCTAAAGAATTGGAAGTGTCATCCTTCTGGAGATTCCTTAGCACTAAACTAAAGTGAAAGACAAAAAGCATCATTCCACGGCATAGCCAAGCCTCCCTCAGAAGTGGCTTCTTACTTGGTAGGGAGTGGCGTATTCCCATTGCAGTGCTATGGGGATGTTCAAGGAATGGAAGGGATAAAACAAGTCCTAGTCTGATTTTTCACATGTTGCAAAGGTGTCTCTTGATTGGAAAGTGTCTCTCCCATGATCAGTACAAATGCTCCCATATTATAGAGATGAGTCAACTCAGGCTCTGTACTCAGGTACAGAGGTGATGGACTTGGTATGGATGGCAGAGGGAGCTTCTGACAGAGGGATGCAGGCTCCCAGGAGGCAGGTCAGCCTCATTCCAGAGAGGCTACTGGGGATAGACAGGGATAGATGGAAGGCCACAGACTCAAGGATATTGCTATCAAAGGAGGCTAGAAAACAGAATTTTCATGTAAATAGAAAAATCTATACCAGTCATTAGCACGGAACCATTGAGGGGTACATAGTTATGACTGTGTGCTGTGCTCCTTCCAATCTGGAAGATGGAGAAGACAGAGTTCTTTGTGAAAATTAAAAAAAAAAATTCTTTTCACTGTATCTGACACTAATAAATACCTTGTTTTTATTAAAATTTTAGCATTTTAGGTTTTACCTTATGAACAATTAAATAGCACAAAACACTGTAAACTGAAAACAAATGGAAAAAAATACAATCTTGCTAGCCTCATCCCCACTCACTTTAAAAATAATGATGATATTGGTCACCTGTTCATTTTGGTCACATATTACCTTCGAAATCCAATGTTTTGTTGTGACAGTGGAGGAATTAAAGGTATCCCATTTTCTCCAATCGCCCATGCCACGCTGTGGGACACTTTTCCCGAGGTCATTAGAATCAGTTGATTGCTGCCATCAGCTTCAAAGGAGAAGGGCACTCCTAAGGAGGCATCAAGTTCAGAGGAATGCTGTTTAGAAAGGAGACAGTCCAAGCCTCCTAGCAAGCATGCAGATGGCTGACTAATGCAGCTGGGATGGTGGATGGAACACAAAGGCCAGGCTAATGCCACTGCACTGCTGCAGGTAATGCAGCACAGTCGGCGGCTCATGTGCTTCTCTCTTCTTTTCTTTTCTCTTTTTTGTTTTGTTTTCTTTCTTTAATTTTTTTTTTTTTAGAGAGAGAGAGAATTGCAATGCCAGAGCCTCAGCCACTGCAATCGAACTTCAGACACTTGTGCCACTTCTCCCTCTCTCTCCCCTTGACAGCTGAGTGCAATTTTTTTCATGGAGCTTTTTATTGGGCGAGCCCACCAGTGTGCTTATTCTGGCTCTGCTATTTTGCAGTTATGTAACCTTCCAAAGATTACTTCTTCTTTTACATGCAAAGGAGAATAGTACCACTTTATAAAAAATATTTCAAATAATTCAACACACTTATTAGAACTACTTTGTTTCAGGCATTATCATAGGTACTGAAGTTAGTAGTAAGGAAATAAAACTGACCAGAATTAAAACAGAAAAAGAGACCCTTTCTCACGGAGTTTGTACTTGAGTATGTGTGAAAGTGGCAGTAAATCAGATATCATGTTAGTGAATGAACGGTTCCAAGGAGGAACTTGCTGGGGAAGGTACAGGGAAAGTGCTTGCTGTGAACGAGTAGGAGAGGGAGAGAGTGAACTTTCTGATGTAGTGGCCTCAGAAGCCTCACTGGGGTGTCTAGTGAATAAATGGCTGGAGAAGGGAAGTGAGTTCTAAAGATACTTTTGGAGAAAGTGCTCCTAGCAGAAGAAGCAGGAGCTTTGACATATAAATGAAGACAAGCCCAGGAGGGATGCTTGTGAGGCTCTTGGTGCTCAGCAACTAATGACATGCAAGAAGCACTGAAGTGCTGGTTATCACTGAGCTTTGGTGCCACCAGCACACCTCATTGCTTTGTCCACCAGCAATTAGAAATAATGGTAAAACCTCCCTGGCCTGTATGTCTAATCATTAAAGGAAACAAAGATTTTTAGGCACTAAATATAGCAACTTTACAGTCTGGAATTTCAGTTACTATATTAATACATAACAGTAATAGCATTTTTATGCTTTTCAAATCTTATTAAAAGACTTCCTCCATCCTTTATTTTTGTGTGTAATTTAGAACTGTTTATTTGTTCTATAGATAGCATAATTTCTAACAGCAGAGTGTTAAAACTTCCAGAAATTGTTACTATTGCATTTCTCATGCAAGTTCTATTTAATTGTTGGTAGCACACACCATCTTCCCTATAAAATGCACACATTATAGATCATTTAGTCTCCTGTGAATTTTCTCCTTCATCATTAGGCAATAAACTTCTCCTCTAGTAATATTTGTCTCTCTGAGATCTTTATCTTATAAGCTTTGCAAACTTCTTTTCAGTAGTACTAGTATAGCTAACACTCTCATCCTTTTACTTTATCCTGTCTTTAAGGTTAGACTAGAATTCTTTATGTAGGCAGCATATAGTTGAGCCTTGCTTTTAAATCCATTTTAAGAATTTCTGCATTTTAGTTTAAGTATTTAGAATACACATTTATACCATATACATTTACAGTGAATATATTATGTGACAGGGTTTAAATCTACTCTATTTTTTCATTTTTGAAGAGCTGATGCCATGGATAGAACCTATGACCTTACACATGCTAGATGCATACTATGCCACCAACCTATACTCCAACTTCCTACCTTGTTTGCTTTAAATTTTTTTTTAATTTTCACTGCAAACTTAATATATGAACAGACTGTAATTTAGTTGTGTTCCCATCATGCAACTGTTCCCATTCCACTGAGAACCTTTCTTTCAAGGTAAGACTCCCTTAAGTTTTGTCTTCAAAGTGTCCCTATGAAACATTAAAGGAAGTATCACTTCATGAATGAGAAAGATAATTTTCAGAAGATCTACATAGGTATGAGAGTCACACAGCTTATTAATGTCACATCTGGAACTAGGCCTGGATCTCCAGACTTTGAGAATTTGGGCCTCAATTAATTCTTCCACTTGAAACTTCAGATATGATCTAAGATAAAGAATTATCACAACTATGAGCCATCATAAATAAGAGGCAGTAAAATTATAGCAACCAGTAAATAGGCATTAGAATGGCCAGACAAAATATTTTTTAAAAAATTAATATCTTTGAATGAATTAATAAAAAAATTGTTTTGAGTCTAATGAAAGGATAAAGGACAAAAAGCAATCAGAACTGACTAGACTGATTAGGAAAAAATACTAAACATAAAATCTAGAAAATAAGTGGAAGGAGAAAACAATGATTAATTCCAATGATTAGATAAAGCTGAAAAATGACTTCCAGACTTAGAACACAGATTAAGAGAAACACATAGCATGCAGCAATGGAAGAAAATGATAATCACATATGCTACAAACATGCTGGCCAGAGTGAGCTGGTCCATCAACTATTTTATTGAATTTAGAGGGAGATAAAAGATAATGTTAGTGGATAATATCTCATAATTATTAGTTACTATCTTTTAGCTTTATGAACATCACTATGACATTTCTTTTTATGTATGAAGTTTTATCTTCATTCCAATTATTTCCTCAAAAGACTACTAGAAATGGAATGTATGCATCAAAGAGCATTATTAGAGGCTTTTAATTCATACTGTAAAAATACATTATAGTTGCACAATCATATACATCACATGAGGCCAATAATAATTATTAAAATGACTTGGCAAAAGTAATTTTTTATCATTTAAAGCTTTTTTCTTCCTTCCTTCTTTTTTTCTCTTTCTTTCTTTCTTTTTTTTTGAGACAGAGTCTGTACATTGAACTTGAGGTACTCTTCCTGCCTCGGCCATTCAGGTGCTGAAATTACAGGTGCAAGTCACCACAGCTGGTCCTTTGAATTTCTGACAGTATTTGTGTAATTATCTGCTTGTTTCAGAAGTGAACACAAAGATATTCAAATTTGGTAGTGAAACTGTGAGATATTGAGGCATACCACTTCCAACTCCTTCATGGTCCAGTGTCACATGCTGGCTACTGCTGAACTCCACTTCTTCAATGGGAGCCCTTCCTGTGACAAGGGTTGTCTCAGGAATAGGCAGAAACACTTCTGCTAGCAAGGTGGTACTACTGTGCCCTACAGTTTCATAGACCTGAAATCCAAACAAAGAGATACAGCCAGTGAAAATGGCAGTGGAATGTATTTTCAGGTAACTCACACGGTTAGTGTCTGTTACTAGTCATTAACCCACCCAGAGGGTTCACTTCCAACAGCTGCATTTAGTTGTGTTACTGTGGTGCCAGCTTATACCTTGTTTGTGGCCAAGCTATTGGCATCCTGCTTCTTGTATAGCCTACTCTCCTGGTACAGGGAGATTGATTAGAGTCCTGTGTACTATAGTTACTTATTTTTACGAACCAACACACTGGTTCTTTGTAGCGTGGGTTTCTTCCTTTTCTTGGTTCAAGTTGCCCTCAGAGAGCAACAGCAGCAGGTGGAAAAGCTGAGACGATGAGGACATACCACTGGTTTCTACATGTACAACCTCCAAATGCCAGAAACCTCATTATTAGAAGTACTCAAAAAGTCACTTTTAAATCTGTCCATACAAAATCTCTCAAATTCTTCACTTTTAGATGTAATCTAATTTGTTACCTGCAGAGTCCAACTCAGCTCCATTTCAGACTTCCTTCCATGGTAAAGCCCACTAAATTCCCTGAAGTTCTGATATGAATTCCTGCGATGTGTTGTACCAGAATGTGTTACATGAAATAAAGGTCAAGGTAGCACAGAATAAGAATACTTATCTCTGCTCCATTTGATTGTCTTCTCTCTCTCTCTCTCTCTCTTTTTTTTTTTTTTTTTTTTTTTTGAGCTCACATTTCTTTTGTGGTAAGATGACAAAATACTCCATGGCTTTGTTACCTTTATCCTGTGTTTTATTCTTTTTCCCTATGAGGTCTTTCTGGTGGGTATACATGCCACTGCTAATTTTCCTACATTTATTTATACTAATGAATCCTCATATTTTTCTTCTTACATGGCAGAATCCCATTCTGACTGATATTTTCCACTCCCTAGTTGGATGCACAAAGATGACACAATGGTTCCTCTTTGTCCATCATCTCTTACAGACTACATGATGAGCTTATATATTTTCCCAATCAAATTTTATTATTTTTAACATTTTATTTATTTTTTAGTTAATGTTTTTATTTATTTGCATGTGTGTGTGTATTCACATGCACACGTGTGCCAGGGCCACTTGTCACTGCAAACAAACACCAGAACACATGTTCCACTTTTTGTATAAGACTTTACCTGGGTTCTGAGGAAGGGGACCCAGGTTGGCAGCCTTTGCAAAAAGGCACCATTGACCAATGAGCCATCTACTCAGCCCAAATTCTATTATTAACTGAGATAATTGTTTGGTAGTTTTAGTTGCATTTTGACTTTTGTATAAGAGAGGTATTTAGGGGCAGAGCAGGAGGGCTTTTGTGGGAATCAGTGATGACAGTGGCCTTCACACCAGCAAGATGCATATCTCCCCATATAGGTATTCAGATAGTAGAGGCTTCCAAGTCTCATACCCTGCAAGCATGAGGACACCATCTCCTGAAGGAAACCCTGGCTGAGAAAGGCTGCTCTCACTGAGGTATAAGTCAGTGGCAGGTACAAAGATCTTTTTGACATCTGAACTGGGAGTATCTTTCAACAGTTACTGCTGAACCTCACACTTGAGTGGTGATCATAAGATAGATTAGTTGAGTTACAGGAGGCAGAACTGCAAAGTCCACTTGGTCATTGCTTTGTTAAGAGAATGGACCCCATATGTGAACCTCAGACCTGAGAGCAGAAAGTAAGTAATGGTTGTGCCGTTGGCCAGTCTCCCAGATACTACCTGTTCTCATTCCCAAGGAATGGGCTGGTAAACCTCTACTTTCACCAAGCAAAATCACCTCACTTTATTTCCCTTATCTATGCATGCATGAACAAAGAAGGGAAAGAGTAGACATTTACATAGAGACCATTTTCCTACAGATGTATTCAGCAAAAAGAATTTCACATTTACAGAAGTTTTGGGTCTTCACCACTTCTCCTTAACTGACAAAAAAAAATCTATTTCTTCTCTTACCAATATAAAGCTTGAGCTAGCAAGAAATCAATTCTACTGTTTTTCAAGTTCCAGACTTAAAAAAAATTCCATGGCATTTTAGAGGATTATGAATGACTAGATTGAATCCAGTCCAAAGTTTCAATAAATATGTAGTCATACTGATATAATGCTGTTGTAATCATCAGGGAGTCGTAGGAATCATTGGTTTGTAACTAACGGCTAGCCTCCGCTCACACCTGTCCACAGATCACCACTGGGAAGGAACAGGACAGAACTACCATAGGGTCTAGAAAATCCCTCATCCAAGGTGGCTGACGTTAGGCACCCAGTGCTGTGGTGATTTATGCCTGTTTTCATCTTGCCAGGACCTGGAAGAACCCAGAAAACAAGCTCTGTGAATGCCTCAGAGTGATTATATAGACTAGGTTTTCTGAGAGAGATTATCTTGATTAGGCTAACTGATGCAGAAAGACTGACTTTAACTGTGAAGGACACAATTCCATGGGCTGGGGTCCTGGGCTAGATGATAAGGAGAAAGATAGCTGAGCACTCACTGGTATTTATCTCTCTCTGCTTCCTGACTCTGCATGCAATGTGACCAGCCTGCCTCCTGTTCCTGCTGCCATGCCTTCCTCACCATAATGGAATGTATTCTTTGAAACTATCAGGCAGAATAAATTCTTTTCTTCTGTAAGATGCTTCCTGTTAGGTATTTGCTTTCAGCAATGAGTAAGTAACTAATATTGCACCCATACTCTCATTTTTACTATTCTTCCTCCCCATTGTCAAAAGTAGCCCTTATCTTAGCATCTAGAATTTTTTTTTTTACCAGTCATAGGAGATTTTAGGACTGAACTTAACATCATAAGTGATGTCTGCATGGTTTGGGAACAAGGTTCTCGGGAAACAGCATGGAGAAAGGATCCCATGGTAAAGTAAAAGGGGACTTAAAATTATGGTATATGTGGCCATATTCTGGGGACTCAGAGTTGCAGCTATTTGGTGTTCAGTATAGCAGAGTAATGTATTGCAGTAAGTACCGGCTGCAGTGGTACCTGAAAACTTAGGTCAATGACCAAGAAGGAGCAGCTAGCTGGAAGCATGATGTTGAGAGGATTCTAAGGTTATACTGAGGCTAGTAGGGAAAGGCATGACAATCAGCTGTGGCAAGGGTGGTAGATGGGAATGAGAACTTGTTGCATTTGTAATGGGTGAGGGTCATTGACTTCTGCCTAGGTGACAGACAGAAAACAAGGGCTTCTATATGATTTATTTGCAGCCTTAGTCATCAATCCCATTGGGAGAGAGAAAGAGAGAGATCTGAGAGTGTCCTAAGATGATTCTCAAAAAAGCAAACGAGTTTTAAGACATTGGCAAAAATCAATGTATGCTCAACAGTTAGTGTGTTACCGAATGTAAGAGTGAGAGCTCTGCAGACACAAGGAGGTAAAGACTAAGAGTTTAGAGTGGACACTAAGTCTAACAAGAGTGTCCTCATAAGGGAATACAAGGACAGACTAAGAGAGAGGACACAGGAAGATGGAGGCAGGTTGAAGTAATGCAGATACAATATGGAACCTTAACAGCCACAGGATGCAGGAGAGGCAAGGCAGGATTCTCCTACAGAACTTTTGCTGGAGAAGGACCACACCCACACCTTAAAGGGAAACTTGAAGGTCTTCAGATCGGGCACTAGAACTTGTTCCCACCATATCTCCTGTGATGCAGTCCTATAATATATCCTGGAGGATGTGATACTGAAGTATTTCTTTAATGAGTGAACAAGCAATTCCCTTATCTTTCAAAGCCAGTTATTGTGCCAGGAGATGAGTGGAATAACTGGTCTCTTTCCACCAACTTCAAGACATTTTAGAAGTAAGAGGCTGAGGAAAGTTGTTTAGGGCTGGAGAGATGGCTTAGTGGTTATGGTGCTTGCCTGCTAAGCCTAAGGACCCAGGTTTAATTCTCCAGGTCCCACATTAGCCAGATGCACATCGTGGCGCATGCATTTGGAGTTTGTTCGCAGTGGCTAGAGGCCTTGGAGCACCCATTCTCTCTCTATTTCCCTCTGTACCTAATAAATAACAATTAAAAAGTTTTGTTTAAAAAGATGCCTATTTAGTCAATAGAAAATTTATAACCATGTCACACCTTCAATGACCACAAAATTCTTGGGGCATGGGCTATAGCTAAAGGCATACCTGAAGTGTTAAGCTCTCTGGCCAGTTGAATATCTGCAAGTTGAAAATCTGTCCAAAGTGAACTCGGAAGTCTGCCCCTAATTGCCTGCTGACAGTCCTGGATACCTCCTTGTTGTTGAAGAGCACCTTTAAATACACAGAGCGCCTCTTGACATCTTCCCTTCGCAAGACCTCAACCCTGGAAAGTGAAACCATTCACAGCAGAATTAGTGTTCATTAACTAAGGAGAAGGATCCCTGGGAGACGTGACAGGTACTGAAAAGGACACAGGGGGTTAAGGACTCGTTCCAATCATTGTTCTATCCAGTCTCCTCCTCCTCTTTCTTGGAGGAGCCTTCTGTTTCCAAAACAAAAGCATAAGTAAATATATTTATCCCCCTTTTAAATGCATTAATTCATTCACAATAAATAGCTATGATTTATGTTTGGTTAATAAGTTTTAAGCAGAAAATATAGTAGCCTATTGTATTAGTTACATCACATCTATTTGTCCAAGATCCAAGCTTTCTCTCAACATATTCAGAGGACAGGTGACTGCTCAATAAATGCAGGATATTGAGAAGTATTTCTTCCTTTAAAATTTTTTTTTTTAGATTTTATTTTTATTTATTTACTAGAGAAAGAGAGAAGGAGAGAGACAAAAAGTGACAATGGGTGCACCAGGGCCTCTCGCCACTGCAAAAGAACTCCAGATGCATGCACCACCATGTGTCTCTGGTTTACATGGGACCTAGAGAATCAAACCAGGGTCCTTAGGCTTTGGAGGCATGTGCCTTAACCGCTAAGCCATCTCTCTAGCCCACCATTTCTTACTTTTATAAATTATTCAAAACACAATACGAGAAATTGTGGCATTTTGAATTGAATCATAGTAGTCGTATGTCCAGAATTTTTTTAAAAAACCAAACAGCTAAGAGTGGTCTTCAATTTTATTGTATATGTTTGCAGACCCATCATCCAAATGCCAGCCAAGAGGAAAGGGAAAATGTAGAGTATTAAAAAATTGACAGTTTTTATATGTGGTTTAGTAATTAATATTTTGTTGTATTAAAATATATAAAATAAAATTTATCATTTTAACTATCTTATTGCATGAGTATACAGTATGTATGATGCGGTTTATGTATGTGGTACAATGGTATGTGTGTGGGGGGAGTATATATGTATGTGTTCAGATACATGTGCCTTGTGCACACATGTGCAGAGTCCTGAGAATATAAAGTATTCTCCTGTATCATTCATTTCCCCCCCTTATGATGGAACCCCGAGCTGCTGTTTTTAGTCAAACTGACTGATTGAAGAGCTCTAGTAATTTCCAGTCTTCGCTCCCCACAGGACTGGAGTTACAGGCATACGTGGTCATGCCCAGCTGCTTACATGAGTGCTGAGGAATCAAACTCAGGTGACTCAGGCCCTCTTAAGCTGCTATGCTTACATGGCAAGTCCTTTAACCACTGCACCATCTTCCCAGCCCCCCATTTTAAGTATTTTTAGATCCAAATAAAAAATCATATTAAATAAATTCATGTGCAACCATCACCATTATGACTCTCCAGAACTTTTTCACCATTTCACTTAATTGGTTGATAATTTTATATTCCTACAATTTGGACATATTCAGGCATGAAATTCATCAGCACTCTTGACATCTTGCCTTCATAGAACTTCTATCCCACAAACTGAGACCATTTGCAGATGGAGTTAAATGTTTACTCACTAAGAATTACCGGATTGACAAATGGGCACTGGATAGAACAAGGTACATCAAAGGCAACTCCACTGGTTATCTACAAGGTCACTACACCAAGCTGGGCCTGCTGGTAAAGACTTGTAATTGTAGCTACTTCGGAGGCTAAGTCAGGAGGGTTGCAGGTTCAAGGGCTGCCTTGGCAACTTAGTAAAACCCCAATCTCTGAAAAGAAAGCATAAAGAAAGGAGAGCTGTCTGAGTTGAGCATTGGCTGAGGATACAGCTCCGTGGTGGAATGAGCATAGAGTTGAGGCTATGGGTTCAATCCCTAGCACTGCAAAAACAGGCAAACAAAATAAAAATGAATGAATAAGTGACATTGCACTAAATTTCAAGAAATATATAAAACCCCACTGACCGGAATTCTACTCAAAGCTGCTGCTCTTGGTAACTTCATACATCAGACTGAGGTACAGCACCCCTTTTGTTTCAAGATCCCCAAACCTGATGGCTTGATGCATGGAGGATCATAATCACCAGCTTAAGTTCACTATAAAAATTACCAAATCAACTTTACAGTTTCCCTTATAAGTATATTTTTCATTCCATACTTTAATGCATTTTACAACATTATATAATATGGTTATGTGTCTTGAACACAACTTATTGCTGGGGAAATGTTTGTTTTCATGTATTATCTTGCAAAATTATAGTTTAGAAAATCATTATCATCTTAATTAAACTCCCACATCTGATAATGAATTTGAAGGCTGACTTAATTTGATTTTTCTTTTTATATTGGGATACTCCAGATTCCAATCTAAGATATTCCTTATACATTATAGATATTGAATAATTAAACCTGGGGTCTGGTGAAATGGTTGATTTTAACACATCCCTTTTAATTGATTGTCAGAAACATGTTGAGACCTGTGAAAACATGTTCATCCAGGTGCCACCTGCCTTTTGAGCTCAGCAGGTCTCAGGCAGAAGCAGAGTGCATCTCACACAAATTCTCATGAGATACTGATTTTGTCAATCCTGGGGCTACACCTTGAGGTGCAAGTGTATAAAGTACAAGAATTACATAAATAAAAAATTTTAAAAAATCATATTTGTTATAACAAAAAACAAATAGACATAATGCATGCCTATTAATTTACTATATGTAGAGAGAAAGTGATGTTACCCTTAGAGTATCTTGGCAATGCCCAGAAGTGAATTCCAGTCAATCCAAAGCATCTGATTTCCATAGCCTAACTTAAATACTACCCACAGCCCCTTAAATGTACCCACAATCTATTTCCAGAGGCTACAACAGATCTTCAAAGAGAGAAGCTGGCCTCTGAGGCAGCTGAAATCAAGAGACTAGGAAAGACTTTGGTTTCTCTGCCTGGGGAGGATTCATGCTACCAGCAGTGGCAGGAGACACAAACTCAAAGGCACACCATGGAAAGTGGGCAGAGATTTGCACTGGGATGCTTCTCCCAGAGGCATCTCCACATAGGAGACTCTTGTGTGATCCAGTGCTCTAAATTCTAGCAAATCACCAAAGTGAGGTAGCAGTTTCACCTACTGCTTATGCACAAAAGGGGAATGATTCTTCCAGTCATACCATGTTGTTCAATAGGACTACATCTCACATAGTGTGTGAGATGGCAGTCTCATGGTTTAGAACGTGCACTCACCTGGGACACTGTTCATTGGGCGTTGTGTTCCCGGCCAGAGTCAGCTCTGGGACCAGCTTGGGCTCTCCTGGCCTCCTCCTGCTGTGGACTGCTCGCTCCCTCACCTGCTGCTCTATGATGGCCGTGTCAGTAGGCTCTGGGGGTATGGGTTTCACAGGCTCCTCCTCAGGAAAGGGCTCCCCACCTTCCTCATCAGGGTTCTCTTCTGCTGCTTGTTTATTTTTCTTCTTCTTGGCCCTCTGTGGGGAAGAGGCAGCTTGACATCACACAGGAATCTGGGATTTTCCTTCAGGAATCTGGATGCACACCTAACCCATCTCTACCAGCAATTCTCTCTGCACCTCAGTTCTCTCACCTATCAGGTAGAGACAAGGGCAGGGAATGTGCCCAGAGCTGCTGAGATGAGGCGACACCTGAGAAGACCTCAGCAGAGGCATCAAAACCCTGCCTCACAGTGGTGAAGGACTCAGTACCATACCTGACATGTGATCCAGGTTTACAGATACTCAGGGATTCCACTGAACCAATCACACCAAGCTCACTCTGCAGTGAGATAGGTAGCAGGCAGTTTTTCTTTTTGCATGTGTATGTAGTATGCATGATTATGTGTGTGCATGCATGTGGAGGCCAGAGGCTGATGTTGGGAGCTCTCCTCAATAGCTCTTCACTTTATTTATTGAAACAACTTTTCTCACTGGAGCTAGCCAGCATCTCTGGCTTCTCAGTACTGGGATTGCAGCTGGGCCTCTCTAGGCCTGCCCAGCCTTTCCATGGGTGCTGTGGATGTGAGCTCAGGTCCTCGTATTTGTGCAGCAAATCCTTAATCCCCTGGGAAATCTCCCCAGCCCTGGGTGACCCTTTGAACAAATGCGCTCATCAGTCATCCTTGTCCTCTAACAAGGGCTCTGGAGAGAGACGGACAGAAGCTGACAGGAAACCCCATCTGTCTTGCTGTTCCAGATTCCCTCCTCCTGTCTCAGGAGCTCACCCTCCCTGACCCTCCCCAGCCAGCTCTGCTCCAGGCTGAGCAGTGGTTCTCAAACCTGGGCTTTCTTCCAGGCCTTCCACTGTTGATGTGACGTTTTATACTCTTCCATCTTCTGTGCATACTCTTCTGCATGCTCTTCCAACAATTCATTTATTTCAGCTTGTATTTCTGCTTCATATGCTTCCTCATCTGCTTTCTGATCAACTTTTTCCCTTTAAATTAATATATAGTCTTTGGTTACTGCTTGGAATTAAGTGAGTAAAAATACTCAACTGCTCTGTGAACTCACAACCCATGAGGTCCCCAAGGTGACTGCAGCACAGACAGGTTAGGTAACTTGCCCAGCAGCACACAGTGGGTGACGGGAAAAGCTATTGCCCACTCAGCAACAGGACCGACCACTCCAGGTCAGGATGCATCACTATTTCACTATCTTGCCAGTGAGGCTCTGAAAACACTTCTTGACATTGTAGTGATGATTTGAGTTTTCCTATGATGGTTTTGCCAACATTTCATCCAACTGTCTCAGCCAAACAAACAAAAGTTTCCCACAGTGTGTTTTACAGAAAATTGATTTTGGGAGGTGCTCTGTCAACAAAAAGTGCTGTGGTCACCTCAACACTGGATTAAATACACACGGTGGTTTCTTCTTGCTCACATACAAGGAACCTTTCCATGATGATCACTAGGGCCACTTTGGGTGAGGCATGAAAAGCTTGTAGTGCCCATAGCCCCCAGCACGCTGGAGTTAGAGCCTTGCATTGACTTCACTTGTTTGCCCGATGCAGTCTGCATCCCAAGCTTCACACACTGAAATTTCTCTATGCATTCTCAATAATCCTGGACAATCCAGAGCTGACATGTTTGCTTAGGAACAGGTGTGGATGGTAGTTTCCTGAGGAATACCTCTTTTAGGTCTCTAGGCTAACTACCAAAGACATCACTTTACATACACAAGACATTCCTGGAATTTGACTCATAAATTATGTTCCATCTCTGATGTACAGAATATTCCCTGTTCTCACTATTGTTTAGATGCATGAGTAGGGCTGGAGAGATGGCTTGGTGGTTAAGGTGTTTGTCTGCAAAGCAAAAGGATCTCGGTTTGACCCTCTAGGACCCAGGTAAGCGAGATGCACAAGGGGCTACATACATCTGGAGTTCATTTGCAGTGGCTGGAGGTCCTAGTGTGACCATTCTCCCTCTCTCTCTCAAATAAGTAAATAAATAAATAAATAGATACATGAATAAACTAGGTGGGATTTAGTAACATTTTGCAGAAAAATATACTTTATCATAAGGTAGGTAGATAAATCAAGAATTTGAAAATAAGCACTACAAAACATTTGGGAGATTGCTATTTTTCAGGCAAGGGTGCTTTGACCTTATGGCTAAACTTCCTAAAATGTACTATTTAAGAAGAGATGAAGGAAGGAAGAAAAGAAAGAAGGGAAAAGAAAGGGGAGGGAAGGGGTAAAGGGAGGAGCTAGAAAGGGCACGAGTAATAGGACAAGGGTCAACTCATCGCTTCAGTGGTAACTTAAAACTTGGAAGCAGAAACACTGAAATTTCTGAGAGAAGCCAAAGGCTTTTATGAGGCATAATATTTGTTTTAATTTTTTATACTAACTATTGTGGATTAGACCTGGGGCATTTCATGTTAGGATGGGATCTGTCATTGAGCTACATTATCAGTTTGAATTTGTTTCTGACTAGTAATTAACTGAATAGATAGTATGTGATAGATGCTCTGCTGGGGACCAGGTATCCAATGTGGCAAGGTCCCTACTTCAAAGAGCACAGTCTTGTATTTGTATTGAAAATTATAAGTGATTTTTAACTTTTTAATAATTATAGCCCCCATAATCATTTATAAATATCTTTAGCTAAAAAGTACTATTGTCATAGAAAAATGTCAGAGAATTGCCTCAAATTGTTGACATGTAGATATGTGGGCACAATATTTACCCTAAAGAAATATCTAGAAGTGATCAACTGTAGCAGCAGAACTGCTCTTCATGGAAACATGGTACATGGCTCTCCTCATCATATATGACAGGCTTATGAATTACCTAACATTCATGTCACAAAAGCACACATTTCCACATCATAAATATCGATTCAAAATGGATTGAGGATGGGCTGGAGAGATGGCTTAGTGGTTAAACGCTTGCCTGTGAAGCCTAAGGACCCTGGTTCGAGGCTCGGTTCCCCAGGTACCACGTTAGCCAGATGCACAAGGGGGCACACGCATCTGGAGTTCGTTTGCAGAGGCTGGAAGCCCTGGTGTGCCCATTCTCATTCTCTCCCTCTATCTGTCTTTCTCTCTGTGTCTGACGCTCTCAAATAAATAAATAATTAAAAAAAATGGATTGAGGATGAATTGGGCAAGATAAGACTGTAAAGATGGTCTGAGGCAGCACAATAAAACATCTAAAACATCTACATTTACTTGGGAAGGATTTCTTATGCAGCATACAAAATGTGCCAACCATTAAATGATTAGAGGAACTATTAATATATTCTGCTGCTTTAAAACTAAGAATTTAGAGGGAGAAGGGAGAGAGAGATCCAGAGAAGGACAGGATATTTGCTATACACCATCAAGTTATATTTTTAGGGTATCTCTAGAAATTATTTTAAAAGAAGATAAAAAGACACATAAGGACATTCAGAAATTAACCAAAACCAACAACAAATACCTCACAAGAAGGGAAAGACATGTAGTCCATTCACATATGAATAAAGGCCTACTTTTGTGAGTGGTCAGGTACCACCAAGACAATGGAGATGGTATAAAACAGCTCCACCTCTATGTAGTATGTTTGGAGTTAGTATTTCAAATGCAAGAAACATATCCACTGAGACTCAACAATCCCACATCAGGAGACATTTCTGGAAAACTTGGGTCCATGTGCCCTAAAACGAGTCTGAAAGTGTGTATAGTGGTACAGAAGTGAAACTCATGACAACTGAAAAGTGGAACTAACTCAAATGTCCATCAACAGTCACATGGGCAAGCTGGGCTGTGTGCATATAATGAAATTTTATAAAACAAACTATAGCCACATGCTGCCAATCATATAGATGAATATTGCACAGTACTGAAGAAAAGAAGAAAAAGATAACCTCTTGTAGTTCTGTAAAGGTCAAACACAGGCAATCCTAAACTGTACTTCAGAGGAAATGCACATAAGGAATGGCAAAAGCATAGATCTGGGGACAATGATCACAGACAGTTGGTACTTCTGGGATAGTGGTTCTGCTGGGGAGAACAGGAGCTGCTCAGGTGCCCTCCATGTTCGGGTCCTTAGCTTGGGCAGTGATTAGAGACACTGTCATCTGTTGCTAGTTTTTAAAGTTGATGTATATATTGTACATCTTTCTTGATGTATGAAACAGCCAAATTAAACAAATTTGAAAGATGGCTTACTTTCTCAGCACAAGCTTCAGGGGTGTATTTGTAAACCTCTGGAACTCTCGAAGGGATTTCATCTCTTTCCAAACTTTTATGATGTTCTTTAGCAGCGTCCGGTCTTTCTCTTGTTCAGCATCACGCAGTTTTCTTGTTTGCCTACAAGATATAACAATTCATAAGAAGTTATTCATGTGGGTTTGTTTGCAAATTAAAACTAATCACCATTGAATTTTGAATTAGGCAGCTTTCTTAAGAAAACAGATTTTTAAAAATGTACTAGAAAATGCAATACTGATGCCAATTTGAATACCATAGAACGAAGTATGTGACATTATTTATTTTTTATTTATTTGCACATATGTGTTTGTACACACACGCATGCCAGAATTTCTTGTTGCTGCAAATGAATGCCCATACAGCTTTACATAGGTCGCTAGAAAACTGAACCAGGATGGCAGGTTTTTCAAGCAAGCACCTTAACTGCTGAGCCATCTCTCCAGCCCCTATAGTCTTGTGTTTTGAGAGGGGTATTCCTTTTATTCCCTGTAGATGAATCTGACTTCAATAAACTATCTTTTAAAATTCTTGTCTAGACTATGGACCAATAAACTAACAGCCACCTCTGTCATTATGAAAATAAAGGCATTTTTCATGGATTCAGTGTTAGCACTGAGGATCTAATTACCAGTGAACACTGAAGTCTTTCTGTGTTAGCACAAACCATGAGTTCTGCAATGAGATGATGTAATGTTTTCACATGCTTTGGAAAATTTTCAGTGCTAATAAGATGATGAATATTTTTGGCTTGGGCTGAATAGTTTTCTTTTGGAATGCTTATCTCTTTATTTCAATTATTTAACATGTCTGGGACTTATGTGATACATTACTGTAAGTTCTCCTTACAAACAGTGGCCAATTTCAGATCCCAAATGCACTGTGGTATGCTACAAATCAACAGCTGGTTAAGGAATGAGACAATGACTTAACTTTTGAGCATGTGCCATGTATAAGTCCAGGGGATTTGGAAGTGTGTAGAAAATAGGAGCCATCTCTGTCCCCAGGGAGCTTATGGTTTAGCTCAGGGGATACACACAGAAATTATTTTGACATACAGCATAGGGTCTGCTTAAGAGTAGCGTAAGGCAGCCAGGGGGAGCACTGCAGAAATGAGTGTTTATTGGTTGTGGAAAGGCCAGAGAAGGGAGGTAGTGCTTGGGGTGACTTGGGTTGCAGAGATGGTGCAAGGGAGTCAAGGTTTCCAGCTGGTGGCAGTGGGAAAGGAAGATGGCAAAAAATGTAGGTAGTGGCTGGGAAGCCATGATTTAGGACTCTTTAAAGCCCTTAGAGAAGCAAGAGTATGACAAACTAGAATGAGGAACATTCTCCTTGGGGAATAGTCAAGCGTATGGTAAAGGGTACATTTGTTGACCAGACTACTCAAGTGTGAATCCTTGCTCTGGCTTCTACTAGCTGGTCTTGGACCAACTGTCACTCTATGATCATCTGTAAAACAGGAATGCTAACAGAAACAACAGCCAAGAATAGCTGGAAGTAATAGTGTGTGTGTGTGTGTGTGTGTGTGTGTGTGTGTGTGTGTGTGTGTGTATGTGTTTTATAGCCGGATATATGGTCCAGGGACATCATTGGTCATTCACAGGTAAGCTGTTCTTCCCTTATCCTTTTAGCTGCTACCTCCCTGCCTTATTTTTTATTTTATTTTATTTTATTTTTATTTATTTTTTTTACATAGGATCTCACTCTAGTCCATAGTCTCAGGGTGGCCTTGAACTCATGGCAATCCTCCTATCTCTGCCTCCAAGGGCTGATACTAAACTTGTGTCCCCCCATGCCTGGCCTATGCCTTATTTTTTTAATACTGCAATATAAAATTAGTTTACTGAGTTACATAACATTTCAGGCTTTCTGATATACTTTAAAAATATTTTATTTATAAGGACAGAGTGAGGGAGAATGGGTGCACTAGGGACTCTAGATGCTGCAAACAAACTCTAGATGCATGCACCACTTTGTGCATCTGGCTTCATGTGGGTACTGGGGTGCCAGACCATCCCTGGTTGTTATGCTTCGCAGACAAATGCCTTACCTGCTGAGGTATCTCTCCAACCCTGATGACATATTTTTAAAGCATTAAAAAACATTTCTCTTTATTTCCATTTGTAGTGCCTAAATAGAAATACTAAAATAAAACTCTTAAACAAGGAACAAAGGATGTAAATGAGCTAAAGAAACAGAGACTCTCAAAAGAACATTCACAAGTTGTGGCAAGAGCTAGGGAGCTCTGAAGAGGGAGGCAGGCATCTGAGAGAACTTCTGCAGCCTCATATAAATGAATGAAGTCTGGAGCATAAGACAAAGCTTTGGGAGCCACTAGCATCTACATGATTATTTTTTGCATGTGTGTATGCATGAAAGTATGTGTGAATGTGCAAATGCATGTTTGTGTGGGGCTGTACAGATGTTTGTTGGCACAGGTGTGTGCATGTGCAGGTCAGAGAACATCTTGAGAGTTGTCCTTGGGAATGTGGTCCACTTCTTTTTATGACAAGGTCTCTCACTGCCCCAGAGTTCACAGATTAGACCAGACTAGCCCCAAGGATCCTGCTGCCTCTGCTTCTCCAGTGCTGGGATTACAGACAACGCACCACCACACCCAACATTTTTAGATGGGTACTGGGGAATGAATTCAGGTGCTTATACTTGCAAAACAAGCCTGTACTGACTAAGCCATCACCCCAGATCTGGATGATTTTCAAAACTAGTACTGTAAGAGATTTGTCTGGGAGAGAATGCAGATTTAAAAAGGCTGAACATCCATCCCACCTGAAGAATTGTGCAATTTAATAAGCTAGGCACAGAAGGGAGATTACACAGAGGACAGAGGGCAAAGGGACAAGGACATTAGTGGAAGGTGGAGAGTTTGCAATCGGTAATTTGTGAGGACAATGTATCAATGTTCAAGAGCGTAGGGGGCTACAGAAGGGCCAGGGGCTGTGGCAAGATCTGTGTCAGAGGCAAGATGACATAAACCCTAAAGTTGTGTAGTTTTCATTGCTGGGGGCTGGGGCACTGCTACTACAGGCTTGTGTTCATTGTTTACTAGGCATGGTCTGTAGCACACCACACCTCACACACACAGGACTGATACTTTTCCATGTGGTTAATCAATATAACGCTATGGTAAACCATGACTGCTTTTGCAGCAATCTCTCATTCCTTCTCTCTCTTCCTTTCTCTCTGTCTTTCTTTTACTTCCCCCTCCCTCTCTTTTACTATCTCTATCTTTCTACAAACCCAAACCCTTGTGCATGCTCTACACCCTAGCTTGTCTCTTTTTCTTGCCTACTGTATGCTTAAACAAAAATTATTTTCAGGCTGGAGAGATGTCTTAGCGGTTAAGGCACATACCTGTGAAGCCTAAGGACCCCGGTTCAATTCTCCAGGTCCCACGTTAGCTAGATGCAGAAGGGGGTGCATATGTCTGGAGTTCGTTTACAGTGGCTAGAGGCTCTGACATGCCTATTCTCACACTCTCTCTCCCTCCCCCTCCCTCTTTTTGTCTCTAATTAATAAATAAAGTAAAAAAAATCTTTAAAAATTACTTTCATACAGAGGCAGTGATATATTTTTCTTTCTAAAAAAATAACTTTCAAAAGACTGGTGTGGTGATTCATGCCTATTAATTTTGCACTTGGAAGGCTTAGGCAGGGCAATTGCCACAAGTGTGAGGCCAGCCTAGGTTACACAGTGATTTCCAGTTCAGCAGGAGTTAATAGAAAGAGGTTCTGTTATGCCTTTAATCTCAGCACTTGGGAAACAGAGGTAGAAGGATTGCCATGAGTTTAAGGCCACCTTGAGGCTACATGGTGAATTACAGGTCAGCCTAGAGAGTGAGACCCTACTTCAAAAAAAAAGTATTTGATAATAACTTACATTTTTAAAAAATATTTTATTTATATATGAGAGAGAGAAAATGGGCACACCAGGGCCTTTAGCCACTGCATAGGAACTCCAGACACATGTGCTGTCTTGTGCATCTGGCTTATATGGGTTCTGGGGAATCTAACCCAGGTCCTTAGGCTTTGCAGGTAAATGCTGTAACCACTAAGCCATTTCTGCAGTTCCAATAACTTTCATTTTTAAGTATACTTTTCACCTTCTGTAATTATAGCATAAAACTGCACTAATTTCCACTTTTGGAAGAATTTTTGACTCATGCTTAGATTAATAAAAATATATACTTAGAAACTCCTTGATTTATTTTTTCTATTGTAAGAATTTGTTAAGCAGAAATAGCCATATACAGGTAGGTTTCAGACTTGTGATTATTGCACAATATCAATAATATAAAATATAATGCAAAGGTCTGTCAATTTGAGATTGTACATAATATAATAAATTTATATCATAAATGCCAATCTTTAAATGAGAGAGACTTACATGTACTTACATGTATATGTAAGACTTATATGTACTACAAGAGGAAAGTCCCAAGATATGTGACATATAAAAAAGCAAATTGCAAAAAGGCATATACATATGGTTCCTTAATAAAACACTTGTCCATATAAACATACTTGTGTGTATTATGCATTCACAATATAAAGCACAACAAAAATCTGTGAATCAAGATTGTTTCCAAGGCATGGGACATTGGGTAACTTTCATATCTTACATTTTCTTATTATTGGGAAATTATCAGAATTTCGATTTTTGAATTTTTAAATTATGAATAATTCAAAGAAACAGAAAGTTTAGAGAATAGATAATATGATTCCTATTGACATTAGTCTTGTTGATTCAGGATTTTTGAAGGAAGTAGGACAGTTACTTTGAAGATTCTCTTCATCCTATCACCTTCTTTCCCTCCCAGGACAAAGAATCTGCCATGTTCTTTTAAGTCTGCACCACACATGTGGGTACCATGAAGAATGGGTATTGTTCAGGTATTTGGGTATCATCATCATACAGAGAATGCCTGTGACATCTGGATTTTCTCATTCTTTACTTGTTTTCCAGGTTTACCTCTGTGAGTACATACACAACAATTTTCATCATCGTAGCTTATGTGAAGCTACATCCCTTCTGGTATTGGGCTATTTCTATTTCTCACTTCTGTGGGTGGTGCTGTGCATGTATTTGCACATGTCTTCCTGTGACACTCACATATGGCTTCCAGAGTCCACACACCTGAAGCAGAGCCTCTGGGTCCCAGCTATGAGCACCCTTCATGCTAGATTAGTCCATGGCACACTGCTCATGGAAGTGAGACTGTAGGCTTTACCGTTATCATGATAGGTCACTGTCATCATTCCATTTGTCAAAGTTCTACCTGTATTCAGTGCTTTTGGAAAAAAAAAACAAACATCTGGAGAGATCAAGAACACATCTAACAGGGGAAAAATCTGCACTTACCGGATTTCAGATTTGTATTCATTGATGTTTGTTTGGGTTGTATCAAGGGAATGATGAGATTTTTCAGGGTTAAGACCAGTCTGAACAGCATTTCTTAGAGCTTGTAGCTTAAAACGATATGGACACAAATTGTGTGTTAGAAACTCTTCCATACTCAACAAACAATGTAGCTAGAGCCACTCAGTTCTCCTGAGCAGAATGGTGAAAGCATGTGAGTGAATATGCCAGCACCCAGCTGTCTCCAGACCTTCACCAAAAACATGGGCACTGGCGAACTTGCATCTGTTGTTATGAACCTGGGACACTAAGCAACTGCAACCATCCTTGTTCTGTAGCCCTCATCAAACTGTAAGGAGAAGTATAACTCTCCTGGGTCCAGTGTCTTAGACCCTAGCTTACTTGTAAGTTAACAGAGCATTGTTTATTTGTCCTTGACATACAATGGCATTTTTTTTTTTGATATGAAGAAATCATATATTGTGGAATCATCTCTTCTTTAGGCAGTAAGGTCAGGTCATGAGGCTAAAATTGCCTACAGTCAAATTGCTGGTGAAAAGTCCCACAGGATGGTGTCACACTGCTATTAAATACAATGATATTCATTCCTCTGAGCAGCAGCTGAAGTAGCCAGCTGCTGTTGGTGAGACTGCCTCTAAGGAAAAGGATTCTCAAGCCAGCAATGGTTTAAGATCTGAGATCTCTTCAGCAGTAACAGACATATCTTTCATCTGATCCCTACTCTTTGGGTGGAATCACAAATCTTCCTTGTTAAGGCACCTGTGAGCTACTGACTTGGGGTTATGTTACATCCACATGATCTGGACCCTTCCTTTGGCCTCAAGTTAGGAACAACATGTCAAACATCCTGGCCAGAGGAAACATGTGAAAGAGGGACTGGGACATTTTTCTTCTAGAAAGTATTTTCAATGGACTCAACTGAAGGACCAGCCATCTACAATCAGCATAGAGAGCATATGTACCTTGTCTGTAAGGAATTTCGCTTTGTTCCTCTGGTGTCTTGCAAGATATTGGTCATATAACTGGGCCAGCTTGGATGCCAAAACATGCTCTCGGCTAAAACAGGGATGATGAGTGAAGATTAGCCCTGAAATGTCGATGTCCAGCTGGAAATTCCCAGGAGGGTCTCCAGAGCCAATCATATGCTGATGTCTGTGTATGTATTTTGTTGCCTGCCAAAGAGAGAAGACAGCTGGAACCTGGTTTAGGGCACTTACCAGAGGTGATACTCTAGCCCTCCAGGGAGGAGCAGACACATGCAGAATACCTCCTAGCCATGAAGCCAGCTGGAAGGTGCTCTGGTCCTGCCCTGTTTTGAACATTTTGAATGAAAATGCAAGGTTAGGACTGAGAAAGAAACTATTTCAGTCTTGCTCTTTTTCTACATATTTTGGACTATATCACTATCCCAAGTCATAATTTGAATTTTTTCCATGACAACTGTCCTGTTTCTTACAGTTTTGGGATCAGCTGGTGACCTTGATTTTTTTTTTTTATGTGAGAAATGCAGATTTTAGTCCAAAGTTGTGTTATTCTGATCATAGATAAACTTTCCTGTAAATAAAATGTTAAAATGTCGAACTTTTTGTTTGGCAATCAGCAGCAAGGGATTTTTCTGAATGTCACTTCATGCTGGTGCAGTTTTCCCTGCATTGAATGAAGTTAGCTTGCAGAATAATCGAGGAAGTGTGGGGCAGCTGAGCCAGGGTGCAGGAAATAGGAGTGGAAACTGCTGATGGGAATGCTTGCAACATCTGTGTACAGTGTTAGACAATGCTCCTCTGTTCTTCCAGAATATTTTAAAAGATATTTCACACCAACCAAGTGCTTATTGAACTGGGGTGCTTAGAGGTGGAGGTGACATCATTGATTTTGTGTTTTTCTCTTCTGGTTCCTGCACTGAAAATAGTCAGGATGTACTCTTTTATGGCAAATTATTCAGTTATTTTTGTGGAAATGAGCTTTAAGATTTCTTAATCTTTATTGAATAAATGAGAGGACACATGAGAAGTGCTCAACATGATGGCTTAGTCATAAGATACAATGCCATTTGAGATATTTCCCTCAGTCTATTCAATAAATAAAGATATAGCAGCCCAGAGACATGTGGCAATTCGCCCAGGGTCCTAGAGCAAATTCATGGTACAGCCAGCTAAACATTGGTACAATGGTTAATCCATTGATAGTATTTTCACTCTCAGTATCCAATCAAGTCTAAATAGTACCACCATCTGGGACCAAGTCTTCAACCTATGAGTCTTTTCAGGGGAACACTTCATATTCAATTCACAATAGGAAAGAAAAAGAGCAAGGAGGGAGGGAGGGTATTACCATGGGACATTTTTTATAATCATGGAAAATGTTTTAAAAAATTGAGAAAAAATAAAATAAAATAAGATTAAAAAAATAAAATATTACCATTAAAAAAAAGAAAAAGAGCAAGGAGGCAGAGATTAGCATTCTATCCAAGGAAGCTTTTCACACTTGATTGAAGTGCCTTTAAAACAGAGACCTGAAGCAGTTATGTGGGTTTGAAAACTAAAGTGAAGGACTTCCAGGTAAAATGGCAGCATAGGAGCTATGCCAAAGCAACCTATGGAGGGAAAAAAGCAGACCACCATAATACACTCTTATACCAAAAAAGTGAAGGTGTATAGGAATTATCAACCACAGCAGAGAAGCAGGAGAGACCCAGAGCTCCTAGCAAGCAGGCAGCCAGTAGGAATCCTGCCAAGACACCAGTGGCCCCTGTCTGTGTGCCTGCCCACCCTGCCTGGCAAAGAGCCACAGGAGCAGAAGCCTGGTGAAGGGATTTTCTGCTCCCACCAGTTGCCTGGAAAAGTCAAGAAACCCAAGGGGAAAACAGCAGGACCAGCTGAGCAGCTTCAGAAAAACTCCAGGCCCTCTGCATAGCTTCCCTTTCCCCAACAGCCAGTGCCACAAACCACCAGAGAGCTCATCCACCACCTGGCCGCACAGCCAATCAGAGCACCATATCCAGCAACCGAAGTGGCCTAACTGAATCCACAGCATAACAGAAAGGGACTGAGGTGGGAACTCAGAGTGGATGAGATTGGAAGCCATCCTGAAAGATAAAAGGGCCTAATTAACACAAAGCAGGTACACAGGCCTGCACTGGAACTGCTACTCTCTCTTTCCATGTCAGGGCAGGCTATGTGTTACACTTGATTGATATATTCTCTTCTTAAAATTTTTATTTATTAATTTATTTGACAGAGAGAGAGAGAGAGAGAGAGAGAGAGACCGAGAATGGGCATGTAAGGCCTCTAAACATGTGCACCCTCTTGTGCATCTGGCTTATGTGGGTCCTGGGGAATTGAACCTAGGTACTTTGGCTTTGCAGACAAATGCCTTAACTGCTAAGCTATCCCTCCAGTCCTGATTGATATATTCTTGATTTGCTTTACCCTTCTCAAATAAGCTGTATTTTGGTGTTGACTATTGTTGCCTTTTATGTTTCCTGATTTATAGGCCCTTTGTCTTTTTCTTCTGTCATTATTGGGTCAGGGTCTCACTTACAGCCAGGCTGATCAGGAATCCATTTACCAGAAATCTGTCTCCCAGTTGACAGGATTTAGGCTGTGGGGCAACACCTTAGGGCCTTTGGCTTTCTTAGGTTATCTGTTAGTTTTAATCCCCACTCTTGCATAAATTCTGAGTTGGTTTTATTTGAATGTGTATGTTGTTCAGGTGACTTTTAGAATTTGCTGGTGATTTGTACCACCTGGTCTACTAGAGTCCTTGCATAGCAGGTAAACTAAATACCTAGGGTCATTTCTGCTGATACTCTGGGAGTAATATAATTGCCACACCTGACATCTTAAACTCTTACCTTGAAGATATAAAAAGTTGGGTTTACACATCTAAGAACACTACAGATAATTAGAAAACACAAGGATCAAATTAAATAGGAGCCAAAAATCTCTACATTATGATACATGAAACACAAAAAACCAAAACAATATAATTCCACCAAAAAGGTCCCTTATAAATCCATCCAAAATGACCTCTGGTGAGACTGTTTTAGATGAAATTCTTGACAAACATTTCAAAAAAACTATTATAGCTATGATAAAAAAAAATCAAAGAAGAAATAACAGGAATCAAAGAAGAAAACAAGCTCCTGAAGGAATCCTAAAAGAACACAGGAAACTAACTCAATGAAATATGGAGATCAATACATGAAGGAAGTAGAAACAATGAAAACGTATCCAATCAGAAATACTAGAAATGAAAAACAGAGTATGTCAACTAGAAAAGTCTGTGGAAAGTCTCACCAGTAGAATGGATCAAGGAGAGGACAAATATCTAAACGAGAAGATCAGGTGGCAGATCTAATACAGTCCAACAGGAGAAAGACAAACTAATAAAAAAGCATGAATGGGAATTTAAAGACAGCTGGGGCACTATGGAGAGATCAAATATAAGAATTAAAGGTATAGTAGGAAGAGAAGAATTTCACTCCAAAGGCATAGTAGGTGTTTTAAACAAAATCATATAAGAAAATTTCCCTCAAATAGAGAAAGTCATGCCAATACAGATACAGGAAGCATTCAGAATGCCAAACAGACAAAATCAGGAAAGAACCTCTCACCACCATATTATAATTAAACTACTAAACATACAAACCAAAGAAAATATGTTGAAAGCAGTTACACAGAAAAATCAAGTCACACATAAAGGCAAGCCCATCAGAATAACTTCAGATTACTCAACATAAACTTTAAAAAACCAGAAGGGCTTGGAATATTGTACTTTAAGTTGTAAAAGAAAACAACTCAAAAAAAAAGTCAAAGCTATCCATCAAATTGATGGAGAAATAAAGACATTTCACAGCAAAAACAGACTAAAGGAACAAATGAACACTAAACCAGCTCTACATAAAATATTTGAAGAGATTCTTCATGCTAAAGAGAAAGAAAATCATACACATGAGGAAACATGGAAAAAATACTAACAGTTAATACAAGAGAGTGAAGGAAAACCAGAAGAACTACAAGATAAGAATGACAAGAATAAATACACATCTTTCAGTAATGACTCTTTAAAAAATACTTTACTTATTTATTTGAGAGCTACAGATACAGAGAGAAAGAGGGAGGGAGGGAGGGAGGGAGGGAGAGAGAGAGAGAGACAGAGAGAGAGAGAGAGAGAGAATGGGCACACCAGGGCCTCCAGCCACTGCTAACAAACACCAGATGCATGTGCCCCCTTGTGCATCTGGCTTACATGGGTCCTGGGGAACTGAGCCTTTGAACTGGGTCCTTAGGCTTCACAGGTAAGTGCTTAACTGCTAAGCCATCTCTCCAGTCCAATAATAACCCTTAATATGAAGGTCTCAATGCCCCAACCAAAAAAAACAAAACAGAACAAAATGAACAAACAAACAAAAAAACACAGGCTTATCGTCTGGGTTAAAAAGCAGGACCCTTCTATTTCTTGTCTCCAAGAAACCCATCTTTTCATAAAAGATGGACAATATCTTAGGGCAAAAGTTTGGAAAATGATATTTCCAGCAAATTGACCTAGAAATCAAGCAGATATTGATATCCTAATATCTGACAGGATAGACTTCAACATTTTTGATTAAAGGAAAACTCCAACAGGAAGACATTACAAATCTAAACATATATGCACCTAACACATATGCACCTAACATGGCGGCTCATCATTTCATCAAACACTATTAGAGTTAAGGTCGCAGATAACACCAAAAACAGTTTTAGTGGGTGACTTCAACACCCCACTCTCATCAATTAACAGGTCATCTTGGCAAAGAGAGAAGCATCTGGAATAAATGAGCTCATACAACAAATAGACCTAACAGATATCTAGAAAACATTCCACCCAAATACTGCAGTATATACATTATTTTCAGCAGCACATGGAATATTCTCTAAAATTATCCATATATTTGGTCACAAAGCAAATCTTAACAAATACAGGAAAGTTGAAATAATTCCTTATATTCAATCTGATTACAATGGTATTAAGATACAAATCAACACCATGAAAAGCTATAGAGCATACCCAAAATCATGGAAACTAAACAATACACTGTTAAATGATGAGTGGGTCAATGAAGGAATCACAAAGGAAATTTTAAAAAATCCATAGAATAAAATAATAATAAGAACACAACATATCAAAACCTGTGGGGCACAATGAAGGTAGTCCTAAGAGGGAAATTTATAGATTTGAGTGCCTATATTAGGAATTAGAAAAGTCACAAGTAAACAACTTAATGCTTTACTTTAAGGCCTCGGAAAAAGAAGAACTACATAAGCAAAAATCAGTAGATGGAGAGAAATAATAAAGATCAGAGCAGAAATTAATGAAGTAGAACCCCCGCCCCAAAAGCAGAGTTGGTTCTTTGAAAGGATAAGCAAGATGGATAAACCGTTACCAAATCTGATCAAAAGAAAGAGAGAAGAGGCACAAATCAATAAAGTTAGAAATGAAACAGATACCAAGGAAATTCAGAAAATCATAAGGGCATACTTGAAGAAAATAAACACCTCTAAGTTTGAAAATCTGAAAGAAATGGATGATTTCCTTCATTTCTATGACCTACAAAAATTAAGTCAAGATGAGATAAACCATTTAAACAGTCCTATAACAAGCATGGAGATTAAACCAGTTATAAAAATCTCCCAACTAAAAAAAGTCCAGGTCCAGATGGCTTCACAGGTAAATTTTACCAGACCTAACTAACCCAGACCATAACTAACACAAGTGCTTCTCAAACTCTCCCATACAATAGAAAATGAAGGAATACTACTTAACTCTTTCTACAAAAGCAGAATCACCCTGATACCAAAACCAGACAAAGATAGTGCAAAAAAAGAGAATTATAAGACAATATTCCTCATGAACATAGATGCAAAAATTCTCAACAAAATATTGGCAAACAGAATACAAGAATATGCCAAAGAGATCATTCACCCTGACCAAGTATGTTTTATCCCAGAGATGCAGGGATGGTTCAACATAAACAAACCCATAAATACACCATATAAATTGACCAAAGGACAACAATCACATGATCATCTCAATACATGCAGAAAAAGGCATTTAACAACATTCAACATTCCTTCACGGTAAAAGTCCTAAAGAAACTGGGAATAGAAGGAACATATATCTACAACAAAGGCTGTTTATAACAAACTGATAGCCAACATAATCATAAATGGGGAAAAACTTGAAGCTTTCCACTAAATTCAGGAACAAGACAAGGGTGTCCACTGTCCCCACTTTTACTTAACATACTACTGGAAGTCTTAAGCAACTCATGGTCTAACCTACATAGCAGCAAATAACCTGTTGTGATGCTCACAAAAGTGCAATAGTGGCACACAGCCATGGTGGGAACCAACTGCTCTTTATTTGGCTAACTGATCCCTTCAATGGTACAGGAGCTGGGAAACAAGTCAGAGCCATATGCAAACATGAGTCCGCTCTCCATTATCAAGCAACCACCAATCATGGGCTACAAGCGGGCCTACACTTATTAAATTCTCTATTAAAAAAATAAGGATTATCCCATTTTTTCTGGAGCTAACATTACTCTCCATTGGAGAATCTGCTTCTCTTTTTCAGATAGACACAGATCCTAAGGAGAGAACCACCCCATCACACCTCATAAGGGCCCCAGCTAAAACCAAGAACAATGGGCTAAACAAGCAAGGGTGCTGTTTTCTTGGTACCGGGTACCAGCACAAGGGTTTAGGAGATCAACACAGAGAAAAATCAACTCCTACCATATCAGAGATCCAGAGACCCAGAGGCCCCCAACACCTTGTCACTGAAGCAGACCAAAAATGAACTCAACATGGCCCAGGGAAATTTTGCGGAAGAATGGCGGAAAGAATGTCAGAGCCACATGTTGGGTCATGATATGCAGAGACATTTCTCCTACCCGTAACTGTGGGCTAACTCCACAATGCATGACCCATATACATCAACAAAGAGGGGCCAAGGGGAGGGGGTAGGTCATGGATGAACCTAACAATGGTACCAACTTGACTGTACTCACTGAGTACAAAACTATTTAATAAAAAAATTAATAAATAAAAAATAAAAATAATTAACTCTCTGAAAACCAATAAAACATTTAATTAAATGATAAAAGAAAGAAATAAGGCAAGAGACACACATAAAAAGAAAACTTGGAAAGCAAGAGATTAAATTGGATCCAAATTAGATTAAATTTGAACAAAATGGATCAAAGACTTTAATATTAGACCTGAAACTGGTAGAGAAAAAAGTAGGGAAACCTGTCAGCATATTGGCATAGGCAATTACTTTCCAAATATAACCTCAGTTGCTCAGGAAATATAACCAATAATCAACCACTGGGACCTCATGAAATTAAAAAGCTTTTATATAGCAAAGGACACCGTGAATAGAGCAAAGAGGAAACCTATAGAATGGGAGAAAATCTTTGCCAGCTATATATCTGACAAAGGACAAAGAACTCAAAAGACTAAATATTAAGAAATCAAACAATGGATTATGGAACTAACCAATACAGATGGCATATAAACATCTAAAAATTGTTCTACATCCTTAGCCATCAGGGAAATGCAAATTAAAACTACTTTGAGATTCTATCTCACTCCTGTCAGATTGACTATTATCAAGAAAACAAATGACAATAAATGCTGGTGAGGATGTAGTAAAAGAGGAACTTTTCTACACTACTGGTGGGAATATAATCTCTGGTACAGTCACTGTGGAAATCAGTGTGGAGGTTTCTGAGATAGCTAAAAATAGATTTACCATATGATCCAGCTATTTCACTCCTATGCATATATCATAAGGACTCAGTGCACTACCTTACAGATACTTGCACATCCATGTTTATTGCTGCTGTATTCACAATAGCTAGGAAATGGAACCAGCCTAGATGTCCCTCAACTGATGAGTGGATAATGAAGATGTGGCACATTTATACAACAGAGTTCTATTTAAGAGTAAAGAAAAATGAAATTCGCAGGAAATTGATGGATCTGGACAGGATTAACTCTATAAATAAATAACCACAATTAAAAAAAAATACAGTGTGAAAGTTACTAAAATAGAGTTAATCCATTCCCTCTCAAGCCTACAATATTTTCAAATGTACACCTATTTTAGCAAGATGTTCTTAAAATAAAAAAGTCTGTTACACTTCCATTAAAGACAGATAGAGGGGACTGGCGAGATGGCTCCGTAGGTGAGAGCACTCGCTATACAAGCATGAGGGCCTGAGAAATTTTGAGTTTGATTCCCAGCACCCACATAAAAATCCAGGCATGGCCATACATGCCCATAAGCCTTGTCCTGTGGTGGGTGGAGATAGGGGAATTGCTGAGATTTGCTGGTATAGGAAGTAGTCTGAACAAAAATGGAAGATCTAGGTTCACAGAGTGACTAGATCTTAAGGAAACTATACAGAGGAGGGATAGAAGGGGATAGCTGACATTTTCCTCCAGCTTTCACTTGAATGTACACAGGGTTGTATATATCTGTACACATATGAACACATCTGTGTACATGTGCATATGCACTGTATATCCAAACCCCATACCCACTGCACATACTCTAAACACACATGCCAAAAATGACAACCTGAAGATCATCACATAGAAATAGATAGATGTTTGGGTTAATAAATGTTGGACATGTATTAGAGTCCCTATATTATTTCTCATGAATATTGGTACAAGCAATAACATAACACAATAATCCATTTACTAGTAAATACTCATGTAAGCATGCTATACTATAAATCCAAAAATTGGAAATTATTTTGATGAATATTAGTAACTGAAAAACAGATCCTACTGGAAAACAAACAGAATACATTTCTATATATTCAGCACATACATACACACAACATGGAACATTCTCTTCTGTTTAGTCTTACCTAATACTCATGGGAATCTAATGCTAGAATCCTTTCTTCTAGGTTTCTGTGGTGGTTTGATTCAGGTGTCCCCCATAAACTTAGGTGTTCTGAATGCTAGGTTCCCAGCTGATGGATATTTGGGAATTAAGGACTCCTGGAGGGAGTGTATTGCTGGGAGTGGGCTTATGGGCTTTATAGCCAGTTTCCCCTTGCCAGTGTTTGGCACACCCTCCTGTTTCTGTGGTCCACCTTATGTTGGCCAGGGGGTGATGTCCACCCTCTGCTCATGCCATCGTTTTCCCCTGCCATCGTGGAGCTTCCCCTCGAGCCTGTAAGCCAAAATAAATCTCTTTTTCCCAGAAGCTGCTCTTGGTTGGGTGATTTCTAACGGCAATGCGAACCAGACTGCAACAGTTTCTAAATTTCATTTTCTGCACATTCCAAGAATTATTCTTTCTTCCTTTCTACATTGATTGGCCTTTGATTATAGACTCAATAGACTGCAGAAACCCACTAATCTGTGTTGGGTGAGAAGATATGTGTGAAGTGCTTGATATGCCTGGTGAACCCCAAAATGCTAATCAAACTTTTCCCTCAGACCCTACTTGTATAGATGAAGACAGAGAGGTTCATGGATAAACAGTGATTTTGCCTGATGTACCAAGCAAGAGCCAGGGCCAGCTTCTAAGTCTTCTGGCCCCTATCCAGCATCCTTATCAGACACCATGTAGAAGAATTAAGTGAAGAGATTACTGATCATGTTACCCATGGTTTGTGAACAATGGAAGCATGAATTCTGACTAGAGGTTTTACAAATTCCATTTAACCTCAAAACTTGCAAATTTATGCCACACAAGCTTGTAACTTGCCAGTCAACATAAATAGCTTCCAAAGCTCATTTGTGCAAGACAACTGATTGCTCTAAGCACACTCTGACTGTTGTCAGCAAGTACCATGTTAACAGTCTAGTAACCTGAAAAGTGTAGAATTGAGTGGCAATAATTAAATAAACTCATATATTCTTTCTTATTAATAACAGTACAAGGATTAACCTATTGATGAGTTCATATTGAATGGGCAGTTAGTAGGTGGGACCTTGTTGGAGGATGTGGGTCACTGGGGGCTTGCCTTTGAGGGATATATCTTGTCCCTGGTCTCTTCCTGTCTTTCTTTGTACTTTTCCCCCACCACAACTCATGGCCACCATGAAGCAAGCAGCTTTGCTTATGCCCTTCCTGCCAGGATATCCTGCCTCATCAGGAATGCCACAGTAATGGGCAAAGCATATATGAACTAAAACTTCTGAAATGGAACCAAAATAAATCCTATTTTTAAAATTGTTTCTCTCAAGTATTTTGTCACAGCAACAAAAATCTAACACATCTTCACTTTTTTACATGTTGAGAAGTATCATGCAAACAGCAGTAATAATGTATCTAAACATCGCCACCTGGGTTTACAGGAGGAAAGAAGCCTTCTCATAGATCATCTTCTACTGCTGTCTTATAGTATATGAAACCCCCTCATGGCTTTTCAAAACTGAATACTGATCATTAATATCCTTTTACTTTAGGCTTCAATATGAATATCAATTTATTTTCCTTTTTGTTCAAGTAAAATTTTTTAGCCATGACCTGTCTTGGTGTAAGATATTTGTAATCTGGGGTCTGAGGAGATGAGTCAGTATGTAAGAGTGCCTGCTGCATAAGCAGGAGGACCTGAGTTAGATTTCCAGCAACCATGTAAAAAACTGGGCATGGCCAGACATGTCTGTAGCCCCAGCATAGGGTGGAGGTAGAGATGGTAGGATTGCTGGGGCTCTCTGGCCAGCTTTTTCAGCCCCCAAATTACTGGCACTCCAGGTTCACCTAGAGACTCTGTTCTAAGGCAAAAAGGTGGGAGTGATAAAGAGGGCACCCAATATCCTCCTCAGGAGAGCACACACATCTGAATACATACTCATACATATATCACACTATAAACATACTCAAACACACACACACACACATACACACACACACACATGAGGTGTGTAATCTGAAGGTAGCCACTAAGTGTTTTAAGACCACTCACACAATCTGTGTTAATTAAAAACTTTCCACCTTATAAAGGTATATACAACTAAATGTCAATTCACAGACACAATGGGAAATTTTTCTTTAGTTACTTTGTGCCTTGCTTTTTCTGTGCCTGCTGGTTCTTGCCTTGCTTATCCCTTCTCCAGAAAGGTTTACAGATTTCTGAGATCATCCAGGTGTGGTTCACAGGTTCCGTCCTGTATTGATGTGAGTAAGCCATAGTGGACAATGCTTCTACATGACATGTTACCTAGGGCGCTGTACTTTGCATTCCTTCTCCAACTTTGCATGAGCTTGTGTTCCAGTAACTTCTTAAACTCAGTGTATATTAAACATAAAAGATTTCTGGGACTTCTGGTAGCTATTCAGCTATATTGTTCAAAATATCCCAACCTTCATTTCATTAGGGAGAAAGATTCTTGGATCTTCACTTTCTTGTATCTGCTTACATTTCTTCTACACTGAGAATGATCAGGAAAATAGTAGCAACAATTTCTCCCAAGGGCAGACAGTTTTCATAGCAGATATTTTAATTGTGAAATTGAGTTGATTCTTCATTTTTCTGTAATGGGGTACTTGGGGTCCTGGAAAATCCTTGAACCCCAACCCCTAGGTTTGTTTTTAATTTTAATCAAATAATTGAATAAGACCAAGAAGGATAATTATTATATTTATTGAGGGAAGTACAGAGCCAAGGAAAGGCACCCATATGGCTAGAGAAGGAACATGGAAGGCCTAGAAAGACAATGGAAAGAAAAGGGAGCTGGAGGGGATAAAGAATTCATGTGGACAGTAAAATCTAGGATGCTTTCCCCTCAGCTCAGCCTGGCTGGGCTCAGCTGAAGGAAAAATTCACCCACAGCTGGAAGTTCCAAGTTGTCAAAGAGCCTGCCCTCTCCTTGCAAAGGTATTCAAACCTTATAGTGGTGGGCTGTTTTCTGAGTCTGGTGAACAGTTGGTTGGTTAGGGCTAGGGGCAGTTTCAGGAAGAGGTTAGCCTTGACTCCAAGTTCCAGGAGCTGAACTTGAGCAATCACAATGTTCAAATCCTATGAAAGACCTCCCTCCCAGGAGGGGTGTTGGTTGTTTGTGGAAAAACAGGTCTAGGAAACTAGATAAGAGATTAGAAGTCAGGTCATCTTTTTTTTCCTTAAATATTTTTATTTATTTATTTACTTGATGGGGGAGATGGTTGTGCCAGGGCCTTCAGACAGTGCAAATGAACTCCAGACTCTTGTGTCACATTGTGCATCTGGCTTTATGTGGGTATGAGGGAATAGAACTTGGGTCCTTTGGCTTTGCAGACAAGTGCCTTAACCACTAAGCCATCTCCCAGGCCCAGAGCATCTTTGATTTGTAGCAAGTACAAACTTTCCTGCCTTTTTCACTTTCAGGGGTCCAGTCACCCTAACTGTACTCCCTCTCACCTTCAATGAAAACTGAAAACCAAAGCTATAAGGGTTGATGTACATGGATTATCTGCTGGTATTATCAACATATACAGAGATATATACTAGTAGATAAAAAAGCTAGAAGGTATGTAGGATATATATCACTGGTGTGGTTAGCATGGAAGCTTTTACATTTGTTCTGAGAAAATATTAGCAATAAATCCTGAGTGTGACTCAGAATTGGGGGTAGACTCCACAGTTATTGTTCCAGGTTTCCCTGGAAAACCATTAAATTTTCTCACTTCTAGGAGCATGCCATTTCTCCTGAACCACGAGTTGGGTGGGTACATAATTCATTAAAACTGATGAGGGTTTAGATGCATATTTGATGAAGTATGCTGTGGGTAAAATAACATTCCTTCTCTGTGGAAATGTTAAGCTAAGTCTTGAAGCATCATGCCTCCCAATACACGAAGAGCTTTGAACTGTGTGTGTATAAAATGAAAGGGTGAGACCCATAAATGCTCAGAGAGGACCAGAGGAGAGAGAGGAGAGAGGGAGACCCATCAGTGCTCAGGGAGGACCAGAGGAGAGAGAGGAGAGAGGGAGACCCATCAGTGCTCAGGGAGGACCAGAGGAGAGAGAGGAGAGAGGGAGACCCATCAGTGCTCAGGGAGGACCAGAGGAGAGAGAGGAGAGAGGGAGAGCCATCAACTTTCAGGAACAACCACAGGAATGGGAAGGCCAGAGATAACCCTGCTGTCAATTAGCCCATCCCAGCCTGAGGAAGTAATTTAAAAACTCCTCCTTCCATTTTGTGACTTTGTTTTGAGGTTCTCCTCACTACTATGATTTGTTAATCCTCCTTCATTGCTTAAGCTTATTTACACTTTTTGTTTTGTTTTGTTTTGTTTTACTTTCTGAGGTAGGGTCTCACTCTAGTTCAGACCGACCTGGAATTCACTACGTAGTATCAGGGTGGTCTCAAACTCACAGTGATGCTCTGACCTCTGTCTCCTGAGTGCTGGGATTAAAAGCATGTACCACCACGCCTGGCTCTACACTTGGTTTTTGTCTTCTAGAACCAAGGTGAGACAGAGCTTACAACTTAGCGTATGAGCAGTGCTTCTGTGAAAAGCTGGTAAGAATACAGAAAGGGAAAAATGACTTTTTTTAATCAAATGCTAACAAGAGAGGAGGTTGGAGTCCTGACCAATTCCTCCATTGGCATATAGCTCTAACAAGAGGCTGCCCTTTATACCTGCTTCCATTTCTGTCTCCCCACATGAGGCACAGAGTCTATGGCTAACATGGAATGTTGTTACTTATGTATTATCAGAGTCCAGTATGACTAAGTATACAGCAGATGTTGAGGATGTGAAGAATACACCAGATATGAGGGAGGAGGGAAAGAAAGAGGCTGCTGGGGCTACTTTTCAATAATTCTAGCTCATCTTTGGCATTGTAATTTATCAAAGAGCATTTCATATTATACTTCACCATAGTTAGCACTTTTTACTTTTTAGATTTGATTTAGTTCCTTTATAAAATTTGTGTTTAATGTGTTTTTCTCTGCATGACATCTCATTTTGCATTTCTCTATCATTAATGGCCTCTTCTCAATTTAGGAGCAGCAGAATATTTCAATTCTAAAATCCACATTTTTTTCTCTTTGTAATTACAGGAAATGTTCATAATAGCAGGGCTAAATCATAACTCCCTTCTAAATGAAACCATTGAATTATCTACTGGATTGGCATACAGTCTACCATTGTCTAGTGGTCTAGAATAGTTCATCAGATAAGAGGGCTTGGCACTAAGAGGAGATGGATTCTGTTAATCAGCTGGGTTTAATTAGCAGCAGAACCGGAAGCTATGAGGTATACCACTAAGGGCCCATGGAATTTCTAACTCCTAATCCAGCTGTCTGACTTGGTTTCTATCATTTGGTAGCAATATTAAGCCAGGTACCAAGAAAAGCTATTTGGCAACAGAGACAAGTGAGTCCAACAGTAGAGTCAACAGGGAAGCATTTTTTTTCTTCTAAATATGCTCAGCTGTAATACTTATTTATTTTTATTTATTTATTTATTTGGAAACCAGGGCTCATGTGTCGCAGGCTGGTCTCAAACTTACTATGTAGTCAAAGACGACCTTGCACTTCCCTTTCTCTTACCGGTTTCTCCCTGATGCTGGGATTACAGGATACATGTGCCACTAGGCCTGGTTAATATAAAGCTGGAGATAGAGCCGTGGCTTCATGCTTGTTAGGGAAGTACTCTATCAACTGATTTCCAGCTTCAGCTCCAGCTCACCTATAACATTTTGGTGGTAATCAATTTGCATGCATATTAAGGTGTTTGTGTAAGAGGAATACATTCAGTCCTGCCCCTGAAACTATTCTGAGATAGCAGAGTCAGAGGAAGAAATGGATTAACAATCTATGAACAAAATAAGCTCTGCCTGTTGATCTATTTCTCTCCTCCCTGCATAATGTCAAAAACTCCTACGTGGAGGGACTGTTTGGATATGAGCTAGAAAATACAGTACATGTGAATTAAAGGAAAGCTGTGTGGAACACTGCAAAAATAAGTTTGGCATTGACACACATGAGTAAATACAGGAAAAGGCTAAGGTAAGCAAAGAAATAGTTATAGGACTACTAATTCTGAAAAAAAAAAGTTGTTTTGAAATACATGGCAGGTTACAAAATCACACAAAAAATTTCTGGGGTATTCTAGTCAATGATAGATTTAAAAGGTAACCTGTTATGGAAAGACAGAATGTTAGGTATAATTCCTCCTGAACCCAATCAAAACCTTACTGCTTTTTTAGTATATACTCTGTAAGACTCTTCCTTTAGAATTAGCTATATGTTGAAACCCCTCCTCTCTAAGCAGTTCTGAGAAGACTTCAATGTTAAGGATTTGTCCCTTAACTGATTGTGCTCTGGGAGGTATCAGGATAAGTTCTTCTTAGCAAAACCATTCTCTTTCTCCACTTTCCTGTTTTCATCCAGGAATATCACACTTCTCTCAGACATTAGAAAGGGGGAGCTTTAAAAAATCCTACAAGTGAGTAAGAATATACTGTATTTGTCTTTCATACCTGACTTTTTTCACTTATTGCACCATCTTCTAGATTCATCCATATTGTGGGATTTCATTCACTTTTACTATTGAATAGTAGTATTCCAAGGCCCATGTGTTGAAAGATTGGCTCCCCAGTTTATGACACTACAAGAAGTCTACATGGTTTGGAGGATAAAGTACATGCTAAACAAGAATGAGTTCAGAATCCCGGATTCAGAGTCACAGCATCCACATGAAAGTTGGAAACTGTGGTAGGTGTTTGTAATCCCAGCCTCACCTATTGGTAGGAAGAGAAGCAGAGACAGGACAATCTGCTGGAAGCTTGGGGAACAGTTAGCTTTACAAAAGCAGTGGAGAACAGTGTGAAGCCCTGCCTCAAGGAGGGTGGAGGGTGAGGACCAACACTCAAAAGTTGTTCTCAGACCTCCATATGCACACCATGGCTCATACATACCTGCATGACCATGTGTGTACACATCACATATACATATACATCATGGCTCATGCATATCTACATGTAAATGTGCACACACATCACACACACAAATACATACCATGACTCATGCATACCTGCATGTATATACATGTGTGCACATGTCACACAAACATATACACATCATGATTCATGTGTTCCTGCATATACATGTGTACATACATCATACATACACACACCAAAAAAAGAGGTAGTATGTTTTAGAAAAGAAGCCTCATATGAAAAATGTCCCATGGGTTTGTCTTTGAAGGACATATTGGGATCTTATGCTCCACCCCCACATCTCTTTTCGTTTTTGCTACTTGCATGAGGGGAGTTGCTTACTGTGAACAGGGCCTCATGACAGGTACCTGAAAACTTTCAAAATCAGATCAAAATAATTTAAAGTTGATTATTTCTGATATCTTGTATATTAATAGAAAGCTGACTCATAGATCCATTGTGCATGTCTACTATGTTTTGCTTACCCATTCATCTACATGCTTTCCAGTGAAGTTCATTTCATGCCTTGGCCACCATGAATAGTGTTATAGTAGCTGGAGTGAAAGGAGAATGGGGAGCTATCATTCAGGGGATGCATAACTACAGTTTGAGAGAAAAAAGTGATTTCAAGAGATCTATTGCGTAGCATGGTGACTTTAATGGTGATATGTTATATTTTTGAAATATGTAAAGTAGATGCTATGTGCTATCACATAGCAAAATAGTAATGCACTTGGTAATTCCTAGATTTAACCACTCCACAATGTATGCATCCTTTAGAAAGTCATGTTGTATATGATAGATAAATGTTACTTGTAATCCCCCCCAAAACAATGACTGCTGCTCTCACAACTCATAACCCACAACTCCATGTTGAATACCATGTTGGAAAACTAAGTGGGGCCCTCAGTGGAATAGAGGCAGGGAGGAGAGGAATGATGGTAACAACCTTTGATGTATCCATACAAATAAAAAATAAAACATAAATAATAAAAAGTGGTTCTCATTTCAAACTTAAAAATATGCATGTTATCTGTCAACATAAAAGTGTTGGAAGGAAATACTATCCTTTTACATCCACATTTATATTCCTACTGGCTGCTTCTCGAGGGAGAAGCAAGAACTTGACTCATGGGAGAGTCCTCTCGAAGCCAAGATTGTGGATCCAGGTCTGTGCTGGGCTAGGAGAGGTGGGCCTCCAGCTAGACAGCTAGCTTTCTGTCTCTGGGAGATGTGCACCACCTCCTTGGCACCTATGGAGGCTTAAATGTAAAATGTTTCCTATAGCCGACGTGGTGGTGCACACCTTTGATCCCAGCACTCGGGAGGCAGAGGTAGGATAATCGCCTTGAGTTTGAGGCCACCCTGAGACTACAGAGTGAATTCCAGGTCAGCCTGGACTAAAGTGAGACCCTGCCTCAAAAACCAAAAGCAAAATATGTTTCCTATAGCCTCAGTGTTTGAGTACTTAATTCCCAGCTATGGCACTGTTATGGAAGGTTGTAGAACCTTTAGGAGGTGGAACCTTGCTGGGGAGTGTCTCACTGGGGGTGGGCTTTGATCAGTTCATCCCCAGTTGGTCCTGTTCTTTTGTTACCTCTTCCCTGTGGAGGTGATGATGCCTATGTGCTCCTCTTTCTTCCACCATGATGAAACTTCCCCTCAAAACTGAAAATAAGCCCTTTCCTTTCTTAAGCTGTTTCTGGTCAGGTATCTTGTCACAGTAACAATTAGCACCCAGCCAGTAAGCTTGTCAGAGCAGTTCTAGCGGCTCAGCTTGTTTCGAGATGGGGAATGCAGTTCATAGGAGAAGGAACAGGAAACTATCCGGTCTTGGGTCCTAGTGGCCCAAGTTCTACTTTTAATGTAGCAGACACTGATTCCTCTGATGCCCCTGTATCTCCATATTAGTTTAGACTTCTAAAGGTGACATCACATTACATGTCTCCTCATGCTCTACTTTCCATATTGATTATTTTCCAGTTTTCTAATTGTGACCCACAGTTTAATGCATCATTGTACCAGTATTTCATCCTGGAGTATATGGATAGATGAAGAGATAAACTGATGCATCATTTGATATGTATACAAATTCATGCTGTCTTGATAAGTAATTATATTACATATCTCTGTCATAAAACCAAATTTATGATCATGAGGCTGCTATGTAAAAAATGAAATCTCAAGATCTCATTTATTAAAGTTTGTGATAATAATTTTAAAGAAGTTTATGGTTTTAAAAAAGATATCCTTATATACCTCTCAGCACTCAGGATAACCCAGGGAAGGAGAGAATATTATTATCCTACTTTTCAATTACCCAAAGGGCAATGGGATCTGTCCAACTCTGAACACTAGATGGTAACTCATTTGCACAGATCTGCTCACATTCTCTGACTTGAGTCTGTTTTCTCTGTGCCCCACACTCTATAGAATGACCGTCATACCCCCTCCTTCTGTTTAATTTTATCACAGTGGTGATTTGATTCAGGTGTCCCCCATAAACTTAGGTGTTCTGAATGCTAGGTTCCCAACTCATGGAGATTTGGGAATTAATGCCTCCACAACATAGGGTATTGCTGGGGGTGGGCTTATGGGTGATAGCCAGCTCCCCTTTACCAGTGTTTGGCATACTCTCCTGTTGTTATGGTCCACCTTATGTTGACCAGGGGGTGATGTCCACTCTCTTCTCATGCTATCATTTTCCCCTGCCATCACGGAGCTTCCCCTCAAGTCTGTAAGTAAAAAATAAACCTTTTTTTCCCCACAAGCTGCTCTTGGTCGGGTGATTTCTGCCAGTAATGCAAACCTGACGGCAACAATCACTATGGAAATAGAACAAGTTTGAAATGACATGGCTTTCTGAAGGAGGTGATTCAGCAAAGCAAGAACAATGTAGCTGACCAGATATCCTGTAGTCCTGTCTATATACCACCACTCAATGCCACCATGCTGTTTTAAGCCCTTAAACACGGGTTTGACATGCTTCAAGTTTATACCTTGGAGTTTTATGTACTGGGAGCTGGGTCCCTGGGGTCTTGTTAGCTGTTGAGGTGGGAGAAGATGACTTGGTTATGGAAGCACTGACCTTGAAATGGACAGATGTTGATCTCACAGAGTGAGGCACTGGCCTCAGAATGGAGTGGACCAGTTCTCAAGAGCATGGGTTGTTATAAAACACCCAGTACTCTTTTGATTCTGTCCTTCTGTTACCATTCTCATCTTGTGATGTTTTGTGTATTCATAAAGGTACACACATGCTCCCACATTATGATGACCTCCATCTTGAGGCCCTCAGTAAAGCTGAGTAGTCACTTGAACCCCTCGAGCTGTGAGTTAAATAAATCTCCCTTCTATACAATAATCAGCCTCAAGTATTTTTTGTAGCAGCATAAAACACACTAACACAAATGTGTTATCTAATTTAATCTGCACAGTGGGACAAGAGATAGACATTAGCACTATGTGCACTTTACAGATGGAGAATTGAGGCACAGATTTACTATGTACACCTCCTGAGTGGTACAGCAAGGACAGTTTGGTGTATAATACTATAAGACAAGAAAATGCAATAAATCTTATTTACAAGGGTAACATATATCAAAATAGGTCTTGAAGAGAAAGAGGAAAACAGCCTTAGAGCATGTGTGATGATTAGAGAAAAGGGACAGGGCAAAAGAAGAAAACATGGAAACAAGAGCAGCTGCCATGGACATGCCAATAGATGCCACAGCCATTCCTGGCCAAGAAGCTCACCCCTCGCCCAGCAGGGATTAGGTGAATAAACTCACACTTACTCATGGGCATGCAATTTACTCTTTTTTAAAAAAATTTTTCTTGTTACTTTCATTTATTTGAGAGTGACAGACAGAGTGAGAAAGGCAGAGAGAGAGAGAGAGAGAGAGAGAATGGGTGTGCCAGGGCTTCCAGCCCTGCAAACGAACTCCAGATGCGTGCACCCCTTGTGCATCTGGCTAACGTGGGTCCTGGGGAATCGAGCCTCGAACTGGGGTCCTTCACAGGCAAGGGCTTAACCGCTAAGCCATCTCTCCAGCCCCCATTTACTCTTTTGTTTGAGATAGTATATTATTTAAATCAAAGTAGCAGCCAGGTATCGTGGTGCATGCCTTTAATTCCAGCACTTGGGAGGCAGAGGTAGGAGGATTGCCATGAGTTTGAGGCTGCCCTGAGACTACAAAGTGAATTCAGGTCAGACTGGGCTACAAAGAGACCCTACCTCAAAAAATAAAAACAAAACCAAAAAGAAATAAAGAAACTAATCAAAGTAGAATGTTACACCTTCAATGCAGTGTGTTTAATATGCAAAACAACCTCAATTTCATGTAATAAGGAGGGATGCAAAGTACCTTTTTGTAGAGTGTTTCCAGCTCTGCCTTGTTGCTCAGCTCCTGCGTGAACTGGGGCGGCCTCGAGGGAGATGGCTTGATGGGGCTGGGCAGAGCCAGGACTCTGCCATCATCTCCAAACCACTTCCTTCCCTGTGAGGCAGCAGAGGGAGGACCATACTCCTTTGCATTTGCACAGAAAACAGTTTAAAAACAGTGTTTGAAGAAAATGTCTGTGTCAACGTATATATTTCATGTGTCTCCTCATGCTCTAAAAGAGCATGAAAAGTTTCTGTTTTCATGAAATTGAATCTTTACTAACACCCTCTCTAATTAACTTATGATACAGTCCCTGACTCTCCTAAAGGGATAAAAATTTAAATGAATGCTTAATAAAAATTTTATGTTCTCTTCATTAAAAATTTAAGGGAAAATATATAGGAGAAAAACTTGAAAGTGAGAACATTCTTTATATTTGAGCAATTCTGCAACTTCTTCCACTGGCAGAGGATGTGCTCTGAGATGCAAAAAGGTGGTGTGGGTTGGGAATCGCTAAGAGTGCTGAGAAACAAAGGTGGAAACCAAAACCCATATGAAAAAGAAGCACCTCCTGTCTACAAACTCTACAGAGGAGCAGTCCCATGGATGGTGAAGGGGCCTACTCACGGACTCCTGCATCAGCAGTCTGTTCTCCATGATGTTCTGATTGTTGCGTGCCACCTCAGGTCTTGCCCCAATATACAGACCTTCATCTTCCAAGAATCTAGGCTGCACATTCTCAGGAAGCTTTTTATAGGTTGGCACTAGGGAGTTCACAAATACATAAAACACTAATGTTAGGCTCAAACTTCAAACTCCTATTTGGGGAATTAAAACAAGCACCAGGGATTTCACTTATGAAAACTATACATTTTCTCTATTAATTTCTAGAAGCAGAACTGAAGAAAAGATGAATGTGTTCATTTGAAATATTATGTTTAGATTCATGTCAATAGGAGATAACACCTGAATAATTCAGCATGTAGCTCAACAGTGGGTCACACTGACATTCTTATTATGTCATATTCAAAGCAGCAGGCTTGAGTAACATGTACCTATGTACCTGTTTTTATAGCTCTTTAGCCAAGCAAACTCAGGCTCAAAAGTTCTTTGAACTCTTTGCTTCTGTACTAGCAATAGTTTTTATTTCACTGGGTTCCTGGGAGAATGAGATGAAGTAAAGTATGAGGAAATGTTTTGTAAATTAAAAGGTTTGAGGTCTTGGCATGCAGCTCAGGGTAGAGCACTTGTTTAGCCTGCACAAGACCCTGTGAGGATTAACTCAATTACTTGTGCACTTTTTTTTCAATCATGGAACAAGCCCTCACTGGGAACCTTCTAATACTAAGTACCCATGAGATCCTGAGGACACTGCTGTCTGATTCCACTGGGGTGCCCGCAAGGTGTGAAGAGACACACAGGTGATAGGAAGAGAGGCATGATCATGAGATAAAAGAGAGGCTTTTATTGGGAGGTGATGCACTGAGGGAGGGCTGAGAAAGAATCAGTGATGTTGAGAAGAGTGGATTTCCCAAGAAAAGAACACAGGTGGTGATGGCCACACAGTGAGATTTCAGTCAGTTGCATATTGTATATGGTGGTGGTCCCATGAGGTGACACCAGCACTGAGAGTCTTCTAACACCTGCTGGTGCTGTACTTATCACTGTTACAGCTGCCTACAGCATCCGCAATGTGACCTGCTCTGTGAGTTTCTACCTAGGAGCCATGGGCTGTATCATACAGCATAGGTGTGTAGGAGGCTGTGCCTCTTAGGTTTCCATAGATTGTTCACAGAGTGACAAAATCATCTAGTGACATATTCCTTAGAATGTGTCCCTACTCTCAGACAAGACGTAAGTGTATGGAACACAAGGCATGTTGGGGAAACAAAGAATCTTTTCAGAATGCTGCAGTGTGTCAAGGGCGGTGGGAGAGAGAGCTCTGCTGAGGAGGAGACTTTCCAGGCTATGAAGCCCACAGCAGTCAAGCAGACTAAAGAAGATATGGCCAAAGCCAGGACAGGATAGCCTGGGGCCAGGGTGTAATCTGAGGATTATTGTTTTCAGGCTTATAATTTTCTCACTCTGACTGACAGTAAATACTTGACCATGTTGCCTTGCCTGTGGTCATTTGGACAATACATTCTCTCTCTCTCTCCATATATATATGTATATATATTGCCTTCTGCCCTATAACCAGTAATGCCAGTATATCTAGAAAATTCTCCTCTGGTCCCCAGAAAACATGGAGCAAGCTCATGCTTCATCTGCATTCACAAAGTTAGACACTGCTCAGCACTAATCTAGTGGTTTCTAAATTTTTTCATTATGACAGTTTTGGTTGCTCACCTAATATATGTATGCTTATTAATTGCACGTCTCTAACATTGAATTTGGAAAGGTTATAAGTAAATATAAGAAATCTGGATCTGCTTTTCTTGTATCCCTGACATAGAGATGTTTTCCTGTAGAAGTCACTGCTATCAACAACAGCAACCAAGGCAAAAGCTCTGAGATTTCATTACCTGTATATGTCAGCCACAATACTAGGTCATTCACCCATATTATTTCCTCAGGGCTCACAATCAAAATAAAGTCACTGTTTAGATCGTCTGGGAATAAAGGAACTTGCTGGAGGGTGAGGCTGAAATCTAGGAAGGGGGAGCTGGGTCAGTCTGGCTCTCCCACTATGCCTGGCCATAGCGCTGCCTCCTCACCAGGCTGTCCCTTGAGATTGGAGCAGGGGTGTGTCGGGTCAGGTCTTAGGTGCAACCAGAGTTCACTGCCCCTCTGCAAGGCCCCTGCCAATCCCTCTACTTCTGACCCTGGGTGCACCCATCCCCTGGGAAGGTTATTATGGTCTAATCTATGTCCCAGCTCAGGGGGTGCTCCAGGGAGAAGCCTGACAGTGAGTCCTCCGAGGAAAAGCGTGCATCACAATCTGCTTCTTGCCAGAAGCTGCTGACAGTGCATTTCTCCACACCCCGAGAAACTCCACTGTGCACATGAGCTGGGTGTGTCTCCTTAGGCCACTTAGAGCAGACAGCTGCCTCCATCACTTATTAGAATCAGTCATGGGCTATTGCCCTAACTTCCTGGGCTTCCACTTCCTCACGTATAACAGGCATGGGAAGGAAGGCTGTCCACCTCCCTGGTGCAGGCTCAGCTGGCCTGTGCATGTCATGCTCTTGGGACAGCACCTGGTGAGGAGCATGGGGACAGGGCTCATAAAGTCATACTCCAAGCATTTATTTGTAGCCGCTGCTTATTTCAGAAGGAAACGTAGGATGTTTGACAAATTCCAATTCTTTGAACATAGGTTATTTAAATGGCCTTTCAGGAAGGAAATGAGGGTTCCTGATTTGACATTAATCATAACTTTGACAGAATGTGCTTGTCCAGTGGGAAATCCATCTCCAAGAGGCTATCAATAAATATGTCTATTCTCTTCTTTCCCCACCTGACAGGAAGCAAGAGAAAGTAAGGAAGACCCCGGCCTTTGGCATCCTGAAGGGGCTCTATCACAGGACTCTGTGCATGGTCATCTCATGGGTTCACCCTTAGAAGTGTGTTTGAGATGCCCCAGGCACTGTCAGAGGAAAAGGGTAAAAGGAGGCCAGGCCAGAAAGAAGGCCAAGGAGCCAGTGACAGGTGTGTTTACCAGGTGCTGCCAACCTCTGAATCCTGACCACTGCCTCAGGGTGAGACCTCACCTAGCCCAAATCTCAGGGTCTCATACTCTCTTCCCCCAGACTTGGCACAGACTTGATGCATGGGTTCCCATAGCATGTTCTTCTTTCTTTTGCTATTGTGTTAGTAAGTGTTGGATTTTTCTCCATCTTTAATATTTTTCTTGAAGAAGACATTTCTTCATTATTAAATTAGAATAGAAACTTGAGCCAGCTCTGGAAAAGGCCCATCTTTATATGTTAGCCATATTTCACCTGCAGGAGACAAAGATGTCCAAGATGAGCAAGGAAATGAAAAACAAGAGTGAGTACCTGTCAGCCGGCTGGGTACGAAGAGGACTTCTTTTTCCTTCTGCAGCCGAATGTGGGTGCTTTCGTACTCTGCTGCTCTGACTGTCACAAAGTTGTGGGCTGTGGGATCTAAGCCCAATAGGAAGTCCTCAGCATCCTTGCCATCTAGCAGCCCTTCCTCACCCTATGCAGAGTTGACAAAGCACACGACAAAGTCATGCCAAGATTCTTAGCTCACCTGGGAAAATAATTCCTGATCTTCAAACCACCAAACTTAATCAGTCCTACAGCAAAATGCTGTTTCCCTTTTTTTCTCTCCAGTGAAAGTGTAGAAGTAGGTCACTGTTCACAGTTTGGAAGTGCAGTTTTGCCGTTGCTTGTCAGTATTTACGCTGACAGTATTTAGGCTGATTTGGGAGCAGTAAGCAGGGCTGGGAGATGACTAGGTGATTAAAGATGCTTGAAGAGAAGCTTGAGGGCAAGCTGGGCCCTTTCCCATGGCAAACAGGAAAGACTGTAGAAAGCGCGGTGGAAGGAGAGGACTAGTACCCCAAAGTTGTCCTCTAACCTCCACATGTGCAGCATGGTGCATGTGTGAACACATAAACACACACACACACACACATACACACACACACACACACACACACACACATACACAATAACTTTTAAACAGAAGTGCTTAAACAAGTCAAATCATAATAAACCTGGCTGCCTTTGAAGATGCTTATTTAAATAAACTCATTTAAAGAACCCCAGCTCTTCACTTCCTCAGCATCTGCTCTTCTACCAGCTCCAGGGCACAGGCAACAAGCAGACAGGTGGTGGCCAAACCTACAGCTTTCAAGCCTCATGTGGCCTGGGATTTAACAGAACTTATCATCTTCTTATCTTTAGCTTTCTCTCCTGTAGCTTGGAAACATCAACACAATTTATCCCTGAGGACTTCGTGGGAAGGAAATTAAATGAGGAATGTAAAAATCCTAAGACAGTAGGTAAAACATGCCAAAGTACATTGATTTTGAGTGCTTTGAAACTCTCTCTCCTTTCTTCTTGCTCTTTACGTTGCGTATGTGTGTGGGAAGGAAAGAAGGGGATCTTGCTAGGGAGTCCAGACTGGCCTCTCCCCTTCTGTCTCAGCCTCTGACGTGCCAGGATTTACAGAGCGGTGCCAACTGGCTAAGCCTCATTTTCTATCGGTCTCTACTGTCTTTCTCTTGCTCCTTTTACAAAGTTATACCTGGCATCTATGATAAAATAGTAACTTTTTTTTTTTTTGAGGTAGGGTATCACTATTTTTTTTTATTTATTTGAGAGCGACAGACACAGAGAGAAAGACAGATAGAGGGAGAGAGAGAGAATGGGTGCGCCAGGGCTTCCAGCCTCTGCAAACGAACTCCAGACGCGTGTGCCCCCTTGTGCATCTGGCTAACGTGGGACCTGGGGAACCGAGCCTGGAACTGGGGTCCTTAGGCTTCACAGGCAAACGCTTAACCGCTAAGCCATCTCTCCAGCCCAAATAGTAACTTTTTATTATGGTGTTTTCAAACAAATTACACTTTCCCTCTCTTTTTCCCTGTCCCCCTTTCCCCTCATCTCCTTCCCTACCATAGCCTCCTTTCCATTGTCACACTCCATGTATGATAGTCCTCCCCGCCTTTCTCATACTTTCTAAAGATCCTATGGAGAGTTCATTTAGCTGAAGACAATTGGGGATAGCCTGTCTTTGCCTCCTAACATTTCCTCTGCAAATACACAGGGCAGTCAGAAGAGAAAAGTAAGTGTCCATGGAAACCAGGCTTTCGGTATAACTTGGAGGCAAAGTGTGGTGGTTTGATTCAGGTGTTCCCCCATAAACTTAGCTGTTCTGAACACTAGATTCCGAGCTGATGGAGATTTGGGAATTAACATCTCCTGGAGGCAGTACAGTGTTGGAGGTGGTCTTATGGGTGTTATAGCCAGTTTCCTCATGTCAGTATTTGGCACACTCTTACTGTTGCTATTGTCCACCTTATGTTGGCCAGGGGGTGATGCCCACCCTCAGCTCATGCCATCGTTTCCACCCGCCATTGTGGCACTTCCCCTCGAGTCTGTAAGCCAAGATAAACCTTTTTTCCCCACAAGCTGTTCTTGGTCCGGTATTTTCTGGCAGCAACCTGACTCCAACACAGAGTATGTAAAAAATATTTATGAAGAGAAAGGCGAGCAGTGGCATGCAGTCTGTCTGGCTCCTGTCCTGCCTGCCTCATGGGCTCAAAGGCAAATGGAGTTGAGGTGCAGAGTCGTCGAGAAAGCAGTGAAGGGGCTGCAGTGTTCTCACATTGCCTAGATACATTAATCACTCTGAGTACAAAACTACAGAGTGTCCGCAGAGCAGAGCATAGAAGAGGGAAAGCACACTTTTAGAAATAGCTTTCATGGAACTGAAAAGGCTAAAGAAGGAGGTAGGGGTATCTGGACATAAGAATCATGACTTCAGAAGACACCTGCAAATGGATATGTCGACCTCCTGAAGGTGGAGCAAACTTTTCCCTTTGACAGTACACTGCTCTCCCTAACTTCCTTCTGATTGTAAGATGTGATGGCACCTGACTCCTCCTCAAGTTCTGTCTCTCAGATCACTTACCTTGGGGACATGTCATGAGAACCCTCAGCGTTGTTATGGGGAGGCCCCTGTTGCAAGCAAGGCTGGATGAGCTGTGCCTCTGGACATCTCAGTCGTGGTGTATGGTCTGTAATCTTATGAGAGTGCTTGAGCCAGAACAAGCTGAGCATTGATGTGTAAAAATATACTAGGGAATCGGCTGAAACAGTACCAAACTTGTATAAACATATCAGAAACCATACTTCTGGGAGGCGTTTGTTAAGTCAAAGGAGATGATTACAGGTTGAACACAGAAGTATGTCAACCAAGCAACCTGTGGAATATTCTACTATGTTTTCCTTTTTTAAAAATTTTATTTCAAATATTTATTTGAGAGAGAGACAGAGAAAAAGAGGCAGACAAAGAGTGAGTATGGATGCACCAGAACTTCCTGTCACTGCACATAAACTCCACATACAAGTACCACTTAGTACATATGGCTTTTATGGGTCCTGGGGAGTCAAACCCTGGCCATCGGGCTTCATAAGCAAGCACACATTAACTGCTGAGTCATCCCTCTAGCCCATTCTTTTTATTTTTATTTTTTGTTGTTGTTTATTTTTATTTATTTGAGAGTGATGGACAGAGAGAGAAAGAGGCAGAGAGAGAGAGAAAGAGAGAGAGAGAGAGAGAGAGAGCGAGAATGGGTGTGCCAGGGCCTCTAGCCACTGCAAATGAACTCCAGACACATGCATCCCCTTGTGCATCTGGCTAACGTGGGTCCTGGGGAATCGAGCCTCTAATCGGGGTCCTTAGGCTTTACAGGCAAGTGTTTAACTGCTAAGCCATCTCTCCAGCCCACATTCTTTCTATTTTTAATGTAGTAAAATAGATGTATTTTAAAATTTACCATTTCTGCCATTTTTAAATGTATGTTCAGTGGCAATAAGCACTTTCATATTGTGATGTTATATTCCCCAACATTCATTTCCAGAAAACTTTCATCTTTCCAAACTGAAACCCTATACTCACTAAACAACAATCCCCATTCTCAGACCCTGGCAACAACTATTATACTGTCTGTATCTATGAATTTGTTTACTCTAGGAACCTCATGTAAGTGAAGTCACACAATATTTGTCCCTTTATACTTTTTTTCTTAGTGTAATATCCTCAAGTCACATCTATGCTATAGCATGTGCCAGAATTTCTACTATTTTGGTGACTGAATACTATCATATTGTATTTATAGGACATATTTTATTTATCTATTCACCTGTCAATGTACACTTGGATTACTTCAATTTTGGGGGTATTGTAATTAATAAATCATGCTGCTATGAACATTGTAGTTATAACATCATAGTAGAAATGCTGGATCCTATCATAATTCTGTTTAAGGTTTTAAGAATTTTTATGCAACATTTCATATGCCTGTCAGCAGTGCACAATAGTCAATGTTTTCATATCCTGCTCCACATTTATTTCTTGTTTTAACATAATGGTCATTTTAATGGGTTTTAAATGGCACTTTACTGTTGCTTTCATTAGCATTTTCTTAATGGTTTATAATACTAACTATACTTTCCTGTGTGAAGTGGTCACTTGTATATCTATTTCCACTTTTACAAATGTTTATTGTGTGTGTGTGTATGTCTCTATTCATGGGTGTGAGTGTTGACACACATGTCATGTCATGTACATGGAAGTCAGAGGATAAATTTTGGATGTCAGCCCTCGACTTCCACTTCATTTGAGGCGGGCTTCTTGTTGCTGTGATGTTCATTGCTACATTTGCCAGGCTAGCTGGTCCTCAAGCTTCTGGGAAATATTTTCGTTCCTGTTTCTCATCTCACTATCAGCATGCTGGGATTACAGAGACCCTCTATGGCTTCTGGCTTTTTTGTGGAGTCTGGGGATCTGAATTTGGGTTCTCAGGCTTGAACAACAAGCACTTTACCTACTGAACCATCTACCCAGCCCCCATTTAAACATCTTATATGGAAAAATGTCTACTGAAGACTTTTGCCAAGAAGTATCCCACACATATGTGTAACTTTTACATTTTTATATGTTTGTTAAGAAATAAATTAGGAAAGAGAAAATAGAAAACTTTTGCCATTTTTACTGGTGTATTTTCCATTTATCTTATAGATACCACCCACATTATGGCATCAGAGTTATGGCTCAGGTGTGGTATTGGGCATGAGATGCGGCTCACTGGTGAGACTGTGGAAGAGGCATCTCTTCACGTGCCTTGCAATGGCAAACACTCTGTGTGAGATGAATGCCAAAAGTCATGCAAAGTCTAGCGAGGAAACTCAAGCCAGGTTACAGCATTTTTTTTTTTTTAACCATAAAAGAATTACGGACAGACTTAATCAAGGCCCTCCTACCTGATCTGAGGGGTGCAATCAAGGGCCATGGGAAGACACGTGAGGTAAACTCTCCTCACGGAGTGGTGATGCCCCGGCTTCTTCCTAAGACATGGTGAGCTGTTCTGTATGTTCGTGTAAGTTTCCTCAGGCCACTTTCTTCCCTGTCCTGTTATCTCCCTTATCAATTTCCTTGTCCACTTCTGCTCTGCACCACCATTTTTGTGTCAAGTACCGTTTCGTCTCCTGTCTGTGCAGGGCCTTCTTCCTCCCCTTCCTCCTCCTCTTGGTTAGCTCCGTCTCTACATATTACTGTTGGTTTTTCTTCTTGTTCTTCTGGCCCAGGATCAAAGTTGAATATAAAGAAGTTATAGGCCTCTTCTGCAGAAGGGAAGCCAGGCGGAGCCTAGGGGAAGCAAGCAGCAATACTTCAGATTATGAAACCTGAATGGGACACATGCAATTATCTGATAGTTGGCTAGACACTAATACTATCTGACACAATGTCACCTCCAAACTGGATTCTCTGTTGAAGGTTAATTAGATTATAAGTAATGGAATTTCACATGGGCAAAAAATAGTTGGCAGCCTTTGAAAATAATAATAATAATATAATAATAATAATAGTAATTCTAGTTACTTTTAAAAACAAGATCATCATGGGCTGGAGAGACTGCTCAGTGGTTAAGGTACTTGCCTGCAAAGCCAGAGGACCCAGGTTTGACTCCCCAAAACCCATGTAAGCCAGATGCACTAGAGGGTGCACACATCTGGAGTTCGTTTGCAGTGGCTAGAGGCCCTAGTGTGCCCATTCTCTCTCTCTCTCAAATTAATAAATAAAAATAAAATATGAAAATAATAAGATCATCAATTATGTATATTCTAGTAAGCACTCAAATACATTATTTGTAAGAGTAAGAGCTTCAAGAAAGATAATCAAGCTGTCAAAAAGAGGATTTATAGTCCTATAGGGCAACGCTGAGATAATTTTGTTTAATAATGAGAGGTATAAAGTTTGTTAGCCTTTTTAACAAATGGCATTTATGTACTTTTGTTTCTTGACTTGATCCCTCTCTTCTTCCTCCTTTGAAAGCTGCAGCAACTTCAGAACTAAACCAACTATCTCATCACTAACATTTCCTGCCTTCCATCTTCCTCTGCCCTTCCCTAAATGAAGCCAGCTTCTCTGGCTAGATTTTTGATGTTTTGAAAGTAAAATATAATAAATATATATAAGAAATTTTCATAAATAAAATGAAATTAAGAAAACCTAAGGAAATGATATTTCTCTCTGTCTCTCTCTCTCTCTTTCTCTCTCATGTTCCACAGTGACAAGAGTCAGGTGTGTAGATGAACATCTGATATTGGGTATCGTGAAAAGCATAAAGAAAAATGATTTGAAAAGACTTGACTTCTCACCTGGGACTTTGACTTGAGTTTTCGTACAGAATCATGGAACTTAACTCTTGTATAACTCTTAAGATCATCTTCTTGTTGAGTCCCTTGTATCTCTTTACTTGGCTACAAGAGGAAAAAATAACAAGTCCAGAGATGTTCTAAATCAAGAGTCAGCTCTCCACTGGCTTATCTTCTCCCCCAAAGATCAGCCTATCTCTCTCCAGCGCTAAGATTACAGCAAGTGCCACTATCTGAGAATCCAACATAGTTCATCAAGCTTAAGCCAGGAGCAGTGGTGCACGCCTTTAATCCCAGCACCTGAGAGGCAGAGGTAGGAGGATCACTGTGAGTTTCAGGCCAACCTGAGACTACAGAGTGAACTCCAGGTCAGCCTGGGCTAGAGTGAGACTCTACTTCAACAAACTAACAAAATCAAGCTTGCACAGCAGGCCCTTACTGAGTTATCTCTTCAGCCATATTTGTAATATCATCATGTAATAATTACACTTAGTTTCAGTGCAGTAATCCAATACTGAATGTCATGCCTATCGCATGGACACCTGTCCAGCTTGCGCTTTTTCCTCACCACTGAGATGGTTGCATGGTCCAGGAAGGTTTCCCTAGACGTCTTCTAACTTGAGCTAGCTCATTTCAGCTCTCATTTCTTTTTCTATTGTATAATCACAAAATATATTAGTTTTGGCCTTGATTTTTCTTCTAAACAGTATTATGATTAGGACATGGAATTTTATGTACTCTTAACACTAGGTCTGATATTAATCAAGATGCATAATTTACAAGTAAACTTATTTTCTATATTGCCTTTTTCTTGATGATTAGCTTGAAAGCACTAATGTTGTCAGTTTTGATGAAGTCCAATGGAGGAATTTTTGTTGTTGTTTCTTGTGCCTTAGAAAAACATTGAAACAATAGTGTTTTGGTTTTTTTTCCTTAATTCATGTGTGGTGGTTTGATTCAGGTGTCCCCCATAAACTTCTGAATACTAGGTTCCCAGATGATGGAGATTTGGGGATTAACATCTCTAAGAGACTGTGTATTGTTGGGGATGGGCTTATGGGAATTATAGCCAGTGTCCCCTTGCCAGTGCCTGGTACATTCTCTTGTTCCTGTTGTCCATCTGATATTGGTCAGCATTTTCCCCTGCCATCATGGAGCTTCCTCCTCAAGCCTGCAAGCCAAAATAAACCTTTTATTTTTCCCCACAAGCTGCTCTTAGTCGGGTGATTTCTGCCAGCAATGAAAACCTGACTGCAACAGTAATGTTGGTACCAGAGAAGTGGGATTGCTGATAGATGCCTAACTGTGTGGTTTTGACCTTTTGGAGCTGATTTTCAAGAGGAATGCAGAAGGATTTGAAACCTTGGCCTAAAAGATAACTTGCAGTGCTATAAGTACAGGTTGATTGAATATTCAGGTCAGAGTTGAAAAACCTGAATGCAGTAAGAACTATGGACTGTCTGGTTTGGTTTTATGAGAGTGAGAAAGAGCTTTGCCTGGATTAGGCTAGAAACAGTTTGTGTGAGAGGCTTGCCGTTATGCCTGTGTTCTGAGAAGTTGTGCAAGGTCACAGTGCATAGAAACGGACTGGTGTGTGCAGAGGGATATGGCACAGATAGAAATCTTTGGGCCTAAATGGCTGCCCATTCAGCTGCAATTATATAAGAGATTACAACCATTGAGATTGGGCCAGCTGACCTGCACTGGGGCAACAGGGAGAATGTAGATTCTTTTGAAGGGGCCTGAGTGCTCAAGGAGTGTTCTGTTCTTCAAAATCTGCTTTATTCTCTCCTGGATTAACAAATTGGCACCCTACCTGGTATTGTGGAGTATAAAGAATGCAGGAAAGAGACAATCATTGAATTTGCAACATGGTCTTGTGTTTTGGAAATGACCATGGGCAGTGTGGAGCAGGTTTGCTGGATTGCCCACATGGAGACCTGATGGAGCCATGTGAATGGACCATGAGTTGCAGCGGAGACCCATTGGAGATGCCAGGACCACAAGGTGGCTGCTAAGGAAAGCTTCTGTTCCCAGATGAGGTTTCCCAGGACCGTGAGTAACCTAGATGGAGGGGCAGAATTGGAATTCCAGAGACTTGTTGCTGGCTAGAGTTATGGGATTTGGAGATTTGTCACTGACTAGAGTTGTTGGACTTGGTACTACAGAGTGTGATGTTTGCCCTGCTTAAATATTGTATTGGTTGAATATTCCTTTGCTATGCCCAATGCCATCTTTTGCAGTGTGAATGTTTATTCTGTGCCATTATGGTTTTGGGAGGGATTTTTTTTTTTTTTTTGTATTATGACTCAGTTAAAAGACCTTGGAGTATGGGGATGTCTAAACACCATTGGGATTGATAAAAATTATGGGGGCTTTTAAAGTTGGATGAATACATTGTATTTTATATCATGTATGGTTATCAGTTTATGGGGGCCGGGGGCAGAATGTGGTGGTTTGATTCAGGTGTCCCCCATAAACTTCTGAATGCTGGGTTCTGGGCTGATGGAAATTTGAGAATTAACACCTCTTGGAAGCAGTGTATTATTGGGGGTGGGCTTATGAGTCTTATAGCCAGGTTCCCCTTGCCATTGTTTGACACACTCTCCTGTTCCTGTTGTTTACCTGATGTTGGCCAGGAGGCAATCTCCACCCTCTGCTCATGCTATTGTTTTACCCTGCCATCATGAAACTTCCCCCTCAAGCCTATAAGTCAAAATAAACCTCTTTTTCCCCCCACAAGCTGCTCTTGGTCAGGTGAATTCTACCAGCAATGCAAACCTGACTAAAACACTAAGATACTTCATATTTTATATAATCTGACATAATGTTGGAGTTAGGTGCCATTCCTGTGGGTTCCTGATAATTCCCAGGCACAAACCTGAACAAATATATCTGTCCATTGATTGTAAATGTTTCTGTAACTGCAATAAATTCCTGAGGGGCAGGCTGTTATCATTATCAGTCACCCTGTGTCCTGATTTTACTGTACCCCTGGCAGGAAGGAGTCTCCATAAATGCTGGTAGAGTATATTAAAGGGTAAGACTTTTGCCTACCTAGGACAGTGACCCAAGGACATATTGGGAAAATTTTTGTTTATGATTAGTGGTAGCCAAACTCTTTTGTTTCTCTCACTTTGGTGTTTATGGGTTCTCAGAAGTTTGCATTTGTTCTATTATCCCAAGTCTGCTGAGGATAATGGAGGAAGAACGCAAGAGATTAAGGAGTGATTTGCACTGGTTAGCAGGGACTACCACAGTGTTTCCCTATGGCTTCTCCTTTTCTCTTGGAGTACATGGAGACTCTGACAATAGCTCATACTTAGAGAAGGCTTTCTAAGTGGGAGTAAGGATGTAGCTTATTGGCAGAACAACTGCTAAGAATGGGTGTGGCCCTGGGTTTCATTTACAACATTGGAAGAAACAAACACAAAATCTCTTTTGCTTGAGAGGACTTAGCATGTACCATTTTTAATGTGTTAACTCATTGAATCCATAGACAATACCAAAAGTTAGGTTTTGTCCCTCTTAGACTGATGTGGAGACAGAGGTCCAGAGAGCAAAGAAAACTTCATGTCAAAGTAGAAAGAATTACATCTCACCTCTGTGCCAAATTCAGTCTCTGATTCTCTCTCACTGGGACTTCGAAGGCGCCTGGGTCTTGGAGTAGGGATTTCCTGTAGCAATGCACTTTCTGCCTTGGACTAAAGAGCCAAATAGAAAGTTATCAGTACATAACAGAATTCTTAGAAAACCCTATTTGTCATCTTGCAAAAGACTAATCAGTAAAAAAATTTCCATGCTAATCATTTTAAGGGAAAAGTACAAGGGGAATGGTTTAGAGTACTGACATTAATTCTTGATCATAATTTTTTTTTCTTTCCTTTTTTTTCTTTCAAGATAGGGTTTTACTCTAGTCCAGGATGACCTGGAATTCACTATGTAGTTTTAGGGTGGCCTCAAACTCATAGTGATTCTCCTGCCTTTGCCTCCCAGGTGCTGGGATTAAAGGCGTGTGACATCATACCCAGCTTTAATGATAATTTTTCATCTGTGCCAATGCAAAATACTACATTAACATTTAGAATATGAAGTATCAATCAAAAGTTATTCAAATCCACAGTTTGAGGCATAAAAATAAGAGAGACCTAGAAATTGCAATCAGCACTGCAAAGACTATTCCCGCAGCATCTCTTACCCTTGCAGCCTGAAGCTTCTCCCTCATGCGCTCCCTCATGGAAAACTCTGCAAAGCCTGTTCTGGAAGTTGATGGAACTGGAGGTAAGCCTTAAAAAATAAGGAAAATTACTTTTAAACATTAAATATGAACAGATGAGAGAAAGTATTGTTGACAGTACTTCATGTTAGCAGACATGAGCGGGTGTTGACAAACCTTTTTTCTGATGCAATAAGCACATAGCTTGGCTTCTTTGAAACTGAAGGGAAAGCTGGTTCCTGCCAGGGACTGTTGCTTGATTTAACCAGGAATAAGTGAATGACACCTGATTATTTAAGACACACAAACACTTGCCAATTCACACTGGGCTCCAACATAGTGATTTAAGAAATAGGCTTCTTCCATGAATGGGGGCTAATGAGTTGGGGTTTCAGGTTCACTTTTCACTTTACCCAGAGAAACTTTTTCTACAGACTTAGTCATGTCATGAGCTACAGCATAGAAATAAAATATATTTCATAGATATTATGGATTACCTATGTAAATATCTTGACCCAGAGGACAGTTATTCTGTGTCAAGCACTGTGACATGTGTGGACTACATTTCCCATCAGTGTTCATGACATTCAACCAGCAGAGCTCAGGAATTATCATCTCCAGGGAGGAGGAACAGGAAGTCTCATGTGAGAAATGGCTGGCTCCTTTCACATACTCAGGAAGCCAAATGCTTGGGGTTTTGTCCATGTTCTGTTCTCTGATGTCTAACACTATCCTAGAAGTAGTATAAGGAATAAATTTGATAGACAGAATGTAGTGGGATACAAGAAGAGATAAGTTTGCAGGATTTGAGGGTCATGTGATATGGCACCTCTAATGTCTTGCTAAGGAGTTTTGACTAGGACCTCCAGTGGGGGAAGTCTTGAAGAACATTGAGTGAGGAGGGATATTTTCAGGAGGTGCATCTGGAATACAGGGACAAGATGTTTGAGGTACAATAGGTGAGGTGCCACAGATGTAAGCTAGGATGTCCTAGTGCAATATAATAGGGAAAGGGGATTAGTGAGAGAGGAGACAAGACGGGAGAACTTTGTGGAGATAGGCAGGTAGGGTGTGATGAATGGTCAGTAGCAACAGCAGCATCTAGGAATACCTTCGACACACGGCTATAAACAATGCCCAAACCTACTAAATTTGAACCCAAATGCAGGTGCTTAAACTACATTCTGGTTGTAAGACCATGGTTTAAAGAATCATGGCAAAAGAGAAGGTTCTAAAGGTGACAGAGGTCATCAGGAGGGTGAAACTGCTGAGACTGAAACCAGGAGGAGGAGGGAGCTGGGCTTTTTAGTCCCGAGGAGCCTGGGAGAGGCAGGCCACAGTGTCTGAGGTTCTTGTCCAGTGAGCTCTGAGACAGGAGCCACATTCAAGGGATGACAATGTTTTAACTGTGGAGCATGCTGATGTTCGGTGAAGACTTTCATGAAGCTGAAGGGGATAATGCTGTAAAGAAAGGGTCCTGACACTTACAGACAACAGTGCTAGTAGGTGAGGAAGGTTAGCAGGTGAGAGAAGAGAGGAGACAGGGGAAAGGATTAAAGAGAAAAAAGGCCAAAGACAATAGATGTGCAAGTTCCTGTCATACCTGCTTTTTGACAACACAGTCATCCTGGGCCCCAGCACCTACCTCTAGACCAAAGCCACTTGGTTTCTTTGGGTTGTCTCTTTTGTTTTGTGTAATAGAAAGCTATAAATACTACTTATAGCATGCCTCCAGTGATTTTATTCTATATGGAAGTATGAAATATTACCAGTAGTGATGATAGTCTTGCATACGTGTTTCGAGGTTCAAAGTTCTTTTAAAAAGTCTCAATCTGAAGGCTGGGCATGGTGGTTTATGCCTTTAATCCCAGCACTCGGGAGGCAGAGGTAGGAGGATGGCTGTGCGTTCAAGGCCACCCTGAGACTCCATAGTGAATTGCAGGTCAGCCTGTGCTAGAGTGAGACCCTACCTCAAAAAAGCAAGAAAAAAAAAAAGTCTCAATGTGACCAGATGTGGTGACACATACTTTTTTTTTTTTTTTGTTTAACAAGGTAGGGTCTCACTATAGCCCAGGCTGGAATTCACTATGTAGTCTCAGGGTGGCCTTGAACTCACGGCGATCTTCCTACTTCTCCCTCCTTAGTGCTGGGATTAAAGGTGTGCACCACCACACCTGGCTTTTGACATAGTCTTTTAATACTGGAACTCAGGAGGCTGAGGTAGGAGAAGCATCATGAGTTTGAGGCCAGTTTAGGTTACAGAGTAAGTTCCAGGTCAGCCTGGGCTAGTGAGACCCTACCTCACAAAAAAAAAAAAAAAAAAAAAAAAAGCAGAACAAAAAGTCTCAATCACCTCAATAAAATGGTCATATGAATGGTTTAAAAGCTCATGGAAAATGTCATTATTCTCTATCTTAAAAATCTGGAACAGATCATTCTCAGCGAACTTACCCAATCACAGAAAAAAAATCGACACATAGTCTTACTCATCTGCAGCACCTAACCTGAATCTGCCCAAGATGCCTTACATACCCAGCAAGCACCTCATGGACTAGACAATAAGATGGATGGGAGGGCGGGGAGGGAATCAAAGGGTGGGAAACAGTAATCCGGACCCAAACGGCAATGGTACCATAAAATTCTACTTCCTTAAAAGACAGACCAAATGGCTGAACCTTCACTAGACCCTTACAGGAAACACCTGAACCACAAGACACTGGAGAGGGTAGGATCAAGACTGACCTAAATCTCCTACAGCTTCCCTCCCTCCCTCTCCCCCTCTCCCCTCTATCTCTCTCCTCTCTAACTCTTGTATATTAGTTATCTTTTTCTTCAATTTCTTAGTGGACACTGACCTGTAACCCCCACTTCCAGCTTGGGCCTACCATCCACAATGAGCTTTTGATCAGAGAAACCTACAAGGTTTCCCCAAACAATGACAGACTTCTGTCAGAGTACTTGATGACCCACCAAAGGCCAGTGGTAAGACCCTATTGCTGAAGACTCCATACGTAGCTGACGCGTTAAATGGAATGACATGGCTGGAAGCCAGGAGAGAGTCAGTCCCCAGACAGTCAGCGTGTCTAGTGCCAGAAGGCGCTACATAGGCGACTGGGGGAAATGACCAAGATCTGTCCAAGCAACACATTGTTTAACCTAATTAGCAACAAATAACCGGATGTGATGCCCACACAAGTGCAATAGTGGTACACAGCCATGGTGAGGAATCAATTGCTCTTGATTTGGCTAACTGATCCACTCAGTGGTACTAGACCCTTAGCTAGAGCTGGGAAACAAGTCAGAACCATATCCAAACACAAACCCACTCTACAATATCAAGCTACCATCAATCACGGGGCATAAGAGGGCCTACACCTATCAAACTGTCTATCAAAAAAGTAAGAGTTATCTCAATTTTCCGGATGCTAACTTACTCTCCGTTGGAGAATCTGCTTCTCTTTTCCAGATAGATGCAGATCCTAAGAAGAGAGCTGCCCCAACATACCTCAAAAGGGGCCCAACTGAAACTAAGGACAACTGGCGAAATAAGCAAGGGTGATGTTTTCCTGTGAACCGGATACCAGCACAAAGGGGAAGGAGATCAATGCAGAGAAAAATCAACTCCTACCAAATCAGAGAGCCAGAGCCTCAGAGGCCCCCAACACCTCAGCACTGAAGCAGACCAAACATGAACCCAACATGGCTCAGGGAAATCTTGCGGAAGAGGGGGCGGAAAGAATGTCAGAGTTACATCTTGGGTCATGATTTGCAGAGACATTTATCATACTAATAACTGGGGGCTAACTCCACAATGCAAGACCCATTTTCATTAACAAGGAGGGTCTAATGAGAGGGGGTAGATCACAGATGAGCCTAAATAATGGTACCAAACTGCCTGTATTTACTGAAAAGAAAACTAATAAATTAAATTAAAAAAAAAAATCATATAGCCATGGCAGCTTTTGTGCCTGTGACATAAGCTAAGAGTCTGGAGACTTTACAAAATTATTTATGTGTATGTATGGCTGTGCAATTTGCCATGTGTATATGTATATTGTATGTATGTATGGGCATCCACATTCCGTGTGTGTGTGTATGTGTGTGTACATGTACCTAAGGATAAAGTTGGGCTATTTGTTGTTTTTTGAGGTAGGGTCTCATTCTAGCTCAGGCTGACCTGGAATTCACTATGCAGTCTCAGGGTGGCCTTGAACTCATGGTGATCCTCCTACCTCTGCCTTCTGAGTTCTAGGATTAAAGGTACACCCGGCTCATGTAGTTTCTTGATGAATACCCACTTTCTCCCCTCTAAACTCCAGGCACATCATAACGGCCACTAAGCCTAGGTGGCATGCCTGGCTGGGTAGATAAATAGGACATCTAAACCAGGCATCTATACTTCTCTAGGTTGACTATTTTTGGACTTTGTCCTCTCTCTTTTCAGAAAACCAGTTTTCAGTAATAATAATAAATTGCTCTGAAGAAGTTAAATTATCCTGCTTATTTACTTCTACTCTCTTTTAAAGTAAGATTCAACTTTTTCTTTATACTTAACACGTATACATGGTTACTTGAACAGGGTGCACTAAAATATTTTAACAAAATAGTCTTTAAAAAAGATGCAAGCCCTGGCATGCCCATTCTCTCTCTCTCTCTCTCTCTCTCTCTCTCTCTCTCTCTCTCTCTCTCTGTCAAATAAATAAATAACTAAAAGTAAAATATGCCATGTAGTTGCCATGACAGTGTCATACAGAGTAGTTTAAATGCCTAAAAGTCTATGTGTATTTTTCCTATCTCATCCAACTCTTCCTGTTAATCCTTGGAAATCACTGATTGTTTTTAAACTTTGTGCTAATAAAACCCACAGGCTCAACTGGATCTGTACAGCTATTTGATGACAGCGTCTCTCTTCAATTACAGTATGAAGAGCTGGGGGAAAAATCTTGCTGGAGACTTCTGAAGCTGGTGTTTGTGGTGATGGACTGTCAAAGAAGAGCCATAAGGATATAAGAGATGCCATACTTTAAAAAGAATTCTAAATAAAATCAATGTACTCTTTATTTGGATGAAATCCGATGATTATGACAACTATTTCTTTGAGAATATTACAACCATGCACCCATGGAGAACCATGGGTACTAATTTACTGTCTTAGATGTATTAACTAATAGTGACCAAAAAGTTTCAGTTTTTTAAAAAAATATTTTATTATTTATTTTATTCATTGATTTATTTTGGGAGCTGGAGAGAGAGAGAAAGACACACACACACACATACACACACACACAGATAGAATATATGAGTGGGTATGCCAGGGTCTGTAGCCACTGCAAACAAATTCTAGAAGAAGCATGAGCTGCAATGCATATCTAGCTTATGTGGGTTCTGGGGAATCAAACCTGGATCCTTAAGCTTCTTAGGCAACTGCCTTAACTTCTAAGCCATCTCTCCAGCCCAACTTTCAGTTTTGTCTTGGAGCAGTATGACATATAATTACTTGAAACAGCTGAAAACACAAAGAGAGGCCTCACAGAACATTTTCCCCTAACTTATTACCATTAGGAGCCAGCTAGGCACTTCTGCCCCAGGGAGGAGGACTGACTTGACAGGCTTGAGGAAATGACCCATTCAGAAAATGATTCTCTGACAGCAAAGAAAGCCTGGCATGAGTAAAATTTCCATAGTGAGTGAAATCTGAACAATCCATACATTATTAAAGACAGACTGGAGGCACATAAGAACTTATGGATAACAAGAGAGGGACAGGTTACTCCATTAAGATTTATTTATAATGTCACTGTAGTATGAAATATGGACTCCTTCCTGCTGAGGGGGAGCAAGGGACCACTGTGTTACCACGTCACCTTTGCTTTCCAGCAAATCCATCAGTCCAAGGCTACACTCACCTCATGTTTGTAAACAACTTCCCGATCTCTACACTCCTGCCCATCATCTGCACACATCATGCCCTGCTTCTTCCTCTGTTCAGGCTGAATAAAATGATAGACACCTTCCATTTTTATTTTAACCACTTTTATACCTGACCCCTCAGAAAACAAGATGCTCCTATAAAAACATATATTACCTTCTGAAATAATGTCTTATTCCCCTTATTTTGTGTCCTTATACTAATGTGACCCAGAATCCAGAAGGCTTACTACTTTTTTTTAAATAACAACTTTATTGAGAGACAAGTATGCAAAGCTCATTTTTAAAATTTTATTTTTGTATTTATTTTTGTTGTTGTTGTTGAGGTAGCATCTCACTCTAGCTCAGGCTGACCTGGAATTCACTATGTAGTCTCAGAGTGGCCTCAAACTCATGACGATCCTCCTACCTCTGCCTTCTGAGTGCTGGGATTAAAGGCGTGCGCCACCATGCCCGGCTTAAGCTCATGCTTTAAAAGTGTGCAGTTCAGTGGTTTTAATTTTATTGCTCACCATTTCACAGACATTTGGCTATGAGGAATATTATTTCTGTGGACACTTGTTTATAAGTATGTGTGTGAACATCTGCCTTCAGTTCTTTGGGGTATAGATATAGTTGCTGAATTGTTGAGTCATATATTTTTGAGGAACTGCTAAAATGTTTTCCAAAGAAGCTATAGCATCTTTCGGTTCGACCAGTGATGCCCTAGAATTCCAACTTCTTTATTTCCTTGCCAATACTTGTTATTAGGTGGCTTTTTAGAAAGCATAACCACCCTGGTGGTGAACAGTGCGCTGTCATTGTTCTGATTCAGGTTTCCTAGTGGCCAGTGATGGTATCTTTCATGTGCTCACTGGCCAACTGTGCAGCTTCTTGGAGAATGCCTGTTACTTAGTACACTGGATAACTGGCTCTTGTATGTTCTAGATACTGTACCGTTTCAGATATCTGGCTTGCAAATATTTTCTTAATGTGTGGATTATAGAAAGAGCTTTAATGTCAGTCATGGGTGAAATGTTTGAACTTAGGTATTTCTTGAGCATGCAAATATGATGCTGGCATTTCAAAAAGACTTTTGGATAGTTCATTCCCTAATATCTCTTTAATTTTTTATCAGTTTCTCTTAGTAAGGAGAGAAAAAATTCACATGACAAAGTTCTAGGGTCTACAGAATGAAACATTTAAAGAGGAAGCACATTCATGCAACTTTTATGACAGCAGAGCATTGAAATTATTCTATTATTAGTTACTATGATTTTTACTGTGCCTAATTTGTAAATTAAACTTTATCATACATAGTTATGTATAAAAAACGTAATATAAGTAGAGTTCAATATAATCCATGGTTTTAGACATATACTGGGACTCTTGGACTATATTTTGGATGGATAAGTAAGAGCAGATCACTATAATAAAAGAAAGATAATATTGGAACTTTCATAAAGTATTCGCAGAAAAATTAAAGCAAGAGAACCAGGTTGCAAAACAGAATGGTAATTTCTTTTTTCTTTTTTTTTTTTTTTTTTTTTTTTTTTTTTTTTTTTTTTGGTTTTCCGAGGTAGGATCTCACTCTAGCCCAGGCTGGCCTGCAATTCACTATATAGTCTCAGGGTGGCCTTGAACTCACAGCAATTCTCCTACCTCTGTCTGCCAAGTGCTGTGATTAAAGGTGTGTACCACCACACCCAGCTGGTAATTTCCTTTAAAAAAAATTAAACAAGTTTATCATATGACCCAGAGACCCTACCACTAGGAATCTTCCCCCCAAATTGACTTATGTCTACATAAAGATTTTTGCAAGGGACACAGGGATTTTAATGTCAAGTCCTCCATAGCCTCACGTATCTGTAATTAAGCCTCATATTCAATCTACAGCTCATGGAACCTTTGGGAAGTGGAGCCTTGCTAGAGAAGGTGTGTCACTAGGGGCTAAGCCTTAAGGTTTATACAGCTCAGCTCTCCCTTGTCAGGGCTACTTCACTCTTATGCTATGTCTAGGCCTCTGGCAAGATGTGATGCCCAGCTTGGCTCTGCCATGCTTGCTCCAACACAATGAAACTTCCCCTCAAAACCGTAAGCCCAAAATAAACCTCTCTCCTTTCATGAGCTGCTCTGATTAGGTGTTTTGTTACATCGATTTGATAACCGCTTCAAGTGGTCATAGTGACACTATTTGCAAAAGCACTGAAATGAATACAACCCAAATATCCATCAATAAATGAATAAACAAAGGGTAGTATATTCATAGAATTGCATATAATTCAATGATAAAAAAGGGAAGAAATGTGGAGTTTACATTGACAACTTGCAAAAACAAGTTGTGTTAGCCTGTTATGATGGCATATGCTTGTAATCCCAGCACTCAGGAGATTAAGCAAGATGGCATGTTTGTTGGCTAGCTTGTGCTACATAGCAAGATACGGTCTCAATAACAAACAAATTAAAAAAAAAAAAACACAAAATAACTAAAGCCCTACTCTTAAGACCACAATGTACTAAAGACAAAGACTCTATACACAAATCATTATATAGGATTCAATTTACATGTAATGTCCAAAAATAGGGCACATTTATAGAAATAGAAGATAGTTAGTGTTTGTCTACAGTTGAGGGTAGGAATGAAGATATACAGTCACAAAGGAACTTTGGGGAGTATTGAAAAATATTCAAAACTGCATTACTGTAATACACAAGTTTATGTACTTACTAAAAATTCCTGAATTGCACCATTACAATGAGTGAAAGTGAGATGTAAACTTACCTGTATAAAGCTATTAAACATGACTGATTTTATTAGATATGAAAAAGTAGACATTACTTAGGCAGCTGCATAGTAACCTGGAAGAAATTTAGGCTGGAGACAAACATGTGAGTGTGGCCAATGTACAGAGAGAAGTGAAAGTCCTTATAAGACAACAACAATTAGTGTCGATAAAGAGGACAAAGCCCTGAGCCTATTCATCCCCAACACGGAGTGGTTGAGGTGTGAGTGAGACCCACCAACGATAAGGGGGAGGTGCAGTCACAAAGAGTAAAACTATGTAAATGTATCCCTCTACATGAAATAAACAAGCTGGAGGGGGTGGCAAGCTATGGTAGTCAAATGCTGAAAATCAGGCAAGGACCAGCTTAGCAAACGAACAATTCATTAGTGACCTTAATGGAGTTTTAAATGAATAAGCATTTGTTTGAATAAGCATACATTTAAGAAAGGACTGGACACAAAAATGGGAAAAGAAAGTCTGGAGGAAATTTGCTGTGATAAAGTTTTGTTGTTGTTGTTTCGATTATAAATTCTGCAGCATTTGGATGAAATGTCCTGTATATATCTGTTAGGTCCATTCCTTCTATGACCTCATTTAATCCAAATGCCTCTCTGTTTATTTTTTCCCGGGATGACCTGTCAATTGATGAGAGTGGGGTGTTAAAATCACCCACCACCACTGTGTTTGGTGTTATCTGTGACCTTAGTTCTAATAGTGTTTGTTTAATGAATTTAGGAGCCCCCATGTTAGGTGCATATATGTTAAGGATTGTAATGTCCTCCTGTTGGAGTGTGCCCTTAATCAATATAAAGTGACCTTCCTTATCTTTCTTGACTAGCAGTGTACTGGAGTCTACCTTGTCAGATACTAGCATAGCAACCCCTGCTTGTTTTCTAGGCCCATTTGCTTGAAACACCATTTTCCATCCTTTCACCCTAAGGTAATGTCTATCATTTGTAGAAAGATGAGTTTCTTGGAGACAACAAATTGTAGGATCCTGCTTTTTAGCCCAGTCTGCAAACCTATGTCTTTTCGTTGGGGCATTGAGGCCGTTGATATTAAGAGATATTATTGAAAGGTGTGTATTTATGTTTGCATTTTTTTTTGTGTGTGGTTCTGGTTGGACCTTTGCTCTCTTGTGTTAACTAGTATTTGAGTATTGCTTATTTTTTCCAGGTTCCTTTATATGTGTGCTTTTCCTTTTCTTCAGCATGGAGGATCCTATCAAGTATTTTCTGTAGAGCTGGTTTTGTCTTCAAATACTCCTTTAACCTGCTTTTGTCATGGAATGTCCTTATTTTTCCATCTATTTGAATGGATAGCTTTGCAGGATAAAGTAACCTTGGTTGACAGTTGTTATCTTTCAGAACTTGGAATACATCACTCCAAGCCCTTCTGACTTTTAAAGTTTGTGTTGAATAATCTGCTGTAATCCTGATGTGCTTGCCTTTGTAGGTAACTTGGTTTTTCTCTCTAACTGCTTTCAATATTTTTTCTTTGGTTTGTGTGTTTGGTAGTTTGATTATAATATGGCAAGAAGAGGTTCTTTCCAGGTTTTGTCTGGCTGGGGTTCTAAAGGCTTCCTGTATCTGCATTGGCACCTCTTTCCCAATTTGGGGGAAGTTTTCTTCTATGATTTTCTGGAAGACACCTACTATGCCTTTGGAGTGGAATTCTTCTCCTTCTACTATGCCTTGAATTCTTATATTTGACTTTTCATAGTGTCCTGAATATCTTGAAATTCCCACTCATACTTTTCTATAAGTTGTCTTTTTCTTTGTTGGATGTATTAGATCTGCCACTGGCTTTTCCTGCGGGGCAAACCGAGCCTGACAACTGTGGCCCTGCAGATTGGCACCCCTGCTGCTGGAACTGCTGCTGCTGGATCTGTCACCTCTGCTGCTAAAGCTGCCACTGCTGGGTCTGTCGCTGCTGCTGCTGCCTCTGAAGCTGCTGCTGCTGGAGCTGCCGCTGCTGCCGCTGCTGCTGGATCTGCCGCTGCTGCCACTGAAGCTGCCACTGCTGGGACCGCTATTGCCAGTGCCGGAGCTGCTGATGTTGCTGCCGGACTCTGCTCTTGCTTGGGTCCCGCTGTTGGCTAACATTTGCTGCTCTGTTAGCCAGAGCTGGGCACAGGCAGTGGGGGAGGGGAGGCAGCCGCAGCTGCTCTAGTGCTCTTGCTGTTCCACATGTTCTTCTACCTTGTGATCTGCTCCTCTGTTGTTTACTGCTGCTCTCCCTTCTCGTTTCTTGAGTTGCGGAGAGCTCCGGTGTGAGTGGAAGCTCCCCTTACCTGGCTTTTCCTGAGGCTTGAGTCGAGCCTGGTGGCTTTCTTGTGTGCTGCCACCGCCATGGTCAACAGACCTGCTGCGGCTGCTTTTGCCAGCCTGTGCGGGCTCTGGATGTTCTGGATCTCTTCTACTTCTCCACTGCCATTTCAATTTCCTATACACCTTACTTTTTAGTAAAAGTGTGTATTTTGCTGAGTGTTTTTGGCCTTCCACCCCCCCACCCCAGGCTGCTTTGGTGTGGTACCTACACCACCATCTTAACTGGAAGTCACTCTGTTGTTTCGTTTTTAAAGGAAGACATGAGGATTGAACCTATGGCTGGGGAGGAATATGGGGTCATGCCTTTCCTTTTAACCAATAGCCACAGGTAAGACTTATTAGTTTTTGTCTTAGTATTTTAATTCAGTCTTCTGAGTTCCATGTGAGGTGGTGAGGAGTAGGCTTGGAAAATTGTAGGCAGTTCCTACTTTTTCTGAGCATTTTCTGACTGAAATGTGCACCCTGCTCTCCAGCGGCTGGCCCCACAGTAACTTCTACAACCTGCTCCTTCCAGCAGCTCTCTGGAGTCTCACCATATTTATCACACTTGTTTCCTGGGTCAGCCTTTCCATGTCTTCATGACTTTGAATAAGTACATCCAAATTAAATTATCTATTTTGTTTACTCAAATTTCTAGATTCTGAATCTTCTTTTCTGTCAATGCTGAGAAATTGATTTTAATTAGAGAAACTAACATGAATGAATGGGAAACAGATACTAATGATGAGAAATTTGTCTTCATAAGAAACTACTTAGTGGTCTCTACTCCCTTAAGAGATGTGCAAAATAGAATCATGGAAGGATGAGTATATTTTATTTATTTTTACTTTTGACACATGAAAACTGACTTCTTTGTTAGCCAATTTAAAAAATGTGTTAAAAAAGAGGTTAGGCAGAAATACCCTATAGGGGTGTACATTCTGTGCTCAGAAACCATAGGTTGCTACAGAAAAATCTTGGTCCCAGGTTTGGGATACATTCCAGTAAATTGTTGGTCAGGGAGGTCTCTGAAGTCCTCAAAACTATATAAACTATTATGAAGGCTCTTGGTTGCCAACCAGACTAGATGGATGGTGAGATCCTATTGCTGAAGACACCACATATTTCAGTTGCAGGATGTGGAGAAATCAAGCTAGAGCTGAGCTGAAAGCCTCCTCTTTGCTGACTAGCTGTCATGATGTTGAAAAAAATCTGTGCAGGCTGCTGAGGGAGAAAAGTCCCAGATGGTCACTACTGCAATAGTGGCATGCCTGTTATCGAAGTAATCAACTGCTCTCTAATTAAATTTGAGGCCACTCCATGGGAAGAAATTCATACTTGATACTACAAACCTAGTCAAAAGCCTATGGCTGGGAAGATCACAAGTCCAAGGAAGGGGAAATTACTATAGTTGGTTGATTACATGAATATATTATGCCCACCAAATTATCCTCTAAATATTTATGTTTATGTAAATATATTAGGGCTGCCCTTGCTTTTGGTTAGAGAAGTTTTTTTTTTTTTTTTTTTTTTTTTTTTTAAGATAGTGTGATTGCTTGGGAGATTCAGACTCTTTAAAAGTATCGAGAAAAAGCAACAGTTGAAGGTTCAGCACTTTAAAGACACAGCTCTATCACAGCCTTTAATGTCCCAGAGATGATAGCAGAAAAGGTGGTGGAAAGAATGTAAGTGCCAAAGGATGGGGAGGAGTGCTTTGGAATATAGCTCAGACCCATGCCCCATAAGCATTTGGGAAGTCAGGAGAAAAAGCAAACATATGTAACTAGAGGGTCTGATTGGAAGGGTGTGGTGTGCTTAGTGCTCAGTGTGGTAAGTGAGCATAGGCTGGAGCAGACAGCACAGAGGCCAGCTTTAGACACCACTCACCTGCATGACAGCATATAGCTTTGTATGGTCCATCTGATTTTCAGCATTGTGTGAGTGTGATGGTTTGAATCAGATGTCCCCCCATAAACATCTGTGTTCTCAATGAGTATGTGATTGTGGTGGTTTGAATCAGATGACCCGCATATACTCATGTGTTCTCAATGCTTGGTCCCTACCTGGTGGCAATTTGGAAGGGGGAGGAGGTGTGTCGGGGGCTGAATGATGTTTTAGCCAGCTCCCTTTCCTGCTGCTCTTTCTCACTTGCTGTGGCAGAGGTGCTGTTCAACCTATGCTCATTCTCTGCTTTCCCTGCCATCACCAAGTTTCCTATTCTCCTTTCATTGGGTGCTTTGCTTCAGTAATGTGAAGGTAACTACCACAGTGAGGTTCAACATCAGTCTTTGCCCTTGAGGACTTCTGGTTTGGTGGAGGGAGGGTGATGAGTCACAAGATGACTTCAGATATTCATACAGGCACAGGTGGTGGGCTCACAGAGAGGACCCACTCAGGCTACTGCACATGGGGGATACTTTGCCAAAAAGAGGACTTATATGCACTAAAAGTTGAAAGACAACTAGGATAAACAAATAAAAGTAAGCAACATTATAGAACCCAATAATAGATGGGTCATCTGGGGAGAAAAAAGGGGAAAACCTACCTCACTGCCATTCTTTTTGGACAAAATTGAGGGGTAGCCATTTGACAATCCCTGTGAAGACTCCATTGGCTTTATGCCTCTTATTGAGTCATCTATGGGTCCCTGAGATCCAATGCTGGCTGGTAGCACTGTACTGTATCCTTAGCTCTTAAGACTAAGCATGGTGAAGTCTGTGGGAACAGAAACTATGGAACAACAAGTAAGAACATGAGTTAGCAGATCAGAGCTGGATTTGGCCCCATTACTTCTTTCTATTGATTCTCTGTGGATCTTAGTCTATTCACCTACAAAACAATGCCTGAGAATAAGACTGTTCTAGAATTGAATAGCAGAATGAATGTAAAGACTTAGCATGGTGATTATTATTATTGTTATTGCCTAGCTTAGAACATTGTCTTAGATTATTAGAGTTTAAAGTTTTCAGATTTATCTCATTTATGTGTTAGCTTGCCTATTTCTCTGTTTATCTTCCATCTCCCTCTAAGGTAAAAGTTTCAGATAAACCAGAAAGTGACATATCTTTCTTAGCATTAATCATGAGCGTAATCTTTGTTGCTAGGGGTGAAGAGAACACTGTTTGAGGTTTCACCTAGGAAAATGTAGACAAATAATGTTTATTAATTAGTGGGGAAGCCTTTGATCCATTTACAGAATCTTACCTTCAGCCCAAGCCTGCAGGCCTTTATGGTAGGCACACATCACAAACACCCAATTTCCCATTTAAAAGGGGGTTAGGGAGCATGGTGGTGGTCCCATGCATACTGGTCACTGATGGGTATTGCATAACAGAATAGTGACCAAAGCCTTAGGCTCATCCCAACTCTTTTGGAAGAAGCATTTGATAAAATTTATTACGTTTTAGGAAAAAAACATTAATAACCTAGAAGTAGAAAGAAATTACCCAAATATAATAAAGAGAACATAAAACTTCAACAGCTTGCATCACATTCAATAAAAAGTTTGGAAACTTTTTCTCTATGATTAAGAATAAGTAAAGAGAACAGCTTATAGTATTTCTATTCAGGATAGGATTGGAAACCTTACCCAGAGCAACCACACACAGAAAAAGACAATCATCCAAACTTAAAAGAAAGAAGTAAAATTATCTCTATTCCCTTATTCTATGTTCTTGTGTGTATAAAATCCAAAGTTTCCTCACATACACAAAAAACATTTTGAATTAATATATCATGAATTCAGCAAAGTCACAGAATACAAGACCAACACATAAAAATAAGTTGCTTTTTTTATAAAAAAAATTTATTTGAGAGTGTCAAAGGGAGAATGGCTGTCAGGGCCTCCAGCCATTGCAAACAAACTCCAGATGCATGTACCACCTTGTGCATCTAGCTTACATGGGTCCTGGGAAATTGAATCTGGGTCCTTAGGCTTCATAGGAAAGCACCTTAACTTATAAGCCATCTCTTCAGCCCTCAGGTGCTTTTAAATATCAATAATAAACAATCCCAAAATGAAATTATACAAACTCATTTTAAAATAACATGATAAAATACAATATACTTTGAAGGGATCCTAAAAAGGCAAAGCACTTGTGCACACAAACTATAAAACTATACAAATAAATGGAAAGTCTTTGCCAGTATGAGGACTCAAAGACTTAATATTGTTGAAATGTCAATACTATACACATCAATCTGTAAAGTTAATGCAATCCTATAAAAAATTCCTGTGGCACGTTGCTCTGTAGAAGCAGGGAAGCCCACCCCAAAGATTTCAAGAATATCAATGAACCCTGCACAGTGAAAATAATTTTGAAAAGGAAGAGCAAAAATCAAAGTCTCATGTTCTCTGATTTCCAAAAATTATGATGCTATGGTAATCAAAGCAGAGTGGCATGAGTATAAAGATGGAAACCAAGCCCAATGGAATAGTCTTGGCAGCTATGAACCAAACCTCGGCCATGTTAACGGAAACCACCATATAGCAAGTTAAGTTTCTACTTCCTCACCTAATATTCAACTACCAGAAACAAAGACTGCCATATAGAAAGTTAAGTTTCTACTTCCTCACCTAATATTCAACTACCAGAGACAAAGGGATCGTATGCTTGGTTGAATACTCCCCCATGCTGCTGGTAGCTGATGAAGAAACAAAGGCATTGTGGCTTAACCAGTAACTCTGTGATCTTTGGCCTGATTATGTCCCTTTCCCCCTACAACTTTATATAAACCTACATGTAAAAATAAAATCTCAAGGCCTTGACAAACACCTAGCATAGTCTCCTTCTTGTGTCTGTTTGCCTTTTCCCACTCAGGTTAACTTCCCCTCGGGTCCTTGTTCAACTCCCCGCTCTCCGGGGCAGAATAGAATGACATATCTAGAAATAAATGCTTGGATATTGTACAAACATGCTAAGACACTCAATAGGAAAGGAGTGTTCAACTAATGGTACCACAAAACTGAGCGTCCAAAGCCAAGGACTAAAAGTGGCTCCTTATGTTACAAAAAAAATCAACTCTAAATGAATAAGGAACCAAGCATAAGGCCTAAAACTACAAAACTATCAGAAGAAAACTACAGAAACCTATGAACCTATTGAAGAAATCATAAAACATAAGAGAAAGGCTTTACAGCACTGAATTTGATCATGTTACCTAGGATAACGACAAAAGCACAAAGTGGCACGAGAAAAAGTCAGTGACATGGATCCTCATCAAACATCAGCAGCTTCTGTACAGTGAAGGGTGGCACGGTCTACACAGGAGACAAAATCTGCTCCAGCTCCATCAGCAGAACACCACAGCAGTTCACTACAGGGACCTCAGGAGGACTTGAGCGAACTGAAGGAACCTGGTGATGTGAGAGGACCGGTCTGCGCCACAAGCAGCTCCCTGTAGCATACCCAGGAGGGGTGTGACACTGAAGGAAGATGGCTGAGTGGGAGAACGGGCCTGTACTGTGTTGGGAAAGGGCTACTCTAGAGGGAAAGCCAAGCCAACTGTCTGCATCTCTGTGTTTCTCCAACCACAGATCACTCTTACATACATGCATGTCTACATGGCAACCCAAAAAGGTCTCAAACTTTGCATGCACAGTCCTGATTTCTGCTCCAAACCTGTCCTTTCTGCATTTTCCCCCCTTTGGTGTAAGTGGCAACTCCATTTTCCATTTGGTCAAGACTCTTGACCATCAAGTTGGTCAAGCTGTTACACTTCCTCTTTTTGTAGCCCTTATTCAGTCCAGTCATAAACCCTATTAGCCCTACCTTTCCAATGCTCAGTGGTGGCTTGAATGTGACCTGTCCTCCCTAGGCTCACATGTATGAATACTTAATCCCTAATGGTTGGCTGCTTGGGTGAGGTGAGAGAACCTTTAAAAGGTGGAGCTTTCTAGAGGTAGGGTCACTGAGGGAGGGCCTTGGGGTGTGATAGCCTGGCTCCAAGTCTAGGACATTGTCTACTTCCTATCTGCCCATTAACAATAAAAGACCCACAAGGCAGGTGCAATTAGTTTCCTTCCTTCTGAATTTACTTCCTTCCCTTTCTTTATTCTTCTCTCTCTTTCATCCACTTTGGACTTCAGGTTGATCTTTAAGCTTACCAAGTGTGAGTGTGCTTTAAGGCCACTTCTTTTTTTATTTAATTTAATTAATTTATTTATATGAGAGAGAGAGAAAGGGAGAGAGAGGAGGGAGAGAGTGGGCACACCAGGGCCTCCAGCCACTGCAAAGGCACTCTAGAGGCATGTGCCAGCTTGTGAATCTGGCTTTGGTGCATAATGGGGAATAGAACCTGGGTCCTTAGGCTTCACAGGCAAGTGCATTAACTGCTAAACTATCTCTTTAGCCCATAAGGCCACTTCTGGAACATTCTCTCTTAGGAGGCCTCTCATTTCCCCTCCTTCCTCTTTTTTAACCTTCTCTGCAGTACTTCTCACTAGCTGCCCCATCGGTTGTCCTTCTTTCAAACGTTTTTGTTCTGCTCACTCCTTCCCCAAATGAGACATCAGCTGTGTGGAGGTTGTAAGGCATCCATTCCCACTCAGATTTCAAAAGCAAGGGGAACTGAGGTTTACAGAGGTCATGGTACTTGCATAGGTAGGGACGACAGGAAGATTTTGTACCTCTGCTTGTCCCACTCCATAGCCAGTGGTCTTAACCAATACAACACAGTTGCTTTTCAGTCAATTGTTTAATAAAGAGTGAAGAATTATCTCTAAGTGGGAAATCACCCCCAGGAATGCTCAAGTGGTCAGTCTTGAAGCATTTTAAGTGCAGTAAGGAGCCAACCATGTGAGGCTATTAGAGAAGAGAAGAAAATTCAAGATAGAAAGCTCAAATTGCCTAAGGCCTCAAACCTTAGAAAAAAATAAGGGTAAGATTTTTTTTTTTTTCTGAGATACTTGTTACAGACTTTTGAGTAGAAAAGTGAGACAAAAAAATAATTTTGAAGACTAATGTGTGGCGGTTTTAAAATATTTCCATGCATTCTCCCATGTCTCTCCATGAGACACTACTGGGTGTCCCAGTAGTGTTTCCTGGAGAGATCTATACACTCTTCAGGCTCATTCCTCTACCACCTTCTCTATGACCCTCACCCTCACTCTTGCCACTCTCCTCACAGCATCCAGCTCTGCAGCTTGTTGCCATCTATACTGATACCTGCTACGTTACTGCAACCACACACAGGGGCACCTGCCTTTGCATCATTAACTCTGAAAACGTGGACCACTTGAGTTACTTATCCACTCCATGGGATGTTAGCTCTGCAGCTGGACTCAACATTACTGCCAAAATCACCAACAACTTTCAGCTTCATTTGAGGCTTTCTAGATACCCGCTAGTCATGACCTTACTCAAGCAGACACGTTTGCAGCTCTGCATCAACTTCACATGTCCCTGTTTTCTCAACCATTTAGAAATAGTGCCTCCCCCCTGACTTTGAGAAATGCTTGCATTAAAATTCTTAGCTCAGTTCCTAAACACCTTAGTTACTGTGTATTTATCTAATGCACTAGATTATTTAGCAATACCCACATTCATTTTTATTTGACTTTCACACTTATCACCATGGTAATATTGAAGTATTTCCCCCATTTTAAAAAACCAAAACCAAAACAAAATAAATAAAGAATCCACTTTTCATACCACAGAATCTATGCTATTAAGCTAAGGTCTGAGCTATGTCTCCTTTACATTTATTTGCTGAAGTTCTAATCCCCACCATGTCTAAGTTTAGAGACAAAGTCTATATTAGTTGATTAAGAGCAAGTGAGTTTATAAGCATGGGGTCCTGGTACAATAGGATTGGTGACCTTGCAAGAAGAGCCACCAGGACCACTTCCCACAGAACTGCTGGCCAGGGAGCAGGGCTTGCATGAGGACTGACTTGTAACTGGCTTCCCTTTTTAATCCACTTTTCTGCACTGGCCATGAGTGAAGAGTGAGAGCAGACAGCGAGTGACATGCACGGTCCCGGGGACAGCAAATGGGGTGACGTACTGAGCAAGGTTCTTGCCGTGGGGAAGGTTCTCATGTGGGGCTGAGACTAGCATTCTAAGAGGTGAGGTCACCAAGAGCCTCAGAGGCTTACCTCACTGATGCCACATCTCTGTGATGGTCAGTCTCTCGTTGTCAATTTGACAGAATTTAGAGTCACCATGAGACAAAAGACTCTGGGAGTGCTTGTGAGGGATATGCTAAATATGGGTACTTGAGGTGGGCAATGCCCCTAACTGTGGGCAGCACCACGCTGTGGGCCAGGGTCCTGGACTGAAGAGAAAACAGAAAATGAGCTGTGCAGCAGCACTCATCAGCCTCTGTCCTCACTGAGGACTGGGTGTGAGCAGCTGCCTCAGGCCCCTCCCACGTGCCTTCCTTGCCATGATGCACTGCAACCCAGAACTGTAAACTGACATGAACTCTTCCTTCCTTAAGTCGCTTCAGGTCAGGTATGTGGTCACAGCAGTGAAAAGTCACTAATAAAATCTGATTCAAGTCCTGCTTCACTCACGTGTGTGTCTCCTCCATGTCATCCTCCTCTGAGTTTCTACGCATTTATCCTCTGCACCATTTCAATTAATGCTGTCTACATTATCTGAGTATAGAGACACCCCCAAGCTATAGACAACAAATATGGCAAAAGAGCAGCGGCCAAGCATGAAATAACCCCCTAAGAGATCTCCAGATAACTCTACCCTGTGCTCAAGACAGACAGCTAATAACCACCAGCTGAAGGCAACCAAGGCACTTACTCCGCGGGCCCCTGCGGGCTGTGGTACTCAGGAGATGAGTGTCTGGCTTCTCCTCCCCGGGCTCCAGCGGGGGACCAACATGACAGTTCTCAGACACCATTTCCTCCGGGCCTGGGGTCCGGGGCTGTGAATAGAGCAGAGTTTTAGACACACATTAGGGTTCGGAAGGCTCAGTTCTACTCTGAGCTGGTGGCTTGCCAAGAAGAGGTGGACCTCAGCACAACTGTGGTTCCCGTGACCGGTGGCATACATCGCCCTCCAGGGAAGTGGTGCTAACCTTCAGTTTTCATATGGTTGAGGCATCCCAAAATATGATGAGTCTGTTTTTCTAGGTAAAGTGTGTAGTGCTGTGGGAAAACCACAATTGGATAATTCATTCCCAACTCTGATTAGACACGAGGAAATAGCTGTCAAAAAGTTTCATTAGGGCTGGAGAGATGGCTTAGCGGTTAAGCGCTTGCCTGTGAAGCCTAAGAACCCCGGTTCGAGGCTCGATTCCTCAGGACCCACATTAGCCAGATGCACAAGGGAGCCTACTATCTAGAGTTCATTGCAGTGCCTGGAGGCTCTGGCGTGCCCATTTTTTTTTTTCTGTCTCTCTCTCTGCCTTTTTCTCTCTTTCTCTGTCACTTTCAAATAAATAAATAAAAATAAACAAAAAAATCTTTTTAAAAGTTTCACTCTATAGTCTGGGCAGATATTAACTTTGCGCTTTGGGTGTCCCCAAGAATAGCTGTGGCATCTTCCTCAAACTCTCAGAGAAAAGCAAGGGAAAGCGTTGGAAAGACGACTTCCGGCCAGGCAGACTAAGACTAACAGCCAAGTTACACTGACCACTCGTGGACTCTGGACAAGAATATAACTTCTGTGCATTCTCCTTTGGTCTGTAAAAGAACGCCAGTGTGCAGGAGGCACTTTGCAAAGCATGTGATTCTGACGGACACAGGTGACCGGTGTGGTGAGGCAGCTTAATAGAGCTCTAATACAGTCAAACAAACATGAACGGGACTGTGCCTATAAAGCTGAGCTTCCCAAACTGCAGCTGAGAGCGGCCACATTCCCTTTTCTACCCCAGTCCTTTTCTAATCAATCCCCGCAGGAGGGATGCTTCCTGTGGTAGATTCTGCTGGTTCCCACAGGGACAATCACCCATGAGCTACACAGACGGGCTTCTAAGCCTTCCTACCTGCTTCTTTCTTTGTTGTCTTTGAGCCCTTGACTTCTTAATCCTTAGCCCTGGTCACCCCCAGCTCACAGATTCTAAAGCTAAAGGCTTAACCACGTGACCTATAACCCCAGGGTTGCAATTCCAAATACACAGTCTTGTCCCGGACTACAGAGCAAGAGCTGAGTTGGCAGGAAGAGGTTAAAGCTGCAGGACGTAGGTGTGGCAGTGAGTCTGGTCTCTTAGTGCCCTGAGTGCCCAGAAGCTGTATCACGTGGCCTGGCAGCTCCTCTACGCCCGAGCCCGCCCCTGCATGGCAGCATCCCAGCCCGCCGAGCGACAGCCTGCCGGCGCTCCCGGCCAGCGTCTCCCTGGGGAGTGCCCCGAGCAGAGGCTGGAAGGCAGGACTTTTCTGCGACGTGGCTCCCCAGTCTCCTCTCTCGTCCCATCCCTCTCCTGACACCCCATTGTGTAATCGCTAGCTCAAAATGGCGTTTCCCTTCCCTCTCTCTCTCTGGCTGGCATCAAGATTTTTCCAGGCAAGTCATTCATCCACCAGTCTCATCCCTGCCTCCCTGGGGACAGCAGCTTTTTCCGAAAGAACTGGTTTACCTTGGGAAGGTTTACCTTGCTCTGACGCCCAGCCTAGGAGAAGAATTGCAGAGAGGTTGGGGAAGGACAGTCACAGACTGGGGAGACGGAAGCCGGCTTCAGGCTGGGAATTTGAGGCTTGGAGCAGGAGAAAGAGGTAGTTGCCTTAGATTTGTAATCGTGCACTGCCATCTACCGCCTGTCTCCGTTTATAGCCACCAGTAACAACACTAACGTGTTTCTTCCATCCCAGCTCAGGAGATGAGGAACAGCTTAAAAGGAAAGTCTCCAGATTTGGAACACAGCCTCAGTATGAGTGTCCGGTGTTTATAAGCTTCTATTCCAGCGACCTATCTATTGGACATCCATCTGTATCACTATCTCACAGGCCCAAAGAGCACGCCAAAAGTTGGAACCCGCAGGAGGGATGCTTCCTGTGGTAGATTCTGCTGGTTCCAACAGGGACAGTCACCATGAGCTACACAGCGGGGCTTCTAAGCCTTCCTACCTGCTTCTTTCTTTGTTGTCTTTGAGCCCTTGACTTCTTCTTCTGCCTTCTCACCTGCGCATCCTCGTCATTTTCAGTGAACTCCTTTGTTAACATGTAAACAGAAAAGGAGAAAGATCTTAAGGGAAGAAAATAGCTGTCAGTTTTAGGAATTAAAAATATTTTATTTATTTATTTATTTATTTCAGAGAAAGAGAGGGAGAGGATGGGCGCACCAGGGCCTCCAGCCACTGCAAAGGTAGTCCAGATGCATGTGCCCCCTTGTGCATCTGCCTTATGTCGGACCTGGAGAATCCAACTGGGATCTTTTGTTTTGCAGGCAAATGCCTTAACTGCTAAGCCATCTCTCCAGCCCCCATTTTTAGGTATTAAAATTATTAGCTTGACCTTGGGTCTCTCTCCAATCACACTGAACAAAGGGACCATCACCCATCCACTCTTCTCAAAGCAGACATGTTCTTCAAAAGCTTTGTTGTAACAGACTGTGAGATGGTGTTGAAGAGCCTTTGTTGAAAGTCTTCAATTGGCTTACAATGTTTACTGAGCACCTACTCTGTTCCAGGGCCTGGGCTCTCAGGGGCAAATACAACATGCTTCCCACACTCAAAGGTCAAATTCTAGGACAGACATTGAGTCATATTTGAAATTTCATGGGTTAGTTTTAACTGCATCCCAGCCTGACCAGCAGATATATATTGAGTCATAGTACATATTGAATTACTAGGAGAGTTTTGACTGGGAATTTGGGCAAATCCTTTTGAAGATAGAAAGTTTCAATCATTACTTTTGAGGGAGCAATAGGAGCAAGGTAGTTCTTTTTTTTTTATAAGTAGTCGGCTAGGGGAAGGCCCAGAGAGAGGGTCATCCCCGCTTGCTTCACCAGCACGGGAATTCAGTGCCTGGTCATCTCATGCCTCTGCGACAGTGTCCCCTACTACTTCCCCAGTCCTACGCACTACCTAGGTGGCCAAGCTCCTTTGAGTCCACACCAATCAGCTCTCTCCCAGACTCACCTGACCTGATGGTAAATCACATCCCAGTAAGCTATAAGGGAGGCATACCAGGTGGGTGATGCCTTCTTGGCTGTTTATGTCCCTTTGCCTGAACCTCCAGGTCCTGTTCTGGTAAGCAAGCTCTCCCCATCCCATTGCAGGCAAGGTGTCTGTTCCATTTTGTTACTCTCGTTTAAGCTAAGGGGCCCTCACTAACTGACCTCTTAGCTTTATTCATTCTTTTTACCAAACATGGTGAAAGTCTTACATCCTTTTATTCTACTTACTCCCCCTCTCTCATTCCCAATCTCTCTCTATCTTTCTGTGTGTGTGTGTGTGTGTGTGTGTGTGTGTGTGTGTGTGTCTGTGTGTGTGTGTGTTCCCTTAAGTTCTGGTCCTTTTTCACCTTCTCTGGAAATCCCCTTTACCATTCCATCCCTTCCTTGGATACTAATTTCCTCAAATAAACCTTATAATTTAACCTTTTTAGAATCCTAGTATCCGTTTCCTCAATTCTGTGTTGAAATGAACAAGGATATAAAAGTTAAGATTAACAAGGCAAGGAAAGAAATTCCCTGCCACCCCACCCCATACTGAACCACTTTCTTTTTGCATATTATATTTTCTAACATTTTAGATCTACGACCTTAGACCTAAATGTCAGAATCTACTGTAAGTGTTCAAGGTCTAAGGTTTTCTGTTTAGGTAGTTTTACAAACTGAGGCACCAGCATTTCTGTACAATCAAGCAGCTGCAAGATAGCTGTGTGCAGTAGTGGTTGCCTACAGTCCACCTCGGAAGCCCTAGCAGTAAAGTCACAGATTCTAGGTTAGCTGGGGTGCATAGAAAGTTCAAAGGCAGCCTGTGCTACAAAGTAATAAAATCCTCTCCCAAAATGTTGTAGTATAAACACAGAAATATGTAACTTTTTCTGGCATGCCAAATTTACTAGAATTATTTTCCTAAAATAGGAAAACATGCCAAAGCAAAGTAGGAACACAGGGCTGGACTTTAGTGACAAAAAATTTTAAAGAGCCCTGAGGTAGATTACTGTGTTAGGTCTCATTTACTCCGATTTCCCTTGATCATTGGGATCAGGGATGACTTGAGGTATAGAGCCAGTTCCAGAGGAGGGAGCAGAGATCCTAGCCAGAGAATGGGCTTGGGGTGGGCTCTGATCTGTGTGCTCTGCTTGTGCTCCAGAAGCCCCTCTTCACTCCAAGTCCTTAGGGCCTAGCAGCCAGGGAGTATTCCTATCTCAGAGATTCCTTGTACGATGCTGATATTGTCCAGGCATGCAAGTATGATGGTTTCAACTGTTCATTCAACAGTACCTACAATCACCTGGGAGGATCATCTATACTAGGTGAGCCTCTGGGAATGCCTGTGAGGGATTATCTTGATCAGCTAATTGAGGTAGAAAGACTTGCCTAAATTATGGGCAGCAGTATTCCAAGGGATTCAGCCTGAACAATGAAAAGGAGAGAGCTGACTGAGCAGCAGCAATCATTGCTCTCTGCTGCCAAAGCGTGGGCTGAATGTGACCAGCTTCTCTAAGCTCCTGCTGCCATGCCAGCCCTTTGTGATAGACTGTAACCTGGATCTATTACCCTTACTCTCTCAAACTGTTTTTCCCCTCAGGTATTCTGTCCATGTAACAAGAAGGTAACATGTTTTTGTATCTGTGCATGCACACACATGTACATACACCAGCATTTTTTGGTTCCACATAGGAATGCCCATCTGGCATTATATGGGTGGCTGGGCAATTAAACCCAGGCCAATAGGCTTTGTAAACTAGCGCCTTATATATTGAGCCATTATTCAGCCCCAGTATTTGCTATCTTGCTTAAAGTTAATCAGCCTGGTTTTATAAAGACTCCCCTCAGGCTTTTGTAAAATACTACATTGGAAATAGCACCAGTCTACTTTTGGTTTCTCTATTCTCAAATCTGTGAGCCTTTACTTCAAAGGGAAGTAAGATTCTAAGAGACACTGTCCTCTACTGAAGGAGCTGCAGTCTCCAAATGGTATAGAATTTCCCTTCTCTGGCCTTGGTGGTATTGAATGAGTTTTTATATACCAAAACTCGGAAATTTCAAGACTCTAGGGACAGAGAATTTCATTATTTAACCAGCAAAGGTCCACTTTTGTTAGAAAGCAGTGTGCTTCAGGCAGAGGTGGGCACAAAAGCAGATGGCCAGAGGTGCTGTGTGTTGGAATTCATGAACTGGTGAGAAAAGCTCTGGAACATTCATGTAAGAGTAAGACCCCATGGTGCCTGCAGGCCTACATGGCCTTTACCATCTGCTTCTTTCCCACCATGTATCTCATCATACCTAGTGTGGATATATGCTAAATTAAACTGTTTGACTGAAGAATGTCTCTGTACTTTGAAAACTTATTTAAGAAGTGACTATCTAACCTGGTATGGAAACTAACTAAAGCCTACCTGGGAGTATTTATTTGCAAGAAATAGCTCAGCCTCAGAACATCCCAGCAGCTGAGCCCAGACAATCATGGCAGCTAAATGATCAGAATTATTCATATAAGGCAACATGGAGTACCTATCAATCAGACTATTCCAGTACCTCACTTTTATTTTCCACTCATAATTGCTCTCTGCCTGTGCAGTGTAGAGCTGGTTCTAAGAGCTGCCCAAATAATTCTTTGCTCACACTCCATTAAATTTAATTTGTCTAAAGTTTCTCTTAGCACATGTAATACATGTGTGTTGCCAGGCTGAACTTTCTAATTCATAAATGCTTCCCAAGGGCGTACCCAAGCAATGGCTTACCTCTGTGATTATTTTTACTTTTTCTTCATTGGGATTCATCTTGGCTGTGGTGGGTCCCTGATGGAGAGAGAACAATGAGGAACTCAGGCATTTGGAATTGATTAACAGAGCATCCTTACTGTTCATGAGTCATGAAGCTCACTATGTTGGTCACCCAAGTGTTTGAGTCATGAAGATTTTCTATTAAAAGGCAGTATTTCATACCCCATAATTGGTGAGCATAAGCACTAGGGGAGAAGGAAGGGTGCCAAGCCACTTTTCCCATGGGCCTGGCTTCACTGGACGCACCTATGGACTCAAGGGACCTTGGCTGGATTCCAGCTGCAGAAGTCTACTTTAAGGCTCCTTCTTTCCCGAAGCCTCTACCTTCCTGCCCCTGCTCAGTCTTGGTTCTTGTTTCACTGAGTAGGAGGAGGGGTCATAGAAACTCCAAGTCCCTCTCACTTCATGAACCTTCTCACTGTGTTGGGTCAATTTTCTGCTTCCACTTGCTGTCACATTTACCTAGCCAGCTCTCTGCTCTGCTGGGTCTCATCACTTCTCTTCCAGGACCTTGATTTTGTCATCCCTTCCACCTGGAAAATCATTTTTCCCTGCTCCAACTGTGTTAAAAGTGCTATGTTTGTATTTTTTTCTATAAAACAAAAAAGCTCCCCTGGACTTTACTTCTCTTTTTAGCTGTTGCTCTATTTTTCAACCTTTCTGAGAAAAATATCTGGAAATATGTCCTTTTTCCTAACCTTTGTGTGAGGATGGGGTGGGGAGGAGGACATCTAACATCTTGAAATTGCTCTGGCCAGAGTCTCTTAATGACATCTGCATTGCTGTGTTTACTTATCAAGTGTCCGTCTTCATGGACTTGACCTCCTCAGAGGCATTGCTGGTGAAAGCCACCCAGCACGCCTTTTAAAGTGGTCCTGCTTCTGGAACAGGTTCTGTCCAGTTCTCTTTCCACCTGCTGCTCCTCCCTCCCAGACTCTGGAGCTAACCAGAAAGCAGATACATGAAATGTCCCAGGGCATAAACATTGCAATACATCCTTCTGGTCAATCCAGGTAGTGAAGAAGGAATCTCCATAAATTAAAAAAAATCATATATGAAAAAGAAAAGTAGAAAGTGGAAGCCTTAATGCTGTGGTGTTCTTTCTCATTCTTTCCTGATCATTACCTCTGAATGAGTTTCAAAGGAAATCAAATGACACCTAAATTTATCTTTCTTATAAACACTGCTGCTAAGAGAAGATAAATAAATATGACTCAACTCTCATAAGCTGCCTGCCATCATCATTGGCACTAAGGACTTGTTAATAAATTCCTATTGGCAATATCAAAATGAGGGTCATGATTTATTCTCTTGATTACTGACAACAGTTCTTGCTCCCCTAATTCAGGCATGAGGAAACTGAGACACATACAGGTTTCATAATTTGCCCAAGGCTGTACTTCTTACATCTCTTACTCAAAATCTGACCGCAGGAAGTGATCGTAAATCCCTCCTCTGTCTCAGCCGTCTCTCTGCCTCACCATTTACTGTTGCTCCAGACAGTCATCAGCAACAACTTGATCTCTGGTCCATGATTACAGAAACACAATCAAAGCCAAGAAGCACTGGGCTAGTAAGAAAGAAATTAGGCTACTTTAGGTAAATTTATTTTACTTAGTGCAGAAAGCCAGACACATTTTTCAAGGAAAGTACCCACACCTTTGTTTGGCCAAATGACTGTCCCCATGGCTCAGAGGATCAGACCCACACTCAAGAACCATGTGATGAAAGGAGTGAAGGAAAGAATGAAGAAAGTGCCTCTCAATTTTGGCTGCCCACAAATGAAACCATAGTGTTACATGAAACTATGGGGTTTGGAAATAGGCCTTCTAGCTGGGGATCTAGCTCAGTAGACAAAGTGCTTGCTGCCCAAGCATGAGTACCCAAGTTCAGAATCCCAGCACCCAAATCAGAAGCCTACCACTGTGGCAGGTGTTTGTAATTCCAGCCATGCCTACAAGCAAGAAAGGAGGTGGAGACAGGAGGGCCCCTGCAGCTCAGGGCCAGCTATCCTCGAGAATAAGCAGTGAAGAACTTGCGACACTGCCTCAAAGGAGGTGGAAGGTGAAGACTGATATCTGAAAGGTGTCCTCTGACTTCCACATGCAGACTGTGGCATACACATGTGCACACACACACACACACACACACACTCACACACACCATAAACACATGTACCAAAAAGAAAAAAGGAGTGTGGTGTTTGTAAACGTTCTGATCATTTCTCCTACCTGATGGAAAGCATATAGTTAAAATGCTTGGCTAGACCAGACTCTCTGTACTCATTGGTTTTATTACTGAGAGGCAGTGATGAAGGGAACAAAGCATGAGAAAGGTAGAAAGAGGAAAATAAGAGCTTGGGGAACAGAGGAGAGTCATAAGAAAAGTCATAAAGGTATTTAAGCCCAGCCATTACCCTCTTAGTACTTCATCTCCTGGCCACCATATGCACATTGCCTCTCTCTAACCAGGCCCAAGCCACTTGCATTGCTTTGTCCACTTATGGCTTTTCCAAACTTTCTCCCCTCTTGTCCATGGGCATTGTATTTTCCTTCTGATGCTAACAGGAGTTTGCCATCTATCCTGTTAGTAGCTAGGAACCCTCAAGAGACACCTTGTGAATGAATTACCTAACTCTGATTTATTGGAGGAATAGCTTCCCCAGTATAAAGTCAGTAACAAATAGCCTTGTGCAGTCATTGAATCAGGTGGCTGTCTCCTTTGAAGAGTGCAAAGTTCCCTGTCTGTCCTGTACTTTGTTGAGCTGCTCACACAATTGCTCCTTGGAGTAGAGCTGGAGCCCAGCCCTGTAAGGATACTGCTCTCCAAGCTATTGGGACCTTTGTGGGACCTTTGTACAAATCTCTCATGACACTAAGCTCCTTGTGCTGCATTATCTGTCTATAGGTCTGCCTTGCCAGCACATTCCCAGCTCCTGAGCTGGGCTAATGAATTTTGCATACTCTAAACTGGAGCATATTACATGCTGCATTATTCATACTCAATAAAAGCTTAAATGAATGACTGTAAATGAACTCCAGGTGACACATGCACACACACACCCACACACACACACACAAACACACACATACACACACACACAGCACATGAGAGAGAGAGCTTTCACACTGAATTTATTTGCAGAAAAGTTTATATAAAGCTGCAATAGCAGATGTATATTTCCCATTAGAATTTATTGGGCTTTTATAGCATTTCTTTGCAGAGAAGGGAAACAATCAGTTTGAATGACAGCCAGTAGATTTTCCTAAGATTTTGCTTTGTTTTGAGCAAGACTGACATGAGAGCCCTGTTGTTAAGAGCACTTTCTCTGTTCAGTGCCAAAAAGTGAAGTCTGCAATTACTAGTATTTCTCCCCTTGAAATATCTAAACTAAAAGGCCCTAAATGCAGCATGCAAGTGTGTTGGCCAGAGAGGCTTTCCACTAGGGGATTTCAGTGACCGGTTCATACTTCCTACAAACCAGACACCAAACAGCTTCAGGAATCTGAGCCGTGCAGTGCTTTAGTTACCATCCAGAGAAGACAGCAGCAAACCAGGGCAAAAGCAGTGCATTCCATCCAGCAGTGAGCAGTGAGGGGCAGGCTCCCACTGGAGTGAAAGCAGGAAGACCAGCCCAGCCCTGCCCTGGCCCATTAAGAACTGACTTACCTGAAACAACTTTACAAAGCACCCTCTGTGGATTCTGCTTTGTGGGATGGAGGGATGTGAAGAAAGGCCCCTTAGGTCATGCCAGGGAATCCTCTAAAAAGGAGCAAAGGGTTGGGCTGAGGGGTGAGCTGCTTGCTGGGCGGCTCCCTAAGAAGCCGCAGCCATGTCTCAGGGTGAAAACACCAGCTTAGCAACCCGTTCCCAGGGAAGGTCACTAGGGGGCTTTTTTTTTTTTCCTTTTAAAGTGACAGTTTACTTTTTTTAGTCTTAAACTATCAGCTTCCTTGATAAGCAGAGGAAGCAACCTTCAGGAGAAGAGCAAAGAGAAAACAACTTAGGAGCTGGACAGAGAAGGCTCAGGCTCTCAGAGCTGTGCCCTGCCTTGTGTCACCTGGATCAAGTGCATTGCTGGGGAAGGACAGCATGGGCAGTCTTTCTGGAGGTGCACCTCCAGGGAGTGTTGTGCCGAGGCTAACAGGAAGCTTGAATGAACAAGTGTACCCCACTACAGATACTTAAAGGGGATATGAAGGCAATGATTCAAAAGGCAATGGAAATAGGAGAGAAGATAAAGCAGATATAAAAGTAATAGAGCAGACAGCAGTTACACTTCAAACATGTGTGTGTGTGTGTGTGTGTGTGTGTGTGTGTGTGTGTGTGTGTGTTGGGGTGGGAATACTATATTGGCTTATTTTCTTTCTTCTTTATTTATTTTGACACTTGGTCTCATATAGCCCAGGCTAGACTAAAACTCACTATGTGGCTGAGGGTGGCCACGAGCAGCCCATCCTGCGGCCTCTGCATTCCCAGTGCTAGGGTTACATGTTACCATACCCAGGTTATGTGCTGAGATCGAACCCAGGGCCTCAGGCATGGGAGGCCAGCGCTCTACCACCTGAACTACATTCCCAGCCCTTATTTTCTATTTTCTTGAAGCTCAGACTTTTGGGATATTGATCCTGTATAGATGGACTCTCCAAAGATAACTTATTCCTAGATATAGCAAACAATTCCCCTGAAATGCCCAAATTCTCCTTTGATGTACACCATCCAAAACAAATCTGCACCTTCAACCACTTGTTTTATTAAATTTAGCCAAAAGCAATGTCCTGATGTCTTTAATTTTCAGAGCTAGGTGAGGAGGGAACACCTTTATGATCTAGAGCTCACAGAAATAATTCTATTAGATTCTAACCCCACAAGCATACCCACCTGCTTTATCCACACTTTCTTGGGAAAACACCAGTAAACCTCTGGTCACCCTCTACCCTTCTGCCTCTGCCTAACCCTGGTTTTCTCTATAGACTCAGCTGACATGCTGTGTGTTGGGATCTGAGAATATTTCACTGAAAGAAGGTTCTAGAATCACAATGTCCTATGCAACACTGTTGGAATACCCCACTCTTTTGGGTGAATTAATGTTGTCACTGCAGCAGTGGATTCACTATCCAAAGACAAGCTTGGCCTTCCTTTTCTCTGTCCTTATCCTCTCACCTCTGCCTTGCAATGAAGCAGTAAGGCCTTCACCAGGTCCCAGACCCAGTCTTAGAATTTCCATCCTCTATCCCTTATAAATAATACGTTCAATACTATTCTGTTATAGCAACCAAGATATATGTCTCCAGCTCCCAGGGATCTGTGTAAATATCCTTTCTCCATGACAATAATATCGATACTGCATATATCAGCACACCTGTAAAAATAAATCTAGAGCCCATTTTAACACAATATATACATAGCATATGTACACAGCAGTATGTGTGTGGTGTGTGTGTGTGTGTGTGTGTGAGAGAGAGAGAGAGAGAGAGAGAGAGAGAGACAGGGAGGGGGTTAAGCATGGGAATATGAAAGGAATTTATGTAATCTACAGAACTTCAGCAGTTTAGGATTGGAAGCAGTTGTATTATGGGTTGAATTGTGCACCTTGGTCTTCTCAAGTTATGTTGAAGTCCTCACTCCTAGTACCTCAGAATTGGCATTACTTAGAGGTCTTTACAGAGTGTAGCAGTTACTTTCTCAGTGCTGGAACAAAATACCCAGACAAAAGCAGATGATGGGTGGGAAGGATTCTATCAGCTCCCAGTCTTAAGTAGTTTCAGCGTGGCAGGGAAAGCATGGCAGAGAAGAGGCTGGGCATCACATCTTCTCATACCAGAGGAGAGGAAGCAGTATGAGTGAGCCTACTAGCTAACACTCAGTAAAGCTGAACTAAGACCTCTGGGGTCTGTCTCCAGTGACACACCTCCCCCAGCTGTTGAAGACGAGGAGATGAGCCCTGAACAGACCTTTGCCCTGAGATAACCTCTGCCCTGAGCAAACTTCTGTCCTGAGATAACTTCTGCCCTGCAACTTTTGACCTTTTCTCATCCCCCCACCCTGTCACACCTAACTGATTAACATCCTGCCTGGCGGCTGCAGAGACATGAGAACTATACTGTGACTTCTCAGAACAACCGCAAACTGTCCTCGGGCAAAGGCCAAGAAGATTCTGTAACTTTCCATTACCTGCCTCCTCCAGCCCCTCCCTCACCCAAAAACCCTAACCCTAGCCCCTTAAAAAGGCCACTGTGGCTCAATAAAATTGGACTCTTGACAAGTGTACATTTGCTTGAGTCTCTTCCTCTCTCTCGCCCATCTTATTTCCGGTTAGGGTCCTCCTCGCCCCCATGAATAACTAGGTCCCATGGGACGGGACACCCAGCAAAGTTTCTCCTCCCAAAGGCTCAGCCAGCTGACGATTGAGTATGAAGCTTTATCACAAACACATGAGGGTAAGGGGGACACTCCACATTCAAACTACCACATTCCATTCCTGGCCCCCATAGAATCACACCCATCTCATGATGCATTTTCTGTCATGTTTTCCTTTTCATGCTGGGACAGAACACCTGACCAATAACAGATGATGGGAAGAAAGTATTACTCCAAAGAAAGTTTCATCATGGCAGGGAAAATCAGCAGAGCAGAGGCTGGGTAGAGCGTCTTGTCACAGCAGCAGGAAGGAAGTAGCGCTAGTGGGCCTGCTAGCTAACATTCAGTAGAGCTGGACTAATAAATCCCAAAGTGTATTTACAGTGACACACCTCCTCTAGCAAGGCTCCACCTACCAAAGGCTCCATCACGAATACATAAGACTATGGGGGCATTCCACATTCAAACTGTCATGCAGAGGCAATGGTGTTAAGAGTGAGGCCTAGTTCAAGAAGACTGAGCCCTCATCAGAAAGGCACATCTGGGAGCTGTGGCAATGGCACAGTGGATATGAGCACTTGTTGCACAAGCTTAAGTGCCTGAATTGTATTCTTGGTACCAACATAAAAAGCTAGGTGTTGCCATGCAGTCCTGTAGCCCTAGTCTTGTGGGTGAATGAGACAAGAGAATTGCTAGCGCTCACTGGTCAGCCAGTTTGACTGAAGAAAATGGCAATTCAGGTTTCAGATACAGACTCCATCTCAAGCAAACAACATGGAAGAGTGATAGAAATTGACACCCAATGTTCTCCTTTGGCTTCTGCATGCACACATGGGGCTAATGTATCTGAATACACACATGCATACACTATACATGCACACACACACACACACACACACACACACCACAAAAAAGAAGTCGGGTACATTTGGAAATAGAGACAAGTATGCATAGAAGGATAAATATGTAAAGACTCAGGAGAACACCCTGTGTATCAAGCCTCGAGGCTACCATAAATAAGAGGTCAGATTCTTCCAGAGCCTGGTCAAAATAAAGCTGTTGTCTTTCAGAATTTGAAATACATAATTCCAAGCTCTTCTAGATTTTAAAGTTTCTTTTGAGAAATCTGCTGTTGTTCTGATGGACTTGCCTTTGTAAATGACTAGATGCATCTCTCTTCTTTCAGTATATTTTCTTTAGTTTGTGTGTTTAGTAGTTTAAGTATAGTATGGTGAGGAGACTTTATTCCGGCCTTGTCAATTTGGTGTCCAAAATGCTTCATGTATTTGTATTGGCATTCCCTTCCTTCATTTTGGGTAATTTTCTTGTGATTTTGTTATAAATATTTACTATAGCATGGGATTGGAATTCTTCTCCTTCTATACCCCAAATTCTTAGATTTGATCTCTATATAGTGTCCCAATGTCTTGAAATTCCTGCTTATACCTTCTTATTAATTTATCTTTCTCCTTGGAATGTTCCAAATCCTCTACATTGTCATTAAGCTCAGAAATTCTGTCCTTTCTATGATCCATTCTATTGGTCATGTTTTCTATGGTGTTTTATTATTTGACTTAGTGTGCCTCTCAGACTGATTTTTCTTCAGTATTTCTATTTCCTTACTTTATCAACCTCCATATTTCATTAAGTTGATTTCCTGTGTTCTCCCACAGGAGTTTGTTTTCTTCTCTGAGCATACTTATAATCATTCTTTTGAATTCTCTTTCTGATATTTCTTCTAATAATCTCACTGGAGGTCATCACTGTGTGATTCATAAGTTTTTTTGAGGGGATATGTTGCCTTGATTTCTTGTGTGTTTTGTTTCAGTGAATTTGGATTCTCACATCTAGAGCTATTTGTTGCTTGGATTTTCTGTCTGTTTTATCAGCTGTGAAGCTGGTTTCTTCTTTGCCTTGTCTCAGCTGGCTATGTCAGTTAGAAATTTAAATCAACTGGTTTAAAGGCTGCACATGAAAGGAACAAATGGGATCCCTTAGCTTCCTGCTGATGCATTAGGGAAAGGAGGCCTTGGAATGCTGTCTGGAATCACCCTGGAGCAGCCTGTCTGGTCCTGGTTTCAGTTGTTCTCACCCAGGTTCACTTAAATCTGCAGGGCTGGTGGGAGTGGTCCAATGTTCCCACTGGCTCAGACTGGTCAGGACAAGGAGAAGTGCTTCATCTTCTTGACTCCCAGCAGCTTCCTTCTACCTCTCTGCAGGGGTCTAACCTGCCTTAACAAACTTATGGATCTTGAGTTTTTCAGGAAGAGGGGTGAAAAGAAGCATATCTTGTATTAATTTGCCCTTCCCCCAAGGTTTCTTTGGTGAGGAGCCTGTCATGAACTTTCTAGAAAGCAAAGGATGTGTTAAACTAAAAGATGACTGAGCTGAAGAGAGGAGTAATAATGCTGTGAAAGGTAGATTGAAAACAGTGTGGCACCAAGAAATAGAAAATAGGGTAATGGGGCTGGAGAAATGGCTTAACTGTTAAGTGCTTGCCTGTGAAGCCTAAGGACCTCGGTTCAAGGCTCGATTCCCCAGGACCTACATTAGCCAGGCACACCAGGGGGTGCACATTTCTGGAGTTCGTTTGCAGTGGCTGAAAGCCCTGGCGCGCCCATTCTCTCTCTCTTTCTCTCTGCCTCTTTCTCTCTGTCTGTCGCTCTCAAGTAAAAAAATAAATAAATAAGAATAAACAAAAAAATTTTCAAAAAAGAAAATATGGTAATGGATAAAAGGTACTTGATAATGAGGAGGGCAGGTCTGCCACGTGCATGGGAGTCCCAGAATGAGAGAAGAGAGAAAGAAGTTGAATGCTAATTCTTGTCCTTGAGAAATATCTCAGTCAACTTCTTTAAGCTCTCTAAATTTTAATTTTCTTACCTGCAAAATGAGGTTAACCATACTCTGAGCTAGGTGTGGTGGTTTATACCTATAATCTCAACACTTAGGAGGATGTGGCAGAGTTATGAACATAATGTTACCTACATTGCTCTGTTTGGTCATTTGCATAACTTTGGGGAATGATGTATGCTGAGAGCATTTTGGGGGGTAGGTATGGGAGTGGGGTAGATAGATCTCTCTCTGACACTTGCTGTATTCTTATGAGACTATTCAAATTTAAACTTATTCCAACTTAAGTTTTAGTAAAGTCTTCTTTTTCTTTGATTTAACTTAATTGGCATGAGGTTTAAAAAATATGCTTCAATATTTAAAAATCAGAAAGATTTATAATAAGATTCCTTTTATTGCTCCTAATAATAAGCCCCCTGTGTTTTTTCTTGGCAAGCTCCTATGAGGGATATCAAAATAAAATCACCAGATTCTTTGCGATCATTTTTCTCTCACACACTGTGTGTGTGTGTGTGTGTGTGTGTGCATGTATAGTCTATTTCCTTGTGTCCTGACAGACTTGGTGATATGTTGGCCAGTTGAATTCAGCAAAAGTGATGCTGGTTTGCTGGCTGCATTCTAAATGGTGGTGCACTTCAGTTCCTTGCTAGGAATTTTTTATTTGCAGCCCTGAACCACCATATAAGAAGTCTGACTACTCTGAGGCAATATGCTGAGAGAGGGGAGCCAAGCCACATGTGAAGAATGTGAATCACACCGTGTTGCAAGCTCCAATCTGCGTCACCCTGGAAGAGATGGCTCCAGACGTGGCTGAACAGCTGTCTACATGATTGCAGTCCCTGGATATTTAGGTCACTCCTAAAATTCATGTTTTTTCCAGGCTGAGTCTCAGACACGAGGAAATGGAGAATTAACCAGCCAGATGACTCACAGAATCCATATGCATTCTAAAATGATTTCTTGTTTTCTTAAATTTTTTTTTGCATGTGTATATATGTAGTATGTGTGGTGTGCTGTGTGTATGCATGTATGGTATTTGCACATGTGTATGCAGATGTGCATGTGGGGTCCAGAAGAGAACACTGAGTCCTTCACCACTCATCTGCTTATTTCCCTTACTAAACTTGGAGCTACTGTGTTTTGTTTTTTCGGGGTAGGGGTATCAAATGGGCTGACCAGAGAGTTTCACTACCTCTCCTGCTTCTGCTTCCCACAGGACTAACACATCAGGTGTGCATGTCCAAAGGCAGCAGTGTAAGTGGGTACTGGGGAACTATGGTTACCTTTGCATTGCTGGGACAACACACGGACCCAAAGTAGCTGATAGGAGGACAGGGTTTATTTTGGCTTATACTCTTGATGAGGGAGGCATCATGATGGCAGAAGAAAGATGGTAAAACAGAGGCTGGACATCACAATCTTGTCACAACAAGTGGCAGTAGGAGAGTGAGCTGAGCTCTGGCAAGGGGGACTTGGCTACAGTATCCCTAAACCAGCCTTCAATGATACACCTCCCCCAGCAAGGTTCCACCTCCCAAATTGCCACCAGCTGGGAACCATGCATTGAAAACACATGAGTTTATGGGGCACATTTGATTTAAACCACCACAACACTTTAACTTAAGGTGAATCAGGGCCTCACGCTGGTGCAGCAGGCATTCTTACCTGATAAGCCTTCTGCCCAGCCATGATTTTGTTTTTGCAGTGCTGAAGATTGAATTTAGGGCCTCTTGTTTGCTGAGCCAGCATTCTACTACTGAGCTAATGGGGGATTGTGTTCAGCCATTACCTTTGGCATCATCTGTTATTCAACAATAACAATAGTGGGAATTACATATTTAAATACATGAACAAATAGATGAATAAATGAAAGTCACATTTCATACAGGAGTGTGAGGATCATAGATGTTGTCTTTGCTTGGGCAGCCATAACAGACTACCATTGATAGGAAAGCTTAAACAATAGACATTCAGTTTTAGCAGTTCTGGAGGCTAGAAGTTTGAGGATGGGATGCAAATATAGTAAGGCTCTGGGACATAGTCAGGTTCTGGGGTAGCTATCAGATGGCCACCATCTAGCTGTGTTCTCACATTTTGTGGAGCAAGTGAGCACTGGTCTCTTCTTCTAAGGGTAGAGGCTCCACTCTCATCATTTAGTCCTGGTTACCTTCCGAAGATAGCTTCTATCCAGATTACTTGGAAAGAAGAAGGGTTCCACTGAAGGGGGGATGGGAGAAGGGTAATGGGAGGGGATTATTATAAAAATATACCATGTACATGCATAAAAATTGTTTATTAAAAAGTTGAACAAATCAAATTCTCTCCTCTAAATACTATCACATTGAAAGACGGGGCTTCAACACATGAACTTTGGCGAGTTGCAGACATTTTATTCCATGACACAGGCATACCTGAATAAAGTAGGTAAATGCACCCAGTTCCTTTAAAGGCAGTGCTACTAAAGATGAGATCTTTCAAAGCCTCCTAAGGACCTTAGAGCTTTCTGTGGGAACAAACATCACAGAACTTGAGATGAGACTCTTCTCTTTGTGGAAAAACTAAAGAGTGCCTTATTTAGATCAGTAAATGGCTGAAAAATGTGTTTTGCACATGGGCATGTACAACACAGTTGATCCTTAGACGAGTGTGCCATTTTCACTCAGTTATTTGAATCCTACAATACTTGATTAGAGTTTGTTCATTTCTCATGAATGAAAAAAATGTACAAAGTCTGAAGAGATAGCTCAATGGTTGAAGATGCTTGCTAGCAAATCCTGATGACCCAGGTTCAATTCCCTGGTACTCATGTAAAGCCAGATACAGAAGTGGCACGTGTATCTGGAGTTTGTTTGCAGTGGCAGGAAGCTCTGGTATACCCATTCTCTTTCTCTCTCTTTCTCTCCCTCCTTCTCTCTCTTTAAATAAATAAAAAACATTAAAAAAACTTTAAAAAATATATCACAAGGACAAACATCACTAAGAGGGCTCACATTAGAAGCAGAAGACTCACCTCTGAGTCATACATTTTAGTAAACTATACACTTCACCTTGGAGTTTATATTTTCCAACTTATTGAATTTTATATTTCTCACCTTGAAATGTAACTCAAATAGCAGCAAATGGGAACCTCTTGTTTCTATAGCAAATGGAAAGAAACACTTATTGACTAAGATATATTGGTTGTGAGGCCCAGTTTCACTTTGCAGATATTAAAGCATTTAGTTTTCTTTGTGTGGTAGTATGATTTGGTGCTATGATTTTCAACCTATTTTGAATTACAGCAGTTCCTTGACATTTCACAACATTCTCTCTTCCTAAGAAAACGTCAGAACCATTGAAAATAAAAAGTCACAGATTTATTTTCTTTAGAGGTGCATCATAAGTTGAAATAATAGGGAATGCTCTTGTATTTCAGAAAAACCTGCTGCTAGAACACTGTTTCCTTGTTGAAAAGATTACTTTCCTCAAAGTTTTATACTCCTTTCTCCCCATCTACTTCCCTTGAGTGCAGCTCACTGGCAGGACCTGCTTCACCATCTTAGCTAGGAAGGCCATCATATATCTTTCATTTTCTAATCAGTAGCTTGTAGGTAAGCATGCCCATTTAATAGGACACCTGTTGTCTTCTTCTTGAAGCTTCTTTGCTACCTAGGATTATTTATAAATCTTGAGGGGCTTATTTGGTTCAAATGCCAATGAAGAAAGAATAGCAGTGCATAGGAACTTAGTGCTGGAAATGGCTGCAGGTATCACAGTGTCTAAGCGTTTTTACTCTCTGCTGTGAAGATGGGTCTGGGAGTCCAAGTGGGCGCACTGGATGCCACAAAAGTGAGATTTCAGTTAGACTCTTTGTATGCGTGCTTACCAGCCAGAGTGGATGCATTATCAAAAGCCAGGTCATTGGAAAAAAACTTGTGGACATCTTTGGTCATCACAGTCTAAAGGTGCATGTGTGTGCATTGTAGTTTGAGTGTCAAATGTCTCATATAGAATCATGTTTGAACATTTGGTCCCTGGCTGGTGGAACTCTTTGGGAAGGTTGTGCAATGTTCAGGAGATTGCATCTAGCTGGAGGAAATGGCTCACTGGGGGTGGGCCCTGTAGCTTGGTAGCCCAGCTGTATTTCCTGTTCACTCTCGGTTTTCTGGCTGTGGGTAGATATACTGTGACCAACCAGCCTCCTGCTCTTGCTGCCACAACTTCCCTGCCAACATAGAATATCCTCCTGAAGTGGAAGCTGTCAGATACTTGTCTCCAGCAACAAGTCAAGTGACTGGTCCAGTAGGCTACTTTCACCTGGCGAGGCGGAGGCAGGCTCGCTGCTGAATACCCTACAGCACATAGGACAGCCCCCCTGTGCAGTCCTAGCATGCAAAATGCCATCTGGCCATAATGTCACTGGGGCTGAGCAACCCTGGTTTCCCCAGTGATGGATATACCAACACAATCATCTATAGCTTCTAGCATCTGGGACTGTGAGGGCTAGATTTCAATCCTAGGCTGTACTCTACCATTCCCTCCTACCCCGGCTCTGACTTGAACTACAGTCACCGCTGCCTAGGCCATCTCCTTTTTTTCTCATGTTGTATTCTATTCCATGGTGTCAAGGGTCTTTTTGACTGATCCATCTGGACCATCCACGTTAGATATACTATATACTGAGCCCCACTAAAATGTTGCTATGGGTCTCTATACACCTGGACGTGTACAAGGAGCTCCTTGAAGTGGCCACAGAGAAGTCATCATTCAGGGTGGAAGGAGACTTCTTAGTGGTTCAGCTGTTCTGGGGTCCCCACATACTGTGAGAAAGCCCTCACTCTGCAGCTGAGGGAGGAGCATCCCGGGAGTAACCTTGACACAAGAAGCCCCAAAAGATGAGGGTGTCCAGTTGTTTTAATCTGCACAGTTAAAACAGTTGCTTGTCAAGTACTAAAGTCTTTCCCAAGGAGGCTTGCTGAGCACTGTAGATGGGAATAGATGAAAGTCCTCCTTTGTTAAAACAGAAGTTCTGCTTCTCTGGCATAGAGATCCACTAACATTCATGTCCAGTGCAAGCAGTGCTCAAATGCCTGAGAAAAGCAGTGTGTTCTTCTCATGGGAGGAGTGACCTCTCCATACTCCAAGTCTTTGCTGTGGGAAGCCACAGCTCCCTGGGAAGCAAGTTTGCTTTGTTCCCTGATACAAAGCAGTGGCAAATACTGGTGTCTGGGGCATATGTTAATACAGAGAGGATATAGGGACAGCCATGAGGTTTTATAGCCTGGACCCACTTCCTGTTCACTGTTTGCTTCCTCAGGCTGAGAGGTGACCATCTAGCTTGTCATGCCTTTCTCATTGTCACGAAGCATAAACATATATAAATTGTCTCATTTGTGAAGTGGCTTTGGGTCAAGTACTTGTCAACAGTAATGAGACCGCAGTGCCGTGCTGCCGCAGACAGAAGAGTATGTCTGGTAAACTCAGAAGAGGTCCCTATGGTGAAGTATGAAGTCTCTAAGGAATGAGGACATTTACTGTAAGACTTGATTGAAGTCTGAGATCTTCAATCTGCACTGGGTAGCAAAGCAAGTAGTTTTTGGCTTCAATTGTGTCTAATTTTGAATTAAATCTTATCTGCCTGCATCTATCCTTCATCTGACATTTATTTAGTACTTAACATGCGGCAAGCATGGCACAAAGCACATGAAGAGGATCAAGATAAGACCCTGCTCTCAGCTGGGAGGCCGAGGGAGGAGGCCTGAGACTACATAGTGAACTCCACGTCAGCCTGGGCTAGAGTGAAACCCCACCTAGAAAAAAAATAATGATAAATAAATAAATAAATAACCTCACTCTCTGCTTGTTTACCATTTAGTGGGCCATCGAAACCTCTACCCACATTTATCTTATAAAGTTTTGTGGCCAATGACTCTGAAACTGCAGCATCACTTTTTATTATTTACTAATTGCAGTATATCTGGAACAGTAGGTTTTCCATTTGCACCAGGCAATGGGAGGGAACGAATTAAATGAGAGCTACGTGGCCTTGTCTCCAGTCCCATCTGAGAGACCACTGCCCAGTTCTTCAACCACAGTGTGAGGTAGGTTGAAAAAGATGAGCTCTAGATACAGACGTTATAATCATTGTTGACCACTAGAGGTCAGCACCTAAAAAAGTACTGGCCACATTCCATTCTGCTGCCATCACAGTAAGCCTTGAGGAAAAAAGCAAAACAACCATTTTCTAATCTTCGGTTGGGAAGAAGCATTACCAAGGACACAATTTTCTCTGACATATGGAGCCTTACACTGACATCCTTTTTCTCCTTTAGCCGAGCCCTCAGTACCAAGTCTTACTCAGCCTGCTGTGGGAGATGAATGTAGCAGAGCCTTGGCCTTTGAGGAATTTATGGTTTCTGTAAAGACTCGACAGGAGGAAAGAGGAGTTGAAAATGACACTTGTAGAGCTAACCCCTAAATAGCCAATGACATGCTTGCTATTTGCAGGTCACTAAGCATTAAAGGGGAAGTATGTTTTCAGAATAGTTCTTTGCTCATAAATGGGATGGAAAGACATCATGTGTCCTCCCTCTAAGTTTCTGCCATTCTTTAATTTTTAAAATTTTTATTATTTACCGTGTGTATGTATGTCCACATGTATGTATGAATATAAGGGTGTGCATGTGCCATGGAGTGTGTGTGGAGGTCAGAGGACAACCTCAGAGGATTTCTCTTTTTCTTCTGCCTTTGTCTAAGACAAAGTCTCTCTGTTGCTGCTGCTTGTGGGTTTATACCCCCTCTTTTGCATGTTCCCTGGGCCTTGATGGGTGTGTGAGTCTACTTTAGTGCTAAGCTCTCAGCAATTGCTGGATTTCTGCTTTGATATGTTTTGAGAGTCCTTAGTGTCTATCATCTTCTCCCTGGCACAGGTTAGCTGGCTGGCATTGAGAGCACTTTGCAGAACTGGTCAATTCCTCTGTGGTTTCACCTCACCCCTGGTTCATGTGCAAGAAGTGGCTCATCTCATGATAGGGAGTCAGCTATCTTTTTTTGTTATGTTGATGGATTTTGATTCTCTCTAGTTTTTCTGCCTTCTGTTAAAAGAGAAAACATTCTCTAGCAGAGACTGAGAGCAACATAGGTTAAAGGGGAAAGGCATAGTTAATTAAGAGAGATTTTGATGGGTGTATCCTCCATTTTTGCAAAAGACTAGTGGGAGCTTCTCACTGGAGTCCATGACCCTCATCTCCATAGGATTCTGACTTGGTTCCCAGTGCCAGCCATGAGTTCCTTCCCATTGAGCGGGTCTCTTATCTAATCATAGAATCATTGGTTATCTGCCTACACTGAGTGCCACTATTATACAAGAATGTATATCTTGTCAGGCTGGTTGATTTAGTATCTATCAGGATCCCCTGCTTGTTCATAACATTGGTGGGCATTTCCCCCCAGCATCTCACTTTACAGAACTTTGAGGGTTAGTCATTAGAGACCTGGCTACCTTCCAAATTCTAGCACGATCTCTCCATGTTCTATGCCTGCAGCTGTGGTATCTTTAGCAATGATGACTTACCTTTTAGCTTAGGCAGCTAATCAAATGATTTGATAGAAGCCTACTTTGCTTTAGGAATCTTATAGATCTCTCTGACTAACAGCTCACTATGGGGTAAAATCCATTTTTGGTGTGGTGAGTTACAAGGCAGAGCCCGTGGTTTTAGAATTAGGCTTCTTCCCACTCTCTCCAGGGCCCTTCTGCCCACATGACCCTCCCACACTCAGATTGATGGTTATATTTTTTAGTTTTCTATCTAGGAGAAAGGCTTGTATGATACTAATTCATGTTGGCTTTAGTTTTGTGTACATCTCTCCCCATCTTACCTTCTCCTCCCTCCAAACTTTTCTCCGTATTATCTGTCCCTTGAGTTGCCTATCAGGTATGCTTATAACTCAAGCTGTTCCAGGTAAGGAACCACATGTGAGGGAGAACATGTAGTATTTGTCTTTCTGTGCTCATGTGAGTTTGCTTAGTAGGATTTTTTTCCAAGCCCATCCATTTTCCTGAAAATTTCATTCTTCGTTACTGCTGAGTAGAGTTTCATAGTGTGTTTGTACCACATCTTCATTAACCATTCATCTGTTGATGGGTATACGGGCTAATTCCAGATACTACTTATTGTGAATAGAGCAGAGATGTACATGGCTGAGCAAGTGTCTCTGTAGTAAAGAGTATGGTCTTTAGGGTATATGCCCAGCAGTGGTGTACTGGATCAAACAGTAGGTCTATTTTCAGCCTTTTGAGGAGTCTCCATATTGATTTCCATAGCAGTTGTACAAGTTTGCATTCCTACCATCAGTAGATGAGGGTTCCTCTTTCTCTGCATCCCCACCAGCATTAGTTATCAGTTAATGTTTCTCTTACCTTCCTTTCTTTCTTTCTTTCTTTTTTTTTTTTTTTTTTTGGTCTTTTGAGGTAAGGTCTCACTGCAGCCCAAGCTGACCTGGAACTCACTCTGTGATCCCAGGCTAGCCTTGATCATCCTACTTCTGCCTGCCAAGCCCTAGGATTAAATGAGTGTGCCACCATGCCTGGATTCAATTGAATTTTTGATGGTTGTCATTCTGACTGGGGTAAGATGATTGTTTTAATCTGCATGTTCATGATAGGCAGGGATGTCAAATAACTCTTAGGTGTTTATTGGCAATTTGAATTTCTTTCTTTGAGATCTTTCTGTTCAATTCCTTAAGTGCGATGCTTGGCTTTTCACTGCTTAGGTTTTTGAGCTCATAATAAATTATAGATATGAAAAATCTGTCAGATATATAGCTGACAAAGATTTTATCCCATTTTGTAGGTTGTCTATTGACTCTGTTGATGGTTGGCTTATCTGTAGAATAGCTTTTGAGTTTCATGAGATCCCAATGGTTGAGTGTTTGTCTACTGGGGTCTTGTTCAGAAAGTCCTTCCCTACACTTATATCTTGGAATGTTTTGCTTATTTACTTATTTTTTTTTTGTAGTTGTTTTAGAGTTTTAGCTCAATTTGGAGTTGATTTTTTTTTTTTTTTAAGGCAGAGTCGCATTCTAGTTCAGACTTACCTGGAATTCACTATGTAGTTTTAGGGTGGCCTCATACCTTTGCCTCCTAAATTCTGGGATTAAAGGCATGGGCCACCACACCCAGAAGTCCATTTGGAGTTGATTTTTGTGCACAGGAAGAGAAGAGGCTACTAGTTCTACCTGTGGCTATCCAGTTTTTTCAGCACCATTTGTTGAAAATGCTGACTTTACTCCAGTGTGCATTTTTGGTCTCTTTGTCAAAGATCAGGTAACTGTAGACACAACTGTGTTTTGTACATGGTATTTACAGTCCTTGCTGACTGGAACCAAGAAAGACTGAAGTCCAGTTAGCAGCCACTTTCTAATCTGGTCTGACAAGTTAAGCACAGCTAAGCCATGTGTAGCAGTTATTTTCTTGTTGCTGGGTCAAAACATCTGACCAAAAAGCAGCAGCATGTGGAAGGAAAGGGATTATTCTGGCTTATAGTCTGGAGAGGAAGTTTCTTCATGATAGCAGGGCAGAGTAGAGTATGGGCCTCATATCTTGTCACCTCAGCTAGCCAATAGGAGCACCAGTGAGTGAGCTCTGAACAGTGATTAAGCTGCACTAATAACACTCAGGGTCCAACCCCAGTCAAGGCTCCACCTTTCAAAGGCTCTGCCATCTAGGGCTTGAAAATGCAACATAGTCACAAACACATGGCACTGTGGGAGACATTTCACAAACTAACCACCATACATGGGATCCTCATTCTGAAGGATGTGACTGGATATAAAGAAAGAATCATGTAGGGAATGAGAAATTATTGCCAAAACAAAAACAAAAAAAAAGATGTCATGAACTCAAGAAAAGCCAGGAGGACCCAGGAGTGGTTGACAGTGTGGGAAAGCAGGGATCACGAAGTAGAAAAGATACATAGGAGATGAAGAAGTCAGTTGGATACTGAGATAAGCTAAATCAAACTATGGTGCAGAGTGGATGTTTATTGTTAGGGGCCAGAGTCAGTGTCTCTCATGTCTTCCACTTGAGCGACTGGTGGAGCCATCCAACTTCTATGAGGCCTGGGCAAAGCAGTATGTCAGAACCATTATGCCTGCTATGATTTGATAAAAAATAATCTCTCAGAACAGATGCTGTGCTTTGCTTTAACAGAGGATGAAAAACTAGGTATGGCCTTGCCTTTTAGAATAAATTAAAATATAAGACATTGTAAACATTCACTAGAGCTGGAAAGAAAACCCAAAGCTCATTTAATTAAGGGAAAAAAATTGATTTCCTTCCAAGAGTAGAATCTTTTTACTTATTTATTTTTTGTTTTTCTTTTTTTTAATTTATTTTATTTTATTTATTCTTATTTGTTTTTTTTTTTCGAGGTAGGGTCTCACTCTAGCCCAGGCTGACCTGGAATTCACTATGTAGTCTCAGGGTGACCTCGAACTCATGGCAATCCTCCTACCTCTGCCTCTTGAATGCTGGGATTAAAGGCGTGCGTCACCATGCCCGGCTTATTTTTTGTTTTTCAAGGTAGGGTCTCACTCTAGCTCAGGCTGACCTGAAATTCACTATGTAGTTTCAGGGTAGCCTTGAACTCATGACCATCTTCCTACCTCTGCCTCCTGATCGAGGGTAGATTCTTATTGATAGGTGGTGGTCTCCTGGAGGTTATGAGCACCCTGAATTTACCATGGACAGAGTGAGAAGGAATTCTGGGATTGACTAGCAATGTTTGCCATGAGTCCAAAGAAAGAAAGGCAGCCACATACTATCTACCTCATATCTAAAGAATGTAAATGTTTCCTCCAAAAGTCACAGAAAGGCTGGAGAGATGGCTTAGCAGTTAAGGCACTTCCTTGCGAAGCCTAAGAATGCATATTTGAATCTCCAGGCCCCACATAGCCAGACGCACAGTGATACAAGTGCACAATGTCGCATATGTGCACAAGAGGGCTCATATGTCTGGAACGTGCTTACAATGACTGAAAAGCCCTGGGATACCCATTTTCTCTGTCTCCCTGTCTTTCTCTGCCTCTTTCTCTCTCTCACTCAAAAATAAAAAAAAGTCACAGAAGGATGATTATGAAGTTTCTGGGGACTAGACCTTATATTGTCTGACTTCCTTCCCAGCTTTTGGGCCTTTAAAATGGTATCTTAAGGAAAGGTACTTCTAATTGTATTTGAAGTTATATTTACTGACCCCTTGTAGATGATTTATCATATCTTTACAGATGAGTTCTAGAGAACAGAGTTGTCATATTAGGTAATAAATAACATGGGATACCTATCTTAGATATTTGAGACATACTTATACTAAATAACTACTTGAAGTATAATCTGAAATTCAAATTTATATTTCCTGAATTTTATCTGCCAACATAAAGGGAGTCAAAAGATGTTTTGTTTGTGTCTCTTGATATATAGATGCATAGGTATTGTGATGGTTTAAATCATCTGTCTCTCATAAACTCATGTGATTTGAGTGTTTGGTCCCCAGTGGGTGGCAACTTGGGTGGTGGAGACTTGCTAGAGAAGGTCTGTTGCTGGGGGTCAACCTTGAGGTTTATTAGCCCCTAGCTTGTCAGTGTTAATCAGCTCACTCTCCTGCTTCTGTTTCTACCTGCTGTGGCACAGATGATGTCTAGTTTCTGCTCATGCTATGCTTTTCACTACCATCATGAAGCTTCCCCTCAAGACTGTATGCCAAAATTAAAAAAAAAAAAAAAAAACAGAAACATAACTTTTTCCCATCAGCTGCTTTTGGTTTGGTACTTTACCCTACATTAAAAAAAAATTGGTACCAGAGGAGTCCAACATTAAAAGACCCCATAGTTCTTTTAATCCCAGTACTGTTCTGTTCAAACATCCCTATAGTCCAAGATCTCTTTACGGCTAATAGAAGGCTAATAGAAAGATTTGGTCTTCTGGAATTGATTTGAGGGAGGAAACATTGGTCCAAGAGTTACCTTATAGTGTTTTGAGCAAAGTTTGATAGATTATTATGGTCAGAGATTGAAGATATAAATGCAGTGAGAACTATGCAGACTTGGTTTATCAGGGTAAGAGAAATTTTTCAGAGCTGGGAAGTTTGTGTGGGAGGCTTGTTGTGATCTTCCTGTGTTGTGAGAACCTGAGCATGGTTGAGTTTAGAAGAAATGAATTGCTGTAAGCAGATGGGTATGGCATAAGAAGAAAATGAAAGTTTCAAGCTGGAGACATTTTTCCATTCACGTGAAGTTGTTTGAGAGGTTACCATGATTGAGATCAGGCCAGCTGTTTTTCACTGGGATAGTGGAAAAAATATCCTGATGGCTTTGAAAGTAGGGGTCCTGAAGGCTGAAGGAATGTCCTGCTCTTCAAAATTGGCTTTATTTCCTCCTGAATTAGCAAATTTGATAGACCACCTGGTACTATAAAAGCAGAACAAATTCAGGAAATAGTCATTGGATTTGCAACAGTTATTTGAAGATACTCTCTAGGCAATGTGGACCAAGGTCACTGTTCCCAAATAAAAGCCATTGAAGACATGACATTCATGAACCATGGGTTGCACTGGAGACCCCAGGATATTTTTCCCCCATGATTTATTTTTATTGAGATGTCATGACTATGGAACAGTTGCCAAGGAGAGCTGCCAGCTTGGGATGGAGTTTCCCCAGGCTGTGGGCTATTCAGCTGGAGGGGTATATGTGGAATCCCAGAGAGTTTGTCACTAGTTACCAATGTCAGACTTGGAGGTATAGGATTTGTTGCTTGCCCTACTTTTTTTTTTAATATCTTATATTGAGTCAATGTTTTCTTCCAATGCTATCTGTTGCAGTGTGAAAATTTACTCTGTGCCATTATGTGATTTTGGTTTTACTGGATCACCGTAAAGAGATCTTGGACTATAGGGATGTTTGAACAGAACAGTACTGGGATTAAAAGAACTATGGGGTCTTTTAATGTTGGACTGAATGAATTCATTTTACAGCATGAATAGTTGGGCATTTATGGGACCAGGGACAGAAAGTGGTGATTTGATTCCAATGTCCCCCCATAAACTCATGTGTTCTGAATATTTGGTCCCAGGTGGTGGCAATTTGAGAGGTGGAGCCTTGCTGGAGGAGGTATGATATTGGAGGTGGGTTTAGGAATGTTATAACCAGAACCCCCTTGCCAGAGTTCAGCTCACTCTCCTGCTGCCATTTTTCACCTGCTGTGGCAGAAGTGATGTCCAGCCTCTGCTCATACCGTGCTTTCCCCTGCCATTAGTCAGTTCAAGACCATAGGCCAAAATACACTAACTCTGCTCCAGTTAGTTGCTTTTTATCAGGGTCTTTATTTTGTCAATGAGAAGGTAACTGCAATGGGTATGTAAGTCCTGATTGTTTCACATGCCAAACTTCTAATTATTGTTTGCCAATAGTCTGACCCACCGGAATGTGTGGGTTGGCTGCATTTGTAGTTCTGGATATAGTAAGATCTAAATATTGTCTGTAGGAAGCCTTTGGTTCCAAGTCATTCCTGTAACTGCAGAGGAGCAAAGAGTGCCAGCTTTCTCATCTGAAGCTGTAGTGGAGAAATCACAGGTAGCTTCCCTTATTGATTTCAAGGTAACATCTCTCAGATAATCTTGTAAAAGAGTGCTTCTATATGAAAAGGCAGCAATGAAATCCCTAAGAGTTTATTGGTTTCTACTTCCAGTGCTTTCACATCATTTCCTGGCATTCTGATTATAATGGGCAAGTTTTCATGTCAATAAATTCTTCCACCTCAATGATGGCATGGAGTTAATCCACAAACTCAGTAACCTTCATTCTGCAGCTCATAAATGGTTTGCCATCTGACCAATACATTTGTTCTGAGTGACTTTATACTGTGCTAACCCATTAGGTTTATAAATCCTGACCAATATAAATCCAATAAAGTTATGTCAATTCAAGAATCACTTCCTTCCCTGTTCAAGTTAGTGTTGGATCATTAAAAAGTATATATAAATTAGAATTAATTTTTCTTATTATTTCTTTGAAACATAGGCAGACATACAGGTATACCACCAGAAAACTTTATGGATGGTTTCATTTCACATTTCAACCTATAGTCTGGATACTTTATTTTTGCTTTCTTCTTAAACTATTTTCCTTTGAAAGTAAAATGATTTGCAATAACATTATTATCCAAAAGCTTATTAAAAAAAATGCTACATGGGAATGGAGAGGTGGCTCAGTGGTTGAATGTGCTTGCTTTCAAAACCTGCCAGCCTGGGCTTGACTCCTAGTACCCAAATGTAAAGCACATGGGTCTCGAGTTCATTCACATGCTTTCTTTCTCTTTCACTCTTGCTCTCTCAAATAAATAAATAAAAATATTTTAAAAAGTGGTATATAAAATAAAAACAATCAACAACCCCCCCAAAATAAATGAAATGTCTTCATTTATGAAAAATTGAAAGTAAAAATCAGAAGAGTAGAAGAATGCATTTTCATTACTTGTTTGTACTCAATTTCTTTCTATGCACATGTGGAACCACACTTTATAATAGGATAACTGCTACACATATTGTTCAGGAGACATTTAATATTTCATGATTGATGCTGTTGGCACATTCTCCTGTGATGTATAACCTATCCCCTCACAACAAGAATGGCCTGCCCAGTGCCAACATTTTGAAGTTAAGAATCTCTAACATAGAGAAAAAAGTACGTACACTTCTTCTGGAAACCATAGAATAGCATTGTGCATGAATTTCTGTTTTTACTTTTCTAAATATGTTACCTCAGATATTTAACATGTATTGCATTTGATCTTCAGATGCCACTGGGGGATAAAAAAGGAATGGGGAGAATGTAGTCCTTTCTTCTCTTGGCTTCTGTTAGGGTTAATTCTAGGACAATTGTATTGCTATATGTTTGCTTTAGAGTGGACCGACTTATGAGGAAAATGGAAAGGATTCAGACAGAATATCTGTGTTTTTAAAATCATAATGATATAATAATGTTGCTAAATGTCTTATTGGATTTTCCTTGACAGAATGAGACCTTATATTCACTAGGTCTGTACTGGCCTTTGAGGATGATGTTTTTCACTGCTGCAGAGAGAGATGGCTAGATTTTGGTTAGGTCAGTTTTACATAGTGGCATGTCCTGTATACACTGAATTTATATACATACATACATATATATGTAATATATACCTATATATGTAATATATATGTGTGTGTGTGTGTGTGTGTGTGTGTATGTATAATTTTTTGAGGTTAGCCTAACAGATTGGCCCCTTTTTTATGAGGAGTGGGAGTAAGGTGGGGAGGGGCAAGAGAGAATTGTCATGTTAGGGCCTCCAGCCACTGCGATCAAACTCCAGACGCATGTGTCACCTTGTGTGCATGTGTGACCTTGTGTGCTTGTTTTACCTTGTATATCTGGCTTACAGGGGACCCGGAGAGTCAAACATGGGTCCTCAGCCTTCACAGGGAAGCACCTTAACTGCTAAGCCATCTCTCCAGCCCCATACTAACTGCTTTGATCATGAATGAGCCAGTCCTGATGGTGACAGTCTTGATAGAGCCGAGTCATAGAAATTAATGCTAATGAGGATCAAAGTAAGAGGAATGAAGACAGGCTGTCCTGCCATAGAAGCATGATCCATCTCTGAAACTGCAGTAGAACAATGGCCTTGAGACTTGGCATGCAGGCATGTGGGCTCACACAGGGCATAGATTTACAGGTGGACAAGCAGGAGTTGGAGCCTACATGTACAAAGGGTTTGCAGTGGGCAAATGAGTAAAGAGCTGAATTCAAAGTTCCCCACATATAATAGGAAAGGAAGATCACTTAACTCATAGTGAGATGGAAATTTTTTTTTGCATGTGCATGTGTGTATTCATGGCCACATATGTGCGTGCGTGTGTGTGTGTGTGTGTGTGTGTGTGTGTGTGTATGTGTGCTAGTGGAGGCCACAGGTTGATATCAAATATATTTCTCAGTTGTTCTCCATCTTATTTTCTCAGACAAGGTCTCTCATTGAACACAGAGATCATTAATTTGGCCAGAAAACCCCAGAGATCCTTCTTTCCTTCCTCCTCACTGTAAGGATTACAGGAGCATGCCCCCATGTTGACTTTCATGTGGGAGCCAGGATCCACACTCAGGTCCTCATACATATGCGTAACAAGCTATTTGCCAATCTCTTTAGTGTCTTAAAAAGCTATTTTGTTAGAATTCTGAATCCCTGAGTGCCCCCGCAGCTGCTTGATGCATGCTTAGATAGGGGACTTTTAGGGGGATTGATGTGGTTCATCATTCAAGTTTTTGACAGCACATTCATACAATTTTCTGGTAAGTGGAGCTGGACCATTCTTGAGACCTGAAGGCTCCTTATTGCATAAGTTGTATGCAGCCTTAAGTAAGGTTGAAAAGTGTCCCCGATGCCCTTGTGAGGATAGGTTGCACTTTTTATTGTGCCTGTTCTATGGAATTTTAGAAACTTAGGTGAGTAAGAAGTGATCTAAGAGGGAATACTTGATCTGGTTAATTTCCACTCACTCCCACACACACCTGGCTCCTTGTACATTTTGTGCCCTTCTCAATTCTGGTATTTGTGTGGAAGCCCATGTCTATGTAATACATCACCAGAACTCATTTTCTCACTGCACAAAATCAACAGGGGCACAAGCAGGAAACAGAATGTAAAGGGGAGTGTGATCAGGTGCTCTTCCTTTACTTGTGTTTGGTCATAGCCGTGGGTCCCATGGTGGTCCCTATTCCAGTTGATTCTTCAGTGCTCCACACACTTGGCTCAACATCACCATTGCCTTTCAGTTCCTCTAGAGAAGACAGAGGTAGGTTCCTGCTATGGCCTGATCTTTGATATCTCAAGGTCATTACTTGGTTCTTTTCACCCTGCCTGCATATCTGAACAGTCTTTTCATTCAGGTCTCCACAGTCGAATTAGGTTGAGTATGTCTTGCTGTTTCATACTTCATGTAGCACATTTTCAGGAGAGAAGTCAGAGACCTTGATAAGCGGTCTCAAGAGACATTGAGCTCACGCAATTTCAGGAACTAGGGCTCCTAACATACCCATACTACTGTTCTTTTTATATTTATAAGGAAGAAAGTGAGAGAGAGCAGGACAGAGAATTGGTGCACCAGGACCTCTAGCCACTGTAATCAAACTCTAGATGCGTGTGCCATCTTGTGCGCATAAGTGACCTTGTACGCAGGTGTCACCTTGTGCTTCTGGTTGATGTGGGTTCTTTGGAGGCTTTTCAGGCAAGCACCTTAACCACTAACACATGTTTTCAGCCCTTTTAAATTAATTAATTTTTTAGTCATTTTTTGACAACTTCCATAATTGTAGATAATATCCCATGGTAATTCCCTCTCTCCCCCTACTTTCCCCTTTGAAACTCCACTCTCCATCATATCCCCTCCCCACTCTCAATCAGTCTCTTTTTTATTTTGATGTCATTATCTTTTCATCCTTTCATGATGGTCTTTATAGGTAGTGTCAGGCACTGTGAGGTCATGGATATCCTGACCACTTTGTGTCTGTAGGAGCATGTTGTGAGGAGTCCTACCCTTCCTTTGGCTTTTACATTATTTCCGCCACCTCTTCAGCAATGGATCCTGAGCCTTGGAAGGTGTGATAGAGATATTTCAGTGCTGAGAACTCCTCTCTCACTTCTTCTCAGCAGCATGGTGCTTTCTGAGTCATCCCAAGGCCATTGCCATCTGAAAAGAGAAGGTTCTCTAACCACAAGTGAGAGTAGCATAAATATGTGGGTATAAACATTAAGAGAAGTGCTTACTGGGCAGTTTGGTGAGCAAAGTATATATATTTGGCCAGACACCAGCAGATGTTTCACCCCTAGGGCTCATGACTACTCCTGTTGTAGGTTTTCAGTATCATGGATATCTTCCCTCCCATGGAGTGGGCTGCCAGCCCAATTAGAGAGTGGTTGGTTTCCTCCATAACAGACATACCACTGTTGTACCCATTGGCTCATTTGGCCTGGCTGGCCGAATTTAAGGCTTGCAGTGTCCACTGTTGAGTATCCCCACTGGTGATTTTTTTCTCTTTACCATTGAACTGCATGCAGCATAGCTGTTTCCAGCTTTCTATCGGCTGGACTACATGGAGGAGGTTTTAAGCTCAGCTCCAGCAGGATTTCACCCTGACCTTGCAGCCCAAGTATGTGGAGTCTTCAGCAATAGGGTCTTACCATCTATTCCTGGTGGGAAACCAAGGGCCTCAGCAATGGCCTGTAATGTTTTGGGGATATGAGGGAACTTGCTGGCCAAAAACTCACTGGAAGGTATCCCATCCCTGGCACTGAAAATTTTTTAGTAACAATCTATGTCTTCTGAGTTCAAAAAAGTAGCTTTCCATATGACTTATTTATGTCCTCTTAGATTTTGATTAGCCATCCCTCCACCATATATATATATATATATATATATATATATATATATATATATATGTAGCCATCCTGTTAAGTCCCTCCTCCTTTTCTGTTCCCTTTATATCCCCTTTCTAGCTTACTTGCCTCTGCTACTAAAGTTTATTCCTACTCACATAGAAGTCCAATTATTTGTTGCTAGGACCCACATATGAGAAAGAACATGTGATGTTTGGCTTTCTGGGCCTGGGTTATCTCATTAAGTATAATCCTTTCCAGATACTTTCATTTCCCTGCAAATTTCAAAACTTCATTTTTCTTTACCAGTGAGTAGAACTCCATTGCATAAATGTACCTCATCTTCATTATCCACTCATCAGTTGAGGGACACCTAGGCTGGTTCCATTTCCCAGCTATTATGAATAGAGTGGTAATAATCATGGTTGAGCAAGTATCTCTAAGGTAGTAAGATGAAATCTTAGGATATATGCCTCGGAGTGCTATAGCTGGGTCATATGGTAGATCTATTTTTAGCTGTATCAAGAACCTCCATGCCAATTTCCATGATAACTGGACCAGATTGCATTCCCACCAACAGTGTAGAAGGGTTCCTCTTTTTCTGCATCCTTGCCACCATTTATGGTTATTTGTTTTCATGATGGTAGTCAATCTGACAGGAGTGAGATGGAATCTCAAAGTCGTTTTAATCTGCATTTCCCTGATGATTAGGGATGTAGACCATTTTTTAGATGTTTATATGTCATCTGTATTTATTCTTGTGACAACTCTATTTAGTTCCATAGTCCGTTTTTTAATTGAGTTGATTGATTTCTCATTATATAATTTTTTTGAGTTCTTTGTATATCCTGGATTTAACCCTCTGTCAGATGTAAAGCTGACAAAGATTTTCTCCCATTCTGTAGGTTGCCTCTTTGCTCTATTCACAGTGTCCTTTGCTGTATAAAAGCTTTGTAATTTCATGAGTTCCCAGTGGTTGATCTGTGGTTTTATTTCCTGAGAAATTGGGGTTATATTCAGAAAGTCTTTGCCAATATCAATATGTTGAAGGGTTTCCCATACTTTTTCCTGCAGCAGTTTTGGAGTTTCAGGTCTGATATTAAGGTCTTTGATCCACTTGGACTTAATTCTTGTGCATGTAGGGAGATAAAGATCTATTTTCATCCTTCTACAGATACATATCCAGTTTTCCCAGCACCATTTACTGAAAAGGCTGCCTTTTCTCCAATGAGTATTTTTGGCATTTTTGTCAAAGGTCAGGTGGCTATAGCTACCTGGTCTTACATCTGGGTCCTCTATACTGTTCCATTGATCTACATGTCTGTTTTTGTGCCAGTACCATGCTGTTTTTATTATTATGGCTCTGTAGTATAGGTTAAAATCAGGTATGGTGATACCACCAGCCTTACTTTTGTTGCTCAGTATTGTTTTAGATATTTGAGGTTTTTTGTGATTCCAGATGAATTTTTGGATTGTTTTTTCTATTTCTGTGAAGAATACCTTTGGAATTTTGATGGGGATTGCATTAAATGTGTAGATTGATTTTGGTAAGATTGCCATTTTCACAATATTGATTCTTCTAATCCAGGAACAAGGGATGTTTTTCCATTTCCTAGGGTCTTCTGTAATTTCTTGCTTGAGTGTTTTAAAGTTTTCATTGTAGAGATCCTTTACTTCCTTGGTTAGGTTCATTCCAAGGTACTTTATTTTCTTTGATGCAATTGTGAATGGGGGTGATTCTCTGATTTCATCATCTGTGTGTTTGTTGTTAGCATATAGGAAGGGTATTGATTTATGTCTATTTATTTTGTATCTAGCTACATGGCTGTTGGTGTTTATCAGCTCTAGCAGTTTGCTGGTAGAGTCTTTAGGTATAGAATCATGTCACCTGCAAATAATGATAACTTGATCTCTTCCTTTAAAATTTGTATCCCTTTTATGTGTGTCTCTTGCTTTATTGCTATGGCTAAGACTTCCAGTACTATGTTAAATAAAAGTGGGGACAGTGGACAACCCTGTCTTTTTCCTGATATCAGTGGAAAAGCTTCAAATTTTTCTCCATTTAGTATTAGGTTGGCTATAGATTTGTCATAAATAGCCTTTATTATGTTGAGACATGTCCCTTCTATTCTCAGTCTCTAAAGGACTTTTATCATGAAGGAATGTTGGATTTTATTGAATGGTTTGTCTGCATCTAATGAGATGATCATGTGATTTTTGTCCTTCAGTCCATTTATGTAATATATTACATTTATCAATTTTCATATGCTGAACCATCCCTGCATGTCTGGGATAAAGCCTACTTGGTTGGGGTGAATGATCTTTCTGATATTTTCTTACATTCTGTTTGCCGATATTTTGTTGAGAATTTTTGCATCTATGTTTATGACCGAGGTTGGTCTGTAATTTTATTTTTTTTGTTGTTCTATCTTTTCTGGTTTTATTATCAGGGTGATGCTGGCTTCATAGAAGGAGTTTGGTAGGATTCCTTCCTTTCCTATTTTTTGGAAAAGTTTAAGAAGCCTTGGTGTTAGTTCTTCCCTGAAGGTCTGGTAAAATTCACCAGTGATTCCATCTGGGCCTAGACTTCTTTTACTTGAGAGATTTTTCTTAATTGTTTGGATCTCCATACTTGTTATAGGTCTATTTAAGTGGTTAATCTCATCTTAATTAAATTTTTTTAGGTCATATAAATCAAGGAAATCATCCATTTCTTTCAGATTTTCAAACTTAGTAGAGTATATATTCTTATAGTATGCCCCTATGATTTTTTTAATATATTTTTAATATATATATATTTTTTATTTGAGAGCGACAGACACAGAGAGAAAGACAGATAGAGGGAGAGAGAGAGAATGGGCACGCCAGGGCTTCCAGCCTCTGCAAACGAACTCCAGACACGTGCACCCCCTTGTGCATCTGGCTAACGTGGGACCTGGGGAACTGAGCCTCGAACCGGGGTCCTTAAGCTTCACAGGCAAGCGCTTAACCGCTAAGCCATCTCTCCAGCCCCCCTATGATTTTTTTTTGAATTTGTGTGGTATCTATTGTGATGATACCTTTTTCATCTCTAATTTTTATTAGTTTATTTATCTTTTTTCTTCTTTTGGCCAAATTTGCTAAAGGTTTATCAATCTTGTTTATCCTTTCAAAGAACCAACTCTTTGTTTCATTGATTCTTTGGATTTTTTTTTTTTTTCCAGTGCTGAGGACAGAACCTCAGTGTCTTGTGCTTGCTAGGCAAGTGCTCATCCACTGAGCTAAATGCCCAACCCTGGATTGTTTTTATGGTTTCTCTTTCATTAATTTCTTCCCAGTCTTTATTATTTCTTCCCATCTACTGATTTTTGGTTTGTCTTGATCTTATTTTTCCAAGCCCTTAAGGTGAAGAATTAAGTTGTTTACTTGTGACCTTTCTACTATCTTAATATTGGCACTTAAAAGTATAAATTCCACTCTTAGGACTGCCTTCATTGTATCCAAAATGTTTTGGTATGTTGTATTCTCACTATCATCTGACTCTATGAATTTTTTTATTTCCTTCTTGATTTCTTCATTGACCCATTTATCATTTAGTAGTGTATTGTTTAGTTTCCATGATTTTGTATATGCTCCTAGGCTTTTCTTGCTATTGATTTGTAGTTTGACTCTACTGTTATCAGATAGAGTGAAAAGAATTATTTCAAGTTTCCTGTAATTGTTAAGCTTTGCTTTGTGACCTAATATATGGTCTATTTAAGAGAATGTTCCATGTGCTGCTGAAAAGAATGTATATTCTGCAGCATTTGTCTTTCTCTTTGTTGGACTATATTAGATCAGCCAGCTGGTCTTCTAGTTTAGATATTCTGTTCTCTCCCTCATCCATTCTACTGGTGAGATTTTCTACAGTTTTTTATTTCCCTGACTTTGTTATTCATTGCTAGTATTTCTGACTGGTTTTTCTTTATTATTTATATTTCTTTATTCATGTCTTATATTGGCCTCCTTATTTCATTTTTTTATGAGAGAGAGAGTGAGAGAAACCAATGTTATTTTAGTGAGGAGGGAAGGTGGAAGCAGTACTGAATTCTTTCTAGGAGTTAGAATATGTTACTAACCTGGGTCCTTTTAAGAATAAAATAGAATAAAATAAAGATGGGACCATTTATGAAGGGTGCATCTAGTAAATAGTCTCTGCTGGCATTTCTTAGACATTTGTTTTCTTTCAAAAAACAAGGAAGAAAATCAGAGGGCAATGTAGTTCATGACCTTGGCTGGTTTTCCAGTGCAATGGCTAGGATTCACAAGCCCTTTTTAATTCTATAAAAAGACTAGTCTCCAGTAATGCTTCCCTTCTTTATATATATAACTATCAGAGATAATTGCTACAACTTTTGTGTTTGATGTAAGTAGTGAGAGGATTTGAAGGGAGAAGAAAGACAGGTGCTGAGAATAACATATTCTCTCATTAAAAGTGTCAGTTGGAGGCCAGCATTAAGAAAGACTATAGGATGGGGTCATCAAAGAGGCCAGGACAGAGAGGGTGAAATAGTCAGTTTTAACCAAATGCTATCAAACTCAGATTATCTGAAAGAAATACAATTCTAGTCACATATTTATTGTGCACCATGAACAAAGCAAATGCTTTAGCATGGAAAAAGGGGGGGGGTGGCAAGGAGGAGGGAAAAGATGGTACCAACATGTGATGCTTACATATAAAATATGTCCATATGTAATAATAAAAATAAATAAAGAGGAAAACAAATTTTAGAGAGAGTGACAGAGAGAAAGAGAGAGAAGAGAGAGAGAGAATTGGCACACAGGGTCCTCAGTCACTGCAACAGATGCTTGTACCACCTAGTGGGCATGTGTGACCTTACGCTTGCCTCGCCTTTGGCTTAATGGGAATCTGGGGAGTCAAACATGGGTCCTTAGGCTTTGCAGGCAATCCTTTAACTGATTTTTATCTTTAACTACTATGTCCAGCCTGCAAATGCATTTTGATTTTGTAAGGAAACAGTCTAGAGAAGTCTCTCTCTCTCACTCTCTCTCTCTCTCTCTCTCTCTCTCTCTGTGTGTGTGTGTGTGTGTTCATATGCATGTGTGTGCATCTGTGTGTTGAGGCCAAGGACACTTTGGGTATCGTTCCTCAGGTGCTCTCAACCTGATTTTGAGACTGGGTCTCTCACTGGTCTGGAGCTCACCAAGCAGTCTAGGCTGTCTAGTGAGCCCCATGGATCCAATGTCTCTACCTTTTTCAGCACTGGGATTACAGGTGTGTACCGCTACACCTAAATTTTATTGTTACATGGGTTCTTAGGATCAAATTTGGGTCCTCATATTTTCACTTTGCCAGCAGAACTATCTCCCTAGTCCTCACCTAGCCATCTTTCTATGGAACAAGAGGCTGCTGGAACTGAGGCCAGTACAGAGAAGAGCTGATCTAAAAGGTTGGGACAATAAAGTGTTGGTGCTAATGCCTGGATGACCAGATGTGACCCCACATTTTCTGTTATGCTGCTCCTTCTCTCTAGAGCCAGTATGCTCTGGAACCTGGAAACTGTAAGTGAAAGAAGCTGAATTAATGTACAGGGTGACTACCAGGCTGTTCTGTTGGTTCTGTCTCTCTCTTCCTCTCTTTCTGTGAAGGCGGAAGATCTTTCCATTGATTAATCATCATGTTTTCATTGAGCACATATTAAGGCAAAGGAAATTTGGGGATATAAAGATGAATGGTACAAAATCTCCGTTAGACTGATAAGTAGAGACACCATATATGTTTCCATTAGGCAGTGAATGTGACACTGGGTGGGACCCTCATGATGATGAGGAACATGAATTTTGTAACCAGACTGCTTAGGTCTACTGTGAATTTATAATATGCTTCACATATTTCTTCTGCTCTCTATTCTTCACTGTTGCAGTCAGGTTCACATGGCTGGCAGAAAACACCCAAACCAAGAGCAGCTTGTGGAAAAAGGGTTTATTTTGGCTTACAGAATTGAGGGGAAGCTCCATGATGGCAAGGGGAAATGACGGCATGAGCAGAGGGTGGTCATCACCTCCTGGCCAATATCAAGTGGACCACAGCAGCAGGAGACTGTGTTAAACACTAGCAAGAGGAAGCTGGTTATAACACTCATAAGCCTGACCTCAACAACACACTGCCTCCAGGAGGCTTTAATTCCCATATTGTCATCAACTGGGGACCTAGCATTCAGAACACCTAATTTATGGGGGACACATGGCTCAAACAACCACATTCTATCTCTGACCCCAATAAACTGATAACCATACATGATGTAAAATACAATACATTCAGTTCAACTTTAAAAGTCCCCATAGTTTGATCAATCCTGATGATGTTCAAACATCACTATACTCCAAGGTCTTTTAACTTAGAGCCATAATAACAACAGCAGCAGCAATAACAACAACAACAACAAAAACATAATGGTAGGCATACGCCTTTAATCCCAGCACTTGGGCGGCAGGGGTAGGAGGATCACTGTGAGTTCAAGGCCACCATGAGAATATAGAGTGAATTCCAGGTCATCTGGTACTAGCATGTGACCCTACCTTAAAACAACAACAACAACAACAACAAAAAACCTAAAAAACAAAGAAACAAACAAAAAACCCAAAAAAGAAATATCCATCCAATTCAAGATTTAAACAGAGCAAACATCAAACTCTGTGGCTCCAGGTCCAATAACTCTAGTCTGTGACAAATCTCCAAATATGATAATTCTAACCAGTGACAAGTTTCTGGAGTTCCAAATCTGCCCCTCCAGCAAGGCTACTCACAGTTCCAGAAAACTTCATCTGGTGCCGGAGCTCTCCTTGGCAGCCATCTTATAGTCCTGTCATCTTCACTGGGTCTCCACTGCAACCCATGGTTCATCCTAATGGCTCCATAAGGCCTTCACATAGGTAATCCAACAATCATGCTTCACACTGCCCATGGCCATTCCCAAAAAACAAAACCATGTTGCAAATTTAATGACCCTCTCTTACATTTGCTATACTTCATAATATCAGGTGAGCTACCCACTTGTTAATCCAGGGGGGGAATAAAGCAGACTTTAAAGAACAGGACAATCCTTCAAGCATTCTGGCCCCTTCAAAAGAGTCTGTATTCTTCTTCTTGTCCCAATGCAGCTCAACTGGCCCAGTCTCAAAGGTTATAAACTCTCATGCAATTACAGCTGAACAGGCAGAAGTTTTGGCCCAAATATTTCTTCTTGTGTCATATCCCTCTGTTCCCACCAGTCCATTTTTATGCAATACAACCTTGCACAAGTTCTCAGGGCATGGGCATAACAGCAAGCCTCTCTCACAAAGTACTCCTATCCCAGTACAGTCAAAGCTCTTTTTCACTCTCAATCCTCACAGTCCTTAGTTCTTACTATGTTCAGGCCTTTCAACTATGACTGGAATAGTCAACCAAGCTATATTTATAGCACTGCAAAGCATCTCTTAGGTCAAAATTTCAAATCCTTCCACATTCCTCTCAAAAATCTGTTCCAAAAGGCCAAAGATGCAGTCAGGTTTCTAACATCAGTGATCTTACTCTTCTGGTACCAATTTTACTGTTGGAGTCAGGTTCACATTGCTGGCAGTAAACACCCAACCAAGAGCAGCTTGTGGTGAAAAAGGGTTTATTTTGGCTTACACACTCGAGGGGAAGCTCCATGATGGCAGGGGAAAATGATGGGATGAGCAGTGGGTGTACATCATCTCCTAGCCAACATCAGGTAGACAATAGCAACAGGACAGTGTGCCAAACACTGGCAAGAGGAAGCTGGCTATAATACCCATAATCCAATACCCAATAATACACTGCTTCCAGGAGGCTTTAATTCCCAAATTTCCATCAGCTGGGGACCTAGCATTCAGAACACCTAATTTTTGGGGCACACCTGAATCCAACCACAACATTCAGTTTCTCCATGGGTAAAGTGAGGAGGACAATTGGGACATTAGCTCATTTAGGCTGCTATAATAAAATAACAAAAAATGAGTACATTATGAGCAATAGGATTTATTTCTTACACTTCTTAAGGTTGTGATGTCCAAGGCCAAATTTCTGTCAGCTTCAGTATTGGCTAAAGGCATTCACAGTTGGTAGCACCTTAGTTCTACCATAAGGAATGGGTGTTGAAATTCTCTGGGACTTTTTCTATGAGAGTACTAATCACATTAATGAAGGTAGAACCTTTGGCCTAGTCATCTCCCACATATCTGATCCCCTAAGGCTAGCACATTGGTGATTAGGTTTGACTATATAGATTTTAGGGAAATAGAAATATGCTTATTATAGCATGGACCCATGCTATAACATGTGAAAATGCTTAATTATTGCTGTTATGACCAGGCACTAATTCCAAGGTAGTCAGAAAGATGCATGAAATCTATATGAGTCTCCTTGAACACAGGAAGGGGAAGATTAGAGGATACAGAGTACCTTTTGAGCTTAGCCTTGAAAGATGAGCTATGCAAACATCCATGGCATCATTAACATAAAACTGTATATGGATCTGAGGCATGCAAATACAAAGCTTCCCCGACTGTATTTTCTTGGATCTTGTACTGTATGTGGGTGATAAAAATAGAGACTCAGTGTGCTATGCCAAAGGGTGTTCGTATTATTATTAAGTAGAATTATATCCTTTATTATTGTAATACAGAGAGCTAATATAAAGGAAGATTTGACTGTAGTTATGATTACATCAAGGTTCAACTAATGACGCCAAGGCCATCCCTTCTCTCCTTATCTCCATCTCTGTGCTTCCTTAGTAAGTGACTCCATTCTCAAGGTGGCAGCTGGAATTTATAATCTCATGTCCAATGAAAGAGAATAAGATTTTCTTCTATGGACATCCCAATAAAGTCCCATTCATTGGCTCTGACTAAGTCACCTGAACTAATTATTTTGGTGAGTAGAATACTATGATCTTGTTTGTCATGCCAGAGACTCATTTTCTGTAAGAGGGAGTTGTACTGAGGATCTCATAGATTTAGCATGCACAGAAGGATCATCTGTTGGATAACAGAAAAGGAATATGGAAGTCATTACTTGATAGGCAGCAATGACATTAACATATGTTTCAGACACACACATATATATATTTTGGTTTTTTGAGGTAGGGTCTCACTCTAGCTCAGGCTGACCTGGAATTCTCTATGTAGTCTCAGGGTGGCCTCAAACTCATGGTGATCCTCCTACCTCTGCCTCCCTCTGAGTACTGGGATTAAAGGAGTGCACTGCCATGCCTGGCTTCAGACATTATTTATATTTAAGTGATGACATGACCATGGCTCACTTTTAAGTTCTGTAGTGACATGAGTAGATTTGCATTTTAGAAATATATATTCAGCATAGTATAGGAGAAGGATTGGAGGGATGTGACTGGAGGCCAAGGGTCAGCTATCAACTTTTGTACTAATCCAGATTGGAGATGATGAATATATTAAGCCTTGGCTTTGGGAATGGAAAGGTGTGATGAATCAGAGATATGCATTTAAGGTATAGAATCATAAGAATGCTACACTGAGCAGTTTTTAGGGGAGAGAGGAAATGAAATTCCTAGAAAATATATTGCATTTTGGCTTTGGAAATAGCATGGGTAGTAGAGCAATGGTGGGGTGGGGGAGAGAATAGCTAATACCGATAAACTTTTATATTCATAACCTTTCTATCAAGTAGTATAGCAAGAGTATATCTAGAGTTTGTGAAATCCGTTTTATATTACAAGCAACATGATTCACAATGATGGATGCTCTGGTCATGCCCTGTGATGTGGCCCATGAGCACATAGGGGCTCAAGTCCACAGTTTTATGTTTAAATTTTACTTTTTTTGTTTGTTTGTTTTTCTATATGCTTACTTGATTCTTGTTGTAGTTTTCTTCCTGTGTCTTGAATGTCTTTCTAAAAGATTCTAAGCCTTTATGGAATGAGATAATATCTAATCAATAATATTGTTTAATACATATGCATTGCAAGGTAGTCTTTACAAGGAATGAGTGATATGAGTGACATGTGCCTCCAACTGCTTTTTAGAACAAAACCAATCTACATGTCCATAAATATGAATAAATTATACATGATAATTTTTTAAGGAATAAAAGACATGAGCATTATTGAAGATTTTATTTGGTTTTTGTTTTGAGGTAGGGTCTATCTCATTCTTAGTCCAGGCTGACCTGAAATTCACTATGTAGCATCAGGGTGGCCTCAAACTCAGGGCAATCCTCTTACCTCTGTATTTAAACTGTTTTTCATTTCTCATATCAGCTTTCTAACTCTCATTATCATTCAAAAATGTTTTCAAAGTAAATATATTTTGGGGCCAAGACCAATGAAAGAAATTTCAGTTTTAAGAGTTACTATTTTGGCCTTGTAATGAAGAAACACTTAAGAGATAAGTAAATAGTATTTTTCAAAAACACAAAGAAAAAGAAAGAAAGACATTTGTAGATTGCAGAGACAGGTGTTAACTACTCTACAAGCTTGCAGGTCAAGACAGTATGCTTAACTGACTCCTCCATTTCCACATTTCCAAGATTGGCTACTTCCACTGTCTGCTTCTTATACTTCAGAGCATGAGATTCCAGCTGTGAGTTCTCTGCTCGCAGGCGACTTTTCAAAATACCCTGATATTTTCTTCTTTATCTAATTCTTCTTGTTCTTAGTCTCTAGGGCCTCTGACATGACTTAGCAGAACATGAAGTAGGCAGAGAAGAGCTTCAGATGAATACAGTGCAAGCTAGGTAGATCAGAAAAAACAGGAGAGTGGAGCATTGCTATCAGATGCAATTGCTTGGTCATGGAAAATGCAACCTCTAATAAATGCAGCACCTACTCACCCCACAAACAGACTCCACACTTTCTCATAAATATGGTCTTCCCTCCTCAGACTAGCTGTTGAGGCCCCTACACATCTAGTCCACTGATTGCTTTCCATGGGCTGTGTTCTCATGCTCATGTTTCTGCATTCTTAATAGCCTTTTCCCTTGTCTATACTTTGGCCACTCCACATCCTACTGCTACTTAAGGACAAGAAGGAAGATTCCCCACACCACCATTATCATCCTAGAATTTGGAAGTAAACACATATTCCACTTTCATAGTGTTTGTATCTATCTCTAGTTAGCAGTTAGCATATTTTAGCCTGTTCTTTTCTAGGACATAGAAAATGGTGTATGGATGTGTATGCCATTTCTTGTATCCTTAGACTTCTGATGGAAGCTTACCTGCAATCATATTGATGTTTCTCTGTATACAGAATCCAGTAAGGTGATCCACTCCCACTCAGTATTACAAAAGAAATATATAATATAAAATAATATAAAAGAAAGAAATGCATAGAAGATACCAGAAGGGGAAAATAAAGGAGACACCATTACTATAAAGCCAGCAAATAGGAGATGGGAGAACTATGGATGAGAACACTGAAGGAATGACTGCTAAGTTATCTACAATATAGCGGTGTGGCTGAGAGAGAGGACTAATGGAGGTGTGAGACTTGGAAGCCACAGAATTGCTTCAGACATTTTGTCTCTGTCCCTCCTCCCTTGTTATTTCTCCCTTTATCTTTCTCACAGATCAGAGACTCATGTTTTGTTACATTTGAATTCTAAGAACCCACGAAAACAGTGTCCATGTGCTAAGTGGTGCTTTTATTTCTGAGAAAGCTATTGGGACAAATATTTGTCCTGGGAAACTGTAAGGTTAAAGAATAAAATACTGGTCATCTCTTTCTATTTCTATGTTCAAGTACATTTTTCCTCCAAAATCTTCCCTGTCTCTAGGCTTTTCACTCCTTAATTTAAAATGCCAATGGTGCATTATAAGTGGGATGGGGAAAGGAGATCTGATTTCTTTCTTTCGTTTGAATCCCACAGAAACACAGACCATGGCATGCCTTGTGCTTTTCCTTGTGTAAAACCTACTTTGGCTTCCAACCCAGGAGTAATGGGACCTGTGTACTACTCATTTAGAGTCAACCTACTGCCATCATGTTCATCCTACTCATTTGTGGTGGAGTGCTCTCCACATGCCAGCCCCAAGGAAAGCCAGCCTGGTCTTCCTACTCAACCTGCTTTGGCACCATGTTGGCCTATTCAGTCTCATCAAGAGTTGCTGAAGAACATAAACACACACATGAAGTAATGAATAATAGAACAACAACATTTACCACTTCACTTTAATTTCCTTGAAAATATTTAGTACCTTTTACCTTTGTATTTTGGCTCTAGAAAATTGTCAAAGACTTTCTGGGGCATTACAATTCTCTGAAAGAACAGGCTCAAATGTAATTTGGTAAAGATTTAATGAGGCACTATCACTGCCAGCTGGTTGTATCACTAAGGGCATTTAAAATTTGTTAACATTATTTTAAATTTGTTTAAATATTTATTAGTATTATTTTCAAGAAAATTCATATCTGGGGTGGGCTATTTGATTTGGTTTGGTTTCAACTGGTGGTTTGTCTTGCTTTTAGAGATTCTGCCAGGACTATCTGTCAATGCTATGGAATATGAGTAGGAGTCTCTTTGGATCCCTTTATTTCTTGCTCCATCTTCCAGCTTCTCAGATTAAAGTGTCAGCCACAGTAGTTTGGGAACATTCAGGTCTGCAGGCAGGATCACAGCTCATCATCCTCTGATATGGAATCAAGGTAATCTGTGTCAACGTAGAGGAGAAATCCAGAGAATAAGCTGTCTGCCCAACCTGGGTCTGAGAAAAGGCCATTTTGGTCATTGAAGAAGATCTCCAGCCAAACTTCATCCTCAGGCTGCAGGTAGATCACTGTGGATCCTGAAGCCACATCATGGTTCCCAGTGTTGGCATCAAAGGTCCTGATCCGATACTGGCCATTATGCACCAGCCCAATTGCCAGGTGCTTATTAGCCAATGTGATATCATAAGAAAAGTAATAGATCCCTGGGAAAGCACAGATGAACTTCCCTGTCGCAGGGTTGTAGTGCTCCCCCTCGTTGAAGAGGACCTTGTTAAATATAATGGGTAATCTTTCTTCTGGGTAGCTGGTTGTGATGCCAACGGAAAAGGCAGATTTCAGTACAATGCTTCCACATCTGCACACTCCAGGCAACCCTGGCTCCCCTTGGTCTCCTCGGTCCCCTTTTGGTCCAGGAGGCCCAGCAGGACCTACTTCTCCTTTCTCTCCCTCTGGTCCCATGGGTCCTTTCTTCCCAGTCTCTCCTTGGTCCCCTTTCTCACCAACAAGACCCAATGGTCCAGTCTTGCCTCTTAGACCTTTAAAAAGAATTAATAACTAAATTAATGCTTCCCCTAGAGAGTTACAAACAGTATTCCTACACAATTCTAGTACACCAGAACCTTATGTTTTCAGTCAACTTTCAATAGAACACTGCTAAATAATAAAGCACTTGAAAATCATTGAGGCATTAAAATGTAAATAGAAAAATTTCATCAGAAATTCACATCAATTTTCCTATATAATACTTCATTTCGGTGTTGACTAAAATATTAGCCATTATTTTGATGATGGATCATCTACTTATTTGTCACTATAGGAAGTGTTAAGGGAACAACATAAAATTATTCCCCAGAGTGTAGGAGAACCAAACAATTCTTAGAGATGATTTAGTCTCAGGCCCTATTCTATATTAACACTAGAAGTAACTGTTACTGTTGATATTGAGAAAGATCAATCAAAATTTGCCTGTATTTATCAACCATTTGCTACATACCAGGAACAATATTAAATACTTTCATTGCATGCATTATCTTATTAAAACTCTCACAGTGATTTTATGAACTAAGAATTGCTATTACTTCCATTGTAAATGAACAAATTAAGCCATAGATAAGTTGTTTTGCTCAAGAGGACGGAGTTCAGAGGACAGTGAGTGAGGGAGTTGCAATCTGAACTCAAGCCAGCATGGCTCTGGAGCCTGGCATTCCATCCTCCAGGGGTCAGTGGCTTGAGTATGAGCTGTCACATAGGATACCTTATGCTTTAGTAAGAAAAATATGATAAGCCACCACCACATACCAGGTCTTTTTGCAGAGGAAAGTTAAGTCCCAGAGAGATAAAGAAACTTGCTTCTGCATCAAGGTTAGAATCAGAATCCAAGCCTTTCTAGAACAGCAATGCCTTCCTCCCCCTCCCACCCTCCCTTTGTCAGAATGTTTCTTGTCTTGGGGCTGGACTCAGAGCCCTAATTCTGTTTGTCCCTGCTACTACCTGGTTGTATACTTTTAGGAAAGTGTCTTAATTTTACCAGTTCTCCTTATACACAGACAAAAAAAAAAAAACAAAACAAAACAAAACAAAACAAAAAAAAAAACCAAGTTGTGAAGGGATTTCAACTTTTAAGTCTCCACACAGGATTGCTATCTGTCTGTCCAGATCTTTCAATCTGCAGATAACTGCAGGCAAAACATAGAGAAGTAGAAATCGTGGTTGAAAACAACAAACAAAATTGACTTGTTTTTCTTCTTTTTAAAGATTTTTATTTTATTTATTTATTTGTAAGAAGAGAGAGAGAGAGAATGAGAATGGGCACACCAGGGCCTCTAACCACTGGAAACCACCACATTGTGCATCTTGCTTTATGTGTGTACTAGGGAATAGAACTCAGGTTATTAGGCTTTGCAGGCAAGTGCCTTAACCACTGAGTATTCTTTCCAGCCCTAACTTGTTTTCAAACTAGCAATAACTTAATATAAGAAGAATATTTTATGTAATTTTATGACTACATCCATTTCTCAAATAGTGCATATATAAGGATACATTCCCTTAAAGTATCCAAATTATTGACCATGCATAGTGCACTTTTGTACCCAAGGAAAACATACTGTTGATGCATTAATTTCATTTCCAACTATATATTTTTGTTCTTAAGAAGTTTTCTTAACAAAAGCTTTTTATAATGATCATACTTTGATGTTATATATTTGAATGTTGAACATACATCATTGTGGAAGTGTCATAACTTGAGGGTTCTTTTTCTTTTGTTTTTGGTTTTTCGAGGTATGGTCTCACTCTAGCCCAGGATTTCCTGGAATTCACTGTTGTTGCAGGATGGTCTCAAACTCATGGCAATCCTCCTACCTCTGCCTCCCAAGTACTGGGATTAAAGGCACGGGCCACCATGCCTGGCTGGGGTGTTCTTTTTCTTTTAATTGAATGAAGTGAATGTTATGGTTTGAAAGTAAAATGTTTGCTGTAGGCTCATGTGTTTCATTTGGTCCCCAAAGGTGATGCTGTTTGGGGTAGTAGTCGAACCCTCAGCCGTTGGAGCCTCATTGGAGGAAGTGGTCACTGGGATTTTACAGCCCAGCCCCACTTCCAGGTTATCGTCTTTATTTTCTGACTGGCTGCATATGACCAGCCACTTTCTGCTCTTGCTGTTAAGCCTACCCCACCATGATGGATGATACCCTCTCAAAACATAAGCCAAAATCAATTCTTCCTTTCCCAAGATGCTTTTCTCAGATATTAATATGAGTAAAGTGACTGATGAAATCAGCAATGAGGAGTCTAGAGATGCAAATCTCAGGAAAATAAAGTCAGTGTCACGCTTTCCTGTTAAGACCAGTGCTCTAAACCGTCCCGGTCATGACTCCTTGCTGAAGTGATTCTGTCAGTTGAGACTCTACCAGCCCCGCAGATCGGACTCTGATATTTATTTCTTGAAATAAGATCACAGTAGTCTCAACTGCCCACATTTGTTGTTTTTTAGTAGAAATGGGATAGACATACTATTTTCTGTTAAACTAATAATAGAGTTAAAAGACTATCAGTGCTAAATTGGTCTTTCTTTCTCTCCTCCTTCCTTCCTTCCTTCCTTTTTTTTTTTTAAACAAGCCCAAAAGACTGGCCTTTTTTTATGAGAGAGAAAGAGAGAGAGAGAGTGGGAGAGAGAATTGGCCCACCAGGGCCTCCATCCACTGCAGTTGAACCCCAGTCATGTGCACCCCACCTTGTGCTCGTGTTTGGCCTTGCACACTTGCATCACCTTGGCGTCTGGCTTATGTGGGAGCTGAGAGTCAAACATGAGTCCTTAGGCTTTGCAGTCAAGTGCCTTAACCACTAAGCCATTTCTCCAGCCTGGTATTTTATTTTCAATAGGAGTTTATAGAAATTTAAGTTTTTCTATCATCATTGGTCTTTGACACATTAATAAAACAATTTGGTCTCCATACTAATTTTAACCATAGGAATTATGAGGCAGATTAAGGGTAACAGGACTCCAAAATCTCTGCCCCTGTGGGGAATCCTTCTACCCCTTTTGAGAAGGTCTTTCCTAGCAAATTAAGATTCATAGGAAAACTAGTCCTTTTCCAGAAAACTCAACACCACCCAGATACCTGGGATCAAGAGCAAACTGAGTTTTTTCACCTGTAGAATCACATTGTTGCATATTACAAGTACTAAATATAATAATGGTGGATATTAAATAAAAAGTTCCCAACACATAATAACTTCTTGATAAATGGCTATTATAGGGGCTATTGTAATTATGTACATTGGTTTTTCCTATGCAGATGTCTGATTCTCAAGGCAAGGACAATGCTGCATTCATTTCTGCTTTCCCAGGATCTAAAACAATTTTTTAAGTACTCACAACTTTGTAGTGCCTGCCTCTACCCAAGGAACAATACTTGGAGACATCTGCGATGTCTGGAGATGTTACAATTGGAGGGAGGTATGGCACTGACATCTAGGGAAATGCTCCAATCATTCCACACAGCACACAGGAAGTCCACCCTGCAATAAATAATTTTTCTTTCTTTCTTTCTTTCTTTTTTTTTTTTTTTTTTTTTGGTTTTTTGAGGTAGGGTCTCACTCTGGTCCAGGCTGACCTGGAATTAACTCTGTAGTCTCAGGGTGGCCTTGAACTCATGGCGATCCTCCTACCTCTGCCTCCCGAGTGCTGGGATTAAAGGCATGCGCCACCACGCTCGGCTCTTTCTTTTTTTTTTTAAAAAAAGAAATTGTTTTAATAATGGAAATTTTGTTCAGACAATTTTCCCCCTTCCATATTATTTATTCGTGCCAGAAAGATAAACACATCTGGTATTTTACTTAATTTGAATTTCCACATATTTACAATTTAAAAAAATATATTTGGCTGGGCATGGTGGCACATGCCTTTAGTCCCAGAATTTAGGAAACACAGGTAGGAGGATCACTGTGAGTTCAAGGCCAGCCTGAGACTACAGAGTGAGTTCCAGGCCAGCCTGGACTAGAACAAGACCCTACCTTAATAAAAAGAAAAAAAAAGAGCCAGGTGTGGTGGCACACACCTTTGATCTCAGCACTCCGGAGGCAGAGATATGAGGATTGCCATGAGTTCAATGCCACCCTGAGACTGCATGGTGAATTCCAGGTCAGCCTGAGATAGAGTGAGACCCTACCCTCAAACAAATGAACAAACAAACAAACAAAAAAGAATTCCACTTCGTGGGATAGAGAGATGGCTTAGCAATTAAGTCACTTGCCTACAAAATCTAATGACCTGAGTTTGATTTCCCAGTACCCACATAGGGCTGGATAGATGTAGAGCCAGAATTTTTCTACACTATCATTGGTATATAGGTAAAGAAACACTGCCCCAGAATCATAGTTGATAGTAATGAATGCACAAAAATGTTTCTGAGTAAACAGCACATGAGTACATGGAGAAATAAATAGATTGGTATATATATGGGCATGCCTGACCCACTGAGTTGAGCTCTGTAGCAATTATGAACATTTGATTTAATCTGAAATAATGCTAGAACTACCTTATGAGCACATTAACCATTTTTATTTGTAATGTGTGGTTTTGGGTAGTCATAGATTTATCTAGGTAGGACCCTAATTGTAGATTAAAATGTAATAAGTAATAATGGCTACTAGTTGCCAAATATTCCACATGGCAGGTATTCTGTGGAGGGTATTTCATGTATTACTGGCATTAAACTTCATAATTACCCTGACTACTGGCATTTTACAAGTGAGCTTCAAAGAGGCTCTTTGTCTAAGAGTGTACTATGTTAAGTAACTGAAGGAGCAAAAATTAGAGCCTGTTTTTCTGACTCCACTGCTTGCTTGTTGAGGCACGACGTTATTGTTTCCAGACAGTCAACTAAAACATCAGTCATGTGCAATCCTTGTGTTACAGAATTTCAAGGATATACATAATCAAGGCTCAGTAGTTACTTGCATTAACATGAGCTACACTATAGGCAGACACCTTTGAAAAATCATGCTTAAATTTCAAGTTCAAGGTTCTTTACCTGATGTTGAACTTTTACCTGAGGTTCTTTATCTAACATTGGAAAATGTTCATACATTTGACAGTTAGTCATTTGCTCAGTATTTTCTGCACCGAATATTCAGGATGAATCATTATCCAATAATCTGTGATATCGTTTCACAGAACTCCAATAAATCACATACAATGACTAGATAGAAGCTTATTTTTTAGATTTATGAATTTTCTCTTCTTATCCTTTGTCCTTTCACACTCAGAAATTTGTTTTCAAAGATTGGTTCCAAATCCCTTCCCCTTGTAGAGTTAACACCACCTCTGTAGAATTTCAAGTTGGTTTACTCTGGAAAACGGGAGAGTCTGGCAAGCTTCACTAGTGAAATTATTTGTGGATAAAACTAGTGAGAAGTACTTAAGGACGAGAGACCCATTGCATTACTGTAAAGATGTATGAGCAAGCCACGGTCCTGCTATAATGGGAGGGAGAATGATGAGCTACTAAAGGCAAGCAACACAATGCATTGCCCTTTCCTCTATAAAAATGAATATTTAGAGGCCCTTGAGTTGTCTTTGTTTAGAATCATCAGCTCTGAGAAGGACGCTCCTGAGTGTCTGGCTTCTAATTCCTGCCTGTACTTAGTTTCAACTCCCAGCTGCCCATCTGTCTGTCTGTCTATCCTGACACTCATGCATCAGCTTTTGTCTGGAGTTGGGATAGTTTGGTAATTTCGGCATCAGGTGTTTGAGTTCAGCTCTGACATTCATGAGTCCATCTCCAGGAATCCACTTAGTCATGCCACAGTCAGTTTTCACACCTTCCCAGTATGACAGTAGCGCAGTGGAAGGAGCTGTCACTACAACCAAGTAAGATGTAAGAAAAGAGAGAAAGCTACATTTGATGCATAGTGAGGGCTTAAGAAATGACTGTGATTGCCAAGGCACATGAGATTTAAGGAGGAATTTCCATTAGAAGAAGCAATGAAGGGAGCACTTATCAGGCAGACAGAGTGTTTCTGGGGATTTCATCATCCATTACCTGCAGTGCCCTTTTCTCCTTTCTCTCCTTTCCTGCCATCTCTACCATCTCTTCCTGGGAGGCCAATGCGACCATGGGGCCCAGGGGAACCATTTGCTCCAGGAGGGCCTGGGGGTCCAGGTAAGCCAGGGATGCTGCAGATATACTTCGGGGAGTAGCTCTCTCCTTTGGGCTGATTACTCCGAGGTTGTCCACTTGCACAAATGGCAAAACTTGTGACGTACAGCAAGACAATCATCTTTGGTTCTAGAAGAGAGACAAAGGCATCAATGCACTCTCAGGGTGAGGGTTTGGTGTGGTTCACTCAGTGAACACTGGAGTAGGCGTGTATATCTCACTGCAGTGTTTGCTTTTCCTCTCATCTCAAACCATACTTTCTTCATGCTTCCAATGAAAACTGTTAACACAGTGTTGACACTGTTCTCAGTGTTCTTCCCCAATTGATGTAGATGAAGCATTTTAGTTAAAAAATACTTTGTGTTGCATTTATTCTGCAAGAATTATGAAAAAATGTCCTGTTCTTTCATTAAAAAAATTTGCACATATATACATGGGGTGGGTGGGGCACCAGGAACTCTTGAAGCTGAAACAAAACTAGATGCTTGCACCAACTTTTGAGTCCAGTTTACATGGGTGCTGGAGAATTGAACCTGAGCAGTCATGTTTTGCAAGCAGGCACCTTTACCCACTGAGCAATTTTCTTAGAAATTTGCTTTCAACACACTAATGCATAAAAAGAATGGCAGATGCAAATGACTCAGATAAATGTTGGCATTAATAATTATCCTTTGCAGTTTATTACATTTTGTCATTCTTTTTTAATTAATTAATTAATTTACTTTTATTTTTACATTTTGTCATTCTTTTTGTCTGCATTATGGACAAAAGTGATTTTGTACCTTTCCTATGTTTATTTATTTATTTTCACTTTACAATGTATTATAAGCATCTGATACCAATGATTATTTGTAACATTTATTATTGCTTTTGTCTCTACTATTTTGTGTGTATGTATAATCCCTATTACAAACATTTGTTTACAGTGTCCTAAAAACATAAAGACTATGCTAGATATCATTCTAGCAAATCTTTGCTTTCATTCATGATCATTTTCTTAGAATTCACAGATTTTTTTAAAGCAGGAGAAAAGAAGCAACATCTTCAAAAAACCATGTTTTTCATTTGCTAATCATGCATAATGCCAATTAGTGTTAATTGGAATACTGTATATGTCCTGAAGGGAATTTCAAACTTTAATTTAAAATCTTCAGAATATAATGTCATATGTCCCATTAAGCCATTAGCTCTGAGGGTCAATTAAATAGCTGTGTGAAATTAAACCTTGCATGGTGCCACATGCTCTGTTTGAAGCAGTCAGCAGGTCTCTTCAGCTCTAATCTGCAAGACTTGGAATTTCCATCCACAAAGTATAGCAGTTGGGAATATATTTTTTTTAATTTTTTATTTATTTATTTGAGAGTGACAGACACAGAGAGAAAGACAGATAGAGGGAGAGAGAGAGAATGGGTGCGCCAGGGCTTCCAGCCTCTGCAAACAAACTCCAGACGCGTGTGCCCCCTTGTGCATCTGGCTAACGTGGGACCTGGGGAACCGAGCCTCGAACCGGGGTCCTTAGGCTTCACAGGCAAGCGCTTAACCGCTAAGCCATCTCTCCAGCCCGCAGTTGGGAATATTGTTAGCATGATATCCTGGCAGATAGGCTAAGGATGGGATGTGGGAAGGGTGGCGTAGGCTGGGCATACTTGACTGCTCTTAGAATAAGCAGGTGCTTGGCTACAGATGGTTCTGTGTTTGGGTAAATAAATAAGTTTTAGATGGCTGGATCTGTGTTTTAACAAGAAATCTGCAAAGTGCTTGATCTGAACTATTCCCTCACAAGGGGAATAATAATGCAAACTTAAAAAGTGATCAAATAGAGGAGATAATTTTTGGCAGCCACATGAGAAATTTAACCAGGTACTTCACACACATACCGCTTCTATGGTACCCATGAGGATATTGAAACATAGTGGGTTTTAACTAAAAATTTTGCCAGAGCCCAAGAATGACATTTCAAATGAGATTTCAAAATAATCCTTGTTCCTAGAATATATATATATACATATAGTATATATATAAATGTAAAGCTAAAGCAATTTTTCCAAGTAGAGGCTTGACCAAATCTGTGGCGTACCACTGCAAGGGAGGAGAATGTCTGCCATCCTACTTCCGGGACTTACTATAGAACAGCATTGGCTTGTGTTTTGCTACTAGTGACATACCCAAGGCAGGCCACTCACAAAAAAAGAGGGTGTTTGGGCTGAAAATACGGACCTGAAAATGCCACACAGCACTGGATCTGGCAAGGGCCTCTTTCTGCACATCATGGCAGATGGCATGGAGGTGTGAATTGTGTGAGAGGAAGAATTCCATGGTAAGACAAGAAGCCACAGCAAGAGAGAGTGGCCTGTCTTATGACTTTCCACCAGGCTCTACCCCTTGGAGCTTCTATGTTAGTTACCACACTAAAGACCAGAGTCCTTAACACACCAAACCCTCATTGTGTATACTTAAACCATATTCAAACCAGGGTAAGCACAAATCCGCAAATCACAGATTCTATTGTTCAAATAGGATCAAGACAGTTTCTGACAAACCTCACAGATTTGAGAGATCCCAGATCTAAAAAAGCCTCAAATGAAAGAAACTGAAAGGAACATTCTATGCATATTTCTCACCATAGGACATCATCTAGTGATACATTGAATAAAATGCCAGGTCCTTGCCCCTGCAAAAAACTGAAGAGTGGGTCCCCGAGGAAGATGCAAATAAAATAAGTTCAAAGATGATACTGGATAGGAGGCTGTAGGCTGAGGCAAGAAGATGTTTCTGAGAGGAACTTGGAATCTGGAGACAAGGAGCTTTGGGCAGAGGCCGCTCAGGCAGTGTGGCAGTGTGCAAACACAATGAAGAGTAGGGAGGAAGAGCGGGTGGAGGTTCTGGCTAAGAGTGGACAGAGGAAGCAGGTAACTTAAAGATGTATTTTGGAGAATGGGCACTCTGCATTGGTGATAGCAAACAACAGATGCTCAAAAAAGAGGTCAATTAAAACAATCCCAACAGATTTCTCTCGAGCTCATCTGCTTCAAATGAAAACAGCAAATCATTTTTTTCTACTTTGTGTTTTCTCTGTTTAAAGGTATCTTAAAAATATTTTACTGTGAAACGATTTTAAGTTAAATTTATTATGTCTAGGAGGGTTTCCTCACATTAAGATATTAAAAACAATTTCACTTTTCTTTCAATTTGATCCATTAGAATTTTTCTGATGACTAAAAGTTGTGAGGTGGGAACACAACCGTATATTTCCAGCGTCTTGTGTTGTCATCAACCATTGCCCACCACTTTGTATTGAATGTGGTTATTTTGATTGGGAATGAAATACATGAATCACCACTTTATAAACACTGTAATATTTTTGACAGCTTTACAAAGTAAAATTTGAATATCATAAAATTAATGAGAATATACAGCTCAATACACACTATAATCCAACCTTAGAATATTTTGAAAATTCTCAAAAGAAAACACACCCATTAGCAGTCACTTCTCATATGATACACTTTAAAGTGTTGAATTGAATTATGCAAATTTATGTAAAATGTGTGCTGACATGCATTTTCCCCTGCTTTTATGCTTCTTTGGAGTTAGAAAATCAAAGCTCTGGAAAAGATGCTAATCTGGCGCAGGTTTGTCCTCAATGTTAAATGTAAATGACTTTCTATCCAATTTCTCTTTAGGAATAACAAAATAACAGGATTTTAGCTTTTAAACATATATTTAAAAATATGTGTGTATAACAGGACTTCCATGTTAATGTATTTTGAATCTATAAGGCAAAAAGCTAGTATATAATGCTTTGCACACTTTTAAAATCCTTTGTTCTTTTGAAACTAGCTATGAAAAACATTAGGAGAAACTCTGATTAAGCCAATGCCCAAATTGGACTTCCAGAAAGTATGTTCATAAATTGAGGTCACTTTATAAATAGCATGGTTTTTGTTCTAAAAATAAAAGATATTTACTCATATGAATGTAAAATAATGAAAACAGCATAATGATTCCTCAGAAACAATTAAATGTAGACTTCCTCAGCAACATCAGTTTTAGGAATATAACCACAAGAAAGCAGGGCTCACAGGGATATCTGCACCTCCGTATCTGCAGCAGCATTACCCACAGTAGCTAAGAGGTCAGTCAAATGTTCACCAACAAGTGAGCAAATAAACTTGAATTATACATATGATGGAGTATTAGTGAAGGAAATTTGAAGCGTGTTATAAGAGATAAACTTTCCAGGTTTAAGGTATGTGAAATAAATGAGACAGCAAATGACAGATTTTCTGATTCCTTTTATATGACTTCCCTAGACTAGTCACATTCATAGAGACAGAAATTTTACTTTTCTCCATGGACTCATCTACAAAGCTTTAAAATGAATTATCAGGATTTGAACTGAGTTCTTTTTTTTTTTCTCTAAACACTGGAGTTTTCATATCCTACTTCATCACAGAGGGCTGGATTCAATTATTATCAAAGTTGAAAATGTGCTTGGCCTGGAAATCATTAGGGAAGGGATAGGTGACCACAAGGGCCCAAACAAAACATTTCCTTGACCTCTGAATAGAGATTTCACAATGGCAGGATTTGTCCTTCTAGCTTCACTGAGCTTTGGGCACTGAGCTTTGAAAAGGGTGGATATCTCAGCTGGCCACAGCCCAGTTTTTTTTTTCCTGTGGTCAGCTACCCAGCATTTCGCTTTTGGGGTTCCCATTTCCTGTACAGAACTGATTTTCCTGTTTAAGATCTCTTCTCCTCCTACCACTTCTCAGTGCCTTCAAGGCCACACACCTGACTTATGCCTATTTGCTTGCTCGCTCCCCAGCAAAACGTAAACTCAGTGTGACACAAGTGACAGGTGTTGATCTGCAGTAGAGGCTCAACAAGGCTGTATAAAAAGATTCATATTCCAGCAATTCACAATTTATAAAGTTTTGGCTGTTTTATGTAAATTATCTTGATGGCAGAATAGTGATTAAAAGAAAACAACCCTTGGCATTTGCAAAAATGTTTATAGTCCACATCATCTATCCACAGACCCCTTTGTGGTAGCCTGCACAGGGAGCCAAGGGTCAAAGATCACTGCATGCTGAGAAGCCAGAGTCAGACCAGAGATTTGGAAACAGATCTTCATTGCCTGGGTTCTTCCTGCAGAACCATCTGTTTAACAAGCTAAAAATCCACCTCAACAAAAACAGGCCCCTGCATTTAGGTTTACCAAAGTTTTGAAAAAGAGAAAAAAAACAACACCATACCGTGCTCTGGAAGGGTGGGCCACTGCAGGATTCCCAGCGCAAAGAGTCAGGGGATGTCATGAAAGCTCCGCTGAAAACTTGCTTTGGTACCAGAAGGAAGAGCAGGTTCAAGTTCTCAAATATTTCCAAATAGTTGTGCTAAAAATATTTTTTCTCATTCAGTCCAGAGCCACAGGCCCTGGAAGTCATTTATCCAGCAAGGCTCAACTCAGAAACCAGTTAAAATTATAGTTTGGGATAAGCTTTAAGTGCTTGCTTTTGTTGACTGGTAAGTTTAGATGCTCACCATGTCTGTTGTGGTGGACATTTGTTTATTTAGCTTTTTCCTCTTCATTTGTTTTCCATTGAGTGGATAGTTCTGGGAAAAATTATTCACTGACTGGAAATTGGTTGTTAGCTTTGAGAAGAGTCATTTCTTACTTGAAAGTTTTTGAGGAAGAATCTTTAGCTTGTAGACATATGTTGTATCTGTCCTTATTCTTGGTAAATATCACAGAAAAGTTGTCCCTTTATCCTATGTCCATCAAGAAGAAAGAGGATTATGAGAGCTTATTAATGTTTTCTTTGTTCTTTGCTGAATGCATGAAATATTATTGCTTGGAAGACAAATGTATTTCTGCTCTCCTAGAGAACAGCTCATTACAACTTAAAGGGCAGACTGAGTCCTCAAAGCATAAGACTAGCCAGTTTTGATGTAATCAATGTCTTTGTTCCCATAGAATATGAGTTTCTTATATCTCCTTGGCAACAGCAATTTATAATGCATGACATTACTTATGGAATTCATATGACTAAAATAATTTCACCTTGCTTACACCCTCATTCTTCTCAATCCAAAAAAGCTCCAATTAAAAGAATGATTCCCAAAGTCTGGACCATCAAGACTGACCACAGATGTGCTTGAGTGTATTAGTGTCTTTCCATTACTATGAGCTTTGTTCTGCTTTAGGCAACCATCCTCCTGTGTAAGAAAATGGCTTTTGGAATTTGTTGACTTTCTGAATCCAAATGTCGTGATGGCATAGTAAGACAGTCTGCAGCATAGAGTCTAACCATATGCTTCCCCCTAACTTACAGTCTTATGCATATGCAGCCCTCTCATTTGTTTTCTCATCTTCAAGATAAAATAGTTGTCCTTAATTATTTTTCCATTTCCTTGCAGTTCCCAATATTCTCAAAAAAGTGCAGATATTGACTATCTGCCAATGACAAGCTTGATTTCAGGTAGCCCAGAGCTTTTTTTTTTTTTTTTTTTTTTTTTTAAGAGAGAGAAAAAGAGAGAGAGAGAGAGAAAGAGGGGCGGGGAAGAGTCAGAGAGAGGGAGAATGGGCACACCAGGACCTTCAGACTGATGTGAATGAACTCCAGAGGCATGCGCCCCTTGTGCACATGTGCAACATTGTGTGCTTGCATCACTGTGTATCTGGCTATGTGAGAGATTTGAACATGAGTTCTTAGGCTTTTCAGGCAAGCACCTTAACCACAAAAGCTGTATCTCCAGCCCCAGATTTTTAATTAATTAATTTTTGTAAGTGATGATTTTTTTTAATTCAGAGGGGGGGTAGATAGAGAATTGTCATGCCAGGGCCTCAGCTACTGCATTCAGACTCCAAACGCTTGCACCACCTAGTGGGCACATGTGACCTTGCACTTGCCTTACCTTTGTGAGTCTGGCTTATGCAGGGTCTGGAGAGTTGAATATGGGTCCTTAATCATCTCTCTAGACCATAAGTAATGATTTCTTAAATGGGCTTTGCTCCCTCCTTCTTTGGAATAGCCCAATCTTTGCTGAGAACTGGGGTGAAGTAGTTGAACAACAATAGGAGACATATGCTTTCCACTCTTGCACTTACTTGGCCTTATGATTTAATTTATACATACATACATAGATACACACACACACATATATGTGTGTGTGTGTGTGTGTGTGTGTGTGTATAATCTCTGTGTGTGTGTGTGTGGTGTCATTTACAACTGATCCAATTCATTTTTAGTGTTGTTTTAAAGATTTTATTTTATTTCAAAAACATTTTATTTATCTATTTTATTTATTTAAGAGAGAGAGAGAGAGAGAGAGAGAATGGGTGCATCAGGGCCTCCAGCCACTGCAAACAAACTCCAGATGCATGTGCCCCCATGTGCATGTGGTTTATGTGGGACCTGGAGAATCAAACCTGGGTCCTTAGGCTTCTCAGGCATATGCCTTAACCACTAAGCAATCTCTCTAGCCCAAAGATTTTATTTTTAATTAACATATATGAATTGAGCACATTAATGAGGTGCAGTGATATTTCCATATACTTTTCCTTTTCCATCCTTCCTTGCGGTCATGGTTCCAACCTCTATTAATCATAATTCTACATTTTTTTTGTTTAAATAAGACATCACACTTTTTTCAGTTATGCAACATTTGATTTTTTAATCCTTAAAAATTATTTTTCAGGGGCTAAGTAGATAGTTTAGTGGATAAAGTGCTTGATGTGCAAGAATGAGGACCAAAGTTTGGGTCTACCTTTAATACCAGCACTCACCAGCCTGAGGCAGGAGAATCCCAGGGCAAACTGGCTAGCTAGACTAGCCCAATCAATGACTTCTGGGTTCAACTGACAGACCTTACATCAGTAAATAAAGTGGAAGGCGACTAAGGCAGACTCCCAATATTAACCTCTGGACTCCATATGCACACACATGCACATGCATGTTCACCACCACACACATGCACTCATACACACATAACTGCATCCCACACACATACAAAATTATTCTTCATTCCTTTTTTTTTCTGTTCTTCATTTCTTATAACTTAATACAATCTATGTATTTCTCAATTTATTTTTCTTTTTGGAGAGAATGAACCTTTGAAATAGACTCATAGCACATTCAGACCTCAGATGTGGATAAAACCTATTAGTGTTTGTTTCATTCAGTTATTTTCACCTTTATTTCAGAAGCAGTGGTAAAAGTTATGAACAGAAAAACAGGCTGAATGGAACAGTGACTCAGAGAAAAAAATCAGATTCCATATTCACCTGTGACTTGCCCCAAGGACAAGGTCTTATTCTACTTTTCCTAGGCAGACAATTTTCTCCTCTCAGCTTGGGTTTTTGTTTTTCTCAAGTTTCTACCCACTGTTCTAATAAATTCAGTTTAACTCATTCAAATCCAGTCTGTGTTCCCAGACCGGGTAAACCAACTGTCATGAAGTTCAGAATTGTGGGTTTTCCAATTTCGTATGTGTTTCAAGTTACCAGCCTGATACTCACTGAGTGCAAAGTTGGGAGGCTGTGGACAGGATTGGCACTTGCTGGCTGGCAGGTCTAGGCTGGTTCTCTGTATCTCTCCTTCTCCCTGTGCCTCTCTCATACACACTTACACAAAATTTTGCTAGCCACTAGAGTTATTTTAAAATCATGCATTTTTTGAGGCAGGTTCTCACTCTATCCCAGGCTGGTCATGAATTCACAGTGATTCTCCTACCTCAGCCTCTGAAATACTATGATTAAAGGCATGCAGAATAATTTTTAAAAGGTGATTCTAAAGCTTTTTTATAATGTACAAGTATGGTGTGTGTGGTGGTTTGAATAGAATAGATGGCCCCCAATATTGTTTATTTGTTTGTAGTTTGCATCTTTAGCCACCTAGCTGGAGACAGTGTCACTGAGTGGATCTTAAAGTGTGGTGGTGGGTTTCAGATTTCACTCTAAAGATATGCAAACTGTGCCTAGCTGGAGTTCCTAAAGTGTGCTGTGCCCTGTGGCTCTTTTGGCTTTTGGCTTTTGGCTTGTGCTTATCTCTGTCTCTGCTTAGGCCTGCAAATGCAGGCCAGTTTCTTCTGCCATTATGGAACTTCTCCTGGATCTGTAAGCTTCAATAAAAATCCCTTCCTCCATGACTGCGCCTGGTCTGGAAGTTCATCTCAGTGAACCTGAAGCTGTCTGCTACAGTGTGCCAGCACATTCCAAGCATTTATTCCTTTATTCCTCACCATATTTTCTTTTTTTTAAATTTTTTTGTTTTTATTTTCATTTATTTATTTGAGAGTGACAGAGACAGAAAGAGGCAGAGAGAGAGAGAGAGAGAGAGAGAGAGAGAGAGAGAGAGAGAGAGAGAGAATGGGCACACCAGAGCCTCCAGTCACTGCAAACGAACTCCAGATAAGTGCACCCCCTTGTGCAACTCACTAATGTGGGACCTGGGGAATTGAGCCTTGAACCGGGATCCTTATGCTCCACAGGCAAGCGCTTAACCACTAAGCCATGTCTCCAGCCCCTCACCATATTTTCTTATTCTCCTTCTATAGATAAATAGTTCAGTTGGATCCATACATAGCATACCACAGTCTCATACATTTTTTTTTTCTCCCTAGGGATGTTGCTGATTTTATAAGATGAAGTTTCTGCACTCAGACAGGGGCATCTGCTGCTGTTTCCTCCTCCTGCTGAATGGAACAGTGGTTCTCTTAGGAATCAGATCTTTTTCTAGTCTCAGAGTTGTCTTCATGACTCTCTCTGTCCATTTACCTTCATCTTCCTCTTTCATCCATCTGCATCCCCAGAAAGTCCCCCCTGATATTCTTGCTATATATGAGACTCTCCTTGAAGTCGCCTAATGTATTATTTAGATCTCTTAAGCACTCTAGTTCACTGGTTCTTAAGTAGGCCCATGAAATTAAGTCTAAGTATTTAGTATTGTAAAAGCTCTTTGGATGATTTTGATGGGCAGCCAGGCTTTGAACCTCCTACTCTCTTGTTCAAACAATGTTCTGTTAGCCTTTCCAAACCACAGAGCTCTCTGGTGCCCTTGTTATTTACCCCCTTTTTTGTCCATTGTTCCAATATGTAGTTGTGCTGTCATTATATGGCAGGTGCTGAATGGTTGGACTTAGAGGAAACATATAGAACATTTATAGAGGCGCAGTTTAATGGAGAAGACACACAGTGAGGAACCAAAGCAGAGAAAAATGCCTGCACATCTAGGTAGGACTTCTAAAAATCAGCCAAACCTGGCACTGATCATCACCCATTTTCACACAAATGGGAAATACCAGAGAGAAATCACAGGACAGATCAGGGGTGCTGACCAGAAGAGGTCTGAGGATTTAATTTCCATTGCTTGAGGATGTTACCTGAGGTAGGATGGAGCGTCTTGCAGTGGTTGCAGGTCAGGAAAAGGTGTGAAAGAAGCTATGGGGAACTTAACCCCTGCCAAACATGCTGCTACCTTCTCTTATTACAGACATGAGGGAAGTCTTTTCAGTTTTTATCCTTTGTGTGTATATGTGTATGTATGTATATGTGCGCATGTGTGTGTGTGTATGATGCATGTGTATTTATGGGCATATTCATGTTTGTATGTGAGTGTGAGTGTGCCCACACCAGAGAGAGAATTTGTGGAGGTCAAAAGAAAACCACAGGTGTTAGTGCTTACCTCCCACCCCTGTTTTAATGACAGAATCTCTTGTTCAGCTCTGACTACACTAGTTACCTTACCTGGGAGCTTTCATAGATTCTCCAGTCTTTGCCTTCCATCACCTTGTGGGAGCAGTGGGATTACAGATGCATGTTCCATGTCTGTGAGAGTAATGGGAGTACAGATGCATGTTCCATGTCTGTGGGAGTAGTGAATACACATGCATGTTCCATGTCTGAGGGAGTAGTGGGAGTACGCATGCATGCTCCGTGTCTGTGGGAGTAGTGGGAGTACACATGCATGTTCCATGTCTGTGGGAGTAGTGGGAGTATACATGCATGTTCCATGTCTGTGGGAGTAGTGGGAATACACATGCATGTTCCATGTCTGTGGGAGTAGTGGGAGTACACATGCATGTTCCATGTCTGTGGGAGTAGTGGAAGTACGCATGCATGTTCCATGTCTGAGGGAGTAGTGGGAGTACGCATGCATGCTCCGTGTCTGTGGGAGTAGTGGGAGTACACATGCATGTTCCATGTCTGTGGGAGTAGTGGGAGTATACATGCATGTTCCATGTCTGTGGGAGTAGTGGGAATACACATGCATGTTCCATGTCTGTGGGAGTAGTGGGAGTACACATGCATGTTCCATGTCTGTGGGAGTAGTGGGAGTATACATGCATGTTCCATGTCTGTGGGAGTAGTGGGAGTATACATGCATGTTCCATGTCTGGTTGAGTAGTGGGAGTACACATGCATGTTCCATGTCTGTGGGAGTAGTGGGAGTACACATGCATGTTCCATGTCTGAGGGAGTAGTGGGAGTACAGATGCATGTTCCATGTCTGTGGGAGTAGTGGGAGTACAGATGCATGTTCCTTGTCTGTGGGTGTAGTGGGAGTACAGATGCATGTTCCATGTCTGTGGGAGTAGTGGGGGTACAGATGCATGTTCCTTGTCTGTGGGAGTAAGATGCATGTTCCCATTTCTGATTTTATGTGTGGCCTCAGTATACAGACCTAGGTGCCTATGAGTGCTTGTTAAACAGTTTATTCATTGAACCATCTCCTCAGGTGCAATACTTAGTGAGTCTGAAGGTAGAAGGTAACTGGAGGACAGAAAGAAGAACAGGTTGGTTGTGCACTGGCTAGTGTCCCAGGAAATGGCATCACAGGGAAGGCATCTGATATGCCATCCATATGTAGCCTCTTGAGCCATTAGAATATTTTCAAGAAGATGGAAAGCTTAGCTGGTATGCAGGGCATGACAGGTTTTAGCCCACAAGTGAATTCCATGTCATGAAACTATTTTAGTGCGGGGGACACAATTCATGTGGCCTATTTATCAATGTGTTCTTCAACAGTGCAAGAACTTAATTTAGGTTTGAACCTGAACATGTCTTTATTGTGAGAAAAAGGCAGGGTCAAATGATATGATGATTCTGTACTTTTAAATTTATTGTTATTTATTTATTAGAGAGAGTGAGAGAGAGCAAGAGAGAAAGAGAGAAGAAAGAGAAGAGAGAGAGAGAGAGAGAGAGAGAGAGAGAGAGAGGGAGAGAGGGAGAGAGAGAGAATGGGTACACCACGGCCTTTAGCCACTGCAAACAAACTCCAGATGCATGCGCCACAATGTGCATCTGGCTTACATGGGACCTAGGCTTTGCAGGCAAGTGCCTTAACTGATAAGTCATTTCTCTAGCCCTATCCTTTACTTTTATTATTTATTTATTCATTTATTATTATTTTTTGAAATAGGGTCTCACTCTAGCCCAGGCTGACCTAGAATTCACTATATAGTCTCACAGTGGCTTTGAATTCATGGTGATCCTCCTACCTCTATCTCCTGAGTGCTGGGATTACAGGTGTGTGCTACCACGCCCGGCTATTCTGTACTTTTAAAGAGGCAATACATCCACTTAATGACCACTTACTATGTGCAAGACATTGTCCCAATCCTTGGGAATAAACTTTGAGAGAATGCAGTTTCACACCATTACTCAAGGAAGGGTCCAATTTTCTTAGTTGATAGATGAAGTTGGGTGAAAAGTAATTTTATTCACATCCATCATGTTTCTATTCTATGACAGAACCAGAGCTCAGGTTAGAGCTTAGATCCTGCATGGTGGCAAAATCCTCTCCACGCCACACCCCCTGTCACCAGAGCTCAGATTCTTCATCGTGACAAAGGTCCTCTCCACCTATACCATGTCTCACTAGACTTTGTTCCTTATTGTGATTAGAAGTTAACAAAATAGCATTTATCTCAGATCAGAATACTTGATATTTGTTCAAAGCAACACTTTTTGAATTTGAAAATATAGGAAAATTAAAAATTTACAGAAATTTTCAAACATGTTTGAAAGTAGAGCTAAGTAGATAATAAGCTCCATGGTTCTGACACTGAACTTCAGGGTAACCAAAGGCAGTACTGTTTCATAAACACCTCCATTCTCTTAATCTATTTTTTCCTTTGCATGTATTTTGTTTATTTTTGAGCAAATTCCAGACATCTGTCATTTGGCCCAAAAATATAAATATAAAAGTGTAAGTCTTTTCATCATCTTGGGCATTAGTAGAATGGTTCAAACCGTGTAGACTCCTTGGCTCTAGAGACCTTTTAGCTAAACTAAGTCTGTATTGGACAGGTGCTTAATGTCTTAAAGAATTTTACTTAACAACTACTATTTTCATAAAGATTTTAGTTTCTGTTAACCCTCCTCCTATCCTCTCATCTCTTCTATTCCCCTCCCCACAGTGAACTTAAATCTTTCCACTCCCGTATTGCCTTCTACTCACATATTTACTTCTCCTCCTCTTTAGCCCTTCTCTCTCACTCCTGTCATGGCTTCTTTCTTGCTCCCTGACTTCTATTGACTCCAACTTACATATAAATATTTAAAAAATGAAGTTAAGATCTGCATATGGGAGAGAACATGTAGTCTTTGTCTTTCTGAGCCTCCGGGATGGTGGGGGGAGTGCTATGAAACACGGTCTTTCAAACACGAGACAACCATTACATGTATGACCTAACAGCTATTGCCATTACTCACACAATATTGGGTCCATTAGCATTTTTTTTATGGATGAGAGAAGAGGACAAAACAATGACAAAGCAGAAAATTGAAGAGATGACCAAGCTGAAAAGATGAAAGGATTCAGTGGGAAGATGACATAAAGAGTATAGAAACAGGAATGGAAGGATATTATGATCAAAATATATTTTTCACATGTATAAAAATTTTCAATAGAAAGTTTTTAAAACCCTTTACTTTGTGCACTGAAAATTTTGAAATGTGATTTTTATGTGGCTGGCAAAATTTTTCAGTGAAATTTTCTGTGTTCAGGGAGAACTCTGTTTACTTGTTATAGAAACTTCAGGAAGCCTTGGTTTCTTGACAAGCCTAGCTTTAATCTGAGGACTCTGGGAGGGTAAATGGAGTAGAATTTGTCTTCAGTTCCCCAATGCTTTGAAGATGGGTAATCTAATAAGTATCCAGGCGTTTTTTCACCCCCAAATCCTGCCAGAGCATTTCTGGGTTGTTTAGGGAACACTATGGAACCAGCCCTGCTTTTATAATGCTACATTATCCTAGAACCTCAGAATGCAAAGGCTAAGTGGTGAACTGCACTGTTTTTAGGGGATGAGGTGTAGATGGCCACACACTGGAGCATGTTAGTCCAGAGTGTCTTAGTAAGGCGGACATTGTGATTCCCATCCTCACCTCTACACACAGAAAATAAAGGCAGGATGAACACCTGTGCAGATTGACAGCCACCAGGACAGACCAAAAGAAATGACCCCCCCTTTGAATTTTCCTTACTATGTTTTCTGACTTTATTTGCTCAGTTTAGTTTTGAGAGATGCTGTCTTTGAATGACAGAAAATGAAGCATAGCTACTAGCTTAGCAGTTAAGGCACTAGCCTGCAAAGCCAATGGACCCAGATTTGATTCTCTAGGACCCATGTAACCCAGATGCAAATGGTGGCACATGTGTCTGGAGTTTGTTTGCAGCAGCTAGAGGCCTAGCATGCCCATTCTCTCTCTCCCCCTCTTTCTCTCTCTCTCTGTTAAATAAATAAATAAATACAATAGAAAGGAATTTATTGTGGGGAGAGGCTATTGTGATGGTGAACTAAATTATGTGTGTGAACTTGACTGGACCAGAGTATGACTAGATATCTGACAGAACATTATTTCTTTCAGAATTTTTTGGATGAAGTTATCATATGAATTAGTAAGCTGTTGGCAAATAACCTCCTCAGTGCAGGTGGGCATGGTTCAATCCACTGAGGACTTGAAGAAAACAGAGATGCAGCGGGAGGCTCGATTTGTTTAGTGACTGACTGATTAGGCTGGAGTGTAGTTCTGTCCTCGGAAGACTGGATTGATCTTTTGGCCAACCAATTAACTGGACCATAGATTTTTCTGCCCTTTGTGTTGCAAGATATCTTTTTATTTAACTAAATTTAATTTTAAGGGTTATACTCTTATATCCCCTCTCTCCCATCCCCATTCCACTGAGGGCCCTCTTCAGTGATGTTATTGGTATTCATTGTGGGGTCCCAAAGGCTTAGTCAGTCTCTGTGGTAGAGATGGGGGACTGGTGCCTGGAGATATTCCTTTTTAACCGTGGCTTTTACAGTCTTTCCACTCCCTCTTCTGTAAATTTCCCTGAGCCTTGATGGGTGTGTTAGAGTTCTTGTTTGGTGTTGAGTTCTCTGTAGCCTCTTTATTTCTGCTTTGATGAGTTTTAAGTGACCAGTGTCTATCATCATCTCCTTGGGACTAATAGTCAGATTAGCAGTGGTAGCACATGTCAGTGACAGCAATGTCTCTTGGTCCCTGACATATGAGGCACAGGTGACCTCTGTTGTGATAGGTAGTTGACTATCTTTTCTTGTCATATTAGTGGATCTTGGATCTCCTTAATATTCTCTGTCATCTGTGAGATAAAAAGATTATCCAACCAAAAGTGAGAGCAGCTTGGATTAAACATGAGAAGCATGGTTATTTGAGATTCTTACTCTTCTTAGTGAAAGAGTGGTGGGGACTTCTCTGTAGAGTCTGTAAGTTTCCTATCCATGGGACTCTGACTTGGTTCCCAGTAGTAGGTATGAGTGCTGTCCTACTGAGAGGGTCTTGTGTCCAGTTCAAGAACAGTTGGTACCTGCATAGGCTCTGTGCTACTATTGCACGGGTGTGTGCATCTTGTCTGGCAGGTTGATTCTGTAGCTGATTTTCAGGATCGCCTGCTTATTCATGCTGTTGCTGATCATATCTCCTAGAAGCTTTAATAGCACTTTCCAGTGATTTGAAGAGATTTGAATTCAAGTCTTGGCTATCAATGTTCTGGAGCTTATGAGTTTGAAATCACTGTCTTTCCTGAGTCTCCAATTTGAAGATGGTAGACTATGGTACTTCTAATCATCCTTAAAGACATGAACAAATTTTCTGTATCTATTATCTATCTATATATCTATCCATCCATCCATCCATCCATCCATCCATCCATCCATCCATCCATCCATCCACCTATCTATCCATCTTCATCATCATCATCATCATCATCATCAATCATCATTATCATCCTCATCTATGTATGTTTTTCCATGAACTCATGAAGATGAGGCTATAGCTTCTCTGTAAGTGATTTAAGTGAGGTGACTGATCATTAGCACTCACATTCTCTACTTTCTCAGTGCAGATGCAATGTGACATTTGCTTCTATTTTTTGAGGTATGTTCTTGCTCTAGCCCAGAATGACCTGGAATTTACTATGTAGTCTCAGGCTGGCCTCAAACTCATGGAGATCTTCCTACCTCTGCATCCCAAGTACTGAGATTAAAGGCGTGTGCTACCACACCTAGTTTGACATTTGCTTCTTGCTCCCGTCACCATGCCTTCCCTGCAGTGATGGACCATATAGCTGTGAGTTGAAATAAACCTTCCCCCCTCTCTTTTTTTTGTTTTTTATTAAGTTTTTTGAGGTAGGGTTTCACTCTAGCTCAGGCTAACCTGGAATTCACTGTGTAATTTCAGGGTGGTCTCGAACTCATGGAGATCCTCCTACCTCTGACACCCAAGTGCTGGGATTAAAGTGTGCTTCACCAATCCCAGCAACCCTTCCTCTCTTAAACTGATTTTTTTTCCAGGTATTTTGTCTCAGTACTGAGAAAGATAACTAAATGTGTGAAATTCAAGAACTACCTAAAATTTTTAGGAATCTATCTTCATGACCTTTATTTTCAATAGAAAACACAAATTAATTTTTTTTAAATTTTTATTTATTTATTTATTTGAGAGTGACAGACACAGAGAGAAAGACAGATAGAGGGAGAGAGAGAGAATGGGCGTGCCAGGGCTTCAAGCCTCTGCAAACGAACTCCAGACGCGTGCGCCCCCTTGTGCATCTGGCTAACGTGGGACCTGGGGAACTGAGCCTTGAACCGGGGTCCTTAGGCTTCACAGGCAAGTGCTTAACCGCTAAGCCATCTGGGTCCTCAAGAGATGGCTAAGCAGTTACAGTGTTTGCAGGCAAAGCCAAAGGACACAGGATCAGTTCCCTAGTACCCATGTAAGCCAGATGTACAAGATGGCACATATGCCTGCAGCTTGTTTGCAGTGGCTGGAGGCCCAGGAGCACATATTCTCTCTTGCTATCACTCTCTATCTGCCTCTCTCTCTCTTTTTCTCCAATAAATAAATGACAATAATTTAAAATGTGCTATTTGGAAGTTTAGTGCTGAATGAAAGAATAGCACTAGGAGAGAATGCATTTTCCCTGGTTTCTTTTGGTCAGGCCTGTTCTCTCACACCTGACACCTTGCAACAGCCTCCTTCCAGTGCCTCTGTTCCTGGCAATTGTTTTGTCTTCAAGTCTGTGGGAAAAGTAATTCCAACAGCAGATATTTGATTAATATTGCTTCCTTGTTTATACACAGTCTAATAATTGAAAATGCTCTGTTCTTATTTGGCCCAAAGAAAAAATAAGTCTATGATGATAAAGAATACACAATGAAAAATTGTGAGAATCTAATGTTTGTTAGGAATTTGCTTAATTTCATAAACTCATACTCTATGCACATATGGAATGCAGATCTAGTTCATAGGAGTACCTGTTAGAGCACAGCTGCAGTCGCTTTAAGAGCTGTGCTGCCCCAGCCAGGGCAATTTCAGTTGTGACGTAGTACATTCACCCAGCACGTTCTTACCCCCTGCAGTCCCCTCCCATAAGCAGGAGCAGTTAGGGGTCCTCTGATCCTCTTAGGAGTCTCCCAGACAACGGGGCCTTTTTATTGCCCACTCTTCTCCATGGCCTCTGTGACTTCTTTAACTTCGCCTGTGTCCAGACCCTCCATTTCCTCAGAAACTCATAAAAAGGGAGACTTTGTGTTATTTCTTAGATTTATAGTACTTATCTCTCTCTCTCTGTCTTCTCTCACTTTCTCTGGCTCAAACACCACCGTACTGCCTATGACATGAGCTACAACTCCCTTAATTAAATTACAGTTACAAAAAGGGCATTTCATCTCAGTGCCTCCCATCAAGGCAGCCTTCTCACACACTGTAATCTTTCTCAAAATTATCAGTGCCACGATCCAGTTTGAAAAAAAAAAAATTCAATTGTTTGAAATTTCATTTAGATTCTAAATGAATAAAATCATTCTCAATGATGATGAGTGTTGTGGTTTGATTCAGGTGTCCCCCATAAACTTAGGTGTTCTGAAAGCTAGGTTCCAAGTTGATGGAGATTTGGGAATTAATGCCTCCTAGAGGGAGTGGATTGTTGGGGGAGGGCTTATAAGTGTTATATATATAGCCAGTTTCCCCATGCCAGTGTTGGCACACTCTTCTGTTCTTGTTGTCCACCTTATGTGGGCTGGGAGTGATTTCTACCCTCTGCTCATGCCATCATTTTCCTCTGCCACCGTGGAGCTTCCCCTTAAGTCTGAAGGCAAAGTAAACCTCTTTTTCCCACAAGCTACTCTTGGTTGGGTAATTTCTACCAGCAATGCGAACCTGACTGCAACAGTAAAGAGGTACCAAGGAGTGGGGTTGCTGCTAAAACCCTGACTATGTAGCTTTGACCTTTTGGAGCTGATTTTCAGGAGGAATGTGGAAGAATTTGAAACCTTGGCCTAAGAGATATGTCTTGCAGTGTTATAAGTATAGCTTGATGGACTGTTCTGGTAAGAGTTAAAAGACCTGAATGAAGTAGGAACAATGGACTGTGAGGTTTGGCTTATAAGGGTGAGAAATAGCTTTACTTAGACTGGGCTAGCAGTTTGTGTGAGAAGCTTGCTCTTATGCTTATGTCCCGAGAATTTGTGCAGGGTTGCTTTGCATAGAAATGAACTGATATGAGCAGAGGGACATGGAACAGAAAGAAAAATCTGTGTGAATTACTGCCCATTCAGTTGCAATTAAGAAATTATAGTCTTTGAGATTGGGCTAGCTGACCTGCACTGGGGCCACAGGAAGAATGTATACTCTTTTTGAGGTGTCTGAGTGCTCAAGAAGTGTCCTGTTTTTCAAAGTCTGCTTTATCCCCACCTAGATTAACAAATTGGCACCTTCCCTGGTATTGTGGAGTATAAGAAATGCCGGAAAGAGAGGGTCATTGAGTTTGCAACATGGTGTTCTGTTTTGGAAATGGCCATGGGCAGTGTGAAGCAGGTTTGCTGGATGCCTGCATGGAGACCCCATGGGGCCATGAAGATGGACGATGAATTGCAGCCGAGACCCAGTGGCAATGCTAGTACCACAAGATGGCTTCTAAGGAAAGCTGCCAGCCCTAGATGAAGTTTTCCAGCACTGTGAGTAGCCTAGCTGGAGGGATGGAATTGAAATGCCAGAGACTTGTTGCTGGTTAGAATTAGTGGACTTGGAGATTTGTCACTGGCTAGAATTGTTGGACATGGAGCTGCATAGTTTGATGTTTGCCCTGTTTAAATCATGTATTGCTTGACTATTTCTTTGCTATGCCCAATGCCATCTTTTGCAGTGTGAATGTTTATTCTGAGCCATTATGTTTTTTGGGGGGATTTTTTGGTATTATGACTCAGTTAAAAGATCTTAGATTATGGGGATGTTTGAACATCATAGGGATTGATAAAAACTATGGAGACTTTTAAAGTTGGACTGAATGCATTGTATTTTACATAATGTATGGATATCAGTTTAGGGGGCCAGGGGCATAATGTGGTGGTTTGATTCAGGTATCCCCCATAAATGTAGGTTTTCTGAATGCCAGGTTCCCAGTTGATGGAGATTTGGGAATTAATGCTTCCTGGAGGCAGTGCATTGTTGGGGCAGACTTATGTGTGTTATACCCAGTTTTCCCATGCCCATGCCAGTGTTTGGCACACTCTCCTGTTCCTGTTGTCTACCTTAGTGGGCCAGGGTGTTAGGTCCTCCCTCTGCTTATGCCATTGTTTTTCCCTACCATTGTGGAGCTTCCCCTAGAGACTGTAATTCAAAGTAAACTTCTTTTTTTCCCCACAAGCTGCTCCTGGTTGGGTGATTTCAACAAGCAATGCGAACCTGACTGCAATAGTGAGTATTGTAATAATGTTGCTAATAAGAGGGACAGGTAATTTGTGTTTATGCTTACTATGTTCTAGGTACTGTGCTCAGAACCTTTGCTGGCAAGCTGGGCATTGGGTTTTTTTCCTAAAAGCAGGTTGAAATCAGTGTTACAACTACCTCTCATTGCTGGGACAAACACATGAGCAGAAGCAGCTTATGGAGGAAAGGGTTTACTTCAGGCTTACGGTTCCATGGAAAGCTTTATCATGGTGGAAGAAGCTGCCTCACTTTACCATCCATGCATAGCAGAGAGAGAAAAGCCAGCACCAGCAAGCATGAGCTGACTCTGAACACACGCACAGTTGTGCTCAACCCCAAGCTCTGCCCCCAGGAACTTACTTCCTCCAGCAGAGCTCTATCTCTCAAACACTCGACTAGGTATCTAAGGAGGAAACATAATCACATACACCTGTGGCTATGGTGACATTACATTCAACAGCACCAGGCAGTGTGCACATCCTAGCTCCATGGGGACAAGGAATAAGGGCTTGCTTATCAGTGCACAGATGACGGGACAAGACACTCAATAGGTGACCATCTAGTGAGTGAGTGTGACTGTTACCTCTGCACAGCTATATAAAGTACAGACAGCTTCAGGAGGGTAAGAAACTGGTCCTAAGGCTTGCAGCTGGTAATTTTTGGAACAGAGGTGTGAAGGCTTGAGTTTCAAGTGGAACATCCTAATGCCCAAAGTTTCCTCAATAATTGCTTCTCCTAAATATCCAGGTAGACTCTTAGTGGGACAGGAGCAGCCAAGAAATACTTCCGGGATTTTCATTCTGGCCAGAGCCCAGTGAGCTAATGCAAGGTGAGGCACAAAAGAAAGGAGGGCCTCTGTGTCCAGCAGGGCAAGTCTGGCTTTCAACTGGTACCTTTGGGCAATGCCCTTCATGAAGGAAATGAACGAAGCCAAAGTTGAAAGAGGGATATGGAATCCCACCTCTAGTCAGGCCAGAAAGTAGGCAGTTCCTGGCAGTCAGCTAGCAATAACCTTCGGCTTTTTAAAAATAAAAAGGGAATTGTTTGCAAGGTCTCTTATTATGTAAGGACTTGGTCAGGAAGCTAACATAAGGGAAATAGAGGTGTAAATGGGAAGAGGGATTATTTTCCAGTACATGGGTGGCATTGGGTGGAATGGTGAGGCCTACTTTACTTTTGGATTCCACAAGTACAGTAGCAGCCAGAAGTCTATGAACACTTCCATCTGGCAAGGGGCTCCTCCTCCTGTGGTGCATAGGCATGGTCACTGCAATGCCCACGTCTGGTCTCCTGGGACATTCACCAGTGCGCCAAGACAAGGAGTTCTGAAGGAATGCAGCTACAAGCCCAAAAGTCTTCAAGGGCTAGTAGTCTACACTATTGATTAGGGCTCCTAATTTGAAGGCAGCATATAATGATGACCAATTATGAAGCACTTTCATTTGTGTGGGTATGCATATGTGGTGTGTTTGCATGTGTATTCGTGTTCATGTATGTGTGAGTACATGGGTGTGCACGATATGCATGCACATGTGTGCACTTGTATGTAGAGGCTAGAAGTTGATGTCAGGTGTCTTCTTCAACAATTCTCCGCCCTACTGTTTGAGACAAATTTTCACACTGAACCTAGAGTTCACTGTTCAGTCAGGCAAGTTAGCTAGCAAGCCCTTGGGATCTTTCTGTCTCCACCTCTAATATTGAGATTATATGTACTACCATGAATAATTTTTTATTTTTTAATTCTATTTTATATATAACAGGTTATACATGTCCATCCCCTAGTCCTAGCCACCACCACCCTGGGGGTCCTTCCTCATGGTGTCATGGTCTCCACTGTGGGGCATGGAGGCCTCAGTTAGTCCCAGTGGGGTAGAAGGGGAGGAGGGACTGTGTATCAGGGTATTCCTACCCACTCTGGGGCTCTTACAATCTTTCCTCCCCCTGTTCTGCAATGTTCCCTGAGTCATGGAAGGCCATTTGAAAGTGGGTGCTGGGATCTGAACTTACAGCCTCATGCTCATGTGGAAGGCACTTTACCAATTGAGCCATTTCCCTAGCTCCATTAAGCACTTTTGGTATGTTAGCCATAGCAAATTCTGAACATTTAGCAAAATATGTTTTATTATCATCTTATTGCAAATTTGAAAACAGGCTTCTAAACGAAATTGCACAAAGTCAGGCAGGTAAGCAGTGATGGCTTTGGTACTGAAGTCACATAGTTATTCAGGGATAGATTTTGCACTGAAGTCCTGCAGATTTGCAGTGATGGATTTGGCACTGACACCCAGACTTTTTGGAAAGTCCTTAGCTTAAAACTAGGGTGAGGACCCTGTTCAGCTCCTCCTTTCTTTGTTGAAGATGATTCAGGGTCATTCACAGAAAATGGTAACCTCTGTCAGCTGATGAAGGTGTGCAGTAAGTCACAGGTGTGTACGTAGTGTCGCTTCACTGTGGCATGACAGCTGTGCCTACTGCCCCTTGCTACATGACACTATCTGTCTCATGCTCTTTGGGCTGCTCTTTTTGCTCCTGTAAACCATATAGAGGCTCAACCTCTGCTACAGGAAGCAAAAGCCTGGAAAGCAAGGACATTTGATGGTACAAACCTGCCTACCTGGAATGTGTGATGTTATACATAATTATAGTGATAGCAATACCGATATGTCACATGTATTGTTAATAGGAAAACCTACAAAGCACACTTGTTTTCAGACATGTCACATCCAGTCAACTGTTTCGTGTTTTTGATATCTGCCCAGTGAAGGGAGAGACACATGTTCCCTGCTTGATTTCTTCTGCAAGCATGTGAGTAATCCTGGAAAGGAGGGCTATGGTTAGGAGCCAGGCAGATCAAGAGCTGCCTTAGACCCAACAAAGGCAGAAACTTAGCAGCGGGTGCCATCTCTTACATAAATACCCCTTCCAACCCAAAAATATCTTCAGTAGACCATGTCATCATGGGGAGGGCTGGGAGATCCAGCAAAGACTCAGTGTGCTGAGTATCAGAACATCACAGTCTGGTACATACAGACAAAAGGAATGGGATATTTTCTCGGAGTCCAAATCAGTGGTCTCTCCATTCCTGTTTTCCCATTGACATGTCTTCATGGCAGCTAATGAAGAAAGACCTTTGACCTTAAATCAGAATCATTATTGTCCAGTCATGGGACCATGGGCAAAGGACTCTGAGCATCACTCCTCTGGAAGCCTGGTGTTCTTTTCCATCAGTTGAAGATCAAAAAATGTCTAAGCCAGTTTGAGTGTGTGTTTGTATTCCCTTTTCAGCTATAATGAACAAACTTATACCATTTTCAAAATAGTTGCAGCTAGAGATTCTCATGTGATATTTAGTGAATTAAACCAGTCTCAGAAAGGCAAAATATTTTGTATGTTTTCACTTATTTGTAGTTGCTATTTTATTTAGATATAGAAAACCATATGTAAATATATCACATGAAAGTAGAAGTGAAATGTCTAAGGGACAAAGGGTACTAATGAGAGCTGGGGACAGAAGACAGAGGACAGGCGGAGGAGGCGCTTGGGGGAATGTGGTAAATGTACAATGTTGAATGTATACTTTATGTGCTTTTGTAACACAGAACTGTGAACAATTAATGTACACAGTGAAAATTTAAAAATAGATAAATAAATATTTAAAAAGTATGGCAATGATAAATGTCCAAACCAAGTGATATGGCTATACAGGTCGGGGAGATAATGCATTTTATGGGTAGACATGTTTGTGTTACTCAGGATCTATAGGTTTCTATTGGTGGGGGAAGTAGTATCTTTAAAAAAATCCATGATGCGGGTCCAGCTCAGGGCCTTACATATGTGGGACCAGTACTCTTCCATTGAGCTGCATCCTGCTTAAGGAACAGCTTTAAGTCAGGAACCTCCATCTGTGCCTTTGCTGGGAACAGGACAGATACTCTGCTTGGGGCCTGGATGTGTGCTTGCAGAATCTTTCACCTATGCAGTCAGAAAACTCTCCACAAGAAATAACTTCTACTCAACTTTTTTGAGACCTGAAGGATGTCTATATATTTTCTAGGAAGATAGTTACTGGGTGGGATAAAGAGGGCTTTCCAGGCAGAGCTAAATAAGAGATGGACACTGATAGACAACAGGCACTTTGGCAACAGTGGGAGGAAGGTGTTGAAGTTGGAGGAGAAGGTGGGATGGAGATGCTGGAGAATGAAGACCATGACAGAAGCTGACTGTATTTGCTGAAAGTGTGTAGGGGGTCTTGGATTTGGACTAAGGGACAGTAAGAAGGCAGTGTAGGTCATGTATGAGAGTGAAGAGACCATGCATGTAGTTTTCAGTGATTTTGGGGGGGGGGAGGGATTGCCATTTGGTGCAGGAACTAGAGGAAGCAAGGATGATGGCCATGCTTCTCATTTAACATAACTCTTACAGGCCATTTGCCAGATTGATTTCTCTCTCTCTCTCTCCTCTCTCATTCTCTTTCTTTCTCTCTCTCTCTCTCTGTGTGTTACTCCTCATATTATTAGCACAAAGTTTTTTGTGTCTAGCATGTATATGTGGTATGTTTACATCCACATGCATTCACCTAATGCATACAGTTATGGAGGCCACAAGTGGATGCTGGGTATTGTCCACTATCATCTTCTGATTAATTTCCTTGGGAATAAATCACTCACTGAGCCCGGAGCTCACATAGTCAGGGAGATTCAGGAATTCTCCTGCCTCTATCTTGACTCAGGGGTAGGATGCAGGCATATGTGGCCATATCTGGCATTTTATGTGGGTGCTGGGGATCAAACTAAATTCCTTATGCTCGCAGAGCAAGTGCTCATTACCCACTGAGCTATCTCCCCAACTCCATATTATTACATACTACGTATGCTGCCCTTTACCTCAACATTTAACTTTTGTGCTCTACAAGCCCAGAAAAATTGTCATGGGGAATTGTTCATATTTTAGTTTGAGTGTATGATCATCAAAGAAAAAAAAAATTGTTTTTTTTGAGATAGGGTCTCACGCTAGTCCAGGCTGATCTGGAACTCACTATATAGACTCAGGGTGGCCTTGAACTCTCAGTGATCTTCCTACCTCTGCCTCCTGAGAGCTGGGATTAAAGGCGTGTGCCACCATGCCCAGCTATCAAAGAAAAATTTTAAGGTAAATATGGAGGAAGGGGAGGAAGGGTTACTTGACAAGCAAGTTGAGAGGCAGAAAAATGAAAAAAGTTAAAGAAAGATTACAGGGGGGTATTGTAGACTGCTTTACATTGCTGGGATGAACATCTAAACCAGATAGTATTTGGGAGAAAGGGATTTATTTCAAGCTTACAGATCCAGAGTAAGTTCCATCAAATGAAAGAAAGTGGCTCCCTTTCTTAAGTCCAAGCAGAGAGACACCACCAAATAGCCAGCATTGAAAGCAAGCGCAGCCAGAGCTCAAAACTTCTTGTATGCCTTTAGGCTGTAATTTAGATCTGCTCCCATTGACACATTGCCCCTTTCCCACCAGCAGGAGCCTATTGTCTGCTAGAGGCTGAAGCTGTAAGCTCAATTTTAATAAAGTACCTGAGGCTATGGGTTACTACTACAGGGGTATTTTAGGGGGAGGTTGGTAGGGGAAAGGGAGGATGGGGGAATTACACAAACTAATGACATGAATCAGTACAATAGAAACCTTCCTCTCGGATAGCATTCTACAAGATATTACCTCAATAAGGGGACAGGGGACCTGGACAGAAGTGCCCCATAGTGTTGGGTCTTGAGAAGCCCGGGTGTGAGGCCTAGTGGAACTTCTTAGTGGAACTTCCTGAGCCTAGCCTCAGACCAGCTACACCTCATGGCTTCTGGCCTGCTACTTCTGCAGAGGAGTTGGAATTCCCGCGGGCTTAGGACCAATCATCTCAAAGGTCGCGGTTTACTATTGGCCTTTACCTCCCCCCACACTGCCCTAAAATCCCCGCCTTCATTCTCAACATTATATAGGCAACTGCTTGTAACAATAAAGCAAGTTCCTGCTTCAACAAGACTCCTGACTCAAGTGTGTTTTTCTCCGGTGACTAGGAGAGGTTCTGAGTCCCCCACATTCATCCCTTCTTCCTCAACCCCTTGGGAGGAACCAGCGGGCCTGGACCTTCCCCAGCACTACCTACCCACCGGGGAGGAGCCCGTCACCATAGAAGACGGAGAAAGCTTAACACTAAAACCACAGGCTCTGGCTTGTAAATCCCACTGCCAGAATTGGGTTACCCTCTTCACATGGGAGATACACAAAATTTTCAAAGTAATGCAGGTCATTGTCAAAGCATTTAGTTACCTGCCATAGATAAAAGGTTAAGACCCCATTGCTAAAGACACCACAAACTGCATTCACAAGACATTGAAGTACCAGCTGGATCTGGGAGGAAAAAAGATTGTAAGAGCCACATCGCGGGTAGGGTTAGCTTGAGGCAGGGTGTCCCTTCCACAGACTGACTGTGAGGCCTTCAGCACCCCGTGGTGAATAGCAATAACCCCACTGAGGATGGCCCTCCATGGATGGGGTGAAGGAAAGGGGATATAAATGTATAACCTTTAAAAAATACTATTTACTGGGCTGGAGAGATGGCTTAGCAGTTAAGCGCTTGCCTGTGAAGACAAATGACACTGGTTCAAGGCTCAATTCCCGAGGACCCACATTAGCCAGATGCACAAGGGGGCGCACGCGTCTGGAGTTCGTTTGCAGTGGCTGGAAGCCCTGGCATGCCCATTCTTTCTCGCTCCCTCTATCTGTCTTTCTTTCTGTGTCTGTCGCTCTTAAATAAATAATTTAAAAATGGACAAAAAATATTAAAAAATACTATTTATTAATTTTTTAGTAAGACAAGGTGAAAAATATAAGTAAAATTATTTCCAATTCTTTCAGATAACTCCTTTTAATTTCTCTCTGTTAGTTTTGTTGTGTATGCACACATTTTTTTATTCAAAGACTACACTGTTACTGGTACACTGTCACTACTTGTCATTTCTTTGAACTAATATTAAGTCATAAGCATCCCTGTGATAATTTTGAGCTATTAATGTCCAAACAATATCCATAAGGTAGTTGCTCTATAATTCATTTAATTTCTTCTCCTTCTATTTTTTTTTTTTTTTTACAATTAAGCTGTTTCTATTTTTTTCCTATCATAAATAAGGTTGCGTTGAATGTTTTTGTTCTCAAGTCCTTATCCCTATATAGGATTATTTCCTTAGGATAGAGTGACAGAAGTGGAATGACTGGATCAAAGATTTGTATGTTCCATGTCTGTCCTTGTATGCACTGCCAATCTGCTTTCCAAAAGGTTGTGTGAAATTTATACTGCCCCATTCCTGTATAAAAAAAGAATTTAGGGAATGTAAGCTCCTTAGCAGTCAACCTTTTGTCTCTGGAACATAGAGCCATAGAATCTTAGATTTAGAAGACTTTAAAGACCAGTGACGCTAATCTCCACTGTGCAGAGAACATCTGAGCTTGTTCCACATTGCTTTTGGCAATTGTACCTTCTCTGGGTTGGGTGACATCTCACACATCACTTTTCACAAATGTCCCAAATTCCCAACAACCTCAGCCACGGGCCAAACCATGTTCATTTGTAATCTTGTGGGGCTCTGACCCTGCCTATTTCATTACAGAATTGGTCATAGAAGAAGACACAGTGCTTGGGTGCCATTATCACCTCTTACTTTGCACAAATCACAGCTCTGCAGGGAGAGCACCAGTCAGAACAGCCACCCTCTGATGAGGCCCTGGCTCAGGGGAACTTAGTGTAGGGATCCCCTTATATGTTGATTTAAATTTTTGTGTAGTTTGAAGAAGTTGTGTACAAGTATGCAATGTACATTGAGTGTACCCTTTCCCATTCTTCCCCACCTGACCTTTCCCCTTCTCCCTGTTTTTCCCCTTCATCCCACTAGACAAATTCAATTTTACTTTTATTTTACATATACACACATGGTTTTATGTGATTGCAACATCTAAAAATAATAAGAGCTTTTTGCATGTGTGTTTGCATGTTCATGTGTGTGTGGACAGATGTGTATATGTGTGGTGTGCATATGTGAATGCATATCATCTGTGTGTAGACACATGTGTGTATATGTGTGCATATGTTTGGTGTGCATGTGTGTGAGCACATGTGTATGTGTACATATGTGTGGTGTAGGTACATGTATGTTGAACATATGTGTATAGCTGCATGTGTGTATGTGTGTATCTGTGTAGTGTACATATGTGTGTAAGTGCATGCATGTGCATATGAATATGCAATTGTGTGCATGTGTGTGTGTGGAGGACAGTGGTTGATATTAGGTGTCTTCCTCAGTTGCTCTGCACCTTGTTTCTTGAGACAGGTTATCTCACAGAACCCAGAGCTGACTGATTCAGATAGACTAGCTAGCCATAGACCCCAGAAACTCCATCTCTGCCTTGACACTGCTGGCATTCCAGAGGCAGCAACCCATTCCTCAGCATTTATGTGGGTGTTGGGGATCTGCTCCCAGGTCCTTGTCTTGCACAGTAAATGCTTTTGCTGTTGACCCATATTCCTAGTTCCCATTTGCTTTTCTGAGACCACCTTAACTTGATTATTATTATTGCCTCCAGCTGCATCCATTTTCCTACAAATGATAAAACTTCATTCTTTATGGCTGAAAAAAAAATTGATTGTGTGCATGTACCACTGTGTTTTCATCTATTCCTCTTTTGGTATACTCCTAGGTTAGGGTTATTGAATCAGGGGACATGCGATCTTCCTTGGAGCTTGTAGCTGTACAAACTGATGAGAAGCAGGTGTGACAAAGAAGAATAGAGGTTAGTGGCAGAGATTGGAAGAGAAAAACCTTCAGTTTGCAAGTACAGTGATGCTCATTGTAAGGAAAGCTCATTTAAGCAGATATCCCAATGTGACTTCATCTTTCTTTGACTTTGTCTCTTCTGAAAGAAGCTCCAACCTTGGGGCAGAAGATACTAGGAATCCTGGAACACAAGAGACAGAGGGCTGGAGCTTCTTTCTAGAAGAGACAAGTCAAAGAAATAGACAAAGTTACATTGTTCTAGGGCTTCAGGAGTTGGGTTTTTGCCTGAAGAATGACAGGAGCCATAGAAGGTCATCAAGCAGTGGAGGCCCATGTTCTTGTTTCTGACTGCTCTGTGGAGGTGGAATTTCAGAGGATGAGGAGAAGAGGATGTCCAGGGAGGAGGTTGATGTAGCTAGGCCAGCAAAGATGACCATATCTGGGAATGCAGAACTAAATGTTTTTCTTAGGTCCTGATGAGTCAGCTATACTGCCTTTTAGGAAGTCTCTCCCTTTCTCACCTACTGTGACTAGAACTGCAGCCTTGCCCTCTGCTCCCATCGTATCCCATCCCAGTGCCTCATGGCTGAAAAACTGTACATCGTTTAATCTGCTTCATGTCAGGACCATGAGCTTATTCACTTGTTTGTCTGGTTAGTTAGCTTCTGTGTTCTTCCCCTGCAGTGGGGGTCGCCATGTGGTAGGTGCTTGTTTTCAAATGTGTTGCATGATCATGAACTGTGGACAGCTCACCACAGATTTTTTTTCTAAATGTGTGCATAATCTCCTCTACTATGCTCAAACTCCATGTGAATCGTTTCTATTCCATCTCCATTTACAAATGAGGAAGACAAAAGCATAACAAGGCCAGTTGTGCTCAACACACTCATGTGACTATGTAATGCTACAATAATGGCTTAACCCAAGGAGTACTGGTGACAAGAACCTCATGAGTAAGAACCTGGCTGTTCTACATAATTCCTGTGCTGCCTGCTAAGTTTATACATTAGGGGAGAAGGGTCCTTGCTTGTATTTTCACTGGTTAAAACCAGAGCATCAGGCAGCTCAGCAAAGCTCAGGATATTATTGTGGAATGTGAGCAAGCCTCAAAAAAGAATGATTACTAATACACACTGCAGCATGGATGATTTTCAAAACTCAGTACCAAGTGAAAGACATGAAAGTTCCCATACTGGATGAGTCCACTGATATGGAGTGTCCACAATAGGTAAGTCCAAAGACTGAAAGTGAGTAACGAGCTACCCAGGGCTGGATGGAGTGGGGCACAGGGAGTATTGCTTAGTAGGTATGAGTTTGTGCTAGGCAGAAAGAACATATCTTCAAGCTTGACAGATGGTGCTGTACAACATGGTCAATGTAGCAAATGCCAAAGGACTATTCAGTTTAACATAGTTCATTTTACATTATGTGATTCACCTCAGGAAAAATTAATAATTAAAAAGAGCACATAGGAATGAACTGCTATGGCTTAAGGCTAAGGGTTGCCTCAGGGTCATGGAATGGATAGGAGCTTAGTAGAACCTATAATTTTTTATTCTCACTCTCTGCTTTTGTTTCTCTCTCTCTCTCTCTTTTTCTTCCTTTCTTTTTTGACTTCCTCTCTGCCTTCCTCCCACTTTTTTTGTGTGTGGTTTTTGAGGTAGGGTGTCACTCTAGCCCAGGCTGACCTGGAATTCACTATGGAGTCTCAGGGTGGACTTGAACTCATGGCAATCCTCCTACTTCTGTCTCCTGAGTGCTAGGATTAAAGGTGTGCATCACCATGCCCGGCCCACTGCTTTTTGAAATATTTTATTATTTTGAATGAGATGAGTGAGAGAAATAAAAAAAAAAGCAATGAGAGAGAGAGAGAGAGAGAGAGAGAGAGCATGCCAGAGCCTCTAGTCACTGCAAACAAACTCCAAATGCATGCCACCTTGTATATCTGGCTTTATGTGGGTCCTGGGGAATTGAGCCTGGGTCCTTAGGCTTTAAAGGCAAGTAAATACCTTAACCACTGACCCATTTCTCCAGCCATTGCCTCCCCACTTCTTTCTTTTCTTTCTTTCTCTTATTTTTGATATGGTCTCCAGTGTAGCCAAGCCTGGCCTTGAACTTGTGATCATTCTATTTTAGTCTCCCAAATAGTAGAATTAGAGTCATGTGTTACAATTACAAGCTCAAATAAAACAATATTTAATAGCTTATTAGTTTAGTAGACAAAAAGTCTAAAAATTGTGCAAGTCGTTTATCCTGACATTTCTACTCATAGAATTTAATTTCTAAAGAACAATAAAAATAGCCAAAGTTGTTTGTATTAGAGTGTTGACCACAGTGAAATGTTATTTTATTCTTACTGTTGTAAGTTGTATCTTCCACAATTAGAAAATAAGTCAGTGATACATTAACACATAGACTATTTTGTAGCCATCAAACTATGTTCTGTCAGCACATTTAATGGCAGAGCAAATATTTATAATAAGGCACTTAATGGAAAATATTTGTTATAAATAGTTTGGAACATTCATTTTGGTTTAAAATACTATGAACATTACATAAAAAGATGAGAAAGCCCAGTAATAAAATATGACCATGGCTCTGTAGCCCTGTGATAGTCTATGGAAGATTTATGTTTTCTATGCTAATTTCTATTATATTTTCCACAAGAGGCAATGAGCATATTCCTTAGAAACAAGCCAGTAAATGCTACATAAAGATAGAATAAATCCATTATACTCACTCAGCGGAACATGTACTGTATGAAAAGAAATAAATGGTAATATAACAGCCATTTGGAGGATATTTCTTAGTGTTTTTCCTTTTCTACCTCTTTTTTGCCCTACCCACGCAGTACCCACTTTTTTTTTTCTGGTCCTTCAACGAACAACTCTAGTGCTTTTAGTGCCTTTTTTTGGCTGGTGCTGAACACTTGGTTAAAGTCCCAAATTCTTTTCTTTCATATGCTTTCTCATTGAGGAATTTGAAAGCAAAGAGTCTTGGGTTGTGGACATCTGGGAATGGAATTGCTTTGTGAAAAGATGTATTTGTTCAGTCAAACAAGTGTGAAACAAATGCTTTCAACATGTCAATTAATCTCAGCAACCCGAGTGATGTAAGGTTCTCTTCCTTATGTTTTATGATGTTTGGTTTCAAGGCATTGGCCCCTGTTCTTTGTTGACTAGAAACAAATTTGGAGTATGGAAGGTATGTTGAATTTTGTCCCAAGCCTAGCTTGATTTTAATCATCAACTGGAACTTTATAATAGCTGAGTAAAACATTTTGTGAGTTCATGAAAACATTTATTTTAGTAGAAAAAAAATAGTGAACTTGAATCAGAGTGACTGACACTTTGTTTTGTAATGGAGTCTTGCTGGACCCTCGGAGGGGTTTGGTGATAAGTTTAGAAGAAAGTGTTTGCTGATCACAGTGAGGGGGACTGGAAAGACTATACTTAGGGAACAGGTACAAAATACAAAGGAAACAAAATAAAAGGATTTCCTAGCTGGGGAACCTCAGCCAGATTTGTCACAGCTGGATGCAAGCAGAATTTTCTTTTGATCACACCATAGTTGAAATTAATAATGTTCTCAATGAAGCCATAGAAAGCATACTAGAACATCCTTTGGCTATAATCAAGCTTTGGGAGTATGGACCATCATGGGGTAATGCTTATGGTGCAAAAGTTCTGGCCTGGCATGAAATATATGCATGTAATTTTGTAAGGGGAAAATAAAATAACTCCACTTATATAGAGGAAACAAATAAAGAGCAGAGATGAATATGGCAAAATGTTATTTGCTTTGTTGTAATTTTGGATCTATGTCTGTTGCTTTTCCTTTACCTCTATTTTCTGAACTTCTTACAATCATACATTATTCCCACATAGAGCTATTAATCATCAAGTTTAGAGATCTGGAAATGTTAAGTTACCTGTCTGTCCTGAAAAAGCTTGCACTCTAGGAGAGAAAAAAGAAGGCTGAAACAAATTGGTGCCATGAGATAGCTCTGCCTGAGTTCAAGTGTGCATGACACAGGCAGTGACCACTATTGGGTGCAGAGTTAAATATGAAAATTAATTCAATGTCCATTCCTGTTATAACAGCATTCCATATACATAACCAAAGACTATCATCTCTTAAACCAATGGGTTGGTTTTGTTAGTTACATGTGTGTTTGAAAGAATAGGCCCTAAAATCTGGCCCATCCACTTTGTTGGGACTGAGTGGGAGTATATAACATTAGGATTGTGAATTTATAGCTTGTTAATTTGAGAAATAAATGGAATCATCTCTGAATGATGATCTCTGTATATAGGATGAAACTTGATGCATCTCTTGAATTCTATTGTACTGATGTACCTTGCTTCCCCATCCGTCCTGTTAATTTTAATTCAGGCTCACTTGAACTGAACTTGAACTAAGTTTAACAGTTAACTTTAACTGAAGCATATCTCTTAAAGAGGAACTGAGCTGTGAAAAGCTCAACAAATGGGCTAGAAATCAATTTTTAAAGAGAGAGCACAGGTTTTGGATTAGGTCTGCAAGGATTATTCCAAAGAAATTATGCATTTGCTTGGACTCAGAGCTGTTTATTTTGGCTGTTAAGAAGTTGTTTTTGAGAGTGTTTGTTAGCTTTTAGCATCCATCCTATTTATGATGCAATGACTGGGTTTGCTCATATTGGTTGTTCCTGGGGTCAAGAGTGGTTTTTTTTTTTTTTTAGTGTTTTTCAAGGTAGGATCTCACTCTAGTTTAGGCTGACCTGGAATTTTCTATGTAGTCTCAGGGTGGCCTCGAATTCTTGGTGATCCTCCTACTTCTACCTCCCCAGTGCTGGGATTAAAGGTGTGTGCCACCATGCCCAGCTAAGGGTGTGTTTTTTATTTATTCCACAAACATTTACTTAGTGCCTACTACAGAGTTTGTATGACAACAGTCAGCACAGAATGAGACCCTTTCCTTTTGTGGTAAGGGGGTTAAAGAACAGGCAGGTAGCTTTAGTGGTGACTGGGAGAAATGTGTGAAGCAAGCAGCCTCTTGTGCTGTAGATCTCCTGCCTGCTTGGCTTGGTGTATTTCCCATGACCTTCTGGTCTCCACCTTCCCAATGTTAGGAATACAGGCTCTAATCACCATGCTAGTTACTTGGTGTTTCTCCAAGATGTTTAGATTGTATTTGGTGTCAGTTGTCTCAAAAGGTGGACAGTGCCTGAGCTGCCCGGGCCCTAATCACAGGCTGCGGTGCCCTTGAGAAAGCTACTTCACTAACCAGAGCCTTAGCTTTCTCATCCCTGTTTTGGGGACAAGGCTGCTCTCTGTTTGTGTTGTCATGACAACAAAATGGGTTAAGGTAAGTGATACATGTGGAGCTGTTAGGAACTTCAAAGCCAAGAGGGTTGACCCATGTCCTTCTTGTGCTTCCTCGGGCTTCTGCTGCTGGCTCTGCTGGGATTGGGAGCATTCTGAATGGCATAGTTTTCCCATCCTGAAGAATCTCTAGAAAAGCAGTTCTGCAGGGACTGTCTTCTCAAGTCATCATTTAGCTTTATTCACTCCTCAGCAGTGCTAACTTGAATAATGGCCTCCAAAAATGCCCACCTCCTAGAGGCAGCACCTCTCACAGACAGACTTTATGGCAAAGGTGACTTGGCAGGCTTGCCTATGTTAAGGGTCATGGGAAGGGGAGGTTAACTTGGATTGTCTGGGTGTTCCAAGTGATTTGGTCATAAAGGTCCTTCTCTAATGGAGGCTAGATGGTCAGAACTGTAGAGAGAAAATGATGTGAGGACAGGAGCAAAGAGAAGGGATAAGAGGGAAAATTCTGTATGGAAGGCTTTGGGAACATTGGAAGCAACCATGTACCAAGGACCACAGGCAGCCCCTAGAAGATAGAAAAGACAGATGCCAGCTTCTGCTCTAGAGTTTCCAACAGTAGCATAACTCTGGGAACCACCCAGACCCTGACTTAGATAATGACTGTGCCACTTTCAGACAGTAAACTGTGATTTTTTTGGGTGTGTGTACTGTATGAACGTTTATGAAGATACATGAGCCGAATGTGCAACTGTACAGAGGCCAGAGGAAGATGTGTGTGTCTTCTTCTATTGTTCTTCTGCCTTGTTTCCCTAAGATAGAGTCTGTCACTGAACATGAAGCTCCCTACTTTTAGGTTAGACAGGCTGACTAGGAAGCCCCAGGGTTCCCTCTAGTCTCTGCTCCCTTTAGTACAGGGGCTATAGGAGTATCTGACTATGTCTGGCTTTTGGTTGGGTACTGGCAATAGAACTTGGGTCCTCATGCTTATGCAGCAAGTTCTCTTACCTACTGCACCATCCCTCTGACACTGATAATCTTGTTTTTGAGATAGGGCCCAGGTTGGACTGGAACTCACTATAAAACCCAGGGTGTATTAACCTTGCAGTAATCAATCGCTCTGCTTTAGCTTCCCAAGTGCTGAGATCAAAGACACAAGTCAGCATGTGTGGCTTAATTTGTTATAGAAGCCAAAGAAAACTAATGTTAGGCAAAACTTAGAAAGCATGAGAATTTGCCTCAGTTGTAGACAGCAAGAATACAATTGCTGGGATTCGTTGAGAATTGGGTGTGTGTGTGCGCGCATGTGTGCATTGCTAGAGATTCAGATCCTTAAGAATGCTAAGCAAGCACTATACTCCTGAGCTCTAGCTCCACCAAAGATAATGATTTCTGAAACCATCATATATGGGTTTGAAGACCCATTCCAAATCCTATTGGCTGTGTGATTGTGAGGAAAGAACATGCTTTCTGGGCCTCAGTGTGCCCAGAGATGGGATGGAAGTGAGTGTGCATGTGGGAGTTGTAAGAGCACTGCTGCACTGCAGGTATTCCATAAATGCCTGCAGCTACCAGTGTCAGTGACTGCTCATCACGCGGCTCACCTCACCCTGGAATAATGGAAAATAAATGAGGGATTGCTACTAAAGCAGGGTAGAAATCATTAAATAGTTGCTGACACACATCAAAGGGTCATCTTGTTTATATGCATGTTCAGCTTTTTTTTTTCTTTCAATGGGGAACAATGGTAATTTAATTTCCTTCCTCTTTGTGTATGGAATGAGAGATTCAATTTGGATGACAGGGAATGAGGCTTTCCACACCTCCGTTTTGTCTTTTGGTTATAATTAACCATTGGTGTTGGAGTTTTAGCAACCAAATACATGGTACCCTCTGACTCTTTGCAGCTCTGTCTCTGGTGGCTCTCAGACTGCCCTGGGACTGCTTTGTGAGACATTCTTCTTCACTGTTCTGAAAGTCAGGGATGAAGCATATTCACATGAAATATTTGTATCTTTTCTAAGTTTAATTAGTTTCAGAAATACTTTTTGTTAGTGTATCTCTAAAAAAGACTTGCCACTTGTGTGAATCTAGGCTAAGGAATTAATTCTTAATTATCTACATAGAAGTTCATTGCAGCACTATTAGAAATATAAAACCTCTGGAAGAGATCAAATTGCTAGACCACAGTAGAATTGTTAAATATCTGATGTTAGAGTCACTCAATGAAGCATTATGTAACTATTTATGGTTAAAATGACTGCCATAATAAGAAAAATATTTGCTATATATCATTAAGAGGAATATTGGAAAACAAAATTGTGTTCACTGTGATTTTAATAGTTATATCTCACATATTAACAGATTAGCAGATATCTACTGTGTGGAAGTGGCAGAATTATTTTTGCCTCTCTTTATTTCCTAATATTTAATAATATAGTTATTTACATCTCTAAGGGAAATTAGCTAAATGAAAACATAAAGCAATAAGTCAAAGCTTCAGAATTGGAAGACATCCAAGAAAATTATGAGTGTGCACATTTATAGCTCTAAATTAATATGCTTGTGGCATTTTAAGTCTTTAATCAGTTCAGATGGCAGGGAAGCTAGGGGAGAAATTCTGGTCATTAGCACTCAGTACAGCATGTGGAAATGGTTTTAGTGAATATATTTCCTGCCTTTCAGTCAACCAATTTGGTTTCATGTGACATAAAAAAGTTGAGCTTTTCCAAATCATTCAGTTCTGATCACTCAATAACCTCTATTCTAGCACAAAGGCATCTGTGTGTTCTCTCTTTTCCATGCTCTATGTGGAATATTTACATACAAAATATTCTCATACAATAAGATTTTGAATGTTTGCATCTTAGCTGGTGGTGTAATTTTGTGGAAACTGTAGAGCTAGGACCTTGCCAGAGGAAGCAGGTCACTGGATGTGGGTACTTAGTGGTATATGATTGCTGTATGCTATCCTTTTTACTTCTGGCTTCCTGCCTGGCTGCCAGGATGTGAGCAGCAGCCTCCAGTCAGGAAAAAAAATAACTAATACAGATCAATGCTATCAAGAGCAAGCCCTTGTATGATGAAGCTGCCCAGTGTAGGTTTTAGGCCTTTGGAGCTGGCTTGTGGGAGGAAAGTGGAAGATTATGAAGGTACAAACTGTATTGCTGTAAGAACAGCTTAATGGGCCATTCTTGTGAGAAATTTGGAGACCAGGATTCTAACATAAATATTGATAATAGACTGTAGTACAAAGTTTCAGATGGGAACAAAGACATTATCAGTAATTGAGCCAGAGGCTATTTTTGTTATATTCTGGCAAACACACTGGCCATGTGCTAAAAATCTGCCTGAGGCTGAATTCAATAGTAAAAACTAATTAATTTGCTGGAGGAAATTTCAAGACAGAACAGAATTTAACTTGTGGCTACTGCTGGCTGCTTTTAGCAAAGTTTATAGTGAGAATTCAGATTAAAAAAACAGAGCAGAGCCAGGAGTGGTGGTGCATGCCTTTAATCCCGGCACTCGGCGAAGCATAGGTAAAAGGATCACTGTGAGTACGAGGCCACCCTGAGACTCCACAGTGAATTCCAGGTCAGCCTGGGCTAGAGTGAGACCCTACCTTGAAAAACAAAACAAAACAAAACCAAAAAACAGAGCAGAAAATTTGAAAAATATGAAGTTTTGTTATGAAAGGAGTAAGACCCAATTTAAAGTTACCGACAAAGAATGTTCTGCAGAGAAAGTGGTAATGACTGTGAAAAAGATAAGCATCGTTAAAGTGAAATTAGAGCACTTTGCATCAGGGACAGTCAGAATGGTGCCATAATGGTGAAACTTTACTCATTAAGGTCTTTGGAGTGTAAAAAGGCAAATCTATTGTTTTTGAACTTTGATTGAAAATAGAATACTTAAAAAGGTAGGGTAAGTGACAAATGCCAGTAATTTCACCACTTGGAAGTTATAGGATCAGCACTTTGAGACTATCTTCAGCTACTTAGTGAGTGTAAGGCCTTCCAGGGCTACATGAGACCCTGTATCAAGCAAGAACAACCATGAGAGTTCATGAAAAGACAGACAGAGCTACAGGTATGCCCTCCTTAAAAACATCTCCCATCTTCCCGTCTCTTTCTGGTCACTCTGGCACGCTGATGACACTACAGCCATGGTCACAGGGGGCTTGACTATATGCTGAGCTGTCAATAGAACTTAGCACTGTCCAAGACTATGGCACCGGCTTTGGTTTTACATACATACAGAATGGAAGATTTATGGGATCAGAGGCATTGCATCAACATTCCAGATAAAAAACTATGAATCCAGGTGATGTGTATAAAAGGGTCAGATTCCCTGGATGGAACTCCTGAAAAAGCTTCATGTAAAACTAAAGAAGAAGCTTAAGCTGCGATGGAGACCACAATATGTTGGAGATGCCAGGAGTGTGGATTATCTGCTGAAGAAAACTGCTGGCACTAAGCAGAGAAAGCTGGAGAGAAGCTGTGTAAATTTCAAATAAAGTGGGCTGCTCAAGCACAGGATGCTAGAATGGAGTGATAGGCTTTAAGGCCTATCACTTTAAGGCAAGAAGTTTTGGTTTACTTTGGTCCATCTTTCCTTGATGTCTTCCTACTCATCCATTTTGGAATGGAAATGTCTCCCTCTTCCCTTGTACATTGAAAGTATATAACTTGTTTCTGTGATTTTTCAGGGATTCTCACTCAGAGAAGATTTTGCCTTTTGTCTGAGTAGCAACTTTGAAACTTGGACTTTTGACAATTATGGATTTTGTTAAGACTGGGTACTTTTGAAGTTGGATTGAATGCATCTTGTGTGATGAGATGCATGAAACTTTGTGGGCAGGCGTGGAATCTTATGGTTTGAATCTGAAACATCTTCCACAGGCTCAAGTTTTGAATGCTTGGTCTCCATCTAGTGGCCCTGTTTTGGAGACTGTGGCAAGTTTAGACAGTGGGACCTAGCAGGAAGAAGTATGATGGGACTCTGGGGGCGTAGTGTTCATGGCGGCTTCCTGTTTTATCACTGTTTTCTGGCTGTTGTCTTGATGTGACCAGCATCAGCTCACCCTTCTGTTGTCTGGATGGAGCTACTCCATCCACCATCCCTCCCCCTTTTTTGACTGGAAGCTCTTATTTATTTATTTTATTAGTTAGTTGCCAGCCTCCTTCCTGTCCTCCTCCCTCTTTCCCAGGATAAACTATAGCTTCTGAAACTCTGAGCCAAAAAACAGTTTTTTCCTTTAAGTTGCTTTTGTCAGATATTTTGTCATAGTGCTGAGAAAAACAATATCGTAGGTTTGATGGCTAAATTTTGTTGTTAAACTAATCTGCTTAGGAATCCACAGACATTCCTCTTGGGTGGGTCTTGAGGTTGTATCCAGGAAGGATTGACTGAAGGAAGAAGTCCTTTCCCCAGAGTGGACATCCCCTCTCTGAGGGGGTGATTCATCTAAGGAAGCTCTGGGAGAAAAAAAAAAATCCCTTCGTCCCACCTGGCTGCTAGTTCAGCTTGCTGTCTTCCGGCATGGACTGAAGACCAGTGTGGACTCCAGGAAGCCCTCAGGCCTTCAGTGCTGGATTGAGACTGCTGAGGCATCCAGTCAGGTGGACTGAACAGCTACCAGGTTCTTTGATTCTTGGACCTGAAACTGCTATTGTTAGACTGCCTTAAGCTAACCCAATAAATCCCCTTTATAATACAATTCATTCTTTTGGTTCTGTTCCCCTAAAGACCCCTGACTAATATAATAGATCTTATTGTATACATTTTATAGATGGAATATTCAGGAAAGGGAATAAAACACTCACAAGGTCATGTGCTGCCTGAGGCAGAAGCAGTCAGCCCCTGGAATGTCATGATTGGCAACACACACTCACTTAGGAAATATAACTGTGTAGACTTCTGCAGGCCACAAGTTGATTATATGCAGTGTCTTGTTATTGAAAGGTCATAAGGTCATATAGTGCATCACTTGATTCAGAGTTCCCTACTACACTATATACACAATGATTTTAGAAATTTTCAATGCACATGAGTGAAAATAACTCATTTCTCATCTCCCATTTTTCCTTTCTTGAGAATATCACTGTAAATGGGGAGCAACAAATAAATACATAAAGTTATTAGGGATACACTATGGTGGTTTGAATCAGATGCCCTCATAAACTCTTGTGTTCTGAATGTTTGGTACCCAGGTGGTGACAACTGGGAGACGGGCTTGCTATGATGTTGTGGGATGGAATTTGCAGTGTTATGTATACTTAGTTTCCGCTTTTGCAGAGTTAAGCTCACTCTCTTGCTGCTATTTTCCACCTGCAAGATTGTAATGTCCAGCCTCTGCTCATGCCATGCTTCCCTGCCATCATGAAGCTTCCCTCAAGGTTAAGCCAAAACACTTCCCTCCAGGCTATCAGCTGCTTTTGTCAGATGTTTTGTCCCAGCAACACAAAGGTAACTTAAATACTCATTCACAAGATTTAATGACTTAAGAGTTGTCTGTATCTGTCCATGAAGTTTCCCAGATAATTTTGATACAAAACTTGACACTGAAGACTAATGCTGCAGTGAGAGAGTGATACCCCAAAGAATAAAACAAATAACCTGTTGTTTGATTCAGGTGTCCCCCATAAACTTAGGTGTTCTGAATGCTAGGTGAGATTTGGGAAGTAACACCTGATGGAGATTTGGGAATTAATGCCTCTTGGAGGCAGTGTAGTATTGGGGCCAGGCTTATGGGTATTATAGCCAGTTTTTCCTTGCCAGTCTTTGGCACACTCTCCCATTGCTATTGTCCACCTTATGTTGGTCAGGGGTGATGTCCACCCTCTGCTCATGCCATCAATTTTCCCTGCCACAATTGAGCTTGCCCTCGAGTCTGTAAGCCAAAGCTCCCTCCCACTTTTTTTTTCTCCAAAGTTGCTCTTGGTTGGGTGATTTCTGCCAGCAATGTAAACCTGCCTAACTTGACACAAAAGGAAAATTTCAACAGTATTATATTTGTATGCAGCCTTTTAGGGATAGAGATGCTTGATAAAAGAAGGTAAATTTGTTGTTATTGTTTTTGCCAAATCTAGCAATTTTGGAGAATGGTACCTTGTAATTGGATTAAAATTGAGCTGGGAAATCCATCTGGAGGTGGTATTGTCCTCAGGGACATTGCACATCTTAGTGAGTTCATTCTACCAAAACCAAATGCCATGGCGTCGGTGGTATGAACACAGAAAAACTTCTCATAGTTTTGTAAGCTAGAAGTACAAGATGAAGGTGCTGCCAACTCAGCCTCAGGACAAGCGTCCTATTCTTGCCTTTCAGACAGTTGCTTTCTTACTGTGCACTCCTGGACTTACAGAGAGAGAGAGAGAGAGTAAGTGAGGGAGAGAGAGGAAGAGTGAGCACAAGTATATTAGACAACTCCATATTTCTGGGATTAGCATACAAATCAGACACAGATTATGGGAGGAAGGGATTTATTTCAGGCACATAGATCAAGGGGAAGTTCCATCAATGGTGGAAGAAGCTGGCTTCCTATTAGAAATCTAAGTACGGGGAGAAAAACCACAATTATCCAGTGAACACCAAGAAAGCAGCAAACACAAAAACAACAGCAAGCAGGACCCCAGAGGTCAGACTTTTCTGCACACCTGCCTGAAATTCAGACCTGCCCCCAAACCACACCTTTGGGCTAGATTCCAGGATCCATTTCCAGTAATACTTTCTCTAGCCGGGCAGTCAGAGACCCATGTTACGAGCTTTTATAAAACACCTGAGTCTATGGGGAATATACATATTCAAACTACCACAGCAAGTGTCATATGTATATATGTGTGTGTGTGTGTGTGTGTGTGTGTGTATTTTTATGAAGTCACTAAGTCTGTCCTGGGAGCCCTATCCTCAGGATCCCATCTAATCTGAATAACCTTCTAAGTTCTCCATTTCCCAATTCCATCTTCTTGAGGATGGAGGCTTAAACATATAAATGCTGATGAAAAACAAACATTCACCTTATAACACTGGGCTTCTGTTCCACTTTGCTGATGACTCTTGAAGTGTGCCCTTCTTACCTGACTATCAGGTAAACAGATCACCTCAGTGGTATCTCCAGTGCTCCCAGAATCTAGAATCTTCTTTGGGCCTGATATGGAAGGGGTGTTTGTGATTGGATAGGTGCCCAACACCTCCAACATTACCCAACAGCAGCTCCTTTATCTTATATTTTATGTGTCTCTATATATACATGTTTGTATTCATATTTGTAGTAATTATTAAAGCCCAGACCATTCACATTTCACTAGATTTTCTATAACTGCTCATTCATATATTACAGTACATTTAATATCTTATTTAATTTTTTTGTTAAATCATAGCTATTTTATTTATTTATTTATTTTATTAGTTTTCTATTCAGCATCTTATTTAATTTTGCCTCTGCTTGAGGCCTTCATTTAAAGTAATGGCTTAAGAATAACATTAAAGGGAAATGTCTGATAACCACTAGATTAGCTGTTCACTAAGTGTCTAACACACATACAGGCTCAAGGCCAACATTATGTAAAGTAATGAACTATAGCGCAGGTGGACAGACAAGGTCTTTGGAATCAAGCAGAGTCTTCTACTCCCTATAAACAATCAGATAAGTCTCTTGGCATCCCTGAATTTCAGAATACTTGTCCCTAAAATGGATGAATCATACCAAGTTTGTAAGTTTTGAGGATAACTCTAAGGAACATACTAGCTACAGTGGGTTTTTCTTAGGTCCATAAGGTGTTCTTGTCCCTCAAGTTAAAGGCTATTTGTGATTGTACTGTTAGTAAAATCCCCACACCCAGCTGAATCTCTTGAACATCTCTGTGTGTATGAAATACTTAAGAGCAATTCTCTCTTTGCAGAGAAATACTCAGCGATATTTAGCACTCTGATAATGTTAAGATTGAACTTAAAACGTTGACCTTAACTTAGTTTTCCTAAATTGAGGAAAGCTTTCTCAATTGAAACATTAATTAGAGAAAAAATGGAGTATAAAGATAATAAAGGGAGATAATTGAAATCAGCTGTAATCAGACCACCCAGAAAGAACTTATTATCAGTTGAAGATCTACAGCTGGAAAGATATATATTCCCTCTTGCCCATGCATACTTTTTGTGTATCAAATTGCCCCTTGCTAATCTAATCAATTTTCTTGTAATAAAATGTAATTTTGGAAACATAACTTTAAAATTATATCATATGGATATATTGGAATTGTTTTCACTGTTTCCTGTCTTGGATGGTTGGCTGTTGTTGATTTTGTTGTTGACAATGACACTGCAATGAGCATCCTGCTGGTGAAATACTTGCACCATTTTCTAATTAGGGCGTTTGAAGCTGGCAGCTGTCATACTCAGCCCTGCCCTCTTTTCCTCTCACTTCCTTTTATAGAATCTCTTGCTCTACACATGCATGTCTTCCTGGGTGGACAATAAGCAAGTCTGAGGCAGCAAGCAGCTGTGCTTCATCTTCATTTCCTCTGTACTTCCCAGCACTGTGGTGAGCGCTCAGTGTTTCCATTCTCAGACTATCACACTGTGCTTGTGTCTGATGCTGGCTCTCCTTGGGTGTTTTTCATGTGGGCTCTTGGCTCTGTTCTCCCTCCCTCTTTCAGCTGAGCACTTTTCATGTGAAAAGGGCATCCAGAAAAACAGTAAAAAAAAAAAAGAAAAAAAAATAGGACAAATGAAAGTCCTGCCTTCAGAGAGTAGCATTCTGCAGTAACAGATAGACATCAGCCAAGTGACAATTTCAAAAAGCATCAGTGATGCAAAGACTAAACTGACTCGGACAGCATGTGGTAGGGAGGGGATGGACAGTTAGTGTAGGAGGGTACCACAGAGGAGGAAACCATCTAAATCAAGCAAGTGTGTGACCAGTGAATATGGGGTTGAAAGGTCTCTGTAGAAGCTAACAGGTGGATGTATAGCAGGAACAATTACAGCAGGAGACACAGACAATAGAGGAGAGAGCATTGGAGGGGATGTCAGAGACCAGAAGGACTGAATATGGACCAAGTTATTAGAATCTTTTGAAGGCTCTTGTGCGTTTAAATTTATGGGATCATTGTGAATGAAGCAGGAGAGGGCGATGGCTGCCTTTACATTTAAAAATATATTTTATTTTTATTTGTTTAAGAGAGAGAGAGAGAGAAAGAAAGGGCGAGAGAGGAGAATGTGCACACCAGGGCCTCCAGCCCTGCAAAGGAACTCCAGACACATGCTCCACCTTGTATGTCTGGCTTATATAGGTGTGGCGGAATTGAACCTGGCTCCTTTGGCTTTACAGACAAGTGCCTTAACTGCTAGACCATCTCTCCAGCCCTGCCTGTACATTTTTAAGAGATCACTCACTATTCAATTTTTAATTTCAACTCAACTACAGTCATCTTTATTTTTAAAGAAAATGTTGTTCAATGATTTACTTATTATTTTATTAATTGAGAACTTAATTATGTGAACATATTGCATATTGGTTATATTCCTATTGGATTATACTGTATTGTTTCCTCTTCCCCACCCCCCTCCACTGAGGGCCCTTCTAAGTGGTGGTGTTAGCATTTACTGTGAGGTCATAAATGTACCAGTCTCTGTGGTGGGGATAATGCATCAGAGTATGCCTTTCCACCCAGTGGCTCTTAAATTCCTTATTCTTCAATGTTTCCAGAGCCTTTTATTTTCAACTCATTACCAATATTGAGCACAAAACATGACAAGGCTTCACAAGTCACTGATGAGAAGGAAGCAATAGGACTTCCTGCACTGGAGTTTTCTGAGCCTTCCAGGTCTCTTTTTGTGCCATATAATGTTAAGTTGATATTACTTTACCAACTACCTTTGTCACCAGAACCTTGCACTCGTGAAACTATATCTTGGGAGGCACTTAATAGACCTACCTCTAATCAATAGGGTATGAGAAGGTACCTCATGGGGAATTCTGAAGGGCCAAAAACAGTGTCAATTGGCAAATCCCTATTTCTGTCTGTCTTTAGACATGTGCTATCTAAAACGCAGAGCCAGTTTGCTTTCACTTGATAAGAAGCACAAGCCTGAAACCTAATACTCTGAGGATGAAATGGTGGGAATAGAGAGGCAGCTTAGGTCTCTAGTGGTTTTAATGAGCAGCTGAACCAATGTTGGTGACCACTCACCTTCCTGTTATGTGGAAAGATGGAAATGTCCCCATCATTTAGGTATGTTGGAGCATCCCCAACTTATCCACTCATCAATGTGGACATGTGATAGCCCAATCCTTTAGAAATTCCTTGAAAAATTATGTAAATTGTTGAAGTTTGAGTACCTCTATGCATATTAAAATTGAAACAATTGCTGAGCCTAATGGAAAATGCTGTGTGCCATGGAATAGTGGTCTTGATCTCAAATTCTGTGCAGTGTGTCATTACATTGTCACCTGATGTAGGAATGGTTTCCACCATGCTGTGCAGACATCGTTTGCCAGATAAGAGCCATGATAAAGGCTTTTGTGCAAAGATAATTGGACCAGTCCCCCAGATTGGTTCCCATGATCTTGGTTCTTATTAAGAATGAAATGACCACCCAACTATAGTCAGTTCCACTACCACCATGTTATGTTTACGTCTCTAGCACACATCAAAAATCAAAGAACACATGGTATAAGTGATATGTTCACTGACTAATGCAATTGCATTTTGTTTTTGCTTTCTTTTTTTAGAGTAAGCTCACTGAAGCAGGTCTCTCTGGAATAATCTTTCTGGGTTATACTTTATAATGCTAGAATAATAAATATCTGCTATATTTTAGAGTCCTTATGAAGCAATTTGTAGACATTATTTCTATACCTCATTTTATATTCACCCAGCTTTACACTAGAGATTCTTTTATGGTGAAAATACAAGGCTCAGAAAAGTAAAGACAGTTTTCCAATGTCATATACTAAAGCAATAATTGATGCTCTATAGTAACTTTTCTCTGTCTCTCTCTCTCTCTTTTTTTTTTTTTTAGTTTTTCAAGGTAGTAGGTCTCACTCTAGCCCAGGATGACCTGGAATTCACTATGTAGTGTCAGGGTGGCCTCAAACTCTCAGTGATCCTCCTACTTCTGCTTCCCAAGTCCTGGGATTAAAGGCATGCACCACCATGCCCAGCTTATATTAACTGTTTTTTTTTTTTTTTTTACTACTATGACCAAATATTTGAAAGAATCAAGTAATAGAGGAGTGATTTTTGGCTCTTAGTTTGAGAAGACATAGTCCATCATGGTGGAGGCAGCATGGAGGAGCTCATGGTGGTGAAAGCACCCTTCTGTTGACTCTCTACGTCTCAGCATACAAGCAGAAAGCTTGGGCCAGGATCAGAGCTAGCTTTTAACCACTAAGCTCCACTTCTATGACCCTACATCTTACATCTATATCTCAAGTCCAAAACGTTTCACAACCTTCCAAAACAAGTCGAGGAACTAGGGACCCACTGCTCAAACACATGAGCCTAGAAGACATTCCAAATTCAAACCATCATGCAGATATACCAGGTTTTAGACATACCTGTGTTCTTCTGGGATCCTTGGGCCTTGGGATTGTGTGAAACTTTCACCATATAGATAGTTCTCTGAGCCAATGACTTCTTCAAAGCAGAAACTCACAGTTTTGGTTTTTATACCACTTAGGAAACTCTTGTGACGGGTGGGATGATTGCCTTCCAAATGACATGTCCACCTCAAGGCTGTTGACATGCTCTTCTTTAGAAATAGGGTTTACATAGAGTAAATTAAGGACCCATTCACTCTAAACCTGTGGATGTGACCTTTACTAATAGGGTTCATGAAGAACATTGGATGTTGAGATGGGATAGTCACAGATAAGGACACTGGCTAAATCCATATGTGTCCTAAGAACAGGAGAAAACTAACATGGAGTAGGGCACCTACAATATAAGACCACCACAAGTGCTGGTAGCCACCTTAAGCTGGAGGAAAAAAAAAAGTGAGGGATGGATTCTTCTTCTCAGCCTCAGAGGGAACTAGGTCCAGTCCTTGAGTTTGGACTTCTGGCCTCAAGAACTTCTGCTGCAGTAAATTGTTGCAGCAGCTCTAGGACATTCCTACATGTGTCAGGGGTTGATAGGATGAGGACACCACTCAGGGTTTGGGATGAGAAACCCAGAGCTGACGACACTGCTCTGCAAGATGAAGAAGACCTGGGCATGTGTCCTCTGGGAAGAGCAGGCTACTATTTCTGTATCAGATTTTGTGGAATGGGGACGGGAAGTTTTCTAGAGTATGACAGTATCTGTAGGAGAATATCTGCAGAAATGTAACTTCTCATAAAACTTTCAGGGTTTCAGAAAAAAATAAACAAAGAAAAATAAACTTCCTCCTCTCAGAAATGCCTTTGCCATCATTTTATGACTGTTTTAGATTCTCCCTAGATATATAGGTAACCTTGATAGGTATTCATCTTACAAAGTAGTTCACATTGTCCACACTACTTTGTCAACGTTACCAAGCCTATGTCTACTTGAATTTACCAGAAGAAAAGTACACGTTAGAATCAACTTAAAGGCATTACTTTCAGGTAAATATTTGTGTTGGGATTTTTTGTTCTCCTAGTTCAAGAGACTTGAATGTAAGTCTTAGGCTGGTCTCTATTTAGAACACCACTTTGAGAATGTCAGCCTCTGTTTTCTTGCTTGTATCATCTGTCATCATTTTATCCCCTTGTTCCTTTCTCTTTCATTTTGTGTTTTTTTCAAGCAAGATGTGTGTGTTCAGAGGCACTTATTTATTTTCTGGTAGTCTACTATTTTTTGGTATAAGCCAGAAAATAGTAGACTTGACAGTTGTCTCTGTAATTATTTTTCTTTTATCTTCAATTGATTTTTCTGAGCTCTGCCAGCACAAATTTTCAACTGGTATTCATCTTATTTCTCCTTTGATCATATTTGCTTTTTCTAAGAACTTACTTTTCCCCTGTAAAACTGTGTTGCTAATTCATTTCAACCTGATGAGAACTAAGCTCTATTGTCTGGTGGTAGATCAATTATGGTAGGAATAAGTTTTTACCTATCTACTGTATTTATGTTACTTCCCATGCAACCATTTTGTAATATCCAAGCTAGGACCTTTGTCTGGCTGCTATCTTGGTGTAACTCAAGCAGGATGAGGTGCATCCAGTTGTTTTATCAACAGTAGTGTGGAGATGAGAACTTGGAATGGACCAGTTGCCTTCTCATTGTTGGGATAAAATACCTGACCAGAAGCAGCTTATAGAAGGAAAGGATTAGTTTTGGATTAGTTTAGGGGTGGGAGAGATGGCTCAGCTTGACTTGCAGTTTCAAGGGCAAGTTTCATCATGGTGGAGAAAGCATGGCAGGCGCGATAGTAAGACACATCTTCATGTAAGCATGAAGAAAACTGAGAGACCTAGCTTAGTGCAGCAAGGCCTGCCCCCATGATACAGCTCTTTCAGCAAGGCTCCAACTCCCAGAGTTTCTACAACTCTTCTGGAACAGTGCCACCAGCTGTGAATTAAGCATTAAAACACATGAATGGAGAAACTGTGGGGGATAACTTACATTCAAAGCACCACAGAGGGCATTGTTGACCAGGTCCAAGTTAGGTTTGTAGTTACTTCCTGCTCTTTCTCCTCAACCAACCCTGGTGAAATGCCTCTTTCATCTTTGGTTTTGGCTGTCAGGAAGCCAGCTTGACATACAAGAAAGCCCTCAGAGACACAATTTGTGACGTGATGCTAGGCCCATGCCGCCCCACCATCTTCTTCCCTTCTCCACCCTAGGTAGGCACTTTCAAGCACAGACAATTCCTAAGTGACAAATTCCACATAATTTTTCTGATTTCTTCTCATGCATCTGTCCCTTCTTTCTCCTCTATAGTCTACAATATGGAAATGGACTTTTATAGGAATATTTTGACTATTTGTATGGATACTACACAGCTCTGTATACTGTCCTGCATTTGTCCTCTTCAGGGGTACTTGGAAGGGTAAGTGATTATTATTCTCCAAAGTTTGGTAGGCCTGGCCTGGTCCCATGAGTTTCTTGGGTATAAAGCTGTGTGTAGAAGTACCATGTATCACAAACATGCTGTCTGCCCCTCCCGCGATGGGCTCTAAAGCCTCGGCTGAGGCAGTGACAGTAATACAGTAAAGGTGATGAGTTTCTGAGAGCCTGCGATAAACACAGGTCCAAGGTGGGTCACTATGAGAATACAGCACCATCAGGACACAAAACTCTGTTTCATGAAGCTAGTGTCTGCTAAATAGACTCCTGACCTCTGCAGAAGAGAAGAAACGATTTCTCCAGCAAATATGAGAGAGCTTGGGAATGGAGGTGACCATGAGGAGAGTGATAATCCACGACAGACTTGCTCCAAAGGTTTCCTCCAGTGTTGGAGGGGACATGGAGAAATTCTGAAGTTAAGGTCCTCTATTACAGAGAGTATCAGATTTCTCGTCTTCACCAGAAAAGAAACCAATGGAACCTAATCCTTTTCTGTGTCTTTTGATTCCTCTCCTATACATAGATCTTCCTATGCACTGAATTGAGAGCTGCTGACATTGTTTACTCTCCCCAAGCACAGTTGGCTGATTAATGATAGATTACCCTGATCATCTATGTCTCTCAAGGAGCCATGGAAGATGCTGCCTTCCAGTCATTGCAATTTATAGTCTGTAAATGTTTTCACCATGTTCTTTTTGCAGTCGTTTTTTTTTTTTATCCTTACAATATAAGAAATGTGAGTTCAGCCCAAAAGTTTTTGAAAAATTAAACCTTCCATCTCTGAATTATTGTTGAACCTAGTGATAATGGAAGATGTCTTAGTGCTTGAATCATTTTCTTAAAATCCAGCCTGCTCATCAGAGGCAATGGAACATGTATCATCATCATACAGCCCCTTTTGAAAATCACATTGGTCACTTAAATCACTAATGGTGTGGTGCTGGAAAAGTCACATAGACTTCCTCACCAATAAAAACATGAAATTATGGGCTGGAGATGTGGCTCAGTGGGTGAGACTGCTTGCTGTGCAAACATGAGGACCAGAGTTCAATCATCAGTACTCATTAAAAAATTTTTTTTTGTTATGAGAGAGACAGAGAGGGAGAGTGAGAAAGAGAATTGGCATGCCAGGGCCTCCAGCCTCTGCAGTGGAACTCCAGATGCATGTGCTATCTTGTGCACTTGTGTCATCTTCTGTGTCTGGCCTACGTGGGATCTAGAGAGTTGAACATGGGTCCTTAAGATTCACAGGCAAGTACCTTAATCACTAAGCCATCTCTCCCGCCCAGTACTCACTTAAAAAAAAAAACAGGGGATGGGAACGGTTAGAGCGATGGCTCAACAGTAAAGGCACTTGCCTGTAAAGCCTAATGACATGGCATTTTACTTCCCAGTACCCACATAAAGCCAGATGCACATTCACAAAGTGGCACATGCATTTGAAATTAGTTTGCAGTGGTTGGAGGCCCTGGTGGGCTCATTATCTCTCTTCTTTCTATCTCTCTTTGCTTATAAATAAATAAAAAATATATATTTAAAACAACTGGACACAGCTATGAACCCCTGGAACCTCAGTGCTGAGGATAGCAGAGACAGAAGAGAAACCCACCTTAACTGTGGGTGATACCATTCCATGGGCTGGTCATCCTTCATACTTTATAAAAAGGAGAAGTTAGCTGAGCAGTGTCATTCATTATTCTCTTCTTCCTCATTGTGGACTGAATGTGAATAGGCCTGTGTTGGGTGGTAATGCTCTTACATCTTGTAGTCCTCAAAACTACCTTGTGAAATAAGTATGTCTAATTCCCATTAAAGTTGAGGAAATGGCCTCAGAGAGGTGATCTGTCTTGTCCCAGAGCATACAGCAAGGAAGTGTCCTTGAGTGGTGCTTTGAAACCCAATTGTCCTCAGAGTTTCCAGAGATGCTGTCCTCTCTTTTCAGAATTAAGAGCTTGGGATGTGGGGCTCAGGAATATGCATTCAACTGCCTCTCAGGTGATTCTGAAAAGTATCTGGGCTGGGAAGTTCTGGTCAAGAATATTTCAGTTTTATGGGCTGGAGAGATGGCTTAGTGGTTAAGCGCTTGCCTGTGAAGCCTAAGGACCCTGGTTCAAGGCTCGTTTCCCCAGGATCCATATTAGCCTGATGCACAAGGGGGCACACGCGTTGGGAGTTTGTTTGCAGTGGCTGGAGGCCCTGGCCTGCCCATTCTCTCCCTATATCTATCTGCCTTTCTTGCTCTGTCTGTCACTCTCAAATAAATAAATAAAAAATGAACAAAAAAAATTTAAAAAAAGAATATTTCAGTTTTAGCTTTCCTATGGGTTTGTTGGCTTTCCTGGTAAGATCTAGCAACAGAATGGCCTCTGGGAGAGTGCTGGGTGCAGCTGCTCCCAGTCAGTGAGTGAAGTGCTTCTCTGGTCTTTGTCTCCAGGTATTCACTGCAAGTGATGTCAGACTCCTTTTTTGGGAGATCACCCATAGCTTAGCCTTCACCTATATTTCTGTTACTCTCTTTTCTCCCATGGTCTCTTTCATATTCTTCTTGGGCTCTTTTTTGTTGTTGTTTTGAGGTAAACTTGGCATTTCCCTCTTTTTAATGCAAGAAAGCAAAAGCAAAAGAGAGAGAATTGGTGAGCCAGGGCTTCCAGGTACTACAATCAAACTCCAGATGCATGGCTCACCTTGTGTGCATGTCTAATCTTGCATGCTTGCATCACCTTGTGCATCTGGTTTACAGGGGATCTGGAGAATTAAACATGAGTTCTTAGGCTTTGCAGGCAAGTGCCTTAACCTACTAAGCCATCTCCCCAGTCCTTGCGATCTTTTTATTTTTTAATTTTTTGTTTATTTTTATTTACCTATTTGAGAGTGGCAAACAGAGAGAAAGAGGCAGATAGAGAGAGAGAGAGAGAGAGAGAGAGAGAGAGAGAGAGAGAGAGAGAATGGGCGTGCCAGGGCCTCCAGCCTCTGCAAACGAACTCCAGATGCGTGCACCCCCCGCCCCCCTGCATCTGGCTAACGTGAGCCCTGGGGAATCGAACCTTGAAGTGGGATCCTCAGGCTTCACAGGCAAGCGCTTAACCGCTAAACGCTCTCTCCAGCCACCACCCCCCCCCCCGGGCTCTTTTTAAATTGCAGTTATTGTAGGCAATGGAGAGGTCAAGAGGTCCACCATAGGCAGAGCTACTGATGTCCTGCTATACCACCCAGCTCCTTGGCGTGCTGAGCTTTGTGGCAGCACTCTGTGAGATGCAGGGCTGCATCTAGCCGCTCTGCAGCAGCTGAGCTGGGAGCTCGTCGGATGAGACTATAACCAAGGATTTAAGAAATGTGCGAGTTGGGCCTAATGTCATTGGGGCACTCATCTCTGCGCAGTAGGGTTCTGTGATGGGCAGGAGGGTCACTTGGTTTGGGGAGAAGGGCTTGGCTCACACAGTAGGTGTCTGTAGCTATATTGTGCCTGGGATGGGGAGCTGAGCTGATGCTCAGGGTGTGGAGGGAAATGAACAAAGGGAAATATGCTAGTGCCTCTAAGATGTGCACAGGTGTGGGTCATGCATCAAACTCATGTGAATTTCATCCCACTTGTAAGAGATGGAGTGTGTTTGCATTGTGAGAGAGAATATTGAAGTTCAGCTTGGTATCTATGGCACAGTGCTAAAATGTTCAGTTCTCTTTGTCCTCCCTAAAATATTGTCTAAGAAATCCATCCAAATTATTGTCATTAAATCCAAGGTTGAAGGAATATTCTAGAACACCTATTTAAGTCCTTCTGAAAGTCTAAGCTAAAGACTTGGACATTCATATAGGTTTCTTTTATGTGTGTGTGGGGGGGGTATTTATATGTGTGGGAACGTGCTTGAACATATGTGCATATGCATGTAGAGGTTAGAGATTAATGTTGAGTGTCTTTGTCAATTTCTCTCCACCTTTTTATTTGAAATAGGGTCTTGTGGATCTAGAGCTTACTGAATTAGGTAGGCTAGCTAGCTGGTGAACCTCACGAAGCCCCTCTCTGCCTTCCCTCACTTAGGATCACAGGCACAGGCACTGCATCCATAATTCTAGGTGGGAGTTGGGGGATCAAATTCAGGCCCTCATGCTGGCACAGCAAGCATTGTCCCCATGGAGTCATCTCCTCAGACCCTTCTTGCAGGCTTTGTCATGCTCCCCTCCTCTTCCTTCCCTCCTGCCTGCACTCACGGCGCTGCAATGCCGGCGGACATCCCACGGGTTCTAGAATCAGATCTGGTTTCAAATTCTATGTTGTCTACTTAATTCCTTATGCATCAGGATTTTTCCGTGTGTGTGTGTGTGTGTGTGTGTGTGTGTGTGTGTGTATGTGTAAGCATATGAAAGCTAACAGACAGCCTTGTTCACCTTTGTTGAGACATGTTTTCTCAAAGGCCTGCAGTTCACCAGGTAGCTTGGATAGGCTGGCCAGCAAGCCCCAGGGATCTACTGTCTCTGTCTTTTGTCTCTCCAGTGCCGGCATTACAACTCTGTGCTGCTACATCATCTGGTTTTTAAAAAGAAAAGCAAACAACAACAACAACAAAAAAGACATGAATTCTGGGGATATAACTCAGGTCCTCATGTTTGAAAGGCAACACTTTACCAACTGAGTTGTCTCCCCAGCTTTGCACCAGTTTTTTAACACAAAACATGTTATTAAGAATCTTTCTTGCTCAGTTGGTTTTGTGACACATTTTATGTTTATTGAACTTTAGATTATGCCCAGAGATTTATCTACATAACACTATAATCCAATGAAGAAGGTCATATTATTCTAGCACCTTACAGAAGGGAAACTGAGGCAACCATAGACTAACCCAGTTTCTCAATGTCACACAACAAGAAAGGAACAAGCCACAGCTCTCAGTGCTGGTAAGTCAGCTCACCCTCACAAAGGGTCATGGGCATTGGGCATCAGCAAAACAGAGCCAATGTCTTCTTACCTTTGGAGTCCACTGCCCATGTAGTAACATTTCTTCATTCGTTCCTTCCTTATTATTATTAACAACATATTTCATATGGTTACGTCATACCCTCTATTCCCTTGTCCCTGCTCCTTCCTTCCTAATTCCCCTATTCAGCCCAAAGTCCCATCCTATCCATAAAGCTTTCATCAGACCTTATTTGTATACCAAGTTTATTGTCCATCAGGTGTATTCAAATGTGTTATCTCCCTTAATTAAAATTTTCATTTACTTATTTAAGAGATAAAGAAATAAGCAGATACATAGAGAGAATGGGTATGCCAGAACCTTCAGCCACTGCAAACTCCAGACACAAGCTCTCCCTCGTGCATCAAACTTATGTGGGTCCTGGGGAATTGAACCTGGGTCCTTTGGCATTGCAGGCAAGTGTCTTAACTGCTAAGCCATATATCTAGCCATATCTGCTTTAATTTAATTTTTAACAACACTTACGTTAGTTGTGAGACACAGTGAGGGGTTATTACCCCTGCTCCATGATGGCAAACAGCCCACAGTTAGGACTGGAGACTATATGCAATTCTCATTTATCTTCTGACTTACACTAGTTTCTGGGACCCAAGTTGTCAAGTCCATGTGCTTGAGACTAGCTCTTGTCATTTACCTAATGCCCTGATCCCCACCCCTTTCTGGAAGAGCTTGTTAGTTTTCTTTTGGTTACCTCTCCTTCACCTTTTCTTATACCCTATGTTTTCATCTTCACAAGCTCCAGGCTACTCCCTTGCTTCAGCCATAGTGATGAGTTTTGGAGGGCAAGTGATTGAGGCAGTCCATTGAGACTCAGCTCTGCAAGTTACTAAACCCTGAGAGCCAGGAGTCTTCAGGATTGAAATGGCTAAGCTACAAGAATGTAGACCTGCAGTTGCGGGAGTCTCTCCATCTCACACTGTAGGGAGAGAGCTGGGGAATAGTGATGATGTCTCAGTTAATTAACCCAAGAGTCAAGGGAGGACAATCTTCAGAGCGCACGTGTGGGTGCCTGGATTCAATGCAGTCAGATCTACCTGCTCTTTCATCCTGTCTGATAGGAAGTCCCACCCCTGCCTGGTTTTGAGGCACTTGTGTTAGGTGCTCTGTCACATTCAAGGGAAACAATGCTAACCAGAGGAAGTTCCCAAGTAGATTTTCTTCTGTGCAGGGGTTGTAGGAATTGATAATGTTTTTTCCTTTTCTCTTTTTTTCTCCTTTTCTTCCTTCCTTCCCTCCCTCCTTTCTTTCTTTCTTTCTTTCTTTCTTTCTTTCTTTCTTTCTTTCTTTCTTTCTTTCTTTCTTTCTTCCTTCCTTCCTTCCTTCCTTCCTTCCTTCCTTCCTTCCTTCCTTCTCTCTCTCTCTCTCTCTCTCTCTCTCTCTCTCTCTCTCTCTCTTTCTTTTCTTCCTTTCTTTCTTTCCTGAGTGTTGGGTATGAACTAGGTGCCCATAAATACTTGCCAACTTCTTAATTATAAATTCCATGGAAGATTGAATATGGAATTTCGAGCTATTACTTAAAAATCTTTATATACTAGACAAATAATTCTTTTCCTGAGATGTCCTAGGGAATTTGGAATAACTTTTCTCTGGGGTTCTACCCAGTTTGCTTTATTTTCCACTGAGAACAACTCTAATTCACGTGGATTTGCAATGGAGAAAGTCATATTTTATTTTTAGTACTGTTTGTTCAAATTCTTTTCTAAGACTGCTCACCACTTAAGCATGTAGTTGTAATCTTTCTGCACTGTAAGATGGTCCTTCTCACACTTCCCCCTTTCATGCCTTGTAGGCTCCTCCCTGCTCATGAAAAGAGTTCCCAGCAGTGGATCTAGAGGCTTTAGGGATACCACTGATGTCATGGTCTGTTTTATATATTTTCTTGGACAGATTTAAGTCTCCAGTTATTCATCAAACCCTCATCTAGATTTTGCTGGGAAGAAGATATTTTATTTGTGTGATTCAATTACGTAATCTGTTAACTTTAAGTAAAATTTCCTAAACAATCCACATGGAATGATTGCATCAGTGGAAAGGACTTAAGAATAAAGCCAAGGTGTTCCTGATAAAGAACTCCTATAGTACCAGCTTTTGCCTGATAGTTCCAGCCAATCCCTTTTATTTTTTATTTATTTATTTATTTTTTAATTTAATTTATTAGTTTTCTTTTCAGCAAATACAGGCAGTTTGGTACCATTGTTTAGGCTCATCTATGATCTACCCCCTCCCATTGGACCCTCCTTGTTGATGTAAATGGGTCGTGCATTGTGGAGTTAGCCCCCAGTTATTGGTAGGATAAATGTCTCTGCAAATCATGACCCAACATGTGACTCTGACATTCTTTCCGCCCCCTCTTCCGCAAAATTTCCCTGAGCCATGTTGGGTTCATTTTTGGTCTGCTTCAGTGCTGAGGTGTTGGGGGCCTCTGAGGCTCTGGCTCTCTGATTTGGTAGGAGTTGATTTTTCTCTGCATTGGTCTCCTTCCCCTTTGTGCTGGTATCCAGTTCACAGGAAAACATCACCCTTGCTTGTTTCGCCAATTGTCCTTAGTTTCAGTTGGGCCCCTTTTGAGGTATGTTGGCAGCCAATCCTTTTTTAGAGGTCTCCCCTCTCACTTGAAAATTTCTAGCTGACCCCCATATTTGTAGAATCCACATGCCTGTAGTACAACTCACATATCTATCTATCTCCTGCTGGTCCCTATTCTGTTGTGTAGAAGGTGTCATAGACAAAAGACCAAGCTTCATCTCCCTGACATTGTAAGCAGAATGGAAGTGTAGGAAATAATTCCTATATAAATGGGAGGGAAATGGCCATAATCTGGACTGGAGAGATAGTTCAGTGGTTAAGTGTGCTTCCTGTGCAAGCATGAAGGCCCTAGTTTGAATCTCCAGATCCCATGTAAACAGCTGGGTGTGGCCACATATACCTGTAACAAAGAGTAGAAGAGACCAGGGAATTACCTGGGTTCATGAAAAACAGCAAGCACTGGTATTAGTAAGAGACTGATTAAAAATAAGAAATGGTGCACGAGTGATAGAGCAGTACACCCAATGTTCAACTTAGGGTATCCCAAGGATCATACCCCAAGTGTGCGTACATGTATACCCACATCACATGTGCACACACCCCTGCACACATTCTGCTTTCCCTTGGTTACTAAAAATCCACTACTGGTGCTTCTATCCAAAGCCACCCTTTTACCTGCAATTCAGAGCTTATATCTTTTCCCCTGTACTCAATAGTATCACATCAGCAATTCTCCCTTCTGTCTTGCATACATTGTTTTCTCTTGAAAGGAATGGTTATATATGAATCAATATTCATCAATATATACCAATAAAGATGTATAAAGATATGTAAGAATGTAAATGTATATAACATTACTATATAATAACATATACTTTATATATAAACAATATATGTAGTATTAATGCATTTTCATTACATATTATTATTTCTCTCTGGAGAAGTGCCTCATTTGTCTGCTCCTACTTATAGTAAAATCTCCTTAAATAAATGACCTTGTCTCAATACATACAGTTTTATTCCTCTCATTTTCTCCTAACTTCTGCTCAACCATTGCACTGGAATCACTATTGCCATAGTTGCCAACAACTGCCAGTGTTTCACGTCACTGTCAATTCTCAGGTTCTGTGACTTGCCAGTCTCCTTTTCCTCTCTCTCTTGCATGTGTTGTCTTTGCTTCCTTGGTTCACTTCACTTTTTTATCTGCACTTCCCCCACCTCCTTCAGGGCATCCAGTCACATAACTAAAAAGATCCATTTTTAGCCTAGCCTTCCTGTACACTAGACTCACATTTGCCCATGCTCCTGTGATCTCCATACATATACCTAATAAACACAAACCTCACAGTCTATTTCCAGCTCCTGATCTCATTTCATTTATAGACTACACTTCCTGGTCACAAGTGTTACTAGAAAGTTCTTTCAGAAGCCCCTTGATTCTCTTGTTTTGACGATCTCACATTAGTAATGCTCTTGGTTCCCCTGAAACTGGTACTCAAATATCTTTCCATTTTCCACCATCTCCATTATTGTCACCTTTGTCCTTTTCAACATTATCTTCCTATCTGGTTACTCACTTCTTTTGTATCATCTGTCATCTTTAAAATGGAAGTTCTATGAAGGCTTGTGTTTTGTTGCTGAGTTCTGAGTACCTAAAATGAGCTTGAGTACACACTAAGGATGTGTATAAACAAAAGGCTAATAAACAACATCTGGTTGATCGAGACCCCTCACCATAAGGTCTCCCATTGAATAGCTTCTATATCAGCCCCTCCACATGGTCTTAAGAAGCTCCTTGCATAAGCAACAGTGAGGCAGAAAAACTTTTTATTTTTTTGGTTTTTCGAGGTAGGGTCTTACTCTAGCCAAGGCTGACCTGGAATTCACTATGGAGTCTCAGGGTGGCCTCAAACTCATGGCAATCCTACTACCTCTGCATCTAATTCCTCAATCTTCTGCTACTGCCCAGGATGAAGCACCCATGTTGACTTGCATAGGTGGATTTCAGTTGTCATGAATAGCATTCCCTATTACAAATCTAGTCCTCTGAGTCTGATTTTGAACATACCTGTCTGGTATCTGAGCGTTCTTGTAGAAATGAGATGAAAATAGTCACAAGTCAAATTAAGTTCATTTTATTACCATCCTATGGTATAGCTTGTAAGTCCTCAAGCTGAGCAATATAATGTATATTAGCTGGAAGTTTGATGGTTTCATCCTTTTATGTATGTCCATTTGTTTTTGGTTTATGAATTTTCCATGCACAAGCCTGAAGCCTACTGTGAGTAAAGGCAGGATGATGGCTTCCTCAGCCTCATCTTCCAAACAGTAGTCAGATTGGACTTTCAGAACTCAGGCCCTAACCTGTTAGTCACTCTTCCACTTGAGACCCTGCACTAACTTTCCACCTGGCTGCAGATGGATGTTCAAGGAAGTGCAAGGTTGTAGATGATCTCCTTCCATTTCCTTCTGACCTCACGTCTCTGCTCAGGTGATCCATTCCAGCTATTGCTATTCCTGGAACAAACTCAGCACAGCCCATTGTGCCTCCTTCTCTCCTGCTGTTGCTCCTCAGCCCACAGCATTGCTTACTTGATAAACTCAGAGCACTCACTGCTGCGTCCCAGCCCATCCTATCTTGACAGCCACTTTTTCATGGTCCTTCGGTCTTTCATGTTATGTTAAGCTACTCCTCAACTAGACCCTAAGAGCCTGGAGGAAGGTTGCTTATTTACTTGTGTTTTTTTTTTGGGGGGGGGGAGGGAGAGCACATATGTGCACATGTGTGTGGAGATCAGATGAAGACCTTGTATATCATAACTCAGCAGCCATCCACCTTTTCTGAGACAGGTTCTACCATTGGCCTAGATCTTGCAAAGTAAGCTAAACTGGCTGGACAGCTAGGCCCAGGGATCCACCTGTTTCTGCCTCTCCAGAACCGGGATTACAAGTGTGTACCAAGCACTGACTTTGAACTCAGGTCCTCATGTTTGCACAACAAGCATTTTACCAACTGAGTTGTGTATTTCCTCACCCTTTGGTTACTGGTTTTGATCGCAGCTCTGTACCAATACCTATACCTGTGCCAGCACAGGTACTTCATAAGTATTTAGTCCTGGCTTCCTGTTGTTATTGTAGTCATGTGGACAGCTAGAAGTTCTAGAAGATAATACAAAGGGATCCCTTCTTACAAGAAAAGAGGAGACAAATATGAATTCATTATAGAAAGCCAAAGCCCCTCATCCCTTGTTCTCACAAGTGAACTCCCTTCCTCTGATGCCTGAAAGCTGATTGAAACAGGACCTAGCCCATCTTCATTCTTGCCTCTCCCCTTTGTGGTTGGGAGTGGGGTTGTAGGACAAACTGAAGGAGAATCCTGATACTAGAGGACACTAACTTCTGTATTCAGATTGCCAGCTGTCCTCAAGGCTAAGTGGGAAACTTCCCCAACAGCCTGGTGATTTCAACAATCCAGGAAAGACAGAGCCAATCTGAAGCATTTGAAGCCAAGAACCTGATTTGGCTCATGCTTGCTAAAATCTTCAAAGGCCAAACATCAAAATAGTTGATGTTTTAGATTACCTTCCTCTTGCTTGTCACGTCTGGAATCATTTTCACAGTGTTTAACAAAAAAGTTCCAGAGCTTAGTCTGCTTTCTACCCACACCTATTGCAGCCAAGGTTCCAGAACTTTCCAGGCATGTGGGTTAGAAAAGAGTATGTGTGGCCAAGGGACTTCCCTGAGAGTCTACACTTGAGCCAAGTTATTTTCAAAATCAAGATTAGTTTAGAGACATTGTTATGGTTCAGGGTCTAAGAATGAAAGTTTTAAGAGGCTCTTGTGTTTCACTTAAAGGGCAAAATATGTGAGTGGTGTCTTGTGCTATTTTTATATATGGTCATTTGTATACGTCCTATAAATTTTGTTTATACCCTTGCTATAAATTAGATTAAGAGGTAAGAAGTAAATCCACTCCGCTTTTCTGGTGCTTACTTTAGGACAGACATTGGACTGGTTACTCTCACTGCACACCGAGTCAGCTTACTGTCCTGATCTCAAACAGTGATCCTACTATCAGCCTCCTTAGAAAAACAGAGCATCATCATGGCTCCTCAAGTCACCTACTATGTGCTGAATGTAGTTAAAATGTATGTCTCCTGTAGCCTGAGGTGTTCTTTTTATTAAACTTATAACTTGAGTTTCTAGCAGCCTGCTGGAGGAGGTGTCACTGGGGACAGATCTTGTAGTCCAGTCCTAAGGTGTGTTCAGAGCAGATGGAATTCTGGCTGTTTGTGTTTGTTGGCTATTGGTACTTGCTGCTTGATATAGCTGTTTCTCTGTGCTGTGGATCTATGGAAGTAAGCCAGCTGCTTTCACCATTGCCAGTGCTTCTCCTGGACTCTTCCTCCCATAAGCTAGGTCTGGTTGAGTGTTTGTCCAGCAATGTGAAAGTAACTACAACACCCACTTTATCCTCAATGCTTCTCTCCTGTCTATGTTGGACTTGGGTTGACACAGGTATTATTCAGAGTTTATGCTTGTTCAACATCAAACTGTCCACATGGGTGGTCATTCCAGCCCATATTTTCATCATTTTATTATTTTACATATGAATATGTGTACATACACATGTCTGTGCACATGCAGTGTGAATCCATGTGAACATGCATGTGGGTCATGTGAGTATGAGTATGTGTGTGCATATACATGTAGTGTCCAGAGAATGACACTGAATGTCTTCCTTAGCTACTTTCCACTTTATTTACTGGAACAAGGACTCTCAGTTGATCTTAGACATCACTGGTTGTGTTAGTCTAGCTAGATTGCTCTAATGATCGCCCGTCTCTGCCTCCCCAGTGCTGGGATTATGGATGGTGTCCACATCTACCTGGCATTTATATGGTTGCTGGGGATCTGAACTCTGGAACTAATACAAGTGATTTAACCTCTAATCCATCTCTCTAGCCCCTCAGTCCTCCTCTTTGTCTCTCCTAGACCACCTTGATCACTTACCTTCCCTGATTCTCTGATAATGCCCAGTAATTTTCAAATCAGCCAGGAGAAATGGGTGGGATACATATATTCATTCTTTAATTTCAGGTAAGAAGAAAATCAGTAAGGTTGAATGATAGCTTGTTAAAGGTATAGAACTTATCCATGAACAAGAACTTCTCATGACTTTGAATTGTGTTTTAGAATTTTTGTGTACTTTACCATATTGAAAAAAATGAGGCTTTGGTGAATTGAACTTAGAGTATATACATATGTGGGCTATTTCTGGTTTGTTTCTCTACTTCCAAAATCTTCAATAGAGGCTATAAGTGATAAGTCTTAAGTACCCATCTCTGACTAGAATGATTGGACTGACATGGGGAGATAGTTAGAATGGAAAGAGACCTAAATGAATGCCTGTAATGTGGGCTAAATTGAGGATTACACATTGCTACAGCCTTCATGAAGGCATCTTTCCATCCTACAACACTGAACAAACTGTACAAATTCTAGACATTAGATTCCTTGGTGATAAACACTGAAGTTACTTTTTTTTTGGAGGCAAGCTTAACAGGCTGGCCTTTTTATGTGTGAGAGAGTGAGAGTGAAAGCAAGAGAGAGAAAGAGAGAGAGAGAGAGAGAGAGAGAGAGAGAGAGAATTGGCATGGCAGGGCCTCCAGACACTGCATTTGAACTGCAGACATGTGTATCACCTTGTGCATGTTTGCGTCACTTTGTGCATCTGGCTTACATGGGATCTGGAAGGCCTGACATGGGTCCTTAGGCTTTGTAAGCAAGTGCCTTAAGTATTAAGCCATCTCTCCAGCCCTGAAGTCACTTTTTAAAATGTCACCAAATGATTTTGTTGACTATGTTGTCACAGACAGATGACACTTTGAAGAATACAATGTATCTTAGAAAACAAAATTGCTTTGACAATTTTTGTCTAATTTGCTAAGATAAAGTGATGAGGCCCCACATGAAAGAATCTTGGTGTGTCCTTATGAAGAAGGCTGGGCGCCCTTCATCTGATTCCCTTCAGCTTCTTGTGCAGAGTAGATTCTTTTGGTGTCTACTCTGAGCAGGTTTCCGACAGGTTCTCAGACTTACTGAAGATCATGTGCAAAGCAAGCGAGAAAAGAACAGTTTTCTGAATACATACTGAAATGGGATGTTAGGGGATCAGGAAAGGAGAAAACAAGACTGAGAAGGATAGTTATTAAATTATTATATTTATTGAGGTAAGTATAGAACTAAGGGAAGGAAAATGAATATACCCATGTAGTTAAAGAGACCACATGGTAGACTGGAATAACCATAAAATGAGAGTTAAAGAGGAAGGAAAAGAAATTACAAAGAGTGCCTACCATGTTGAAGGCAGGATGGGATAAACAGCCCATGTGGGAAATGGGGGCCAAGGGGTTCAAGACTAAGAGAAACTCACCAGAACTTGGAGATTCATGAGTTGTCAGGCAGTCCAGAGGGAGATTGTCTTCCCCTGATAGAACATATTTATAACCTAATGGTGGTGGGATACACCTTCTGGCTCAGGTGAGACAGATAGACAGCTGATTGGTGTGTGGTAGAAGCTGACTCAGGAAGAGGCTAGCCACGATGCCAAGTTCTAGGGTCTAAGCTTGGCCGACCACAATATCAAGATTTTAGAAAAAAACCTCCCTCCCATAGAGGGGTTCAGGTATGGAAAAACAAGTCTAGGGAATTAGGCAAAAGATAAGAAGTCAGACCATCCTTTGATATAGATAATATAGATTGTGAATGTTCCTGCTTTTTCACTTTCAGGCTACCCTGACTGTCTAACAAAGCTACCTGATTTGCTCTCACCACCATCTGATCATGTGGCATACAAATTTATGTAACATACAAAGTGATTTTACAGCTATTGCCACCCTAATTTCCATATCAAAATGTAGGAAGTTGGAGCAAGAGCCAACAGAGATAAGAAAGTTAGAAAAGAGTCATAAGGGGGATGAGGGCTTAAGGGAAGGGGATAGAAAACATTTAATTAGAATACTGGGGATTTGTAGCTTTAAATGGAGTCAGGGATTGCAAAGAGTGGGTAAAAACATTATGAAAAAGTCATAAGGAAACCTACTCCTTTGTTAGCTAATTAAGTAATATATAATTTTAAAAGAAAGTTGGGCACAATTCCACTATAAGAATGAATAATGCTGCTCTCAGAAGCCATAGATTATTACAAGTAACCCTTTGTTCCATGGGTGGAATATTTTCCTATGAGGCTCTTAATTCCCCTTTCCCCTTAAGATTATTGTCAGTGCTTTTGGTTGTCCACCAAAGCTAGATGTTAAGATGTTATTGCTGAAGATATCACATGCTTTGGTTGCATGGCACCAAGAAATAAAGCTGGAACTGAGCTGGAAACCTCCTCCCTGCTGGATTGCTGTCACCGTGCTGGGAAGTGCTGGCAGGCTGCTGGGAGAGAACAGCCACCAACAGTCTTAACCAGCCATGGATCCACCTTGCATATTACACAACTGACCACTGGTGGAATCGTGGTAAGACTGGTTTGGGGGTAATCAACTGCTCTCTGGCTGGATTTGAGACCTGCTCTATGGGATATAATTCATGCTCATTACTGTAATTTAGTCAAAAGCCTGTGATTGGGAAAGTTATAGAACCCATAGGAGAAGCTATTACTTTAGCTAAGCGAGTATATGTGCACCTAAAATTGCCCTCAAATATTTATGTTCATATCCATAGATTAGTGCTACTCTCACCTTTGGTTAGGGAAGCTTTCTTTTTTTCTTTTCTTTTGTGGTGACTACTGGGAGACTCAAAACTCATCAAAGTGTGAGAGTAAGTAGACGCCGAGGGCCTAGTTCTAACTGAAATGTTTCTGCCACACTTTCTAAGACTCAGAGAACATTGCCAAGAGGGAGCAGAAAGAATGTACGAGGCAGAGGCAGAGGAGGAGTGCTTTGGAACACTATCTTCCAGACATGTGAAGTAGTCATTGAATTCGTGACTTCACAATGGCTATTATATTCTGTTCAAGACATGCAAAATATTGGCCCCATCATCATGTCATCATGGATGATGGAGAAAGATAAAAAGGGACATCAATATAGAAGGAGGGACTAATTCGAAGGAAGGGGTTCAGGCAAAAGAGGAAGGAGGAGGTAGTGGGAGGGGGTTATGATAAATACATTATGTACCTCTATGAAAGTAATCAATTAAAAAGTTGAGAAGAAATTGAACCCCAGAGGCACCCCCATATAGGAAGGCATACATCTGGAATTTAGATCTTAACCTGAAACCCAAAGCCATATATTTCTGCCTTACTGATGTCATAAGATTCTGTCCAATTCAACTTTATTACTTGCTGTGAAGTATTTTAAGGTTCACAAGAATTGTTAAATATTAAAGTAGATATGATCAGTAAATATTTATGTAATACAGTTTCATTTATGTGTCAAATTCTAAGTTTTCAGATTTCAGAAATAGAAATATAAAGTATATTTTGACAATTAATCATTCAAAACCCAATTCATTTGACATCTCCCTTCTTTTTCTTACATCAGAATAGAAAGCAAAATATACAGAGTTCAATATTCCTTTATAACTAGAGATGGCCAAGTTACAAACACTTATTGATCAGTAATTTACACAAACATGACTTATAAGAGAGTTTCTTAAACAAAATTAAAAGGTAAGTTTTGATAAAGCAAGGCCTTTGCTTTCCTGCATAAAATATGAACATAGCACTGGAGCTGAGCAGCTATATTGTCACCACAAAGAACTGAGCCAAATGCAAACATTTATGATGCAAGAATAGACAAGTAGATAGTTTTTCTGATAATATTATCTTTTATTTTATTTTTTAAAAGATTTTTTTTTTGGATTTTTCGAGGTAGGGTCTCACTCTGGCCCAGGCTTGACCTGGAATTCACTATGCAGCCTCAGGGTGGCCTTGAACTCATGGCTTTCCTCCTAGCTCTGCCTCTCAAGTGCTGGGGTTAAAGGTATATGCCACCACACCTGGCCCAAAATATTTTATTTTTATTTATTTATTTGTGAGAGAGAAAGAAGAAGAAGAAAGAGAGAGAGAGAGAGAGAGAGAGAGAGAGAGAGAGAGAGAGAATGAGAATGGGCATTCCAGGGCCTCCAGCCACTCTATGTGCCACCTTGTGCATTTGGCTTATGTGAGTACTGGGGAATTGAACTGAGGTCCTTTGGCTTTGCAAGTAAGTGCCTTAACCACTATGCAATCTCTCCAGCCCATAATGATACTCTTACTAAATATACCATCCTTCGACCACTTATATCTGAGCTTCTTGTTATGGGAATAAGATAAAGCTCTTAGTTGCTAAAGGAACTGGGTTTTCTGATACTTAGAGACAATTACAACCCTAATACCCATAATAGAATTTTAAGAGACATTCCTGTTTTCTAACATAGTTCTATTTTTCATGCCAATGATTGTCTCAATTTATATTTCTAAAACATTAGAAATTTAATAATAGACACTTGGAGATGGTGTTCATTTGGTTGGGCACAGATTGGGACAGAGTTGGGCACTCTCCCTGGTTGTGGGGGAAGGATCAGCATTATTGTGGTCCAAGAGACTCTGATCCTTCCAGACAATCTGAGTGCTGCTACAGCCAAAGGCATCAGCATGGGGAGAGGAGACTCTGAGGCTGCAGGATGCCACATGTCACCATCATTTTGCTTTGCATGGATACATATTTGGCCTTTGATTGGAAAGATGAGGAAGAAACCATAGGAATCACTTTGCCTGTCTTTTCACCTTGGGGAAGGACCACATGGAAGTCATACCAGATTATACAAGAAAAGCAGTCTGGTTTTAATAGACCTCCAAGAAAGATACATCATCATCCTCTTCCCCAGGAGGCCAATTCAACATTTACAAACTTGCAAAAAACTCTCATTTGATTTATGTAGATGTGTATTCTCATGTGGTAAAATAAAAATACTCTTGCTTTGTCTAAGGCAGAGTGGTAGAGCAGAAAGTTAGTGGTTGTAGAGTCTGGTAGTACTAAGTTAAGTTGTAGTTCTGTTACTTTACCTGCCAGTGAACTTTCCTGTACCCTAATTTGAGTGAACTGGAGTGGAATAGCTTTTCTCCATTCCCCAGAATAATGGAAAGCAGTGGATGTATAGAAAATGCTGGAAATATTTGCCACAGAAATTATTAGTAGCAGTTGCAGTCCCTTCCCTTTCCTTTGGACAGTGTCTCACCCACCAGTGTCACCTTGGCAGTGCCGCACAGCCCTGTGCCACACCATGGAGTTGCTCTTCAGCTTCCCCTGCTTATTCTCTTTGCTTGCTCTTTTCAGTCCTTAATTCTTAACTTGGGAACTCATAATTTGGGTAATTGCAATTTTATAAAGTAATCCACTTTTTTTGTTTTTGTTTTTGTTTTTTGAGGTAGGGTCTCACTCTAGCCCAGGCTGACCTGGAATTCACTATGGAGTTTCAGGGTGGCCTTGAACTCATGGCGATCCTCCTACCTCTGCCTCCTGAGGGCTGGGATTAAAGGTGTGCACCACCACGCCCGGTTTAAGCCACTTTTTTTAAAACCAGCACCTGAAAACTGATCTGTATATTTGATGTTGCCATGTACCCACAATTTCCACTCTAGGTTTTAGATCCAGGAGATTTACACTCTGAAGACAAAGGCAAAATGTAACAATGAGACATTCTTCTGGATCCCTTTAGCCAGGAATATTCTGGCCACAATTGCTTGGTTAATTGAAAGACAAATAATGCTCTCATGTAAGTTCTCTGCCTTGTAACCCTCATTTGTGGTAGATGCTGTCTCAGACCCAAATGAGGTCTGATGTATCATTTTCAGAAAGGAAATATTCTAGACTATAGTTTTTCTTTTTTAAAGCATGCACATGACTTGGCAATAAGTGTTGGATCAGCTGACTTCTGGCAATGGTGAAAGTTGGCTTCACTAACATATGTACAATTTCAGAGTTGAAGCCACACAGGGAGTTGTTGTGAAGCCTCATAATCCATTCCTAAAAGTCTCCCATACTGTGGTTCTTGTCTTCTCCAACAGTGGAATCCTTTGAAATTGTGATGATTAAAGCTTCCCAAAAATCATTAATTAATCTTTATTCACTTTAGGTCCACTAATTATATTTGACGAGGAAGACTTTTTAAAAGGCCAACAATATAATGAAGAAGAGAAAGACTACTGCAGCAGAACTTGGTCCGAAGACTTGTTTTTTCTTCTTTTCACAAAATTGTTCATAGCACATGTTTAAAAAGAGAAAGCAAATTCCAAAGTAGGGTTTCAAGGATAAAATAATCCCCATGGACATACCTCAGCCCTGTAGTTTATGGGTCATGAAACAGGTCTAAAACATGTTCTGATGACTTATTTACTGTCACATGGTTAACTTGTAGCTTACATGGTTTTGCAGTGGTATGATATTTTAAAAGTATTTTTATGAAGCCGGGTGTGGTGGTGCACACCTTTAATCCCAGCACTCGGGAGGCAGAGTTAGGAGGATTGCCATGAGTTCAAGGCCACCCTGAGACTACAGAGTTAATTCCAGGTCAGCCTGGACCAGAGTGAGACCCTACCTTGAAAAACCAAAAAAAAAAAAAAAATTTATGTATTTATTTATGAGAGAGAGAGGGAGGGAGGGAGAGAGAGAGAGAAAGAGAGAGAGAGGGAGACAATGGGCATGCCATGGCCTCCAGCCACTGTAAATGAACTCCAGATGCATGTGCCCCCTTGTGCATCTGGCTTATGTGGGTCCTGGGGAATTGAACCAAGGTCCCACTAACCCATCTCTCCAGTGCCCAGTATGTTTTTATTATGCTTCAAGTTTGTGCTCAGTGCCTTATCTTCAGTGGGGGGGGGGGGGGCTCTAAGAACTCTCACTAGGAGATGCCCTTTTCTGGCACCTGCTAGTCACTACATTTCATTCTTTACAGGCTCTGAAGGTCATTGTCGTTTATGATTTTATCATTTGCCATTTCCTCATGAGTGAAAACTCCATAAAGGGAGGAGCTTTGTTTCTTGCTAATTATTCTCTCTATAAGAATGATTGGCCCATGGTAAATGTTCAATAAATTCTGTGGATTGAGTGGACCAGAGCTAAAGAGGAAATGAAGTCTTGGTAAGCACCTCTCATGGGCTAAGTTGCTTATGTCTATGTATGTTACAAAAATTTAAAAGGTAACTGATATGTTTAGAGTCTTAAAGGTAAAAAGTGATGAAGAGAAAATTCTAAGTCATTTATATTTCCCTTAAGCCCCAACATTGTCCACTATAGGAAATTATTTCTAATGTGAAAAGATTCACATTCCACAACACCCTCCATGACCTCTTTCCCAGGTGTCTGAAATTCCCAGATTGTAAGCATCCATTTTAGCATCTTCCATGCTTAAAAAAAAAAAATGTGTGCCATGGTAGTTTGTAGAGACAGCAGCGTGAATGTATTTTATACAGCACACTAAGTAGTATAAAAATGTATAACCAGTAAATTTCTCATATTATAGATATTACATCTTACTGCCAATTTGTTGACAAAATTTACTGACTTACATTGAGGTGCAGCAGACAACTCAGATGAGAGAGAAATATACAGAGATGCTGTTCCCTGAAGCCTGATGAAGTCAAAAGGCATGGCAACAAAAAGATCAGAAGGCTTAGAAGGTGACATGTGCCAAAAGATGAAGAAAGTTATAGAACATAAACAAGACGTTAAATAACCCTGGAATAGTAGTGATTCTGCACGTAGGATGCTCCATAAATTCATATGAAGAGAAAATGACAAATCTCTGTGGTGATGAAGAGAACTTATCATCATCTACAGATGAGGGTCATGTTGCATGCATATATTCACTTTTTCTAATATCATAGAACTGGCTGAGGAGGGTAACTGGTGAACTCTTGTGCACACCTGAATCATAGGGAGAATTTACTAACAAAGGAGCATGGGTACCTACTTTTGTTAACAAGGCACTGTGCCAGGCATAGAGGTAGGGTGACCATTCGTCTCACTTGTCCCTGCAAGGCAGGTCTGGCCCTGATACCTTCACAGCTTGTCAAGAGAAGGAAAGAATGTTTAGTTGTGAAAAGAACACAGAATGTGAAACCTGAGAACACATTTGGGGGCTGGAGAAATAGCTCAGCACAAAGCCTAACTGTTTTGGTTTGATTCCCCAGTATGCACATAAAACCAGATGCAAAAAGTGGCAATGCATCTGGAGTTTGTTTACAGCAGCTAGAGGTTCTGGCATGCCCATTCTCTCCATCCTGTCTATGTCAAATAAATAAATAAATAAAACCACCTGTTTAGATCCTAGCCTTGTTAATTTCTAGGTGTGTAATGAGGTACAGAGGAGTTATCTGAATAGTCTAGTATCACATAGAGGATAGTCTGGTATGTGTCCCAGGCACTCTGGCTCTTCCCTCCCACTCTACAGAGCAGGTGTGACAGACAGGTAGGGGCCAGAAAATTGCAAATCCTCAGTAAATATCTCCCAATACTTGAGTAATTTCCTTCTATATTCTAAACTTGTATTCCTCTGTTTTACGATGCATGTCCTACAATCACCATCTAATTTCCTTTGCAATTGCCCATGGAAATAAAAGTTTGATTCTGTTGTATTACCACCACACATTTTTATCCTAGAAGAACTCACATTGGGTTAATACCACTGTTAGGATGTCAAGCTCTGGTGTCTACTTCAGGTAAAAGTGAAAGGGTACAGATCACCACAGGCTCAAAGTCAAGAGGATTTGCTTATTGAAGATTTGTGTGGGACCTGGACTGTTAGGATTTCCTAACAACTAAGAGCCCTTTCCATCTGCAGCCTCTGACCTTGAAAGCCCCTTAAGTGTCAGCTGATAATAACTGACACTCAGAATGAGATTGGTCTCATCAACAGAGGATGATGTCATATGAGCCAAAATTACTCAGAGGCAGAGGGAAGGCATTATCAAGTAGACTTAACATCAACTATTCTTGTTAATTTGGGTGCATTTGAAGAATTCATGGTCACATAATATAGGAAAGTGTCTTATTACTTAAATGAGGCACATTGAGAGATGCCCAGTCTGATAATGGACAGAGGGTTAGGACACATGTCGCATGCAGCCATGGACTCATGATGGGGGACTCTGAAGAAAGGAGACTAGATTTCTGGTAAAGAGTGGGGTCTGATATAACAAAGGCTGATGGAAACAGAAAGATTTCCTTGAACTTTGTTGTGCCCCTATGGTGACCTTTCCTCCAAGTCATTAGCCACTAGTGTATTTAAAATACTTGTAAAAGAAACACTTGCTATTATAGTGCATCATTTATAAATTCATGCAATAAGATCCCATGACTTTATCAAAAAGTTTTTAAATCCTTCTGTTCCTATGTTGAATTATCCCTGAGACTATGGAATGGTGAGCACATTTGCTTAATCACAAAATAGTCTGTAAATAAATCAGCATGCTTAACCTAAAGTAAATGGATTACAGGATTTATACCACTAAAAAGAACAATATTGGCTATAGTATGACCTCCACTAAAATCTTACAGTATATCAAAATAAAGCAAACATCTTAAACTTGGGTCATACAGGCTTGGATTCAGAGATAAATCTGTTTTTCAGGGGGATGACAGAGAGCAATTCTGTTTGCTCTCATGGTGTCTGTGTCATTTTCCTCTTGAGCTTAGACCCTTAGCTAGAGACAGGTGCTGAGGGCTTTTCAAAACTAACCCAAGCAAAGCAGTGCCTGATGGCTTTTACTTTCCCTTTTCATTTCAGCAGAAGTATCTCCCAGAGATGTTCCATCTACTAAATCTCAGTTGGCAAACACTCCCCATTATCAGAGAAGTTCATGGAGCACCAATAGCAGCTAACAGACCCTTCTCAACAAACTCATCTCTAAGAAGAAAAACACCCATGGATGAGAGCAAGAACTGTTTTCTTACAGTGCTTGCAAAGACTTTCTAACAGCTGCATGAGTTAACCTTGGTGTGCACAGATGTGAAGTTTGTGCTTGAAGTCCCTTCCTTTTGGCAGCAAGAAGCACTCATAGTTCTTTGGCTTTGGACTGATAAGAAGTTTCCTGATTTGCTTTCAAAAATGTACTCCAGGCTTAAGTGATGAGAACATGCAAGGCCAGGAAGTACAATGGCATAGTGGCCACTTCAGACCTTCTAATCAAAAATAAAATTGTCTATATCTGTTGATTAAGTCACTGTATCATATTTGGGAGGTAGTACAAAGAGCCAAAAATCTCCTGATAGTGTCATGTTCAAATTGAATGATCAGCTTTCATTTCAGGAAGCCAGGGCCCTCTGATAGGTCTTCCAAGACCAGTTGCTTACCAGCCACTTAAAGTCATGAAGTGGTGACCATAAAGGAAGCCTCTTCAGCTGGCAAGGGAGGAAACTGCTGGAAGAATTGGAGCCAAGAGCCTTTTGCTTCTCAAGCTCAGTACTCTGTCTGCTAGGGGAGGTAGAGGCAGATGCAAGGGTTTGGACCAAGACCTTTAGCATACATGTCACTGGAGAATGGCCATTATATTTCTGAGTTGCAGTCCTTTTTATTTTATTTGTTTACTTATTAATTTGCAAGGAGAGAGTGAGTGAGAGAGAGCGAGAGAGAGAGAGAGAGAGAGAGAGACCTCTTGCCACTGCAAGTGAACTTCAGATGCATGCACCACTTTTTGCAGCTGGATTTATGTGGGTATTAAGTATGAACAGTGTTAAATATGACTTTGCAAACAAGGGTCTTTGAGCACTGAGCCATCTCTCCAACCCATGAGTTAAAGTTCTGACAGCTGCAAAATGAGGTGGATAATATTAGTGACCCTTGATAAGAATGAAAGCAATTGTACCATGGGGAGCTTCATCGGTATAGCCCCGTTTGCATGCTTCTTTACTTCTATTTTTATATTCCTTTTGATGTTATTTTCTGTGATGGAAGAATTCACCAAGTGACTTTGCAGTAGAAAAACTGAGTATGAGACAAGGAATGAGATTGGGTATAGAGTAAACTTTGACCAGATTAAAAGGTATATAACATATCTAAATATGTTCTTAGAAAGAATACTGGATCTGGAAACAAAAATCAAGGTTTTTGCCACTAATGAATACTTTCAGTCAAAGAACCCCCAGGGAGTTGGTTTGGGATGAAGAGATGACAGTGGCGCTTTATTTTTTATTTTATTTTGTATTATAAAGACAAATTCATACTCCATTTTATAGAAAGTAATCTGCACATACATATTAATATCTTAGGATCCACACACTGTGAACGGTTTGTTTGTTTTGAGTTAGTCCCATCCCTACCTTAGCACAGATTCCCCTGTGGAGCACAGGTTATCCTGGCAGAGAATAACCAGACCCAGCATTTCAAGAAGTACCTGAACCCAGGCATGCAGAGAATGAGGAAAGAGTAAAAGAGCTTTTGATGAGAGAGGCAGAGAGGGCACAAGTCTCATCTATATCACATATCATCTGGCCAGATGAGCAAGACTGAGCTCTGAAATGACTACCTTTGTTTCCACCCTAGTTCTACCCCACTCCCTATGAAGCCTGTCAGCTTGAGATGAGCTGTAGGATAGTTTTTTTTTTTTTTTTTTTTTTTTTTTTGTGGTGTTAACCTGACATCTTTTCAGATTACTCACTCTCTGAATAAAAAACAACTTAAATGTTAAATTCTTCTGTCTGCTTATTGGCCTTTGTGGTGCCAGGCAACACTGGCTCTGGCATTCCTGTTATAGTCTCTTAACTATCCTCACCAGGGACATACTAATTTTCATTTTGCTTTGGTGAAGACCTTCTGGAAATGACTAGGTCATGATGATGGAACCCACATGAATGAGATTAATGACTTTATAAAAACACTTATAAAGTCCTTTTTATCCTCCAGCTATGTGAGGATCTGGGATGCGGCAACAAGATGAAATCTTTGAAACAAAGCATGGGTCGTTACCAGTTGTGGACCCAGCTTTTCCCTAGAGTTTGAAGTTTCCAGTGTCCAGAACTATAAGGAATAAGTCTATATGGTCTATAAATTATTCAATTCATGACATTTTGCTACAATATTACTATTGGACTAGGACAGTGATCGTTTTCAGTATCCAAAACTGAGAAAATATCATAAATGGGATGGTAACACTTCCACTTCTGATTTTGTCTACAGTTCTTGTCCCTAATGCCAGGGTGCTTATGTTTTCATTTTCTTTTAAGAAGCACATTCCTTTTCCTTTGTCACTGTCCTCTTGGTACACAAGCCCCCGTGTTTTCCACTATTGTTTTCTGACAGAGCTCAAATTGTGTTTCCATTTTCATGGAACAGACAGGATGAAAGATAGCAAGAAGCCATTTGATTAACAACATAGAAAAGCATCCACAGAGGCTTGATGAAGGTAGAGCCATCCTTATCCTGGGAATAGCCACACATGCCAAATGAGTCATGACCAGCTTCCCCTTTGAAAATGTTCAAGTACCAGATCTAACTTATACTTAATTATTCCATTCACTCCTATTGCCTTTCATAAATTTAATTCTTAAATGCCATTTCAGTTAATATTTGCATCCTCTCTTTGGTAAGAGCAATTTTCTTATTAAGCCTTGTGTCAGTAAGCTTGGATAGGCACATGAATTTTAAGGGTACAGCATTCAATCTATAATCAAAGCTGGAAAAAGAAAGAAAAGAGAACTGACATTCATGAAGCCAGCTTACTTTTTTCTCATTAAGTCCTTTAAAACAACTTTGAGAAGATAGTAGTAATGTTTGTTTTCAAGGTCACAAAGGTCACAGGTGGAAGTATTAAGATGTAACCCATGATGGCCAGAATCCTCCCTGATCTTTCCATGAAGCACTTGACCCTCATCATTTCTGTACCCCAAGATTCTTGGCTATGGTTTTCTATTTAGCCTTTCCATTACTCCCCAAATTCATTTGTCTTGAGGAATACATTGTTTTTGTTTAATTTTTTTTGTTCATTATTTATTTATTTATTTATTTGAAAGTGACAGAGAGAGAGAGAGAGAGAGAGAGAGAGAGAGAGAAAGAAAGAGACAGATAGAGAGGGAATGGGCGAGCCAGGGCTTCCAGCCACTGCAAATGAACTCCAGATGCGTGTGCCCCCTTGTGCATCTGGCTAACGTGGGTCCTGGGGAAACGAGCCTCGAACCGGGGTCCTTAGGCTTCACAGGCAAGCGCTTAACCACTAAGGCATCTCTCCAGCCCTTGAGGAATACATTGTTAATTCAGGGTATATGAGAAGGAAATAGGTTCAGGCAAAAGCTCGTTCCCTCAGGGTAACCACTGATCTGAAGATGATACAGTGGAGAGATACTAGAGTCTTGCTTCTTCCCTACTTCCTTTACTGTGATAAATCTTTATACTCAGCTCCCATGCTCCTTCTCTCTGAGCTTCCTTTGATTTACCCTCATTTGTCCTTGCTGTCTTCTCTTATAACATCCTATAGTTCTCCTTCAGAAAATTTCCTCTAACAAACTGGGCATGGTGGCTCATACCTTTAATCCTAGCATTCACAAGACAAAAGTAGGAGGATCGCTGTGAGTTTGAGACCAACCTGGCGTTAGGTTCAGACAGGCTCTGAAACTGAAGTTACTGTGGTCAGCAGAATGGTGACAGAGGCATAGGAAAGTGGATTATCCACATTTCTCAAGAAACTGCCCAGTCATTATCCCTTCCTTACCTAACAATGCCCCAGGTCATGGTTTCCTGCCCCCTGCCTATCTGCCTATCTCATAAGTCACATGGTCACTCTTCTGGTGCCACAACCTAGCTATTTTAAACGATTAATGTAATGATCTCCCCTAAAGGAACTTTTGTATTCAACTTAACAAATGAGTTTTTTTTTCTTCTTCACCTACCCCCAACTGAAAAATCCCTATAAAGCCCACTACCTGAAAACTCAGGTTGGCTGTGCTCCTCTCTTGTGAATCAGCCCTGGCAGCTTATGCTTTTCCCCAATAAAAGCTTTCATCTTTGCTTCAGAGTGGTTTGCTTGGTCTTGGTCAGTCCCATACCTTACATCTGGTGCCCTGACTTGGATAGGAGGCTTCCAGTTGCTCTCTTGGGCAGCCAGACCTCCTTTCCCCTGACCAGGCCACTGAGCTGCAACTGACCCTCTGAGTGCTTTGGCCCATCTCTGCCTGAAACCAGCATTCACACCCACCACAATTCAGCCTTGATCTTCTTCTCTTCTTCATCTCCTCCCTCCTTCTTGGTAAGTGTACCTCTTGGGTTGTCCTGCTTTCAGGTTTAATCCCTCTCGGAAGCTGTGCTGGCACAACAGGCTACACCACTCACCCACTTTTGGACCCCAACCCCAGGTCTTGAGAAGATGCACTCTTGGCTCCTTGAGAGTCTTTCACTTTCCAGTCTACCGCACTCTAAAGAGTGCCTTTTGACTTGATCTTGGAACACTCTCCTCTTTCCTCCTCTCCTTCCATCTCCTGAGGTCTCATCTTTCACTGCCAGCTGCCTAATCCATCGGGAGCCTAGTCGCCTGCCTTGCCCACTAACAGGCTGAACAGCCGATAATTGTGACCTGTATGACCTCTGCCCATGTGTGAGGTGTATGCCCCATTTACCCTAATGGGTCAGGGGGTCATATTGGTGTTCTGTGTAGACCTAGTTTCTTTCTCCCATCCTTGCTTTCCTCTTTCTCTTATCTTTTTACTGGCCTTTTATTTTCTTTATTTTTTTTTTTTTATTTTTACTGTACTAACCTCTAAACCAATTTCTACTACATCCCTGGCCTATCTCCTTAAGAACTTAAAGTATCTACAACTCTTGGATGACATCAAACCTCACTGTCTGATCTTTCTGTGCAACTCTGCCTGGCCACAATATTAGCTGGACAATGGATCCAAATGGTCTGAAAATGGTACTTGTGATTTCCAAATTCTTACTGATTTAGAAAACTTCTGCCAATGTACAGGTGAGTGGTCTGAAATACCCTAGGTTCAGGCACTTTTCACACTGCATGCACAGCCTTCTGCCTTCTCTCTGCTTTACTTGCTCTTCTCACCAGGTCCTTCTGGCCAGGGTTTCAGAAATGCTAACTCAACCCCTCCCCCATACTCGTTCTCATCCTCTGCTTTAAACCCAGATGCCATAGATGACCTGGCCCCAGCAGTTTCATCTGTCTCCTGTCCTGCCTCCATGCTTCCACCACCACCTCCCATGTCCTCTCCTCTTTCCCCTTCTGCCCAAATTATTCATTCTCACAGAGACAGAATGTGCCCTTTACATGAGGTCACAGGGGCTGAGGGGATTGTTTGCCTTTATGTTCATTTTTCCATGTCTGATTTATCCTATATTAAGAAATGTCTAGGGTCTTTCTCTACTGATCCAGCACACTATGCTAAAAAATTTCACTACGTCACCCATACATATGACCTAGCCAGACATCATCTCTTTATAGTTCTTTCCTCCACTCTTACTCCTGATGAATGAGAACATGTCTGGATGGTTGCTCAGGTCCATGTGATGAGGCTCACTTGTTAGTTTATGGGACACCTAACTGAGGCACTCACCCAATACACTCAACTTAACCCCTCTTCCCAAGAGGGCATGATAAATCTCAATACCCATTTCCTATCCCAATCTGCCCCTAAGATCAGGAAAAAACTTAAATGCCTAAAAAAGGGGCCCTCAAATCCCAAGGGAGACCTGTTTGACCTGGCATTTAAAGTTTTTAATAACTGAAAGGACCATAAATGGACTAAAAGGGTGTCCAGAAACAGACAGAAGTTCCAGTTCCCCGCTGCAACCCTAAGACCTCCTCCAAAGAATATGGTGGGGACACTACACTCACCACCAGAACTCTGCTTCAAGTGTGGCCATACCAGTCACTGGGAAAAAGCCTGCTGCAACCTGCGCCTGCCACCAGGACCCAGCCCCTACTGCAGACTAGCTGAATACTGGAAGGTCGACTTTCCTTTTCCTGGACAAGGTAGGCCAACACCTTTCCCCTCATTCCACATAAGAGCCAATTGCTGATCTTCTGGATGGCGGCCAAAGATTGAAAGTGCTGTGGAACCTTAACCCCCACCAACATTCTTCATAAAACAATGGAGAAGCCCAGGGTCACAGTCCAGCTGGCAGGAAGGCCTGTCTCATTTATTAGAAAGGTCAGTCAGTCAGTCAGTCATGCCATCCTACTCTCGTAAGATTTTTCCCTTGTAGATCTCTGTGTTGGTATTGACAGCCTATCCCACTCCCCACACATCACCCCCCATCCCGTAGTCTGGAACACCCCCCTCTCTCATTCATTTATCACAATATCCTCTTGTCCTGTTCCTCTTCTTGGTTGTGATATTATACAAAAAGTTTCTGACTCTCTGACTTACCACTCACACTTTGTATTCCTCCTTGTGCCAGCCCCCTCCCTTACAAGTTTTCCAAGTTTTCTCCTCTCTGTCTTCGGGGTTGGTCCCAGGGTGTGGGACGCTTCCTTGCCAGCACTAGTCTCTTATCACATGCTTGTCCTCATCATACTCAAAGACCCCATGTCTTTTCCCTGCCATCCTCAATTCCCAATCTCACTTAAACAAACAATTTAAACCTACCATTTCTCACTTGCTATAAGCCAGCCTCCTTCACCCCATTCATTCCCCTTGCAATACTCCAATCTTGCCTATTATCAAACCTGATGGGACCTACAGATTAGTCCAAGACTTGCGCTTATAGTCAATGCTATTGTTATGATCATTCATCCAGTAGTCCCCAACCCCCATACTCTCCTCTCTCACATCCCTTCCTCCACTACTCATTTATCAGTTCTTGACCCCAAAGATGCCTTCTTCTCCATCCCCTTCTACCCCAATTCCTACAATCTTTTCATCTTCACCTGGAGGACCCCAATACTCATCCTCCCTCTCAACTCATCTGGCCTGTCCTTCCCCAGGATTTTAGAGACAGCCCCCACCTACTTGGTCAAGCTCTCTCTACTGACCTGTCTCTGGATCTGTTGCCCAGCACACTTTTAAATATATGTAGATGATCTTTTTCTCTGCTCACCCTCTCTTTCTCTATCCTAAACTACATGCCAAGAAACTTCTTAACTGTCTTGGATCTAAGGGATTGAGTTCCCCACCCCCAAAAGCTCAACTTTCTTTAACCCAAGTGAGGTATCTGGGGTTTCCCCTTACCCCCCTTTCACAACAAATCACCCTAGATCACAAACAACATCTGCACTTCCTCTCCCCACTTACCTATAAGGGAGAAATCCTCTCTTTGCTTGGCTTTGTTGGGTTCCTTAGAATGTGTATTCCAAATTTTGCCCTCCTGGTAAGGCTCCTTTACGACATAGCTACGGGAAACCCTCATGAACCCCTAGACCCAGTCAGAGACAGACACTGCCTTCTCCTAACTTCTCTTGGAAACTCCAGCCCTTGCACTTCCAGATCTTCAGCAGCCTTTTCTTCTTTATTTCACAGCAAAAGGGGGTATGACATTGGGAGTTCTGGGCCAAATGAAGGCTTCATTCTTTGCCACTGTAGCTTTTCTTTCTAAACAACTGAAACGCTGCCCAGTGTTGGCAATGGTGCCTACATGCTCTTGCTGCAGCTGCTCTCCTAGCCTAAGAGGTGCAGTAATTCACTTTTGGGCAATAAGGCATTGTCCTCTTCCCCCACGGACTTAAAGAGCAAATTCTATTCTCAAAACTTATCTGTCTAAACTCACTTCTGAACTTCACCTTTCTTGGACCCAGCTCCTCCCACTTGCCTTAGCTCGAATCAGAGGTATTCCTTGGGCGTCCTCCTTCCTTAGCCCTTTTTGACTTATGTATGGATGCTCTTTCCTGTTAAGCAACCCTCCCCACTACCAGAACCTTCTCTCCATAGGTACTTACCAAGTTTCACTTGTCTGAAACCTTCGGGAACGTGCTAACTGCCTTCTACCCCCACCACCAGAGGCAGCCACAACTCTTTCACTTAACTCTAGAGATCAAGTCTACCTTAAACAGTCTTGCCCACAGGACCTCAAGTCACTCTGGACCAGACCTCATCTGGTGATCCTAACCATTCCTATGGCCACAAAGCTTCAGGGCATCCCTAGTTGTATCCACCTATCACAGCTTAAGAGGGTCCTTCCTACCCTACCTCAACCAGGGATAAGTACACCCACCCCAATGGTCCCTTTTAAACTTAAACTCTCTTGTGTTCCTACTCTTCCCCATCCCAAAATGTTCCCCTGGAATATACCGATGTCTCTCTGCCTCCTCTCTCTTGACCCAAACCCTCTATTCCTCTCCTATGAGTGGTCATTCCCCCACCCCTTGTGCCTGGCATTTTGATGCCATAGCTGTTGACAAGAATAACAAGCTTCTTAATTCTTCCTTCTGTCCTCTCATGGGGTGTGTGGAGCCCATCTCCCTCACCTTGTCTATAACAGATGTTGCTAGCAACTGTCCTGAAGGCAGCTCAATAGAGGAAAGGTACAAGAGAAGTCTCTGTTTTGCTCAGGACCAAGTCATAACAGCATGCTACACTGGTACTGTCAGAGGGTGCTCACTATGAATCTCACCACTCTGCCATTTATAGCCACCATGAAACTGTCTCCCCATCACCTGTCCTGAAGTGAGACTGACCCATCAGCCACATTATCCAGTTTCTTCCATAAGAACTCATCATCCCTATGGTCAGCATGAAGACATTACAGAAAAGAGATCACTGTCCATTATCATTAACAAATGCTAGAATGTTAGGTCAGGATGGGTCCCCCAAATGGAGTCACCATGGTCAGCAGAATGGTGACAGAGGAATAGGAAAGTGGATTATCTACATTCCCCAAGAAACCACCCAGTTCTTATCCCCTCCTTGCCTAACAATGCCCCAGGTCATGGTTTCCTGCCCCCTTATCTCCTAAGTCACATGGTCACTGTTCTGGTGTCGCACCCTAGCTATTTTAAATGGTTAATGTAATGATCTCCCCTAAAAGATCTGTTCTGTTCAACTTAATAAATAAGTTTTTTTTTCCTTACTCACCTTCCCCCAATAAAAAGCCCTATAAAGCTGACTATGTGAAAACTCAGGATGGCTGTGCTCTTGTTTTGTGAGTCAGCCCTGGAAGCTCATGTTTTCCCTGAAAGCTTTCATCTTTGCCTCAGAGTGGTTTGTGTGGTGTTGAGCACTCTCAACCCTTACACTTCAGACTACAGAGAGAGCTCCAGCACAGCCTGGGGTAAAGTTAGACACTGCCTTGAAAAAAAAAATTACCTTTTATAAACTTTCATAAATGTTGCTTCATCATTGAAATAGTTATAAAATGCACTTAAGTATTTCCAAGATAAATTACCCAACATTCAACTGCTTCATGGGTCTGCAAGCTCCCTGAAAGGTACAATGTCTTGTTTACTAAGTTTCTCCATCCATTAGAACACTAACATGAGGACCTATAGAGGAAAAAGGGAGGGTTGAATAAGAGCAAACCAGAAAAGGTAAATTGTAGGAAGGTACTGTGGGATTAACTGCAGCAGCAGGACTAGCAAACAAACCTCAGAGCATGGTCTGATTGAGCCTCTTTATTAATTCTCTATGTATCCTCTATTGGATTTTTCTTATCCTACCATAGCATGGGAGTGCTAGAATTCACTGATGCATTTCTTAGAGTAAAGACAGGCAATTAAGGAGTAGCTCTTTGTCCTTCTCTTCTGGCCTACTGGTCAACATATGGCCTCCTGAGAGGGTAAACCAGTCTAGCTACTGTGCAATGGGACTACCTATTTATATCTCATCAGCATCAGTCTTTTTATAGGAAAAGAAGAAGCAAGGCTTTGATGGAATGAATTGTGAAGAGGTACAGAATACTTCCAGGAGAAATTTCTATCAGGGAAAGGTTTTAAGCTGAATAAACTGTGTGTGAAAGCACATGGAATGACAGCATGTTGGGCTTAGAGAGCTGAGGAGCATAGATTTTTTGTGCATGTGTGTGTTTGTGTGTATGGGGGGGGGGTCTTTAGGGAAATGAGTTAATAGAAGTAAAAGTACCACACATATATGAAGGGTTTTAATGAGTATTTGTTTCTTAGTGTTGTCTAGAGGGCCAATGAGAAACTACATGTGGAATTGTTTTATAAATTGAGGATAATTCTTTAAACTATTTTATTGTAAATTCTTCTGGATAAGCATAACTAGAATATTAGACTAAAAAGCCATTCTGGGAATTGGATTATTTATGCTTCTTTAATTTATAAACTAAAAAGTTTGATTAATTTTCTTGTGATCTCTTTTCAAAGCTTAGATAATAAATCTTCAGAATCTGTTAAGTATCAGTGAGTTGGGGGTCATTTTTCAACTCTGTATCATCCCTTGTGCTTTTTCTCTCTCTGTCTCCTTCCTTCCCCTCTTTCCTTTTCCCCAATTTATTCTTTTCCTCCTCCTTGTTCCCCCTTATCCTTCTTATTCATGTTCATTCTCTACTTTCTTCTCTCTTTCTACCTTCCTTCCTCTCTCCTTGACTGGTATTGTTAACCTGGGACTATATTTCCTGGAATCCTAAGAACTTAAAGCACAGTCCTCAGGTAGTCAACTAATATGTTTGCATGACTTCAGCATGGGATTCCTAAATCATCAGTTAAGTGCAGGTGTTCAGTAATTCTATGCTTTTGGGTTTGTAGCAAAACAACATTACTTTTCTTCAGCAGCTCTTCACAGGCCATTTAAGAAATTTTTATTTAGAAACAATTTACAGACCTTGAGGAAATTATAGAAACAAAATCAAACAGCAACAAAAGCTAAGCTACCTTCCCATAATGATGGCATCTTTCATAAACAACAAAACTGGAAACTGACAGATTAAATAGTAAGTGGGTTGCATATCTTACTCAGTCTTTCCCAGTTTTATATAGACTCATTTGTATGTTATACAGTTCAATACCATCTCATCCATGTATAGATTCTGGTCTTTCAGTGGGTTTCAAAGGTTTTGATTCCTTGTCTTCAATCCCTACCTCGAGCAATGCTTATTTTCCTAACTGAATTCTATTTGATAGGGTTAGTGATTTCCTGACATGTGTCACATTTGAAGCCTTTTAACCAAGTTTTGTTACTTGTACTCTATTATGCTGATTCACTCATTTAACTAAAATATTGCTCATTGAAGCTTCTTTACCCCACCCCCATCTTTTTCTGTCTGGACATCATCGCATTATAAATAAATTTCTACAGCAGAGTTTTAGCATTTGTTGAGCTTTTATTTGCTTCAATCTCCAAGTCATCTCTTACAGTTTAAGTATGGTTTTTGTCCATAGAAGCTCCCCTAATCTTGGGTATCTACTGTGTCAGGTTAAGTAGTGGTTATATCATGAAGAGGGTTTAGGGTCTTTATGGTAGGATTGAATTATTTACTTCCTTTCTTTACAAAGTAAGTTCATCCCTGGTCACTTCCATACTAGCTCACTTGCCATATTAGGAAGCCAGATGAAGTGCTTGCCAGATGGTGCTGCCATTTTGGCCTGCCCTGTAGAACTGTAAATCTAAATAAATTTCTTTCTTTTATAATTTCTTAATTTTATGTCTTTTGTTATAATATGAGGAAATGGACTAAACTATCACCCTAGCCATGTAAACTAAAAATGAAATACTATTTTTGTATTTCTAAATAATGCTAACATATTTATAGTGGATAAGGTAGACAAAAATAACTGGTATAGAGATTAAATTGAAGAAGGCAAAATTACCAGTATGGACATTTAATACAATTTTATATTTAAGTAATGCATGGATTTATTTTCAGGATTGGAAGGTAAGAACTCTTGCCATTGGGATGCATCCTCAGTCCAAAGTGAGAAAATTTAGGAATTTAGCTATTAGAAATAATATATGTTTGAGAAGAAACAAAAATGATTCTATCAATATCAGGGATAATCTTATCAACTTGACAGAAACTGTAAACACACAAAATAATAGCTTTCCTATGTAGCAACAATGCAAAGAATGTTAAAGAAACAAAGAGCATGGATAATCTCAGACAACGCAGGTTTCTGAAGAGGAAGATAAACTCTCCCTAAGCCCTTTTCTGTCTTTTACGGATCCCATAGATGGCTCAGTGGCTAAAGGTATTTGCTTGCAAAGACTGACAGCTCAGGTTCAATTCCTCAATACCCATGTGAAGCCAAATGCACAAGATGGCACATCTGGCATTTATTTGTAGTGGCAAGATGCCTGGCATGCCCATTCCCTCTTTCTCATTCTCTCTGTTATTCTTATTCTCTCTGCCTGCAAATAAATTTTTAGAAAATTAAAAGAGAAATTCAGACTTGTTTTCCCTTCTCATTCTTCCAACTGATTCACAAGTTGCCTTTGTCCTTTTCTAAAGAAGACATGTCTCCTTTTGTGGAGAGATGCCCCCTGGCTCTAACTTACTTAGTTTTTTCATATTATTTCTACCAAGGCCATATAACAACTTGAAGTCACATATTTCAGAAAGTATTTCTGGCTATACATTTACCATGTAGTTGCCTTCCATAAAGAACTAGAGAAACTTCCTTCTTTCAACCAATGGGACTAATAAGAAAAGCATGGTCTAGATTTGCTGTGTGCTAATACAGTTCATTGATTCTTCAGGAAATTATCTTAGTAAATCCTCACTTAGTGTAGGTGACAATATATTTCTTCCTAATAAAAATTAATAAGCTTTAGGGTCTGAGGATCAACCCGGGCCACCTGGCCACAATGTGAGTGAGCCCCAGTGGCAGCCCTGGTTGCTTCAGCTTAGGTTGTCTGTCTCATTAACATTGTGACTGAATGGTGTCAGTGGTGCTATATCATGACCAAAAGTTGTGAAAAGGATGGGGATGCTGGTTTGCATGTGACCCCAGCTTGTTGGAAACCATGTTTTAAGTGAGCCTTAGGATTATGAGGGTTTTTTGTTTGAACTTTATACATTAATTAAGGCAACAAAATTAACATCATTCTTAAGAGTATGATTTAGAGGTTTTTTTTCCCTACTCCTTTTTCTAATTTTGAAATTGAAGATATTTAAACATAGGCATGGCTTCAGCATAGTTTATGATCAAAGAAAACATTTCTCATTTTAATTGCTTATTTTGCTTTATTAACCTATGATTTCCATGTCAACACTTAAACCAAGATGCTCCTTAAAAATTCCAATCTCAAACCCTTCCATTTTCCATTTCTTTGTTTCTGCACCAATATCATCTTACCCCTTTTACTTTCTTAATCTTCACACTCAGCATCTATCTCACTGTCTTAGCAAATGCACAATAACTATACACATAAGCCTTATTTGAATCAACAAATTCAAAATCAAAAAATTGAGTTTCCATTTATGCCATAGATTATTTGAAATAAGTGTGTTTATTGAGGTCTGACTTGTTTTTGTTAAGCAACATGTAATGGCTACTTGGAAGATTCAAACAAAAAACCTAAATCATATATTATTTGAAAGATAATATAGTCGAAAGGAAAATATAAGAGAAAGGAAAAATATCAAGGAAGGGGTGAATTGAAGAAAGGAAGTAAAGAAGGAATGAGATAAAGGAAACAGAAAAAGAGAATAAAGGAGAAAAGAAAGGGAAATGGTCCTGGGGGCATGGGAGGAAATATAAAGGCAGACCCTGAAGCTCTGAGTGAGCCATGGTGTATCCATTTCCTGCATGGAATTGTGCAGGATCAGATACCTGCAACCTTACATGCTTTTATGAGTGCAGTAGCCAAGAAAACAACTAAGTCCTCAACTGTCATTAAGATTTACATTGCTAAGTACCAGATTTGGGCAGGATGCCCAGCTGTACTGATTTTCTTGGAACTGAGGGGGCTTCTGAAATGTAGGTCTTTTGTGTTAAAACTAGATTATTTAGCCAATTTGCTTGACTTTTTCTGAGACTGAGGATTTTTCTAAGGCATGTGACTTTGAGTGATAAAATCAGGAAAGTCTCTAGAACATTGGAGAAAGTTGGTTACCTTTGAGCACAACAGGAAATTTTATCTCATGTATCATGTCCTTTGAATACTGTGCAGGAAACTCTTTACTGTTACCCCACGTTCACGAGCTGGGGCCTGGGTTGTGGTGTTTTTGCTGTCATAGGAACCTTTTTTTCTATTTGTCTAGCATCCTATTATGATTTTGGTATCCTCTTTCCACTGTAATTCAAGCTGGGTTGCTGGGTATAGTGGCCTTCATATCTGTTGCCTTCTTCAGGGTGAGTTAGTGACCCTGGTTGGCCTAGTCAAGGCAAGCTACTGGACACTTCTGGTAACAATGATTAGTAGAGAATGTAACTCGAAAAGCACAGCCTTTGGGGGACAGACATTCCTTTAGATTCTAATGAGGAATTTCTTTCATTGGTCATCTTCACAATGCATGACAATCATCAGGCACAGAAGAAGCAGAGGAGTCAGGGGTGATGGAAGAAAGAAAGGTAGAGAGATATCTAAAGCCTAGTTGAGCTCCAGGAACCTGCCATGCCTGCAAGTAACATTATTCCAAGGTTTCCCAGTTACATGAACTAATTCATTTCCTTGTTTTCTTAAAGCTTCTCTGAGCTAGTGATCTGCCATATGACTGGCAGACATACATGAACTGTATCATGCTGGACTCAGTCCTGCCAGAGACATGTAGGTTGAACAATGTGTCACATGAAATTGCCAACATTCTACGTCCTTTAAGTACAGAACTTTCATTTTGCTCAATTCAACTGTCATTCTTTACATTTTCTCAGACAAGGAAGGACCTGTGGTGATAGTAACAGGTCTGAGCAGGCCAATTCCTTATTAGGACACCAAGTGGTCAAATTCAGGTTTTCATTCTAGGGCAAAGAAACATATTTATATTATTTATACTACCTCAAGATAAATCTTTTGAGATATCCTAGCTGGCATTAGGTTTTGACTCACACCCAGTTTGCAGGCATGTATGGGACAAACACCTGCTTATTTATGTCCAGGATCCCTATGCCACAGGGTATTTTGGGGAAAGAAGAAAAATGAGTATGAGATAGAACATGCTTTCAGGAATCCCCATGTCACAGGGTATTTTAGGAAGGGAAGACAGATAAATGAGTGTAAGACAGAAACTGATTTTTTGTTCTCATGTGATTATATTTTGGCAGAAGGGAGCTCCAGGCGCTGCTGGGTCAGACTTCCAAATTCACGCCAGCTTAGTTTTTCATTGACAATCAGGAGGTGCGATTCTTGCCCACAAAGGAGAGATTCTTTACCCATTCTACAGCTGCACAGCGACTGTTTTTAACTGTTTCCCATAACTCATGCATAATGTATTTATGTTGCAGCTGGGTCAGTGTGATAAGCATTCTGGGAATTTTCTTTTATCATCATCATGCCATATGCTTGTCTACTATGTAATAGAAGAATGCTTGCCCAGGAAATAGTTATTTTCCATAGTATTGCTCGGTACATGCTATAAAAGTCAAAACTGCCATGATTTGAGGAAGTTTATGGGTTATGTTTTTAGTATTTTTAGTATATGAAGTTATTTCAATACAGCATTGTCTATTAATTTTTTAAAAATATTTTTATTTCTTTCAAAGAGAAAGAGAGAGAGGTGAGGAGAGACAGAGAAAGAGAGAGACACAAAGAGTGAGTATGAGTGTGCCAGGGCCTCCTGCCACTTCAAACAAATTCCAGATGCATGTGCCACTTTGTGCACCTGGCTCTCCATGGGCATTGGGGAATTGAACCTGTGCCTTCAGGCTTTGTAGGCAAGCACCTTTACCTGCTGAGCCACCTCTCCAGCTACTTATCTGTTAATTTTGACTAATGCTGGAGAGATGACATACCTTGTTACTCTATGGATAAAACTGCATTAAAATTTCCTTGGCATAATTTGCTAAGCATTACTTTTTTCCATGAATTTTTTGCTGGCTACATGGTAGCAGACTTGAGTTTAGCAATCACCATGGCAGGATGAACAACTCTGAAAAATTCCAGCTGCTTATGACAACGTTTCTTTTTTTCCCTCACCTATTGGAGGTTATGAAACTTGCCCAAGACTGGGCAGCTAGCCAGTGAGGAAGCTGAGATTCACTCCACATATACCATGAGCACCCACCAACTGCCTAATGTGGTGAATAGACTGATTCCTCACACACACAAAAAATATTACTGAGGTGTCACTGAAGGTGCTTGAAAGTTCATACAATATCATTAGTATTCTAGAGCCAGCCAAGAGAGAACATAGCAGGCAGGAAAGAATTGAGTGCTCCCACAAGTCCTCGGTGCGTGCCTGTGAGCGTTAGGGGATATGGACAACACTGGCCAGAACAGTAGCCATAGTTGGTTCACAAGATTAATTAGGCAATGTAAATATAAAGACATTCCACGTGAAAACCAGTGTTCTCCAATTTCACTTGAGAGAGAGAAGAAACAAGGGAAAATATGAAACCAGTTTTGGATGTCTACTCTGTGCCAGGTATTCATTCTTTTATGAAAAAAAATTCTACACGGCAACCTCCAAAGAAGAGTACATCTTATTTCCATCAACCCTTGTCTGCACATGTTACATATCATTTGATATTACTGTTTCAGTGTCTAGTTCAAGATTGCTCTTTCTTTATTAGCACAGTTATGAGTTGTTCCTATAACACCGCAGATCTTCAGTGAATGTCAGTTCTCCCAGTAAATCTATGAGTTGTTACTCCATATTCATCTCCTTTTCTTATCACAGAGTTCTTGTTTATTTGGAGAGGCAATGCAATCAGACTAATACACATCTTTCCAGGCTCCCTTGTGGCCAGTGAAGACCATGTTACTCACTCACTGGACACTACAGGTGAGCAGAAGATTAATGAATGGGGTTGCCGGGAAAACAGACTCAGTTGCAGCTTTCTGTTCAGATATTGTTTCTTATAGCTTGTCATGGATCCAGAATGTAGTCACAAGACTGAGATAACATAGATGGCACAGGAGAGAATTTTAGGTCTCTAATGGCAGTATAGAGTTACCAGGGACAGAATGTTTGTGTGCTCCCAGTTTATATGTTGGAATTCTAATTCTTAATTTGATAATAATTGAAGGTAAGCCTTCAGGAGGTATTTAAGTCATGAGGATGGATCCCCCATGATTAGGGTTAGTTCCCTTATAAGAAGAGACCACAAAGCCAGGCATTGTGGTGCACACCCTTAATCCCAGCACTTTGGGAGGCACAGGTAGGAGAATCACTATGAGTTTGAGGCCACCCTAAAACTACATAGTAAATTCCAGGTCATCCTGGGCTAGAGAGAGACCCTACCTCAGAAAATAAAAACAAAAACAAAACAAAAAAGAAGAAACCTAATGACCTCTCTGCCATGTAGGCTGCAAGAAGGTGACCTTCTGCCACAAAGAGGCACACTGACACTAGACAGGAGAACTGACTGTCTCTTGGTCACCAAGTCCTCACTCTCCAAACCTGAGAATTAAATGTTTGTGGTTTAAGTCGCCAATTGATGGTTAACATCTATAATTGCTCAGACTACAACAGAAGCCATTTCTCCAGCCTTTGACTGCATTTCTGCTCTCCATGTTTATTGCTTTTTAGGTGAGAAACTGTTTGGCCAAGGCACTGAGGTTGATTTCTATTGAACAAAATCAATCACGTTCCTTAACTTCACAGCTCCCCTTCATATTTCCATCTAAAACTCCTTAAAGAATGCTTTCAGAGTGTGTATGATGCTTCATCATTGCAAAAGATTTGGCTTCTTTTTCAGCAAATTTCTTGGACAAGTTTAGTTTTCCTTTTAGATGAAGCATCATTTGGCTACAGTATGACAATATTCTGCTTGGTCAAAATGCCAATTAAACACATCTCTTTCTCTCCAATTTGCAATCATAGCCTGTGGAAACAGCCCCACCTGGCTGAAAGACTGGGCTGTGCTTGAACTTGCCAACCATAGAAATATCAGACAAAGAAAAAAAAAAAAAAATCAGAACTCTATATCAACAAATAACATCCGAGAGAAGAAATATGACCAAAGATTACTGATGATTCTGTAAGGTCCACATGTTTAGTCTTGTAACTATAGCAATAAAGTTTGGTAGAAAAAGTATAAATTTCAAGACAAAATACTCAGTTTCAAATTTCTACTAAATCCCCTATTAGGTGAATAATTTGGGGCAAATATTTTCCTCTTCTCAGGATTTAGTTGTCATACTGCCCCATGATGATGAAGATGGTGATAATGTCATTTACTGACATAGAGTTGATGTAAAGAGTAAGCACAGTGTATATGAAAGCACTCTGTGTAATGAAATAGTATATACATTGTTTTATCACTGAAGTGAAAAGGTATACATGAAGCCATCGGGAAGGGACACATGGTCTAGAGGTGTGAGCTGAGCTGCTAAAGGATATACTGGTTGTAAATGCTTCCTTGAAGTTTAGTAAGGAAGACCTGTCATAGCTAAATTATTTCTTGTAAGCACAAGTGCCAATCGTTAAGGGCCTTTGTGTTAAGAAAGAAGAAAAGCATTACTTTTCATTTTTATTATTATCATCGTGTTTGTGTTTTATTACATTAATAGGAGATGTGAAGCTTTATCCACAAATCCTGTGAGTATATTACGTTTATATTTTTGTCTCTGCATGCCAAGTTGGTAGGATGGTATATTGGAGGCATATCAGACCAGGAATGCTGATGAGGGTAAAGGGAGTGATGGTGTGGCCCGGTTTAGGAGAGGTCTACAATGTGAAGTTAGCTCATTAGTCATTCACAAAAATGTGCAAGTCTTTGTAAAGAAATGTTAAGGAGACCTAGGTCTGTTCATCTGAAGAGAGGAAAAGGGTAGGGACCTAGCCACTGAGGGCTTCCTACGGCACACACAGGTAGTAAATATTGTGCCCCATGCTAGCAGCACTATAACATGTAGGTGCTGTGTCCAGATGAGCACAATGGGGAGAAGAGAGGTCAAGAGACTTGCACAAAGCCATCCAGCTGGATCAGAACCCAAGTATTCTGGCTTCTATTCTCTGTACTTTACCATGATGTTGTTGTCCCTTGAGGGAAGGAAACGTGCAGAGCCTGTGTCAGGCAGCTGGTTTGTGATTTTTGAGAGCTCAAAGAGTTCGTGCATTTTCTTGGGAGAAGCCTAAAGCACTGCTGAGGATCTTTTTGGCTTTCAGGGAATTAAACACAACTATTTATTCATACACAGCAATGTCTCTTTTTGGTCTAATGTGAGATTTAGGGATTTGGTATGACATCTGGAACTTATTTATGCCATTTGGGCTTTGCAACTCAATATTAAATTCTTACAATGAAACAGGCAAGGAAGTCCGAGTAGACCATATTCCTGAAATCTGACTACCCAGGGCATGTGCCTGAGAACTGGGCTTTTAATGTCTGACTGAAATATTGCTTGGAATAGCCTGAGTTATTCTAACCCCCAAACACAACTCATATCTGGAATCAGTTTCACCCTCTACACATGGCAGTGGAAGGAGCTATATTTCAGGTTATCCCCCCTCCCAGGTAATTTGTTAGCCTATGCTGAGATTGTTTCACAAAGATGGCTAGAAGAGCATCACCCTGGTATTTCTTTTTCTCTTTCTTTCTTTCTTTCTTTCTTTCTTTCTTTCTTTCTTTCTTTCTTTCTTTCTTCTTTCTTTCTTTCTTTTTTTTTCAAGGTAGGGTCTCACTCTAGCTCAGGCTGACCTGGAATTCACTCTAGTCTTAGGGTGGCCTCTAACAGCAATCCTCCTACCTCTGCCTCCCAAGTGCTGGGATTAAAGTTGTGAGCCATCACACCTGGCCTTTTTTTTTTTTTTTTTAATATATTTATTTATTTGACAGAGAAAGAGGGAGGGGGAGAGAGAGAGAGAGAGAATATGAGCGTGCCAGGGCCTCCAGCCACTGCAAAGGAACTCCAGGCTTGTGTGCCCCCTTTGTGCAGCTGGCTAATGTGGTTCCTGGGGAATCGAACCTGAGTCCTTTGGCTTTGCAGGCAAATGCCTTAACTGCTAAGCCGTCCCTCCAGTCCTGCCCTGGCATTGTACAATTCTGATACTTGGGACAGCCTCATTGTAATAAACTGGCTTTTCTCCTTTAAACTCTTTTTCTAAGATATTTGTTAAAGTGAAGAAAGTGGCTAACAGAGAGATACTTTTAGTTTGTGAGGAATATTTTTCTCTATAATCAGTTTATACTTGCTCTTCACCCACCTTTTCTATAATACTAAAAACACCCATATAAACTAAAATAGATCTTTTGACATTAAATTGTTTTCAAAATATTTCATTTATTTATTTGAGAGAGAGAGTGGAGAAAGATGGAGAAAGAGAGAGAGAGGGAGGGAGAGAGAGAGAGAGAGAGAGGAAGAGGGAGAATGGGTTCACCACAGTCTCTAGGAGCATACTCCACCTTGTGCATCTGGCTTATGTGGGTACTGGGGATTAGAACCTGGGTCCTTTGGCTCCAGAGGCAAGCACCTTGATCACTAAGCCATCTCTCCAGCCTGACATTATAATTTTTTTTTTTTTTTTGGTTTTTCAAGGTAGGGTCTCACTTTAGCCCAGGCTGACCCGGAACTCACTATGTAGTCTCAGGGTGGCCTTGAACTCATGACAATCCTTCTACCTCTGCCTCCCGAGTGCTGGGATTAAAGGCATGCACCACCACACCCAGCTGACATTATAATTTTTAATGGCTGTAGTCATTGCATTTAGTGGCTCTATGTGTGTGCCATAATTTCTTTAGTGCTGCTCTAATTTTTGATATTTAAATTGTTTCCACATGTTAGAGTAATAAAATGACTTGTAATACACATTCTTGTAGTGAAATTTCTGTGCATGTATGTGATTATTTCTTTAGGGTAAATTTTAAGACATGTAAAGAGATGAATTTTGTTTTAAAGAGTTTCATATATATTTCCAAATTTAGTTCCAGGAAAGTTGTAATAATAAACTGTCTTTCCTACAGAATTTGAATCTCCTCATTCTATTCTAGAGCCTGAGCATGAGATGGCAGTGAGTGGTGACAGATCATGTCCAAAGAACATGAGCAAGATGTTGGAACTGAGGGCATAATGGGGAACAATCAAAATAGGGCTTAAACGTGGTAAATTGCTGTTGTAAAGGGGAATTAACCGTATCTTCATATGCTTTAAAGACTGCCCTGTGGAAGGTGGGTGACTGTATTCTGTGTTGTGGCCAAGGATAGAACTAAGATCAATTTTTAGATGTTCCAGAAAGTCTGAGTTACATGGGTGACTTGTTCTGCTAAATGAAATCAGCCAGAAGCAGAGAGACAAATGCTACTTGTTCTCAATCATAAATAGAGGTAGGAAAGCTGATATCATGAACATGGAAAGTCGAGTCATACTTAACAGCAGCTGGGACAGGAAGAGAGGAGAGGGAACTGAGGGAGGTTGATAATCGGTAAAAATGGATAGGCTAATTCTAGCACTCTATAGAGGACAGTAGAGTGAATGTAGCTAACAGTGTATTGTGTACTCCAGAGTAGCTAGAAAAAACTTTTTTTTTTTTTGTTCTCTCCATGTTTTCTCTCATAGAGAGATGAATGCTGCTGCTCAGCTTGGTTTCTCCCTTTTATTCAGTCCAGACACCCAGTCTGTGCAATGCCACCTACAGTTAGGGTAGGTTTTCCTACCTTAGTTAACCTAATCCAGAACCTCCCTCACAAACATGCCCAGAGATTTGTTTCCATGGTGATTTGTTCCTGTTGTCTCACAACTGGTGATGTGGGGTTACTATTACATATAATTCCTTTGGGCAATTAGGGTACTGGGTAGGACTATGTAGCCACTGTTTTGGGGTATGTGTGGAGACACATGACTCTGATTTCTCAAGTCTTCATCTAGTCCACTGTATTCATTTGAATCTCCTGTCTGGCTCTACATTGCTTAATGACCCCAGTCACTTCTGTGTTAATTCCCTGCTTTGAGTAAATGTTATAACCCACCATTTCCATGAATCCTTATATTTCTGTTACTATTCCAACATAATTGAGGTCACATGGCTAAGAAGTAACCAGAGTTTTTATTTGGGCTCCTTAGTGAAAACTTCTTGAATTTCTATAACCTCTAAGCCTCTATGAACGTTACCGTCCTAAAAACAAGTCCTGGCTAAGATATTCCTAATGTATTAATCTTTATAGGCTTCTCTGATAACTACAACATCCAGTGGGGATTAATGTGCATATATGACTTGATATAGGATAAGGAAAAAAATTGCCTGAAGAAAATCATTCCTTAAGTATTAGCACCATTCCAGTGAGCCCTTCACATATTATGGTTTCTACTTTGGGGTCCATAATTTAAATTTATGTCTTGCCACATTGGGAAAATATCTCATTTTTCTTTTACTATCTTTATTCCCTCCTCAACATCTTCCTGAGGTCACATTTGTGTAGAGTGCAGCCTCCTTTATTGCGTGTTCTCTCCTGGAAGATTTCCTGGAATCCATTCAATGTCCTGATGCCATTTCCACATCAAAGGACATGGGGATTTAGTTCCCTCCACATGAGGCAGAGCCAGGCAGCCCAAAGTCACTGCTTCATATTCATAGCTTTCCCATATCCAGGACAGAGCACAACACAGCTCAAATGACACTCAGAGCCTCCCAACAGCCTTGACCTTAGAGAGCCATGGAATGCTGAAGGAAGGCCCCCATCTGGCCTCCTCTTTCCAGCCCCTCCCCCACACTGCAGTGGCTGGCTTGATCTTCCTCAACTCTGCTTCCCACATGTCTCTCCTTCATGCTGAAGCCTTTGATGGCTTCCAATTTCTTTCAGAATAAAGTCAGAATTGCATCCCTTGTATTTTCAACTTTTCACCAATTGAATCCTTATCTAATTTCTGTCTGTCTCTCTAACACACACACACACACACACACACACACACGTTTATCTCAATACTTCCAGAACATTTCTTTCAGACCAAACAATGCTACTTGGTTTCCATCAGAGATTACATGGGCAAGTCTTTCCTTCCCTGCTCCTGATGATCTCTGTGAGTCCTTTTGTTCCTTTACAGCTCTTCTCTCCTATGAAGTCTGACACCCTGGAGCTTCATTTTCCTCCAGTTGTAAAGCAAATTTTGATGAGCAGTGGATGTATACAGCAGCCTTCCACCAACGTCCCTTCCACAACCAGTATGGAGGAGGCCATGGTGCCTCTTATCAAATCTGCAAGAATCACGGTATGCCTAAAAGAAGTTTTGAACTCACATGAAAGACCTGTTTCTACTTTCCTAGGGTTTGAATGAATCAGGGCTTATATAATCACTGTGTAGTCTTTTTGCTGTTGTTACCTTTTAAGATTTATTTATTCAGAGATTCAAACACATTTGGGGCAAATAAGAATTTCAATTTGCTATACCAACTCTGGTCTTAACCCCTATGCTGGCCATATCTACTTATTTCATCTTCTTCAGCATCTTTTTTTTTTTTTTTTTTTTTTTTTGTAAGAAAGACACCAGTCTTGAAAGGGTAACATGATCCAATGTAGCCCAGCACCCAGTTAGAATTAGGACACCAAGGACCAGGCTCATCAGATGCCTGCATTTCCTTTTCTCTGATGACTTTGGTAATCAAGTAGGAACGTCATGGACAGCAACCTTGGCCAAATTACCACAATTTGGTCTGCACCATGAGCTCTACCTGAGATGGTTGTGTTTTGTGGGTGTGACACATGACTTCTCTTAATTTTTTAAAAAATATTTTATTTTTGTTTATTTTTGCTTATGAGAGAGAGAGAGAGAGAGAGAGAACGGGTGTGCCAGGGCCTCCAGCTACTACAAATGAACTCCAGGTGCATGCGATCCCGGTACATTTGGTGTCCTGGGGAATTAAACAAGAGCTTTTTGGCTTTACAGGCAAATGTCTTAACTGCTAAACCATCCTTCCAGCCCAACTTCTCTTAAATTTTTGTTAGAATTATTTTTGAAGAAAAATTAAAAATATGAGCTGAAAAAGAAGTGATTGGGCTGGAGAGATTGCTTAGTGGTTAAGGGGCTTGCTTGCAAAGCCAAAGGACCCAGGATCAATTCTAGACTATCCATGTAAAGCCAGATGCACAAGGTGGCACATGTGTTTGGAGTTCATTTGCAGTGGCTAGAGGCCTGGTGCACCCATTCTCTCTCTCTCAAATAAATAAATAAGGTATTAAAAAAGAAGTAATTATCCTCTAGCAGTTTCAGAGTTTCTGGTCTGATGTTAAGGTCTTTAATCCATTTGGACTTAATTCTTGTGCATGGAGAGAGAGAAGAATCTATTTTCATCCTTCTGCAGATATATATCCAGTTTTCAAAACACCATTTGCTGAAGAGGCTGTCTCTTTTCCAATGAGTATTTTTGGCATTTTTATCGAATATCAGGTGGCTATAGCTACTTGGGCTTACATCTGGGTCCTCTATTCTGTTCCACTGATCTACATGTCTGTTTTTGTGCCAGTACCATGCTGTTTTTGTTACTATGGCTCTGTAGTATAGGTTAAAATCAGGTATGGTGATACCACCAGCCTCTTTTTTGTTGCTCAGTATTATTTTAGATATTCGAGTTTTTTTGTGATTCCAAGTGAATTTTTGGATTGTTTTTTCTATTTCCATGAAGAAAGCCTTTGGAATTTTGATAGGGATTGCATTAAATGTGTAGATTGCTTTAGGTAAGATTGCCATTTTCACAATATTGATTCTTCCAATCCAGGAACAAGGGATGTTTCTCCACTTTCTAGTGTCTTCTGCAATTTCTCGCTTGAGTGTTTTAAAGTTCTCATTGTATAGATTCTTTACTTCCTTGGTTAGGTTTATTCCAAGGTACTTTATTTTTTCTGATGCAATTGTGAATGGGAGTGATTCTCTGATTTCATCCTCTGTGTGTTTGTTGTTAGCATATATGAAGGTTACTGATTTCTGTGTATTTATTTTGTATCCTGCTACATTGCTGTAGGTTTTGATCAGCTCTAACAGCTTGCTAGTAGAGTCTTTAGGGTCCTTTATGTATAGAATCATGTCATCTGCAAATAATGATAACTTGATTTCTTAGGAAAAAGTAGGGGAAACCCTTCAACATATTGGTCTTGGCAAAGACTTTCTGAATACAACCCCAATTGCTCAAGCAATAAAACCACAGATTAACCACTGGGACCTAATGAAATTACAAAGATTTTGCACCGCAAAGGACACAGTGAAAAAAGCAAAGAGGCAACCTACAGAATGGGAAAAAATCTTCGCCAGCTATATATCTGATAAAGGATTAATATCTAAGATATACAAAAAACTCAAAAAGTTAAATAATAAGGAATCAAACAAGCCAATCAAAAAATGGGCTATGGAGCTAAATAGAGAGTTCTCAAAGGAAGAAATACGAATGTCATATAAGCATCTAAAAAAATGTTCTACGTTACTAGTCACCAGGGAAATGCAGATTAAAACTACATTGAGATTCCATCTCACTCCTGTCAGACTGGCCACCATCATGAAAACAAATGATCATAAATGTTGGCGGGATGTGGAAAAACAGGAACCCTTCTGCACTGCTGGTGGGAATGCAATCTGGTCCAGCCATTGTGGAAAACAGTGTGGAGGTTCCTAAAACAGCTAGAGATTGATCTGACCCAGCTATAGCACTCCTAGGCATATATCCAAAGGACTCATCTCATTTCCTTAGAAGTACGTGCTCAACCATGTTTATTGCTGCTCAATTTATAATAGCTGGGAAATGGAACCAGCCTAGATGTCCCTCAACAGATGAGTGGATAATGAAGATGTGGCACATTTATACAATGGAGTTCTACTCAGCGGTAAAGAAAAATGAAGTTATGAAATTTGCAGAAAAATGGATGGATCTGGAAAGTATTATACTAAGTGAGGTAACCCAGACCCAGAAAGCCAAGCGCCACATGTTCTCTCTCATATGTGGATCCTAGCTACAGATGACTGGGCTTCTGCATGAGAATGAAAATACTTAGTAGCCAGTAAGTTGAAAAGGAGACATAAAGGGTAGAGAAAGGAAGGGAGGAGGATACTTAATAGGTTGATATTGTATATATGTAATTACAATGATTGTAATGGGGAGGTAATATGATGGAGAATGGAATTTCAAATGGGAAAGTGTGGGGGTGGGGAGGGAGGGAATTACCATGGGATATATTGTATAATCATGGAAAATGTTAATAAAAATTAAAAAAAAGAAGTAATTAACCAATATTCCATTTTATGGGCATGTTGGCATTTTTTCTGTCCAAAATAAACAGTATTATGGTCTTTCCAAAATTATTTTCAAAGAACATAACTTTGTTCTGAAATGAAGTTGTACTCCAGATTTTTCTAAATATAGCCTGAAAATATTTTTTTTTTTAATTTAAAAGACAACATAAAATGCCACCCATTTTTTTTTTTCCAAGAGAACATTGATTCAGCAATTTCCAGGATTTGAAGCTTTTCTATTGGAAACAAAGTGATACTTTGCTCACTGCCCTCTCAATGCTAATGCTAATCCATACTCATCTCTATACTCTAGGCCAAATGGAGATGGTTTCACTGATACAGCTCAAACAGATATAGGACCACTGACACACTCAAAATGGAGCTGCAACTATTTGGAGCTAATACTGCATTTTTATTAGATTTAATATTTCTCTGTGTTGATATTTCGAAAATCAAAGCAGCCCTCCAAATCATATACACTGGGAGACGGTAGGAGGAAAATATAGCTTGCAAATGGACACAAATCAGTTTTCAGAGCAACCAGCAGCTACGGAGATTTGGTTTCCACAAGAAGGCCAAATGAGCTGGCACATGGGATGCTCCAGCAGGCAGAAGTTAGCAGGGACCACATGTCCAGGGAGGAAGAAGTGGGTAGATGGTGGATGTGAAGGATGCTTAGAGAAGTGAAATCTGCCAAACTCCAACTGCCCAGACCTCAGGACTCTGTATTGCATTGTTTCTGACCTGGGTTAGTTCTGAGAAGTCCCAGTTCTGGCTTCCCCTGCATCACCCTCCTGGGCATCTGTGTCCCTGATAGCAAGGACCTTACACCCTTCTACTTCTCTCTGTAATGATTTTTGTCTTTGCTCAAGTCCTCCCTTCTGTAACCTAAAGAGAGAGCTACAAACTCAGATACTTCATCTCCTCATTCAGAGGTCCTTGTGCTTGGCATGTCTTTCAGGGCACTGTTTTTGAGATTTTCAGGTTATAAAAGGAAGCTCATAGATTTCCAAGGATTGAGTTGTGCTTTACACCCACAGTGGCAGAATTAAGAGACTGTGGGCTTTGTGGGTCATATAAACACACGCTTGAGTCCTAGTTTTGCTATTTATTGTCTTTAGGCAAATGCCTGCACTCTCTGAGTATCATTTACTCATCTGAAAATTTTCTCTGTGCGTAAAATGGAAGGTAGCCATTTCATGGGGGTTTAGTGAGGAGGAGGAGAAATAATCCATGATGCATTTGAGCCAGAAGAAAATTTAATAAACGCTAATTAAAGTGAAATACAACATGAGATGAAGTATAGGACACATTCGGTTAAGTACCTCTGATGAATCTATTGAAGTAAAGCAAACATTATTACCATTTTTAAAAATTTAAATTGCAAACTTAAGAGTTTTTAAAACTTGTTTTGGCTGAAACATGCTGAATCTCCAATGTTCTAAGAGTTGGTCATAGTCTAAAAATAAATTATGTTGTTTTTGCTAATTCCTTAAGCTCTCTTCTCTTGGCCCCATGGTTCCATGTTTGTTGAAGGAATAAGCCACCCTTGCTGTAGACCTTTCCTAGCCACCCACTCCTTCCTTTCACAGTATGACTTGTATTTTTTCAAATCTAAAAGGACTCTGCTGAGGCTTGAATGTAACTGTGTACCTCATACCTTGGGCACAGCATGCACCCTTGGGAACTCTGCAGCTTTCCACATCATTGGCAGTCATTTCCTCTAAAATAGCAGTTCTCCCAGTTGGCCTTATATTAGAATTATACCCTGAGGCAGGTTCTCCAATACCCCATAGAGACTGACTGAGGCCTTTAGAACCCCACAGTGGCTACCATAATCCCACTGAGGAGGGCTTCTAGGGCAACAGGAGCTTGGGTAAGGGAACAATAGTATATAACCTCTGTGTGTGTGTATATAAATAATATATATATATATATATATGAAATGCATATATACATATATTTATATATATATATGTAGAGAGAGAGAGTTTAATTTAAAAATTAAATTTAAATTTGAAATAGGGGTGGTGGTGCATATGCCTTTAATTCCAGCACTTGGAAGGCAGAGGCAGGTGGATTACCATGAGTTTGAGGCCACCCTCAGACTACATAGTGAATTTCAGGTCAGCCTGGGCTACAGTGAAACCCTAGCTCAAAAACCAAATAAATAAATAGATATAAAAATAAATTTAAATTAAAAATATAAATAACTAAGAACTCTATCCCCCCCACCCCAAATACCATATGTCTGTCTCCCACACTGCAGAGGTTCTGATGTAATGGTAGGAGGATACAGCCTGTACTTTGAAGCTTTTCCAGACTTCCTTGCTGATTTTTGAGTCTCAGTTGGGATTCAGACTGCAATTGAAATGCCCATCCCCTTCAATTATATGATATTGTCACACACTGTTTCACTCTTTGCCAAACACGTCTGTATCTGTTTCACGATTGCACTCTAACCTTGTTTTGAATATTGTTTTGTTGTAGCAAAGAAAAGCCCTTAAGTTAGTTTATTCTTGGAATTGTTGCTGTGGTATTGCATAAGGGACCTGCAAAACATTGTCAACTAGTGCCCTTATTGAAGCATGTCCACAGTGATGGCACTGGAGGGAGAGGAGATGATAGGAAGAAGAAAGAAAATCTGATGCTCTATGATTCAACTATCACTCTGCATATTTGATAACTTCTCTTCAATTCCATTTTGATAGTAGGAACAGAAAATTAGGGCTGGAGGGACGGTTTAGCCATTAGGGCACTTGCCTAAAAAACCAAATGACCCAGCTTCAATCCCCCAGGGCCCATGTAAGCCGGATGCACAAGGTGGCATATGTGTCTGGAGTTTGTTTGCAGTGGCTACAGGCCCTGGTGCACCCATTTTTTTCTCTCCCTTTTTCTCTCTACCCACCTCTTTCTCTCAAATAAATAAATAAAAAGATAAAATTAAAAATATTTTATTCTTCTGTCTATGTGTATGTGAGTGTATGTGTATGATATGCATGTTTTCATGTGCCACCAAGTACATAGCGAGGTCAGAGGACAACCTTGGGGTGTTGGTCCTCTCCTTCCACCTGTTTAAGATTGGTTGTCTCTTGCTTGCTACTGGGAAAGCCAAACTAGGTGGTCTATAAGCTTCTGGTTTCTCCTAACTCTGCCTCAAATTACTGGACTCCATTGCCGTACATGCCTTGGGATTGCAGGTGTCTGCCACTTTGTGCCTGGCTTTACACAAGTGTGGTGCGAATATCCAAACTAGAAAAGTTAAGAGCTGACATTTCCCCTCAGGTTGAGAGGTGCTTCAAGGCCAGCCTTACTTGTGATGCCTTTCTGGATTAAAATCCTAAGTAGTTTACTTCTGAAGAACAGATATCAGGCTACAGTGTCTCAGAGGGAAGGGGAGAGGCTGGAGTAGGGCAATGAAGGGCCAAACAAGTCAGCATCTTTGGGGTAAATTGGGAAAGAATTGAGAAGAGCCTTTCCCTCCTTCCTGTACTTGTTCTGTCCTCCTGGAAACCACCCAGTGGCAGCAAGAACCTACAAGCAGTGAGCTTTCTGATTAACCAAGGCTTACAGATTTTCTTTAGTGATACCATGGCAACCGCTTCAACATAAATTACCCTTGTTTTACGACTTGTATTCTTTGCCACATAAAACCACTCTTTAAATATAGGATCTGAGAAAGGTTCTAATACAACACAGCACGGGGTATTCAAGGAGAGATTACTGGACTGCTGGAAATAAAACTGAGATGTGGGGACAGGATCTGGTGAGGGCAAAAGGAAAGAAATTCATTTCCTTTCCTTTTCATTTCCTTTCCTTTGGCCCTTCACCCCAGCACACCACAGAACACACAGATCACTTCCGGTCTGAAAAGGCTCATGTTTGGCTGCCAAGAAGTGAAATCTCACCCTCATTTTAACCAGGTTCATTCTTGCAGTTCACATATTTTGTTCCTCTTCCTCTTAATGGACCTCATCTTAAGTTTCTTTCAATTGTCTATTTTGTTTGTTTCTTTCAAACTGCCTGAAATAATATGTAGGAGCCAGTTAGCCTTCATGGAGTTTCCAGGCCCTTCAGTTAGCCGAGATTTAGCATAAGTACAAACAAACAAACAAAGGTCAAGTTCAGACTAGAGTGGGAGGCACTGAGGAGATGGGAGAAGGGGAAAGAGTGAGAAAAACAGAAGAAAGTGTGAAGAAAGAGTTACCAGAAAGCAAGAACATATGGCATGAAAGGCACATAGTTCAATGGATGGGGGAGAGAGGAGGCGATGGCTGAATGAGGTGGGAAGTCAAGTGAGAAATGGATGGAATTACAGACTGGAAAAGGGGGAACTGCAAGAGAGCCCAATTTTCTTCAGAAGGGGTATAAGGATATTGAGACTAAAGTTGCCAAGAGAGGGTAGTAAAATCATCATTAGTTCACCTGGCTGTCTACTTCTGAGGGAAAGAGACAGGCATTTATAATTTATTTGCAAGCAGAAATACAGAGAGAGAGAGAAGAGAATATGGATGTGCTAGGGCCTCTAGCCACTGAAAACTAACTCCAGACATATGAGCTACTTTGTGCATCTGTCTTATATGGGTACTGTGAAATTGAACCCTCGGTTGTTAGGCTCTGGAAGCAAATGACTTAATAGCTAAACAATCTTTCCAGCCCCAATAATATATATTTTAAACTTTGCCCTTTGTTTTTCTATAGCCAAAGACATAGGATACCAGCTCCCCTGGCCAGCAGATATAGACTCATGGGGCTGGCCCTTCTATCTTGAGGCTTTAGGTCTCATAGAGCACCAGGCTAACCATGTGCTGTGGAGCTTTGCAGACAGCTGTTCCTTCGGTGGGGGATGTTTACATGCATGTGTCTGCAGCTTTAGTTAGATTTGCTGTGTAGCAACAGCTCTTGGAATTTCTCACACAGAAAGAAAATGGAAAGTCATTTTTATCTCTCTAGATAATGGTAAATTGAACCTTATAAAGTTTCATTTCTGTAGGCCAAACACAGAGTATTTTATACTTTTTTGAAGCAAGATCTCATTCTTCTAGCCCATGATGACATGAAACTCACTCTGAAGCCCAGACTGGCCTCAAATTTACAGTGATCATCCTATATAAGTATTTTTAAGTAGGGATATGTTTTATAAAAAGTTGAATTGAAAATCTGAATATCTGGCGCTGCTGAGCTATCCCCATTCAGGCAAAACATGGCTTCTCAGCCCTCTGATGTCTCTCCACACAGAATATTCCTATGCAGCTTCTGTTAGCCTTGTAGACTTAGGACTGTACCTCCTAACTTAGTGGGTGGCTAATGCTTTAATGATAAAATACCCCTGAGAAATAGTTGCAATTTCTTTCATGATCCAAAGCATGAGGGCAACAATATTGAACCGTGTATCCAAATGAAAAACTTCAACCCTTCTAAACTAAGTAGTCAGGGACACTTCTGTCTAAGTCTGTGACCTCCACTGGACACCCAAAACCATAATATTGACTTCACTCTATATTTTTATTTCCTATACATACATTCCTATCATCATGCTCAATTTATAAGCTAGGCACAGTAATAGAAAAGCAAGAGACTAATAACAACTTGTGAAATAGAAAAATTATACTACAATAAAAATTTGTACTTTGAAATGAATGTTGAATACAATAAGGGTAACTTGAATATCTACAGTGTAAAATGAGAACACTTTCTCTGATAGCTGGATGGGCTACCAAATGACTTACATACTGGTAGAGTATACAGAATGTATACTCTAGACAAAGGAACAATTCCCAACCCAGGCAGGAGAGCAGAACACTGTGAGGTTTCATTACATTATTCATACTGCTATACAATTTTAAGCTTATTATTTCCTTATGGGATTTAATATTTTTTGTGCTTTTTTGAGGTAGGGTATCACTCTAGCTCGGGCAGACCTGGAAATCACTCTGTAGTCTCAGGGTGGCCTCGAACTCATGGCAATCCTCCTACTTCTGCATCCCGAGTGCTGGGATTAAAGGTGTGAGCCACCACGCCTGGTGGAATTTAATCTTTTCAGACCAGAGAAGACTACAGAATGTGGGTGGCTTGCAGTGAAGCTTCCCATAAGGCTGCATGGCTGCAGTCCAAGTCAGCCAGGGAGAGCCACTTTGGATTTGGCTTGTCATGCTGACAATGGCTTAGGTGTATGTTCACTTTGGCTACAGCTCTTTTCTTGGCATGCTTGAATTCTCATGCAGGTCCATTCACTGATTCCTAGTATGTTTACTTTCCTCTTGGTTGTACTTTCATTTTAAATCTCAAATTAGGTGTTAATTTGTCTAGAGAGAAGAAATCCCTAGGGAAAAAGAGGCCAAGGTGAAGACTGGCCAGCCTAAAGGATGAGGCTCCAATCAACAACTACCATCTGTCCTTCCCCTTCCAGACTAATTTCATTGTGTGATTCTATGTCTCAGTACTTTCAATAAACAAGTAGAATAGATATACAGCAGTACCATTCTCAAGGCTGAATAAACAGATCAGAGTTCAAATTACACTCATCATTACACAACCAGAAACAGTTAGGCTGAGGCTAACATACAAAAAGATCAAGATCCCAGGATCCTAAGTTTTTTCATGTTGTGTGTTTAACATTAACTAAGAAAAGACAGAGTCATGACATGGTTAAAAACAATTCTATAAACACGTTTAAGGATTAATCTGTATGATTTAGTTGATTTATATACTAGATGGGCCTATTTGTTCAAACTTAGCATCAGCAGGATAGGGCCTTTAAGTCATAGAGTCCAACAGTTTCCTTGTACTGCGTACATTTGATTTTCCTTGAGAGGCCATTGACCATTGTGTTCTTTTTTTCATTTTTTGTTTTATTTTCATTTATTTCAGAGTGAGAGAGAGAGGGAGAGAGAGATTGAAGAAGAGAGAAAGAGAGAGAGAGAATGGGTGCGCCAGAGCCTCCAGCCACTGCAAAGGAACTCCAGATGCATGAGCCCCCTTGTGCATCTGGCTAATGTGGGTCCTGGGGAATAGAGCCTTGAACCAGGGTCCTTAGACTTCACAGGCAAGAATTTAGCTGCTAAGCCATCTCTCCAGTCCAGACCATTGTGTTCTTTATGCTGATGGGGTTCACTTCTTTCTCAGTGCAGAGTTCATTGGTAGCAACTCTCTAGGCCAGGACAGAGAGGTGGATTTGGGATCTGGAGGTGCAGGCTGGATGTCTGGCTAAGGTGCATATACTCAGCCCAGATGAGCCAGGGCATTGGGATGCATCCTTCCAATAAGTAATCAGAGATCCTGGGAGAGGTAGGGAAGGCCAATGATGACATAGGGAAGAGGGCTTTCTCTTGCTACATCTAAAAGCAAAGCAAGGACTAATCATGAGTTGTGAATGACCATATTCTGGGATAATTAAAAGCTGTCTAGTGACCAGTGATGTTTTGTGAAAGGGGTGGTTTATCAAGTTTTGTTGCTGCTGCCATTAGAGCTGAAAGTAAGGCCTCTAGCTTGGATCCCTTTTAGATACCAGCACACCTCAGACTCAAGGTCAAATTGAGGGTAAATAGTCCTTGTTGTTAGAGATAAGAACCTGGTGTATAATGTGCCTTCAAGATACAAAAGTTTTTCCTTGCATCTCTAGATTACGTTGGAATCACAATGTTGTCATTATGTGGTAATGAGATATTTGAGACTTAATAATTTTATATGGTTTGATATAATACATAAAAGATAAGGTAATGGATTCAGATTCTTTAGACTTATGCCTAGTAGAAGCAAAGACTGTTCTAGAAACTGAGGTGTTGGCTATGCACAATAACAGATATGGAGCAAAACAGAAGGAATTAAGATGGCAAATAAGAAGGCAAGAGATAGATGCTCAAGGTTTCCCTGCTTACTCTGTTTTGCACTTTAGGACTAATGTTAAGTCCAGTGTTAAGTCTATGACAGAACACTAGAGACAGGGCCATTTACAGACAGACATTAAGTTCTGAAGGCCAAAAAGCCTCAGATCAAGAGGCCATGTTTGGAAAGGACAATCTGTGAGTTTATTTTATTATTTTATTTTAGAGAGAGAGAGAGAGAAAGAAGGGAAGATAGAGAGAATGTGCGTGTTGGGTCCTTCAGCTGCTGCGTATGAACTCTAGATGCATGTGCCACCTTGTGTATCTCGTATGCGTGGGTCCTGGGGAATTGAACCTGGGTTCTTTGGCTTTGCAGGCAAATGCCTTAACTACTAAGCCATCTGTCCAGCCCAAGGACAATCTTTATTGTGGAAGAAATGCTAGTGATGCTGAAAGTTGATAATTTAGCTGTTTTATCTCATGAGAGAAAGCAACAGAGTGTAAGCGCATGTACACACACACACATACAGAGTTCACCACATCAAGTCCCTATACAGTAGGGGTTAACACATTCACAATAGTGGAGCCCATGGCCTAAATGCCTCATATTAGACTTCACTTCCCAACACTGTTGTATTGTTTCTAACACCTGCTTTTGGGGGACACACGGAAACTACACCACCCTCTAAAAGCATATCAGAAACACAATCTTTGTTGTGTAAGAAATGAAGACATGCTAGTGACCCTGGAAGTTGATAATATTCTATGGTGAATGGGTTGATGATTCTAATATATCCCAACATCTTTTTCCTGAGATTCCACTGATGTCAAACTGTATTTTATAATGGAATAAGATAGAAAGTACTTCAAAAAAAATAAATTATTGTTGCAAGCAAATATACTTTAAAAAAAAGTCAATGAGAATAAGCTGTTTGCGGATATTAGCTATGAGTGAGGCAAATAGTGTTTTAATGAAAGCTATCTAATTTTGTCTGAAAACATCTGTTAGGGAAACTACCTCAGCTTTACGTTATTGGTAGAATATGAGGGCCTAAAATGGCATCTATTTGAGCTGTTATATAATTAGCCTTTTTAGTTAAGAGCAACTTCCCTCTCTTGAGTTAGAGGTAGAAAACAGACAAGTGTGGGCTGTAGTGTCAGCTCTACTGCCTCTGTGCACGTCCTTCGCCTTGCTGTCAGGATTGAATATCCCATGCTGCCACCTCACAGAGGAGTTATGAGGCGGAGGAGGGGGCTTTTGGGTGGTGGTTGGCTTATTTCTATATCCAGTAGAATCAGACTATGTTTACTTTGAAAAAGAATCTCCATTTAAAGTACAATTTCCTTGGAGGTGGTCACTGAAGAATTGACTAGTAAAAGCAGAACTCTGAATTGCTAGACACAAAAGAAATCCTTTCTGGGATGCTGAGTGCAGTGTTGAAAGGGTATAGGCTCTGGAGGCAGGCAGAATTTGAGACTAAATCTTGTGTCTCTTACGATTTTAAGATCATTTAAAAAAGCTGCTCAATTCTCTTGTCTAAAAAGAAGGAGGTGGTGTTAATTGAGACAATGTATATTTGTCCCTGGCACATAGCAGGCACTTAATAGAAGGACATCATTACTGTGGACATAATCAATACCACCTTGAGTACAAGCTGAGTTACTGGGAAGGAGCTGCATGGTTGTCTAGTGGTATGCATTTTCCTGATGATTACCGAACACTTAGAAGGAGTCTGACAGAGTTGGTCACTCAAAAGTTAATTCATGTGGTAATTTCATCCCCAACCTATCATTTCAAAGCCTGGCCCCTAGTATTCTCTGTTTTAAAGCTTTTACAGAGCAGGGAGAGAAGTCTAGCACTTGGGAGGCAAAGGTAGGAGGATCAGCACGAGTTCGAGACCTCCCCGCGACTCCATAGTGAATTCCAGGTCAGCCTGGACTACAGTGTGACTCTACCTTGGAAAACCAAAATAATAATAACAAAAATAATTCTTTTAAAATATTTTATTTATTTATGAGGAGAGAAAGAGTTGGAGAGAGAAAAGGAAAGAGTCAGAGAGAGACTATCGGTGCATCAGAACATCTTGTTATTGCAACTGAACTCCAAATGAATGCACCACTTTTTGCATCTGGCTTTATGTGGATACTAGGGAATCAAGCCTGGGCTGGCTGGCTTTGCAAGGAAGTGTCTTTAATAGCTGAGCCATCTCTGCAGGCCCTTGAAAACAATAAATCTGCCATTCCTTTAAAAGAGCCTCAACTCACAAGTGTGAAGTGGGGAACTACTTTTGATGGGAAATTTCCCCATATATGGAACTAGAGCATCCATGAAAAGTGTTCAGATTAACTCGCATGGCGGCATGACTTCATGACAGGGCTGCCTGGTTATGATCAGACACCAGGTTTCCACTCTTAGTGTTTTACAGTCCCCAACCAGGGTGTGAAAGCAGAATCCATAGGCTCAACAGGTCAGTGAATTGATGAGGGGACATGATCTACAGGAAAGGGGACCTACTGGGATCCTTACCTGCTAGGCAGCATCAATAATTGCTGAGATCAAAATTCTGGCATGAATTCTTGGAATAAGATTTAAGTTAAAGAAGATAAGAAAATTTGAATTATTTTTTGTTTTGAGTGTATTTCCGTGTGTGTGTGTGTGTGAAGGTGCACATGTGTGCATTCAGAGGGCCAGAGGACACCTCTGGTGTCATTCATCAGGTGCTATCCACTTTTCTTTTTCTTTTTAATTTATTTACATATGTTGAGGGCAAGACAGTCAGGTTCTCTGAGTTTTGCAAATGAATGCCCATCTGTCTTTAGGTGCATGGCTGAAAAGTTGAACTGGTGCCGTTAAACTTTATAAGCAAACCTCACCCTGCCCCACCACTCATTTTGTGACAAGGTCTCTCACTTGCCTGGAACTTGCCAAATAGGCTTGACTAAGTTTGAGACCTCATATTTTCACTTAGGGTATCATGCACTCCAGATAAGAACTGAGTTTCTCTGGGGCTCAATTTTCTTATTTATGGAATGAGTCAATCTATTATCCTGATACCTGCTTATAAGATACAGAAGAGCTGATCATACTGTGCATGCTTTAGCAGGATTCCTTGTTTCTGTCAGATGTCAAAGAATATCTTGATAAGTCTGATGATTGAAACTTTCTTTGAATTTCCATTTATTTGGAGTCTCTCTTACATTTTATATTATATCTAATTTTACATCTCATAATTGGTGCACATTTTATTTCCTGTCTCAATTGATAAATATTTGCAAGAAAAATAGTGATTTCTGCTAGCTTCTTGATTTTGCAATACATTTTACTCAGTAGGCCCTCAGGAGGCTGACCTTCTAAGTGCGAAACTACCAACAAAATTGACTTTGCTGGCTCCTCTACATCCAGTAGTTGAAAATGGGGCTAAAAAGTCAATATTCTGGGATATGAGAATCCCAGTTAGCCTTATGAAGAAGGCAATTTGTGACCTAGATGTTGAAGATGGGTGCGTTAAATCTTGGGAAACCTTATGCCCCTTAAAGACATTTGCTCTCAACTCACCAGGCAGCTCAGTGTCACTATTTCATGCACCAATTGGCTGTGGCGCTTCTTAGAAAAACAGTTTCCTGTCTAATGAGCTGGAAAACATTAGGCTCTAAGGACCCTCTCAAGGAGAGTCAGAGGACACATTAACCAACTAATATGCACAAGGTTCTGCAGCAAAAGGAACAGTGCTGAGTAGTTGGCAAAACCTGACATTTATCAAGCTTTCATGCCAAGCACTTTTAGAGTAGGCACTGATATAGATTCTCTGATGCAACCCTTACTCGTCCAGTGATGATGGATATATTTGCTATCCTCATCTAATGAATGAAAAAAAAACCTAGTATTTTAATGGGTTTAATCTCATGAAACAGTAAACAGTAGAAACAGTTAGAAGCTAGGATTTTATATCAGACATTTGTGAAGCCAGAAGCAGGGTCCTGGTCTGCTACAGTGTATATCTTTCCAGTTCCTAGATTTGTTTGCCCAGGAAACACTTTGGGCTATTCTCTTGTTAAGATCCACGAAACCTGTGCGCCATGGAACTCACCTGGGAAACAGAGGCCTGCCATTTCCACATTATTTGGTTTTTAAGAGCAACAGAGATTTTTACCCCCTGTGTCTTTGTCTGCTAGCCTGTTACTTCTTCAGTGGGACACCCTTAGCGCTCTCATGGTAAGTGGCTCATCCTCCACCGTCTAGTTCAAATGCAACTCTTTGGGAAGCTTCCTTTGATTTAAGAAGACTGGTTTGCAGTGCATTTCTTGGCATTCCTACTGCTGTTAATGTCTGGTATGTCTTTGTTAATAGTGCTCTTCTAAACACTCTGCTAAAGTGTCTGGCACACAATGGACTCTCAGTCAAGACTTATTGAATAAAACTGTGTCCCTTTCCTTGCCTCAGGGCCATTTATCCTAAAGCTTGCCAAATCCAGTCCACTGACTTGTGGCCTGTGCCTGTAGCCCAAAACCTTGAGTAAGGCTGGTGCACACCCAAAGGCCTTCAGACAAATCGCCCAGTCCTCCTGGCAGTTCAGCAGTTAACTCTCCTAGCTCAGTCCCTGGAAGAGGCTGCTACTCTCTCTCAGCCTCTCTGCAGCAAGGACGCACAATTAGCTCACACCTCTCACCGGCACCATTCTTGGGACAACCCTGACCTGAGCTTTCCAAGGAGCTGCCCAGGTTTCATTACAAAGTGCACCCCCTCCCCAATCACACTGCGCCTCCGATGAGTCATCTGGCTTGGGGTTTCGTTAACAACTCTGATCATCTTTTGTTTTTGTCTTCATCAGAGGCCTTCTTGGGCTCTGGGGTGGAGCCTGGCGGGTTTTACTTCCATAGATGCCGCCAGCCTCAGTGGGAGCCTGTGATGGGAAACCACGTCATGCCCCGCTGCGCATTTCTAGGCCACACCCGTCCCAAGGGCTCACTCAGGCGCCATGCAAATGCTGGCCATCCAGTTCTCTGGCTGTCTGTGATGAGGTCATGGGTGGGGCCCCAGAGACCCCCCTCTAGATAGGGTGGGGGCTTCCCCAGCTGGCCCTGAAGTGGGCCCATGGTGATAGTCTTGCCTGTCCAACCCAGTGCTCACTTATAGTGTTCTTCGGGCTGGCGTGGATAGAGTGGGGAAGAGGAGCTAGGAGTACGAATTGGTGGTTGTGAGTCACTTACTTCGCTAGCAGTTTTGTGTGAAGGGAGGAAACTGACATGACCACCTTGTTGCCATGAGGTGACCCACGTGCCTTCATATTTTTCTTTTCCTTTTTCCCTCCCTCTCTCCCTCCCTCCCTCCCTCCCTCTCTCCCTCTCTCCCTCTCTCTCTCTCTCTTTCTTTCCTTCTTTCTTTCCTTCCTTCCTTCCTTCCTTCCTTCCTTCCTTCCTTCCTTCCTTCCTTCCTTCCTTCCTTCCTTCCTTCCTTCCTTCCTTCCTTCCTTCCTTCCTTCCTTCCTTCCTTCCTTCCTCCCTCCCTCCCTCCCTTCCTTCTTTCTTTCTTCTTCTTCTATAATAATGTCCTCCCTCTGACTTTTGTCAAGAGACCACAACGCAGAGAAGCCAGGATAATCCCTCCTTACATAACTAGACTTCAACACAGAAGGAAAAGTTCACTTCTAGAAACAGCGACAGCTAGCACAGAAGGGTAGAACCTGTCTTAGCTCAAGAGCAGCGATTAGGCAACACCTCCCTTCACTCCCACCCCAACTAGGCTTAACTGCCTTCATTACTGCTACTTATATACCAGTGGACTTTGCCGACTGAGGTCACCTCTATGTCTCAAACCACCCAAGCTCAGTCAAACCTGCACTTTTTCTAAACTCTGCTTTGAGCCTGCTCTGTGCATGGAGGAATGAATGCAAGGTTCAGTTCACAATCTTAGCCTGCAGGAAAATTTTTCAGATCTCAGTGGATACATTTTTATTATTATTATTTTCAGCTGGAATTATGCCTTGGAAAGATAGAAATGCTGATAGCAAGTTTTCAGGTACATTAAAAAGATGCACTGAGCATCCCTAACCACACTATACTTCTCATGTGACCACAGCAAGAACACCAAGGAAGCATTTCAGGGTCCTGATCCTTAACTGTTTACAAGGCACAATTGAGAAGTCAAAGCCACCCTACTCAGATAGGGACTTCTTAGCCAACTGACTTGAGTTAATTAATATTGAGTTTAACTGCGTTTTACCTCTAAGGAGATGTATCTTTAACATTCTCCCACATTATTACAGAAAATCAAATGATTTATTTACCTTTAGAAAATATACTCTATAGAACAAATTCAAAATAAGTTACAATAGCCATTGTTGAGTGTACTTTAGGATAATACTAAGACACACGAGAAAGTTTTCTGACTTTGAAGGATTGTAGCCCTGGAAGCTGTATTGCATATAACAAGATAAGAGAACAGAGATGCCCAGACTTTGACAACAAATTAGTCCGTTATCGCATAGGAAAATGCTAGTTTCATCAGATTGGAGAGTTTTAAAGACCCCTGCATGTTTTCTAAGAGAAATAGCACTTTTCATCCTGTCAGAAATATTTCAGAGGTGCATGCGTGCAGGCGAGCTCTACTGCAGAGGTTCCCAGCCTCTGATTTATCATTTGTTGACATTCTTTTTACAAGTGCCCCCATTTCTTTACAAGTGGCTTTCTTAAGTTCTTGCAGGAAATATTTTGACAAGTTTCAAATAGGTAGGACAAAGAGGAAAACTATAGTGAAAATAGGAACTTACCTTCTCTAGGCATTGCTGGATTCAGACTTTCCCCCAAAACATGAAACTCTGTTGCTCTGGTTCTCCCATGAATTAAGAAATCATTAAAATATTCAAAACAAAAATATGTTTATTATCCAAGTATGCTCCCAAACAATGTAAAAGCTATCTTGATGAAAAGTAAAGTGCTCGTCTGAGAATGAAAATGCGTTTGAAGCTTGGAGCTCATGCTGTGGTACGAAGTTTTGCAACTGTCTTTTTCGGTTTAAACAGCCTCCCACTCCTTCTCTCAAACACTTGCCAACTTCTATAATTTAAAGCAACTGTGATCCTTCCCATAATACTCACATTTCAAAGAGCTTAATATATACACTCGTTAGGAACGAGGAGGAGTGGACAGTGGGCTTCTGCAAACCTCAGACAGACAAATGAAAAGCAAGGCTCTCAGGTATCCAAAGGAGTCTTTCTCTCTCGTAGCCATTGTGCTTAGCACCATGTTGTGCAAGTTGCTTTTGCTTTTTAAAGTGATACCTAAAGAACAAATGGCATCATTTCCCTGGAAGCAATAAAAGCACCTAGCAAGTTTATGCCTCATCTTAGAAAGGGGATACTAGAGGAATTGACTTGTCTCTAACTTATCTGTTTGGAAAATTCAAATAATTGTACATAGTGTTTTCATAAAACAGAGAAATACTTAAAATGATATTCCTTGCATTAGTTTTGTTTAAGCTTTATTCCACATGTTAATCACAAATTCCAAGAAGGGCAAGTATTTTCAAATCTTATGTATCTAAATAAAACTTTTGACATTTTAGCCCGTACTCAGAATAAAACTTCTGACATTTTAATGTTGTATATTACTATAATTTACTATATTCATCCTTTCCCCAAAGGTCACTGCACACACACACACACACACACACACACATACAATTGTGTTTCAAATTATTCTAAAATGTAGTCAACAGAAAATGTTGAATTAGAAAATGATTTTATAGCATATCTCAAAACAGGTCTTGCTTGGTACCCACTGGTAATATGTGTTCAGTAATTATTAAGATAATAGAACACTTCTTATGTTTAATATATGCTCCTATTCAAATTGATTAACATATCAAAGTTAGCATAGAAATAAATATAGGGCAATGTATAGCTTTGACAGACTTAATGAATAGCTACATAGTAAAGTCCAGGGAACCACAGAAAACATTAGCTATACAAATAAACAAACCACTCAAGAGAGAGTTGATGTGTTGGCATGGACACAAAACATTACATATGCTCAGTGCACAAAATTATGCACATAACTTCTTTTTTTTTAATTTTTTTGTTCATTTTTATTTATTTATTTGAGAGCAACAGAGAGAGAGAGTGGAGAGAGAGAGGGAGGGAGAGAAAGGGCGTGCCAGGGCCTCCGGCCACTGCAAATGAACTCCAAATGCATGCACCCCCTTGTACATCTGGCTAACGTGGGTCCTGGGGAATCGAGCCTCGAACCAGGGTCCTTAGGCTTCACAGGCAAGTGCTTGTCCACTAAGCCATTTCTCCAGACAGCAAGTAACTTCTAAGACAAAAGATTTATTATTTCAAAAGTTGTAGATTTTTCTCCACTGTATTTTTGTCATCTTAGGTAACTATTTTGAAATAGAGGACAATAACTATGAAATAATGCAAAGAGATAAATGAGTAAACCTATGCAGAAATATACAAAACTTAGGTTTTCTATGGTAAGAATGCCAAGGAAAAATGCAATACATTTTTGTTGGGTCCCAGAAAGGGCTATGGGCATAGTTTAATGTAATGTCATGACCTGGACTCAGGTCCTGGATCCATATTTCACTATGTGACCTGGAATGTGTTACTTCATTTACTCAAATGTCATTGTGAAGGTTTTGTTTATAAAATCTTTGTTTATTTGAAAATATTAGATAGGCACCTCTGTACATACTGGGTACTTATTAGGAACTATTTATGAGTCAATGAGATAACCTGCCTATCATGACTAATGCTAAAACTGGTAATGAACACGGATGCTGCTGTATGTAAACCTTACTTCAGTGGCATTAGCACAAAAAACAGTAGATACTGGAGGCTTGAAAGGAGTCATTTCATGGGCAAAACATTTGGTGATCTTGACAGCTATGACAACTTGGAAGACAATATGTGTTAAGTATCCTTGCAGCTCAAGGGGAAAGGGTGGGGAGGAAACATGAGTTGTATGCATTGGCCACTTTTGGCTGCACTTGGCAAGGTATTTCAAGAATGAGATCAACCCAGGGAAGAAATGGCTAAATTATAAGCAGAAATAAAAGCATATAGGGAGGGAAGACACCCATTTGATGGTTTGCAGGTGCCTACCAATTTCTTGAAGGGCTTCCCAAGAACCAGGGAGGGGAAGAGGAATAAGGTGGCCTCTCAAAAGGTAGTGCTGGTAGCAGCAGAAAGCAGTGGACAAAGAGATTTCTCCTTGAGTAGAGCCCAAGCCCCCTTCTGCCCATGAGGGGTGAGGTCTTACTAATGTCTGGCCCAAGTAGGTATCAGGGCTCCAGGCTCTGATTTCAGCCTTTTCTGAATGAAAATTTTTATTGTTGTTATCTTATTTCTGAAAAGCCATTTAATTATTTGTACAATGTGTGTGTATGCACACATGGGTACGTGTGTGGATGTGAGACAAGCACAGAGGCAGAGGCAGAGAGATGGGGGTGGCAAGTCAGTTTTAGTTCACAGGTTGCTTGGTCAGGAGATGGCCCAATACAGACCTATGAAGAAAATGACACATGCCTGACAGGATGGTGTTTAAGCAGAATGCAACGAACACATAGAATTCCAGGTTGATTCTGGGAGCTAGGGGAGAGCTAGGGGTGCACTGTGTTTGAAAGAGAGAAGTATGTGGCCACTTGGTGGCCAGGGGATAAACTATGGTAGATGGTTTCATGGTTTGCTGAAAGCTACCCATTGTATACATTTTCTACCCCAACTTGAAGCAACGTTGATTGAAGGTAAATTCTAACCAAGGGGATGTGAGCAGAAGTAATGAGGAGACTTTGGGACCTCCATAGCCAAGAGCTGCCATGGCTTCTTTCTACTCTAGGAGGCAGGAAAGAAAAGACTGAAATGTAATATAGAGGGAACCTTACTCTGAGGTATCCCTTAGAAGACTGCTGCTAGGAGAGCCATTTGCCTGAATTATCTACTGAGTATGGGGCCACGTTTTTCAGAGTTAGCTAACACCAATTGCTTTTTCTAATAGAAATATTGTTTAAAAATATTTTATTATTTATTTATTTGAAAGAGAGACAGAGAGAGAGAGAGAGAGAATGAATGGGGGCACCAGGGCCTATAACCACTGCAAATGAACTCCAAACACATGCGCCACCTTGTGCATCTGGTTTATGTGGGTACTGAGAAATCTAACCTGGGTCCTTAGGCTTTGAAGGCAAACGCTTAACTATTAAACTATCTCTGAGCCTAGTAGCGCATTCTTGAAAGACGATAAATATACACACATATATCTCAATATACGTAAAGCAGTATCCAATGCAACTGTATTCAAAACATAATGGCTATTTTTAAAGTCTACCTTATTGTAGTGTGAATAACATGCAAAGAGTTACATATATTTGATGTTTGCAACTTGATGGGTTTGAAAGAGTATGCATTTCTGTGCGGCCATACCATGTTCTATACAATTAAAGTATGCATCTCATCCAAAACTTTTCTCTTGTCCTATCTATCATTGATCTATCTATCTATCTATCTATCTATCTATCTATCTATCTATCTGGCTATCTATCTGGCTATCATCTGTCATCATCTATCTATCTGTCATCTACCAATCATTTTGTGATAAGAATACTTGACATATACTTTGTAGTCTTAGCAAAATGCTAAGAATATGGTATTGTTAACAATGGGCACTGTGCTATAGGCACTCTACAGTTGAAACCTAAGACTTGCTCACCTTGGATTGCTATTTTTATGATAAATGTAAATCTCTATTTTCTCAGTCTTGTAAAGAAAATGCAGCTAAGTTCCAGCTGCAAATAGTGGTGGTGTAAGCTTAGAGTTTATTATTTACTAGTGGGCTAAGCAAGTTGAAAACTATGAAAAGATTAATGAGGGCTGGAGAGATGGCTTAGTGGTTAAGTTCTTGCCTGTGAAGCCTAAGGATCCCAGTTTAAGGCTTGATTCCCCAGGACCCATGTTAGCCAGATGCGCAAGAGGGTGCATACATCTGGAGTTCGTTTGTGGTGGCTGGAGGCTCTGGTGCACCCATTCTTTCTCTTTCTCTCTCTATCTGCCTCTTTTTCTCTGTTTGTCAATCTCAAATAAATAAATAAAAATGAACAAAAAGAAAAAGAAAAAAATAATAAAAAGAGGAGTTGTCAAAAGTATATGTGTGCATTAAGAAAGTCAGCCAATGAATCACTGTCATACCAAAGCAAGAGAGAAAGGAAGCTATAAGCTGCAAGTTACAAGTTAAGCCCTCCTCTTACCATTTAACTATTGTAAACTTACTTTGCTAAACAGGGGTGTGCTGTGTCTGTATGCATGGTTACAGGGCTGCTCTCAGTGCAGTGAATGCTGCATTAATGCGGGCTGAGAGATCATTTTCTAAAGCTTGCTGTAACTCAGACCACATGTTTTTCCTAGTGGGTTTGAGATCTGAACAGAGGCACAGAACTTCTACTAGGAAGGTGGATTTTTACATCTCAGAACCCCTATTTATTTATTTATTTGGAAGAGACAAAGTCAGATGACAGAGAAAGAGAGAGAGAGAGAATGGGTGTGCCAGGGCCTCCAGGCACTGAAAATGAAGTATAGACGCATGCACCACCTCCACAACCCCTTCTAAGAAGTTTGGACTCCTTTATTTTATTTCTACTTTTGTTTTTGAGATGGAGTCTTGCTCTGGCCCATGCTGACCTTGAATTTGCTCTGTAGTCTCAAACTCACAGCTATCATCCTACCTCTACCTCCTGATTGCTGGTATTAAAGGTGTGCTCCACCATGTCTGGCTCTACTGTCTATTATTTTTTGCATGTGAGTGTGTTGTAGTTGTGATCTGGCATGTGAGTATATGGTGTATGCATATTATCTGTGCAAATGCAGTGCCCCATGTTCTGGTGGAGGTCAGAGGGGGATGTCAGGTATCAACTCCAAGCTCTAAACCCATTACTCATCTTGTTTCTTTGACACAGAGTCTCTTCACTGATTCCAGAGCTTGCCGTTTTTACCAGCCCTAGTGACTCTCTGGTCAGTGCTTCCCATAGGATTGTGGTTACAGATGAGAATGGCCACAGCCAGCTACTTACAAGCATTCTTAGGAGCCAACTACAGCAGTCTTCGGGCCATCTGGCCTTGTGCTTATGTCAAAAGTGCTTCAAATTGCTGAGCCATCTCTCTAGCAGCTCCTCTTCAACTATTTTGAAGCAACTTCTAACAGTCATTAAAAGTTACTTCTTAATCAGGCATTGTTTTAGGCATACTATAAATATGCTAACTTACTATATCATCTCAATAGTCCTAAGTGCTAATATTATCCTTATTTTACAGATAAACAACTTGAAGCACAGAGAGGTTGAGTTACTAACTCATGATAACAAAGGTAGTAGGATGTCAATCTTAGACTTGAACTGAGGCTGTATAGTCCAACTAATCCAATCTGAGCTCTTATATGTTGCTAAAACTTAGTCTACAGGGAGATTGAAGAAAATATGCATAAACTATGTCTGGTCCTTGCTTGATTGCTGTGTGGATATTTGAGATAAATACAGATATCTTTTGAAATATATTCTGAGGTAGATCAGGTTGTTATTCTTGGAAAGCATACACATCTCTGAATGTAATAATAATGTTTGAACAGTTTTCATGTGTTCAACTTTGTGCTCTCATGGTTAACTTTGCTTCTCTGCTTGAAGACTGCAGCCAAGTTTCAAATTGTATCTTGAAACTCAGGTGGCTTCATTTGGAACTTATAGTAAAACTGCTGAATTCTATCAAATATGTGAAACAACACAGAAGAGACTAAAGAAAAATGAAGCTTGTGAACAAACTCCATTGTCCTTTGGGAAGACATTAAAGTTTGGGGACCAGAGTTCATGGACATGATCTTTCTTCAGAGTGTTGGAGAAGAGAGCAGTCCCAATGTCAAGGTGGAAGCACCCAGGAGGTGTGGTCTCTTTTCCATGCCAGATGACATGCAGAAGTGTCCAGGGTGCTGCTTTGGGGATTGAAGACTGAAGGGCAGGAATCATTTTTTGTGAATTTGCTGAGCATCTCACTTTGCCCTTGAGGATTCTGGTCATGGTGAGTGCTGTAGTTTGGACCTGGAATGTCTGTCTCCCAGAGGCTCATGTGTACTCAGCATGCCCTCAGTGCCCAGGTGTTCAGTATCTTTGATTCCTTGGGGATATGCCCCTAACAGGAACTGTAAGGTCCCAGATGTTTCCTCTTTCTTTTTTTCTTCACTTCTTGGCCACAAGGTAGCTTTGCTCTTCTGTAATATCTGCCATGCTGTGCTGCCTCGCAAGTTCCCTGCCCCCTTCCTGCTCCCTAATGGGATCAACTGATCATGGATTGAAGTTTTTAAAACTGAGCCACAATAAAATTTTCTTTTCATAAAATTATAATTTAAGGTATTTTCTTATAGAAATGGTCAACTGACTGATATAGCAAGTCAATATGAAGGTACCTTTTCATCATGTTGGTGATTTAGAGTATCAGGACAACTTATTATGGAGTAGCAACCAGAAGAGGAGCCTAGAAGAGACCTGTTTGTGGACTATAAGGTTATAGACTTGGAAGAGAACTTAAGAATGTGATAGAGATATTTCAGTGCTTAGAATTCCTCTGTCACTTTTTCTCAGCACCATGGTGCCTTCTGAGTCATCCTAAGATCACCACCATCTGAAAAGAGAAGGTTCTCTAACCACGAGTGAGAGTAGCATTAATATATGGGCATGAACATTAAGAGAAGCACTTACTGGGTAGTTTGGTGAGCATAGTATATACATTTAGCCAGACACCAGCAGATGTTACACCCTTAGGGCTCATGACTACCCCTGTTGTAGGTTTTCAGTATCAGGGATGTATTTCTTCCCATGGAGCAGGCCTTCAGTCCAATTAGAAAGCAGTTGGTTTCCCTCATAACAGACATGGCACCATTGTCCCAGTTGACTCATTTGGCCTGGCTGGCCAAATTTAAGGCTTGCAGTGTCTACTGTTGATTATCTCCACTTGTGACTTCTCTCCAGAAATCTGCTGGAAGAGATGTTTCATTGGGAGTGGATCTTGAGACCAGCCGTACTAAGTATGTTCTGAGTCAGTGTGCACTCTGGCTGTTGTGCTTGCCGGTGTTGACTTTTTTCTCTGCTGTTGACATATGATGTGATTCTTCTGCCATGATGAAGCTTCTCTTGGAATATGGAAGCCTGAAATAAACTCTTTCCTAACAATAAGAAAGTAACTGCAATTCAGAATGTAAGAGCATCAGGGTGTGGAGGAGTACTTTGGGGTGCTATGCTGCAGACATAAAATTATTGGTGTATTTATGACCTCACAGTAGATGTTGTTACCTCCATAAGACCTGCACAGTATTGATCCCATCAATATTATAATATAGGTGGGGAAGGAGGACAAGGAGAATGAAACATCAAAACAGACAAAGGACTACTTGGAAAAAGGAAGGTGTCAGTAGCATAAGGGTGTAGGAGGCAGGACAAAAGTGGGTAATACAAGAGGCTTATGATCCAATTCCATGTGCTAATGCATTAAGTTTTGTTGCTATAACACATTATTTATGGTTGGGTACGTTTTAAGATAAAAATTGTTTATTTGAGTCATGGTTCTGGTGGCTATCGTGTTCTGATAAGGTCTCCCAGCTACATCGCAGCATGGTCGAGGAACAAAAGGGAACAAGCATGGACGAGAGTCAACTGTTTGTGATGGGCTTGATTTATAATAGCCTACTCTCATGAAGCACAACTGCAGTCCCATGAGACCTACATCAATCTCTTCAGAGGGTGTGATATTCTCAGTACATGATTACCTTCTGTTAGGCCCCACCTCTTAAAAGTTTTGCCACCACAACATTATCACATTGGTAGCAAGCTTTCAGAATATGGCCTCTAAAGGACACATTCAAATAATACAGCATAGAATAATAGGAAGAATATGTTTAGTTTTCTAGTCGGAGGTAGGATTTTCCAAATGTCTAAAGAAATAATTGAATTCTACTTTAAAAATTATTTTTATTGTTTTCTTTTCAAGGAGAGAGAGAGAGAGAAAGAGAGAGGAGAGGATGGGCTTGCTAGGGCCTCTTGCCACTGTAAATGAACTCCAGATGCATGTGCCACTTTGTGCATCTGGCTTTGGGTAGGTACTAGGTAATCAAAACCAGGCTGACAGCCTTTGCAAGTAAGCTCCTTTAGTTGTCCAGGCATCTCTCTAACCCCAAACAAGTACTTGAATCAAACAATACTTAGTTTTTGAAGCTCATTGTGTTTGTGTAAAGCAGATTTAGGAAGAGGCTGTAATGAATTGATGGAAGAATGGCCCACCTCTCTTTCAGCTCATCTTCAGCCCCTGAAAAAAAGAGGTAATGTGACTTCTTCCCCTTGTCATAATTATTTTTTACTTACTTGTCTACTTTTCTCCTAACATAAAAAGGATAAAATTTACTGGCTACAAGGAGTGTCACAGCCCCAAAGCTCATAGTTCACTGCATGAATTCTCTTTCTTCTCTGTGGCAGACCAAGGAATTTTGTGCATTTTCAGGGGCAGAACAATATTCTTATCTATCTTGTCCTCTTTGTTTCTAGGGGAGGTAGAGTGTTAGCTTCCCAGAGGATGAGTCCTTTATTCTTTTACTCTTTTGTAGGTCTTTGATCTACATATTGGCTAAGGAACTGGGCTTGTATTGGCTTTTCTGATTTTTGTCGGGAAGATAAGGAGTGCCAATGCTTATCCTTCCCCCTAGGCAGAGGGTGGTATTAACAGGCACTTGCTTAGCTGTTCATGAAAGCATGACTTTATTTCTTACTTGGCTACTCATTATTGCTTGCATAGCTCTCTTGGCAGAGTAAAGCACTGCTCACAAGGACACTCAATTCTTTCAAGCTGTGGTCATTTATCTCATTCACAGGGTACTTACCACTTTCTGCCTTATGTCATAGCTCTTCATGCATGGACTTTTTTCTCTGTACTAAAGTATATATTTTTCAAGGGCTGGGGCAGGTTTTAAACTTCTTTACAACCTTCTAATAACCATGATACCTCATATACTATTGCATGTATATTCACTATAAGTATCTACTTAAAATTGTCATACAAAGCCACATTAGGATGAAACCATGTGAAAGGTTATACTGTGTAGATGTGGTCAGACTTGTGAGGTAAATATAAGGTCTTCATGTTATTTTATCCATTTTTAAACAATCACTAAGTGCTACCAGATATGAGGCCTGGGACAGGAAGTACATTATGAATACTGACAAGGAAAGAGATAGATGGTGAGATATTGAAATGATTACATTCTGATGGTAGTCTATTGCCAGAACAAAAAAGGAAGTGGGAAGAAAGTCAAGAAAATATTTATTCTTGGATTTAGTTTCAAGAATGAACAAAATCCTTGGCTCAACTTTTATTTTGCCTTCATGTATAAACTTATTTCTGATTATGAAGTGTGAATCTTCTTAGTTCACAAAGGGTCAAAAACAAATGTTATACAATCTTGTCAAAAAGAAATGTTCAAATTTGTCTTAGAATAAGTCAAAACAATACATTTCATCAATATTAGTAGCTTTCAAATTTGTATCATGTTTTATGGTATAGGATTTGTTCTTAAAAACCAAAATACTAGGTTCAAGAGTATAAATTATATGGTAGTTTATGTTAATGTCATTAAAACTCACAATTGTAGCATACATGTTTTGATGCCTTCTTAGACACATGCTACTCTTGGGATTCATCAGTATAAATCCAGACTCAAACAGTGACAAGGAAGGAAGACAGGGGAAGAGTGTGTCCCACACTGTCCAACAGTGACGAGGAAGGAAGAAGGGGAGGAGGGTGTCCCACACTGTCAAACAGTGAGGAGGAAGGAAGACAGAGGAGGAGTGTGTCCCACACTGTCAAACAGTGATGAGGAAGGAAGACAGAGGAGGAGTGTGTCCCACACTGTCAAACAGTGATGAGGAAGGAAGAAGGGGAGGAGTGTGTCCCACACTGTCAAACAGTGATGAGGAAGGAAGACAGAGGAGGAGTGTGTCCCACACTGTCAAACAGTGAGGAGGAAGGAAGAAGGGGAGGAGGGTGTCCCACACTGTCAAACAGTGATGAGGAAGGAAGACAGAGGAGTGTGTCTCACACTGTCAAACAGTGAGGAGGAAGGAAGAAGGGGAGGAGTGTGTCCCACACTGTCAAAACAGTGAGGAGGAAGGAAGAAGGGGAGGAGTGTGTCCCACACTGTCAAACAGTGAGGAGGAAGGAAGACAGGGGAGGAGTGTGTCCCACACTGTCAAAACAGTGAGGAGGAAGGAAGAAGGGGAGGAGTGTGTCCCACACTGTCAAACAGTGAGGAGGAAGGAAGACAGGAGAGGAGTGTGTCCCACACTGTCAAAACAGTGAGGAGGAAGGAAGAAGGGGAGGAGTGTGTCCCACACTGTCAAACAGTGAGGAGGAAGGAAGAAGGGGAGGAGTGTGTCCCACACTGTCAAACAGTGAGGAGGAAGGAAGAAGGGGAGGAGTGTGTCCCACACTGTCAAACAGTGAGGAGGAAGGAAGACAGGGGAGGAGTGTGTCCCACACTGTCAAAACAGTGAGGAGGAAGGAAGAAGGGGAGGAGTGTGTCCCACACTGTCAAACAGTGAGGAGGAAGGAAGAAGGGGAGGAGTGTGTCCCACACTGTCAAACAGTGAGGAGGAAGGAAGAAGGGGAGGAGTGTGTCCCACACTGTCAAACAGTGAGGAGGAAGGAAGACAGAGGAGTGTGTCTCACACTGTCAAACAGTGAGGAGGAAGGAAGAAGGGGAGGAGTGTGTCCCACACTGTCAAACAGTGAGGAGGAAGGAAGACAGAGGAGTGTGTCTCACACTGTCAAACAGTGAGGAGGAAGGAAGAAGGGGAGGAGTGTGTCCCACACTGTCTAACAGTGACGAGGAAGGAAGACAGGGGAGGAGTGTGTCCCACACTGTCAAACAGTGAGGAGGCAGGAAGACAGGGGAAGAGTGTGTCTCACACTGTCAAACAGTGAGGAGGAAGGAAGAAGGGGAGGAGTGTGTCCCACACTGTCAAACAGTGAGGAGGAAGGAAGACAGAGGAGGAGTGTGTCCCACACTGTCAAACAGTGAGGAGGAAGGAAGAAGGGGAGGAGTGTGTCCCACACTGTCAAACAGTGAGGAGGAAGGAAGAAGGGGAGGAGTGTGTCCCACACTGTCAAACAGTGAGGAGGAAGGAAGAAGGGGAGGAGTGTGTCCCACACTGTCAAACAGTGAGGAGGAAGGAAGACAGAGGAGGAGTGTGTCCCACACTGTCAAACAGTGAGGAGGAAGGAAGACAGGGGAGGAGTGTGTCTCACACTGTCAAACAGTGACGAGGAAGGAAGACAGAGGAGGAGTGTGTCCCACACTGTCAAACAGTGAGGAGGAAGGAAGACAGAGGAGGAGTGTGTCCCACACTGTCAAACAGTGAGGAGGAAGGAAGAAGGGGAGGAGTGTGTCCCACACTGTCAAACAGTGAGGAGGAAGGAAGACAGAGGAGGAGTGTGTCCCACACTGTCAAACAGTGAGGAGGAAGGAAGACAGAGGAGGAGTGTGTCCCACACTGTCAAACAGTGAGGAGGAAGGAAGAAGGGGAGGAGTGTGTCCCACACTGTCAAACAGTGACGAGGAAGGAAGACAGGGGAGGAGTGTGTCCCACACTGTCAAACAGTGAGGAGGAAGGAAGACAGAGGAGGAGTGTGTCCCACACTGTCAAAACAGTGAGGAGGCAGGAAGACAGGGGAAGAGTGTGTCTCACACTGTCAAACAGTGAGGAGGAAGGAAGAAGGGGAAGAGTGTGTCTCACACTGTCAAACAGTGAGGAGGAAGGAAGACAGAGGAGGAGTGTGTCCCACACTGTCAAAACAGTGAGGAGGCAGGAAGACAGGGGAAGAGTGTGTCTCACACTGTCAAACAGTGAGGAGGAAGGAAGACAGAGGAGGAGTGTGTCCCACACTGTCAAACAGTGAGGAGGAAGGAAGACAGAGGAGGAGTGTGTCCCACACTGTCAAACAGTGAGGAGGAAGGAAGACAGAGGAGGAGTGTGTCCCACACTGTCTAACAGTGACGAGGAAGGAAGACAGAGGAGGAGTGTGTCCCACACTGTCAAACAGTGAGGAGGAAGGAAGACAGAGGAGGAGTGTGTCCCACACTGTCAAACAGTGAGGAGGAAGGAAGACAGAGGAGGAGTGTGTCTCACACTGTCAAACAGTGAGGAGGAAGGAAGACAGAGGAGGAGTGTGTCTCACACTGTCAAACAGTGAGGAGGAAGGAAGAAGGGGAGGAGTGTGTCCCACACTGTCAAACAGTGAGGAGGAAGGAAGAAGGGGAGGAGTGTGTCCCACACTGTCAAACAGTGAGGAGGAAGGAAGAAGGGGAGGAGTGTGTCTCACACTGTCAAACAGTGAGGAGGAAGGAAGACAGGGGAGGAGTGTGTCCCACACTGTCAAACAGTGAGGAGGAAGGAAGACAGAGGGAGAGTGTGTCCCACACTGTCAAACAGTGAGGAGGAAGGAAGACAGAGGAGGAGTGTGTCCCACACTGTCAAACAGTGAGGAGGAAGGAAGACAGGGGAGGAGTGTGTCTCACACTGTCAAACAGTGATGAGGAAGGAAGACAGAGGAGGAGTGTGTCCCACACTGTCAAACAGTGAGGAGGAAGGAAGACAGGGGAGGAGTGTGTCCCACACTGTCAAACAGTGAGGAGGCAGGAAGACAGGGGAGGAGTGTGTCCCACACTGTCTAACAGTGACGAGGAAGGAAGACAGAGGAGGAGTGTGTCCCACACTGTCAAACAGTGAGGAGGAAGGAAGACAGAGGAGGAGTGTGTCCCACACTGTCAAACAGTGAGGAGGAAGGAAGACAGGGGAGGAGTGTGTCTCACACTGTCAAACAGTGAGGAGGAAGGAAGACAGAGGAGGAGTGTGTCTCACACTGTCAAACAGTGAGGAGGAAGGAAGAAGGGGAGGAGTGTGTCCCACACTGTCAAACAGTGAGGAGGAAGGAAGAAGGGGAGGAGTGTGTCCCACACTGTCAAACAGTGAGGAGGAAGGAAGAAGGGGAGGAGTGTGTCCCACACTGTCAAAACAGTGAGGAGGAAGGAAGAAGGGGAGGAGTGTGTCCCACACTGTCAAACAGTGAGGAGGAAGGAAGACAGAGGAGGAGTGTGTCCCACACTGTCAAACAGTGAGGAGGAAGGAAGACAGAGGAGGAGTGTGTCCCACACTGTCAAACAGTGAGGAGGAAGGAAGACAGAGGAGTGTGTCTCACACTGTCAAACAGTGATGAGGAAGGAAGACAGAGGAGGAGTGTGTCCCACACTGTCAAACAGTGAGGAGGAAGGAAGACAGGGGAGGAGTGTGTCCCACACTGTCAAACAGTGAGGAGGAAGGAAGAAGGGGAGGAGTGTGTCCCACACTGTCAAACAGTGAGGAGGAAGGAAGACAGAGGAGGAGTGTGTCCCACACTGTCAAACAGTGACGAGGAAGGAAGACAGGAGAGGAGTGTGTCCCACACTGTCAAAACAGTGAGGAGGCAGGAAGACAGGGGAGGAGTGTGTCCCACACTGTCAAAACAGTGAGGAGGAAGGAAGACAGAGGAGGAGTGTGTCCCACACTGTCAAACAGTGAGGAGGAAGGAAGAAGGGGAGGAGTGTGTCCCACACTGTCAAACAGTGAGGAGGAAGGAAGACAGAGGAGGAGTGTGTCCCACACTGTCAAACAGTGACGAGGAAGGAAGACAGGAGAGGAGTGTGTCCCACACTGTCAAAACAGTGAGGAGGCAGGAAGACAGGGGAGGAGTGTGTCCCACACTGTCAAAACAGTGAGGAGGAAGGAAGACAGAGGAGGAGTGTGTCCCACACTGTCAAACAGTGAGGAGGAAGGAAGAAGGGGAGGAGGGTGTCCCACACTGTCAAACAGTGAGGAGGAAGGAAGAAGGGGAGGAGGGTGTCCCACACTGTCATGGGATGGATATGGTTTGTGTGGCCTTCCAGTGTGCAGTCTGAGAGGCTTTGCTCCTAGAGTGGTAATATGTGGAGGTGGGATCCGTGAGAACTCCTTGGTTGGTTAGGGGGTATGCCTTCATAAAGGATCAAAGTAGTTTTGTGAAATCCCTCAGTATTTCTTGAGAGAGGGGCTACTAAAGATAGAATATCTTGGGCTGGAGAGATAGCTTAGTGGTTAAGGTGCATACCTATGAAGCCTAAAGATCCAGGTTTGATTCTCCAGGTCCCACGTAACCAGATGCATATAGTGACACATGCATCTGGAGTTCCTTTGCAGTGGTTAGAAGCCCTGGCATAACCATTTTCATTCTCTCTCTCTCTCTCTCTCTTTCTCTCTCTCTCTCTCTCCCTCTCTGTGTCTCAAATAAATAAATAAAAATAAAATCTTAAAAGAAAGAAGTAAATAGAGTCAGGCATGGCAGCACATGCCTTTAAAACAAATAGCTCACCTGGCTGCCACTCCTGTCTTCTCTTTGCCTCCATACGATCTTTCCGCCCATACACATCCCACCATCAACTATGAGGTCCTCACCGGAACCAAGCTGTCACTCCACCCATGAGCCTTTCAAATTGTGAACTAGGGAAACTGTTTTTCTTTTCATAAGTTAGTCTGCCATGGGCATTGTGCTTTGAGAATAAAAATATGACTATTGCACACTAAATATTTAGATTTAGAATGAGTAAACCTCGAACATAATTTCTGTAATTGTCTTGAGACTGTCTCAGAAATGCTTAAAGTCTTGAAATGAACTACAGTTTGATGGCTGTTTTGGATTATTACTTGTGAAATGGTTTCATGTATTCACTGTATTATTTCATTTTTGGGGTTTATTTTAATTTATTAAGTTATCTAGGCATAAAGTCCTAAACTTAAAGTTCCAAAACTTTTCTAGTTCTAATTACCCTGCCGTTGGGAGGCTGGCCGGCTCACCTTTGCCCTTGGTTCATAACTCTTCCATCATTTGAGGTTTAAATGCCACACAACAGAGTACAAGTAACTGCACATCAACTTTGGTGAGGACTGGCCATTCAATTATCCCCAGCCTAAGCTTCCAACATAACTCTGAGGGTGGAGATTGGCATCTGGTGACCAGCTGCTCAGGCTCCATTGAAAAGAAAAGACTTTAAAAAGCTTTCACATGAAACAAAGTATGCAGGTGGCATGATTTAACTTGATGATTTGGCTCAGCAGACTTCAGAAAATGGGTCCTTAAGAATTTACATTTGAGCTGGTTAATGTCTAGGAGAATGTAGCTGACAGTAAACCAAGAGCTGCTCCAGTGTTTCCAGCAGGACACAGGTCATGTAACTAGGTTGTGGCCAGTCCATTATTAGATCCAGTTACCCTCCAGTTGTAAGGTAGGACATGTACAAAGTAGAAAACACAGAGTTCCTCCAGGCTGCCTTTTCTTGGACCACAATGATGCCCCCTACTTTCCTGGCTTTTGCTTGAGGATTAGATACAGCAATCCATGGGTTCTGTGGCATGACAGCGGAGCCTTGGGTCACAAACGCTGAAGATTGTGGCTGGTACCAGATTTTCCTTTACTGAGTTAAGCCCAGAGATAGTATGTGATATCCCCATGGACAGGTCTAGTACCTGTGTTTCCCTGCCTTTGAGGATGTCCTCATTGCCCCAGGTCTAGATCTAGTACTTAGGTTTCCCTGCCTTTGAGAATGCCCTTACTGCCCAGAGATGGGGTTGAGCATTTCAGAGGAAAGACCCCTGGTCCAAGAAAGTCTTCTTAAAAGTTATTTAAATGCTTTCTGTTCATTTTTACTTCTGAAAACTGCAAACAGCTCTGGAAAGTTTCCCAAAACCCCCAGACCTTTTCTAGATACCCTGTGCTGCCAGCTCCTGCAGGGCCCAGCTGCTGTGTGGCTGTTGACATGCCACCCCAGTGAAGAGAGCAATTTTAGTTGGCCGCCGTCCACGGCGAGCAAGCCTGTCACACAGCAGTGAGTCCTCCTAAACAATTACTGAACCGATGAATGAGTCATCCTCTCAGGATCTTGCACTTCAGTAAAACATGAGCCCAGTTATAGAGATGCTATCCTAGCAATCTGCTCAACTGGTGCCTTGAGTATGTCGAAGTGCTGTTTAGTAGCAAAGAAGGAGATATGCTTTGCTTTGATTTGGGAGTTTAGGCTCAAATTCTAGCTACTCTATTCCCTTGCTGTGTAACCCTTGGCATGACATGGATCTATGAGCTTCAGTTTTTCATCCTCAAAAGCAACTACTTCCCATCTCACCTAAGCAACTCAGAGAATTTAATGGGACATTGCACAGGCAAGCGTGACCCTAAATGAGTTCTGTTTGTTGAGCAACTTGTCATACCTTTCTGTGTCACCTATTTTTTAAGAACAGTGTGTGCCAATCCACAGTCCCAAACACTGTCAAATGATGCTTATTGGGAGTTGCTGGTATGATAAGCAGAATTCAAAGATGGCCTTCTGGATTTCCACGTATGTCCCATTTTAATCCTGGGAGCCTTTCATGTGCTAGCATGTCACTGTGCTGATGTGCTATAGTATGACACTGTGTACTTCTGCAGGGAAGTGATCTAGAGTGTGGATGATGGCATCAATGAGCCCTAAGGAGCACACAGCCTCTTCCAGTTGGTAGCAGTACAAGGTGTCAGAAAGATTGGTGAGTAGATGAAGATGGGAAGCAAGTATACTCAGTATACATTATGATTTTTTTTTTCTGTCAACAATATCCGATTTAGGAAATAAGGCAAATCTTGTTAGCCCTTTTTCCTGAAAGTTTTTTTTCTAGTTTCCCTGGAATTTTTTTATAGTTTTCCTATTTTCCAAAATGAAGTTATCTTTCCAGAACATTCTGTGAACAAGTGAAAAGAGCAAGTTTGTTGCCTGTCATTTGGGGCTAAAGTCCAGGAATTTCAACTCCCCCATGCTAATAGGCCCATGAAGGTCTTCTTCACAGGATGTGGGAAGTTTTATATGTCAACTTGGCTAGACTTTGAGGCCTTAGTCTAGATGTTGGGAAAGTATTGTGTAGATAGGATCACCCATCTATGGTCAGTTGACTCAATAAAGCAGAAAGCTTTGTGAGTGACTTTTCACTCAATCTGTCAAAAGCCTTTATGAGAAGAACATATTTCTCTTTTAAAGAAGGAATTCTTTCTCAAGATATTGATATAAAAGTCCTGTTCTAGTTTCTAGCCTGAAGGCTTGCCCAGTGAAATTTGAACTTGTTAGCCCAAAATGACATGAGCCAATCCTTTAAAATAAGCTCTGTTTCTCTTCCTCCATGCCTCCTCCTTTGGCTCTGTTTCTGTGAAGCTTCTGACTGGCAACAAACTATGGTACCAACATGTCTGTATACACACTGTGTACCTAACTAATAAAAATTCTTTTACAAAAAGTTGAAGAAAGCTGGGCGTGGTGGTGCATGCCTTTAATCCCAGCACTCAGGAGGCAGAGATGGGAAGATTGCTGTGAGCTTGAGGCCACCCTGAGACTACATAGTGAATTCCAGGTCATCCTGGGCTGGGATGAGACACGACCTTGAAAAATAAAAAAGCTGAAGGAAATAGTGAACATTGGGATTATATTTTAAATATTATGAAGTGATTAGGATAAGAAATATGTGACTCAAATCTAAATGCAAAACTCATTTCATGTAAGTATACATAGCCTGAAAATAAATTCTGTACAACATTCTTAGTGTGCCTTCCTTTTAAGTATGACTTGTCACATGAAGTCAAGGAAGGAGTTTTCCATGTTCACCATCACATCTATACTCAGAACATCTCCATCTTTGGGCTTTGTGGATGAAAGGCGCTCATCCTCTGTTAATAAACGTCTGTTAACTATGTTAGCTGGTGTTGCTCCATGTTACAGTAAAATGGATTAAGGTGTGTGTGAGAGGAAGAAATCATTGTGGATTCTAAACAAAAGGGGAATCCCTTTTGTGGTTATATCTGTTGGTGATGTACCAAATTGTCTTTCCTATTTACTGTGTTTGATGATGTGGATATGGCAGGTATCAATAATTATAGATAATGGAGATGACTTTCTTTAATATAAGTAGCTATATGGTGGAGCAGATTATAATCACCTAATAAAGGAAGCCTGAAAGTGCCCTTGAGGGAGAAGATGGGCAGGAAGGAAATACTCCTCCTGAAGTGATGCTGTCTGCCTTTTGAAGTCATTGCAGATCATCCACATGTGCTCTTCAATGCTTGGTGTGTAAACAGCTTCATGTTGCTGGGATGAACACCCAAACCAGACGCAGTTGATGAGAGGAAGGGGGTTATTTCAAGCTTACAGATCCAGGGGGAAGTTCCATCAGTAGTGGAAGAAGCTGCTTCCACACATCCAAGCAGAGAGCAAAACTGCAGCAAGCCAAACACCAGCCCCAGCCCCAACACAAACCTGCCCAAGCTCAGACTTCTCTGCATACCTCTGGTTGGAAGTCAGATCTGCCTCCAAACACACCTTAGGGCTGGACCCCATGATCTGCCCCCACTCCCAGTGACAACTCCTTCCTGAGTCTATGGGAGGGGGCATACATTCAAACAACCACACATAAAAACCAAAGAAACTAAGTGACACCAGCAATTCTGGATATAGGTAGGATGATCAGTTCCTGTGGGAAATGTAGGTGTGCTGACTAGAAAGGAGAAGCAGCTATGTACATTCAGAGCTTTTGTGATATGAGAATGGTTTATTTCCACTAACCTGTTTATCTTAACAGTCAGATATTACCATCTCCATTCACAAAGAGCACATGTGAACACCAAAACTTGGCCTTTCTTTGTGTAATTTCACGCAGAAAGACAAACATAGACCTTAGGTTGAACCCAGTTATGCCTGGTTGTGGTTACAGGCCCTTCTACTCTGCAGCAGACATCTCTCTATGCTTTCTGTATGCTCTGGAATGCTGCCACAATCCCTGGTACCTGGAGGAAACAGAAATATTTCTCTGGTCTTCCTTCCAGGGAAAGAAGAGAGACAGCAGGATTAGTTAGAAAGTTGTGGGAACTGGGGGCTTTTGAGGTTGGATCATTGTGTTTTGATCAAGACAGGAAGGAAGGGTGGACTTGGTGAAGAGGATGAAGACCGTACATGCACTTAGAAGGATCAGGTTATTAGTACTCCAGAAATTAGGTCAGTTAAGTTTTAAGAGGAGGCTTATGAATATGTAATATAGTGCAGGCAAGAATTTTCAGACATTAATTCTTTTGTTGAGATATATTAACATACCATGGAGAAGCTCAGATTCTAGTGTTTGGTGTGTGTGTTGGGTAGGGACAAGCTTGCTAGCTTGTGTATAGTCAAGGCCAGGCTAGAGAATTGAAGGGTTTGACTAAACTAGCATCTACACGTCAAGTTTGTAAGAATATTACTTGCCTATCCTTATTTCCAGTCAAATAATAAAAATACAATTAAAAAATGTTATGTCCTCTCCAGTCAAAAGGCAAGAATTAATGTTCCCTGTACTTACGGAATTGGAAGTTAGGGCCTGAACTCCCTTCTTAAGGAGGAAGGGAGCCAAGTCTACAGAAGCTCACTGCTACACAGGTTTACCCAACACAAGCAGAGATGCTGTGGCCTCTCATCATCTACATGGTACTACAGAGTGAAATAGCTTACCAACCTAAAGACTCAAAATGTGTGTGTGACTCTCTTATTTTTGCTTTTTAAAAATATTTATTTATTTATTTATTATTTATTTATTTATTTATTTGAGAGCGACATACACAGAGAGAAAGATAGATAAAGGGAGAGAGAGAATGTGCGCGCCAGGGCTTCCAGCCTCTGCAAACGAACTCCAGACGCGTGCGCCCCCTAGTGCATCTGGCTAATGTGGGTCCTGGGGAACCGAGCCTCAAACTGGGGTCCTTAGGCTTCACAGGCAAGCGCTTAACCACTAAGCCATCTCTCCAGCCCTTATTTTTGCTTTTAAGGAAGTTCTTTGTTTTCAAAAGTGTTATTGATGGGATTTGAGTGTTTGAGAAATTGGGTTCTCAACTTGCATTTTTTTCCACCCTAAGAATAACTTCCTTCCATTTGTCTACAGTCCCATGGGTTCTTAGAGGAGTATATGTGCAAATGCTGATGAGAGGGTTAGAGTGCTCATCCAAGAGGGAAGAAGGCTCAGTTTCAATATCTGTGGACAAACTGCCAGAAGAAGTCCCATTTTCATTAATCAAGAGACATGAAATGCCAGACAGTTTTCTAAGAGCTGGGGGTTTGGCAGTGATTAGAGTATCTGCTTGGGCCTTGTCTTCCTGGGGTGGTGGTGGATGGGAGTCAGCAGCCTGTGGGTTGAATCAGTGAATGCATATGGAGTTCTACTTACATGTTGGAGAGAGCAGTATGTTACACTGAACTTTCAATAGAAGGTTAGAATTCTTTACATAATTGATAAATCAGGAATCCCTTTGAACTTCTAAATGAATCTGGTTACTTATTTGTCTTCTTGCTATTTGGAAAGCAGTTTCCACTTGTAAAGTATGAGAAAAGACGATTCTAGGCACCAGATACAGTGATATGAAAGACTCTGCCCTTGCTTTCTTGTCACCAGAGGATGTTCCAGGGGAGGGAGAAAGGGAAGGAAGAGAGAGCATTTCAACAGTTCATACATGTAAAACTTTCAATTTGGGTCAGTTGAACTGTTGCCTAAAACCACACTTGTATGAAGCTGGAAACTGCAAGATTGTTTCAGCTTCAGTCCTTTTATATATAGAAGACAGAACTTGTGATTGCAGGATTTGAGAAAAGTATGTGATACCTCAGATAAAACTTTTGAATCAGAGAAGTGTAAAGTGTGTTTTTTTTTTTCTGTAACTTTGGTTGCTTAAATTTAATTGTGAGTATAAAATGGCTCCAAAGCAATAACTTTTGCAACTAAAAAGTCCAAAAAGATAGGAACATTGTAAATTGTGACTTCATTTAATGTGACTTTAGGGCTGGATGCCAGATAAAGTACAGAGCATTCAGGTATATATGAATGCAAGATAGTGAATACTTTCTAAAAAGTATGAGTATATCTTAAGTATTATTTCTGAAATATTTATACTATAATACTGCTTTTGGCTGAAATTCAACTATGCATTCCTGCATTTTTATTTGCAATATATGCCAGATATATGATCGTGATGAAAGTACAAAGATATCTAGGTGTGATGTTCATATCCTTGGTCCAAGATGGGAAAATATCAGGATTCAATGCCAGCCCTATATGTATATATTTAGTATTGGTTAAGTAGTTAAGTTCAATATTAAAGTGGAAAACTTTAGGGGAACAATATTCAAATTGTACAAGAGGAAAATTGAAGAAGAAAAATAAAGATTAATGAAATCTATGCCAGGGTAGGAAATCAACCTAGGCATACTGCAGTTAAGTCTTTCTGTGAAGGAATATATGCACATACTCATAATGCTCACAGTGGAGTATTATTGATCTTAAAAAGAATGATATTTTGATACATGCTACAATATAGAGGAAGTTTCAGGCTAATAAGCCTGACAAAAAAGGAATGTTGATTATACACTATTATGTGATACTTGAAACATTCAAGTTCATAGAGATGGAAAGTAGAATGGTAGCTGTGGGTAGTTGCAGGTAGAGAGGGGAGTCAATGTGGAGTGGACAAAGAGTTTCCTAGTGCTGACGAAAAGTTCTGGAGATGGTTGGTGGTCATGATTGCACAGAAGTGTGATATCTATATCTATTTCATCTATATCTATATATCACACACTATATATAAATAATTTATATATATATATATTTATTTGTAGCAAAAAAAGATTCAATCTTCATCCTTGAATTCCTTCATTCCTCAGTTTTTCAGGATTCCCACTAAAATGAAAGCACAGGCCGGGCGTGGTGGTGCACGCCTTTAATCCCAGTACTTGGGAGGCAGAGGTAAGAGGGTCGCTATGAGTTCAAGGCCACCCTGAGATAACAGAGTGAATTCCAGGTCAGCCTGGACTAGTGTGAGACCCTACCTCGAAAAACTAAAAAAAAAAAAAAAAAAAAAAAACCTAAAAAATAAATAAATAAATAAAATGAAAGCACAGGACTGTAATTGAGTCAGTGGTCCAGTAAGAAAAAAGATTGGGTTAGTGTTCAGGATTTCCTGTCTGCGATCTGAGAATCTTAGTTCTTCTCCTATTCCTACCTGCAATCGGGTCTCTAGTTCAGTGGATCCAAAAATGGTCAGAGTCTGTAGTTTGAATAACTGTCTTGGGTGCAAAGTCACTCACCAGAAGACTTCTGAACTTTGACCATGACTGCCAGAGCTAAATAACCAATGAAGAAGCTTAGGCAATACCTGCATTTATACCAGCTCCTTCTGGAAGTAATGACCTCAGTTGTTCAGGCAGGGGGTGGAGGAGTTCAAGCCCATTAAAATTCAATTCAAACAGAAAATCAAAGGCTTAAATATAATATGGCTAGGTTGATTTTCTGCTCTGGCATAGATTTTAGTTAATCCATTTTTTTTCTTTTTAATCTCTCAACTTTCTTCTTATATACTTTGCATATTTTCCTCCAGTGTTTCTCACTTTTACTTTGAACTTAGTTCTTTGAAACACCAATGCATATAACATTGATATATGTCTTATTTGTCCCTTTTATCAGGGAAAGAATATAATTTCCCACTAGGTGTCAATCTGTGGATTAACAAGGATTTCCCATTATCTTCAGAGAAATGGTCTAGAATATTCATTACTTGGAGAAAAAACAAACATCAAAATTTCAGACATACAAAATTACTTTTCAGAAACAAAGAAAAAAATATGTCTGTGTACATTTCAGAACTCCCAAATTGTCCTACTGTTCTGTGTTAATATACTTAGCACAAAGCACTTCTAATTATTTCCATCCAAAATGGGTAATCAAAGATGCTGCTACCCTCTAGGCCTTCTTTCCTTGCTTTACCACACCCTGCCTGGTCTTTCTGGGCACCCTGTACATCTAATGGGGTCAGTCTGGGAGTGAAAATTTAGGAGGTACTGCCAATTCACTCATTTGTCACAGTAAAACTCAGGAAAATCCATTTGTTAAGAGCTTTAGTGACTCTGGGGAACAAGCCTGAGATATAATTGTTGATGCTAGTCATTTTCTATAAAATAAATTTTTCTCAAGGGTGAGTGGTTGAGGGAACTGCAGGACATTTGGGGCAAATCAGAGTATCAAATGTGGACAGAGATTTTCCACAAATTATGGCTCCTTCTTCACTAAGTGTAAATGTACTCTATCAAGGGACCAACAGAATTCCTCAACTCGCTATTCGAGACAGATGATTGTTTAATTTGCTCTGGACTTGGGTCTAGAAGCACAAAGGGTGGATAATATTCCTGACAATGATGATACCACCAAGGCTACTACTACTACTCAATAATAATAGTAGTAAAAGTAATACTATGTTTTAACTGCAAATTCTATGTTAATCTGTGCTCAGTGCTAAGTAGTGTTTCATATTTAATAATTGAATTTTCCTTATAGCTCTTATATTAGGAGAAATAAGTAGTCTCACTGTAAATAGAAGCTTCCTGGAGATACAGATTTGCTTCATATTCTATTTTCTTCAATGCTTGAAAAAACTTTTTATATATCTTGTATCCTTCATAATTAATAGGAAACCTCAACCCCAACAATAGTGCCTAGTACCCAGTAAGGAATGAATAAAGCTTATTGAACAAATGTATGCTTCCTATCCAATAAAGTACCAGTCTCATATGAGATGGCCAGTTGGGCCAGCCACACCCTCTAAATGTCTATGATGTTCTGCTTCTCTGGTGTTTATTATCTTATCATGTACCATGAATAGGACTAAGTGTTTTAAATTTATCAACTCATTTCATCCTCACTGTAATTCTGCCCAAATGGTGCCATTGCTAATCTTATTTTTCAGATGTGGATACTGAAGCCTAGAGAAATTCTTACTTACCCAGGATCATACTGCTCAGCAGAGGTTCAGCCAGGACACACAATCATATCTGCTTAGTCTATATACTCCTGATTATGGACTTCATAGTGGGGATAAAGAGATGAATAAAATATTAACCTTGTGGTCTATGTGCTTAGAGCTACTGTGTAAACATTGGCTCCATAATGAACTTTAAAAATAATCTAAAAAATTAAATTTGGAAAAAAATTAAAAGACACAGAAGAAAGCCCTATTTATATGCCACAATAGATTCTGCAAATGAGATTTATCTCATGAATCTTCAAGTAGGACTGTACTTTAAAAACACACACTGAGAAAGAACCCACTAACTCTAAGAATGGTTGGATCAAAACCACCCAGGGAAATTTCCTGCTTCCTCACTCTGCTAATTGCATGTGTAATTATAGGAAGAGGGAAATTGCATTCAGAGTCAATCCTTGTAAGATATTAAGTTATATTCTTTCCTTTCCATCTGAACCTCCCATCTCAACATTTATCATACATCTATGCATTCATACATCTATCTATTCATCCACTCACCTTATCTCTCTACCCATGTGTTAATTTATCCATCAATTTTTCTATTATTTTATAAATAATTTTATAAATCAGGAAAATGAAGCCAGAAAAACGGAAACAAATACTGCTTGACCTATAGTGAATATATTTTGAACTTTGGCTATCATTCTTTACTTCTTTGGTATCTTAGCTCATGGAGACTGCTTTGTTAAAAGATAGACTAGGCCGATTATAAATGATAGAAATGTATTGATCACAGTTTTGGAGGCTGAGAAGCTCAAGGTCAAGGTGTCAGCAGGCTTTCTGTTTTATCAAGGCTCATTTTTTTTTTTTTTTTTTTTTTGCTTCATGTATAGATAGAACCTCAAATGGTGGAGGCAGAAATGTATCTCCTCCAATAGATTTAATCTCTTTGATAAGTGTTTCTATGTAGGCTGCATTCATCATTTCTCTTTGCTGTCACCAAATACCCAGCCAGAATTAACTTCAGGAAGGAACAGTTTATTTCTACTTGCAGCTCTACGTTGCTGTCCCAAGGAAAGCATGGTATGATGGGACCTTGAGGCAGCTGGGCACATTCAGGCCACAGTGAGGAAGTAGAGAATGATGAATGCTGTTGTTCAACTTACTTTCTTCATGATTATTTGGTGGGGGTGGGTATTGACAGTCCATGTAATTGTACCACCCATAGTTAGGGTGGGTCCTTATCTCAACTAATTTGTTATGATTACTTTTGTTTAACTGGAACAAAACACCCATTCCAAAGCAGCTGGTAGGAGGTAAGAGTTCATTTTGTCTTACAGTCTTTTGAGAGAAGTTTCATCATGGCAGGGGAAGGATGATAGAGCAGAGGCTGGACATCACATCTTGTCATAGCAGCCAGGAGGAAGCAGTAAGACAGTGAGCTGAGCTACTAGCGACCCGAAAGGGTGAGCTGGCTATAACCCCCCTAAGCCCAATCCCAGCAACATAGCTCCTCCAGCAAGGATCCACTCCCCAAATTGCTACCAGATAAGGACCAAGTGTTCAAGGTACACAGGAAATTTCACACTGAAACCCGCTCACTCATCTAAAAAACCCTTTATAGGCATTTTCAGAGATATTTCCATAGGAATTCTAAATCACAAAGGTGAAAACCTTATGATTTGTCACCTCCCAAGGCACCCCACCATCTTATTGAGTGTTAAGGTTCAACATATCAGTGTTTGGGAAGATACCAGTATTCATTTAGTTAGCATTTACTGAGCACTGCTGGTAATTGTGATAAGCCCTGGGGATACAAATCTCTCCCAGAGCTGAGAAGGCAGACATAGAAACAAGTTATTGTTGTAAGAATGACAAACATGACAGAAAGCATTTGCATGTACATTAATAAAAGGTAATCAGATAACATCAAACCTTTCAGCTTCCAGGAGATAGCTGACCTTTTGTTTTCAAATAATACCACTAGAAAAGTTTTAATAGAAATGAGTCAGGTTTTGGAGCCAGGAACATCAACCCTACAACAGAAGTAAGTTCTAACCAAAGGATTTAGGCTTTGGGGTCAGGATGATCACCCTCATTATTTATTGTCCCCTGACCTCCATTTCCTCTCTAAAATGGAGATTGTATCACACCACTAAAGTAACTGGACTCTTCTGAAGTTTATTGTCAACTAACTGACAAGGATTGCAAACATATCCTGGAGTACAGCTTATTAAACTGTGGGTGATAACCCCATACAAGGTTTTAAAAAAACTGAATGTGGAGCTGAGAAAAAATTGCAATAAGTGTTTCTGATGCAATGACCAAAAATCAACTCAAAATGAATGTATAATCCAAGGAGTTGCTGGCAGCGCTCACCTGTGATCCATAGTGCACCTTCATTGAGCCTTAGTCCTGAACATATATGTGCACTTCACATGCTGTTACCCCAGGCAATGCCAGAAAACATTGCCTGAAATACCTCAGGCCAGAAAAAAGCTACTGCATGTTATAACTTGCAGGGTTTTTTTTTTTAAATGTATTTATCACAATTTTCTGCTTTTATAGGAGCATAATGATTTTACTACAGAAAGCAATGACAGAATTTTCCTACCATCATTCCTCAGTATAGAAGTACAAATTATACTATCTTGTGGTTATGTTGTGTTAGAAAGTATGTGATTAAAAATTATTGTTTGTGGTGCTAGAGAGATGGTTCAGCAGTTAAAATACATGCCTGCAAAGTCTAATGACTCGACTTCATTCCCAGTATCCATGTAAAGCTAGAAGCACAAAGTTGCAAATGCAACTGGAGTTCACTTGCAATGGCAGGAGGTCCTGGCACACATATCCTCTCTGTCTCTTCTTCTCTCTATCTCTCTTTGCTTGCACATAAATATACAAAAATTTAAAAATATGTTGTTTGAGTTGCCTACTTGATTTTTTTTTCAGTTATGTCTGTTTTGATCTCCTTTTTCATTTCTTTTTTTTTTGTATTTTATTAATTAGCTTTGTATTCAGCACATACAGGCAGTTTGGTACCATTATTAGGCTCATCCATTACCTATACCCTCCCCATTGTGGAGTTAGCCCACAGTTATTGGTAAGATAAATGGCTCTGCATATCATGACCCAACATGTGGCTCTGACATTCTTTCCACCCTCTCTTCAGTAAAATTTCCCTGAGACATATTGGGTTCATTTTTGGCTGCTTCAGTGATGAGGTGTTGGGGGCCTGTGAGGCTCTGGATCTCTGATTTGGTAGGAGTTGATTTTTCTCTGTGTTGGTCTCCTTCCCCCTTGTACTGGTATCTGGTTCATCAGGAAAACAGAACCCTTGCTTATTTCACCAATTTTCCTTAGTTTCAGCTGGGGCCCATTTGAGGTATGATGGGGTGGCTCTCTCCTTAGAATCTGCATCTATCTGATAGAGAAGCAGATTGTCCAATGGAGAGTAAGTTAGCATCAGGACAAATGAAATAACCATTACTTTTTTTTTTATAGAGAATTTAATAGGTGTAGGCCCTATTGTAGCCCATGATTGATGGTAGCTTGATATTGGAGAGTGGGCTTATGTTTGGATATGGTTCTGACTTGTTACCCAGCTCCAGCTATGGGTCCCGAACCACTGAGGGGATCAGTTAGCCAAATCAAGAGCAGTTGGTTCCCCACCATGGCTGTGTGCCACTATTGCACTTGTGTGGGCATCACAACAGTTTATTTGATGCTAAGTAGGTTATATCATGAGTTGCTTGGACAGATATTGGTCATTTACCTCAGTCGCACATGTAGCACCTTCGGGCACTAGACACACTGACTGTCTAGGGACTGACTCTCTCCTGGCTTCCAGCCATGCCATTCCATTTTACCTGTTAGCTGTATATGGTGTCCTCAGCAACAGGGTCTTACCACTAACCTTTGGTGGGTCATCAAGTACTCTGACAGAAATCTGTCATTCTTTTAGGAAAACTTGTAGGTTTCTCTGATCAAAAGCTCATTGTGGATGATAGCCCCATGCTGGTACTGGGAGTTACAGGTCAGTGCCCACTAAGAAAATGAGGAAAAGATAACTAAAATACAAGAGTTAGAGAGATGAGAGAGAGAGGGAGAGGGAGGGAGGGAAGATGTAGAATATTTAGGTTAGACTTGATCCTACCCTCCCCAATATGTTGTGGTTCAGGTGTTTCCTATAAGGGCTTGGTGAAGGTTCAACCATTTGGTCTGCCTTTTAGGAAGTAGAATTTTATGGTACCATTGCTGTTTGGGTCTAGATTAGTGTTTCCCACCCCTTCCATGCCCTCCCCTCCCTCCTCATACACCCTAGTGTCTAGTCCATGAGATGCTTGCTGGGTATGTAAGGTATCTTGGGTAGATTCAGGTTAGGTGCTGTAGATGAGAGAGACTATGTGGCGATATTTTTTCTATGATTGGGTAAGTTCACTGAGAATGATCTATTCCAGGTTCAACCATTTTTCCTCAAATTTCTTTGTGTCGTTTTTTCTTACTGCTGTATAGAATTCCATTGTGTAGATATACCACATCTTAGTTATCCATTCTTCTAGTGATGGTCATCTGGGTTGATTCCAGCTCTTAGCTATTACGAATTGAGCCACTATAAAAATTGTTGAGCAAATCTCTCTGGCCTGTGGTTGGAAAGTTTTAGGGTATATGTCCAGTAAGGGAATAACTGGGTCTGTTGGTATCTCTATAGTCAGCTTTTTCAGGAGTCTCCATATTGCTTTCCAAAGTGGTTGTACCATCTTACATTCTCAACAACAATGGATGAGTGTTCCTACTTCTCCACATCCTCACCAGCATTTATTTTCATTTGATTTTTTTTTTTTTTGTTTTTGGAGGTAGGGTCTCAATCTGGTCCAGGCTGACCTGGAATTAACTCTGTAGTCTCAGGGTGGCCTCGAACTCACGGTGATTCTCCTACCTCTGCCTCCCAAGTGCTGGGATTAAAGGCGTGCGCCACCACGCCCGGCCTCATTTGATTTTTTTGATGTTTGTTATCCTTATTAGGGTCAGGTGGAATCTCATAGTTGTTTTAATTTGCATTTCTCTGATGATTAGGGATGATGAACCTTTTCTTAAGTGTGTGTTTGCCATTTGTATTTTTCCCCTGTGAACTGTCTGTTGAGCTCTTTGCCCCATTTTGTGAGTGGGGTGTTTGACTTCTTACTGTTTATATTTTTGAGTTCTTTGTAGATTCTAGAGATTAGGCCTCTATCAGTTGGATAACCCACAAATATTTTCTCCCATTCTGTGGGTAATCTATTGGCTTTGCTTATTGTATGCTTGTCTGTAAAGAAAGTCTTCAGCTTCATGTGATCCCATTGGTTGAGTGAATGTTTAAGATCGTGAGCTACTGAAAGCAATACAACATGAATTTTCACTTAGGATTGGAACAGAATTTTCAAAACAATTTATAAAGTGGCTCTAAACATGCTTATTCCATTATCTATATGTTTATGTGAAGCAGTATTCTTGGTATACATGATTTTAAAAATCAAAAGTCTCAATCACCTCTGAAAAACATTGAAGATACTCTATAGCCTACAGTGTCAAATTTTTACCAAAAGTTTAATTCTTTATATGAAAATAAGCACATTCATTTGGCTAGTATACACATTTGCTTTTCTCTTTAGTAAATGGACAATTGTATATATATATCAAAGACTGCTTCTGGTGTGGTGACTTTAGACATCTCAGAAGAGTATGGTAGAACTAACTAAGACAACCACCAAGTGCATCTGGTTGCTAAGGATCCCAGGGGGGTAAAAAAAAATCAGAGCTCACTACCCAAATATAAGTTTCCCAATACTGCCACAAAGGTGTTGACATAGAGATGTGACCTGAGTGTGTTGCAGAGTTGGCTGCAGATGGCTTTCTTATAGTAGTCATTTTGGCCCTCAGTCCACTCTTCCTAGCAAGTGTTACACTGTCCTGAAAATTGTCCAAGATGATTGAAGCTGGGGGAAAGAACAAAATAAGAGTCAAAAGTGTCAAGAAATATTGCTAAAGCTAAATAACTGAAAAAGGATTAAGTTGATGAATAGATAGTCTGCAATCAGAGAAAAGTTACTTGAAAAATTATGCAGCTTTAGGACTCACTGAGGGGTTTCATTTGATTTCATAATATTATCTAGTAACTTAAATTTGACCACATGGAATCATGTTCTGACTTAATAATATTAGGCTTGGGTAGAATTTTGTTGTCACCTAGTGACATTTACTATAAATTTGTATTTGTTATATGGGTAGAGCATCTCTAACTTGAAAATCCAAGCCCAAAGTGTTGCAAAATTGGAAATTTATGCGCAGACATGATGCCATTCACGAAATGTTGCATATCTGATTTTGTGAAGGGTTGCAATTAAATACAGATGCTATAAAAATATAAAATTATCTCAATTGAAATAAACCATAAGTGAATTTTGTGTTTAGAGTTGGAAACATCAATAGGCTGTTATGCAAATATTCTGTAGTCTCAAAAAATTCTAAAATATTATTTGTCCCAAGCATTTTCATTGAGGAATGTTCAACCTGTAGAATATCATCTTTATGACTGTCACTTGCTATTTTGAAGCTTAGGCAATCAAGTGAAGATAAATGGTTTTATGATTATGAATTTTACTTATGTAGTGGTTTAAAATAGCATTTTATTCTGGACAGAGGTTGCTATGACTATAAAAGAATTACCTTCTGAGGTAAAATTTTACTTTGGCTTAAAATGGATACAGCTTATTAACCACAACTTTAGAATCAGAATCAGTATTGTACATTTCTTGACATGGAAACCTTTCTGACTTTCTCAAAGGAAAATGATACTCATAACTATACCTATTTTTTTTGTATTTTTATTGCCCTTGGAGACAACTGATAATTATCAAGACATTATACATTTTAACCTAATTTCATAAAGAATTTTCTTATTATCTTGACCTTAGACTGAGTTGTTGTGAGAAAAGCAATGGACAAAATGACAAGAGATGTGAATACCTCTGAATGAGTTTGTCTTTTGCTAACTAGAACAGTGAAACAGTCAACTTACCTTATCAGATAACTTGTTCATCATATTGATGTCAGTTTTGTTTTTATTACATTCTATTTTTAGCTCATGTGGTAGTGGTGCCTTGCACTTGTTTAGTCAATCAGGTTCAAAATGAAGAGTACAGTTGAAATATCTTTTAAAGAAATCTGTATTAAACAGTTAAGTCATATTTCATATGTAATAAAGAAAAATTTAAAATTTAGGAAAATTCTGATTGGCATAGTAATGGTCACACAAACTAGATAAATGATGTCTAAATGAGAATAGAATGTGCTATAATTTAAAGCACAGAGCTAAAGTTTAGTAAAACTTGATCTTGTGACTGTTAAATGTGGTTTTTCTAAGTGCATAGTCTAGTAACTTCACCCACTGTAGTATTTAATAGCTAATTCATGTTTTCTGCACCACTGACAATGAATTTTAAGCTGTAGTAATCATCCAGTAATCCTACAATTAGATATTAAAACAAATTTGAGACTTTAAAAAACATGCTTTAATATAAATTTCTTTCTGGTTTATTAGCAGTAAATATTTTACTTGTATGCTTGTATTATTTATATACCTACATGCCCAGAGAAATATAAAATATCTCAGAGAAAAAGGTAAATGGAAAACATATGAGACACACTGTATTAAGAATCATGGCCACTGGGTGTAGTGGTGCATGCTTTTTATCTCAGCACTTAGGAGGCAGAGGTAGGAGGATCACCATCAGTTCGAGGCAACTCTAAGACTACATAGTGAATTCCAAGTCAGCCTGAGCTTGAGTGCAACTCTACCTCAGAAAATAAAACAAAACAAAACAAAAACATACACACACACAAAAGAATCATGGCCAAAAATAAGTAGATACTCAATAAAGGCTACCTCCCTCTTTTCAGTAAACCTAACACAATTCTTTCATCTTCAGAGGAATTGGTCATAGAGGAGAGTCTATGTTGGTCAGCAGTCACTGTTGCATATGCAATATATAGCAAGGATAATTTTCATTATTTTTAAAGCTGGTAATATTGCCCTCTCCTGCCAAATTCAAGCCCTTCTAGAAATGTGTGGTTTCAGCAGAAGCCCAGGCTGCACTGGGTGAGAGCAACTTCAAGGGAACAGTTATGTGGATAATAAACTTTGAAGAACAGAAAAGTTGAGCTTAGCCAAGGTGCTACCAAAGAATTCCAGGTGACTTTGGAGGGGCAGCAGAATCTTGACAGGGAGTTCAGCCTTATAGAGAGATTCTTTTTTCTCTTTCTGTTTTCAGTGCGTGTGTGTGTGTGTGTGTGTGTGTGTGTGTGTGTGTGTGTGTGTTTAGAGGCTAAGGGGAAAACCTTAGGTGCCATTCCTCAGAAACACCATCTGCATCAAATTGTTTGAGACAGGGTCTGACATTGGTCTAGAGTTTGCCAGTGAAGCTGGACTGGCTAATCAGCAAGTCCCAGGGACTTACCTGTCTCCATTTCCCCAATGCAGTTATTACAGGCATGTACAAACATATCTGGCATTTTTACATGGGTTCTATGTTTTGAACTCAGGTCCTCATGCTTGCAAATCAAGTACTTTACCAACTGAGGCATCTCCTTATCTCCAACAGCCTCTTTCTTAAGAGGAAACACTCATGTCCTTGTGCAAAAGCGGCCATGTGTCTTAACAAACTACCATGTAGGGAAGCTTTTGTACTTCTAGACCCACCCTTGCCAATTTAATACACACACACACACACACACACACACACACACACACACACACACACACATATATCCCAATCAAATCCCTTCTTCTTTCCACATCCCAGTTTTCCTATGTATGACAAAAAATATTTAACTTAAAGTCTATTTTCAAACTGAGAGAGAGAGACCGTTAAAGGCTAGTAGTAGGTGGAAGGGACAGGTGATTTTCTTTAGACCCATGCACTCCTTCTAACTGGAAAGCTCTACTCTCATATTTCTGTTCGTTGGGCTTCTGCAAATGTCTCTTCAAATTGGGTTATTCTGGTGACCATGTTGAGATTTTTTAAGTTGTTACTTAGCCCTTGTCTTGACCATTCTCTTCTAAGAATAAACAGATGTAAATTCCCTATAGCACATCTGACTATAATATGAGGTGGAATTATCTGCAGATTTTACCAGTATGCTGATTCCCAATCAGTAGGCTTCTCATGTCTTATTCTAAGATCCTGGATGCTGCTCCTAGGGATAATGCAGGCTTAAGAGACAGAAGACTGTGTTAGGACACTTGCCAGAAGAATTTTAGTAGTCTTTTCTGGCCAACCTTTAGTTAATCAAAATAGTACTTGAGTTTCTTTTTCTGGAGAATTTTTCTTAACCTAGACTACATCTTAGCACCCCTGAGAGACTTACTGAGGGAGTGAATGGGTTTCCATCACTATGGTTAGGAGATTACAACAAGCACAGTGGTCCAAACAATGTAAATATATTATTCTGTAGTTATACAGGTCAGCAATTCTACACATGCCTCAGTGGGGTGAAAATCAAGGTTTCTCAGTCCTAATTTCTGTTCTGCAAACTCTAGAAGGCAGCTCACTCCTTTGATCTCTCTGACTATTAGATTGTCTGTTCCTTCCTTGACTTATGACCACATCTCTCCTTCAGCATCAATATCCAGCATGAGCTTGATCCAGGACTATCTTGGTCCAGAACCCCTATGATTATACTAGGTTAAAGCAGAGCATCCAGTACTATGTTCCCATTATTAATTATAACTTCAGTATCTCTTACCATGCAAGGTAGCAAACTCAGAAGTGTATAGATTAGGACATGGAGTTCTCTGGGTGTGAGGGAGGCATTATTTTGACTGCCCCTCTGATGTGTTATATGTATATGGTACATACATGTGGTATGTAATGAAATTCTATAAGGACACATTGCAAGGAAGTGGAGAATATCTGAGTATGAGAGGAAATAGTGCTCAGTGAGGGTGAAAGCCGAGGGCTCTAATGTTTATGTCAGAAAGTGCTGTCCAGGGTGAGGGGAATCCAAGCCAGAGAGTAAGGCTTGGGATGGACTAGGTGAGGGGAGAGATCAGAAGAATGACAGACTACATGGAGTGGGCTGAGAAAGTGGTTGTAAGTATGAGGAGAAAGAGACTGGGGAGGAACACAGCTGTTTAGTTCAACAATGTGAATTTAATGGCTTTGTTCAAGATAAAGGGTCCCCTCCCCCTTTTCCATCAGCAGGAATGTAGGGCCCAGCTAGTGAGTCATAATAACTGAAGTGAAAAATGAGAGAGGCATCCTTAGAAAAGAAGGCATTAAAATTTAAAACTAATGATAGAAATAGAGGATGAAATGCACAAATCAGAATATGTAAATAAAATGCATTTAACATGAAATTGCAAATAGGAGGCTAAGCAAACAGACCTTCCTTTGAGCTGACAGAAGAGGAAGAACCTAAGTCTGGGCTTCATGGAGACCCTTAAAGGACTAGGCCCTTTCATTCTCTTGTTGGTTTAACTGTTACAGTGTGGCTATTGTGCCATGTAGTGACCTGAGCAGCCAAGTGCTATGGGGTCAGTACTTCATCTTCAGATCCTTTCATCACCAGCTATGTAAACTCCCTTTAATGATTGAATCTCTTAGAATCTTAGCTGCTGATTAAAAAAGAGAGCATCATTTCTTACACACAGGGGCTATTAAGATTAATGAATCTAAATGAGAAATCAAAGAACATATCAAATTATTTGACATGCAGTATAACACCAGTGAAGTGACACATAATCTGTATTGTGACCCTCTTTCCTGTATTATGTGATCACTTTTACATTTCTTCTGAATTCCTCCATCTTGTGCTTAATCTAGTGATAGATTCTGGTAGCAGGTTTCTATAACCTTGTGTAATGCAGTTTATGCCAGTGTAATTCATAACCCCTCTCCTCACCACCTAGAGTAACTCAGAGTCACTGATTGAAGATCATCAGAGGGTCCTGTTTCCTTTTGGATAGAAATCTAAACTATACACCTGCTGTCCATGGTCTTATATGTTAGATTATAAAATTCTTTGCCAACTCATGGTTATTTAAACATGAAATTTTGATTCTAGCCCAGTGAATAAATTCCATTTATGCCTCCAAAGAGCTTCTTACCCTTAAATAAGACAGTTCCCATGTTCTGTCATGCCTTGTCCACTGTATGGAATGTCTCCTCTCTTCTAAGTCATCCCATCTTTGATGTGGGTTTGAATAAGGGGAGAAGACAAGAGGAGAGCTAGTGATGGAGCCACTGCCCACAGGGAAATGTTATCTTTATGGTCAGGTGTGAGGTGGGGAGATGGATAGGGTATGTGTTAGCATAGAAGAGACAGGAAGCAGGAAGTTTGAATCCTGAAGTCAGCTCAGAATGCCTTCTTATTAGAAGATAGATGTCTACTGGAAATAGAGAGGGATGAGTGTATGAGGTGGAGATGGGAAGGCAGGCAGCTATGTAGGACTGTGTGGCTATGGACAGTCAAGATGATGGAAACCAATTCCAGACAAATTGTGGAAGAGTTGCTGTGAAATCCATCCACTGATTTTTCTCCTACCACAACAATGTTAGAAACTTATCCTCACACAAAGAGAAATGTTGAACTGTCAAAGGGAGTGTAGTCAAGGCAGATGGTTATCCATATTCCTCTACATACCATTGTCTCACACTGTTGGGCTTGGAGGTTGCTTGTTGTTGCAGCATACCTGAGCTTCCACTGCCAAGTATGTGAGCGAAAAGCTCAGAGCTGCTAGCACCCTTAAGATGGATAATTTAATTTCACCCAAAAAGGAAGAGAAGGAAAGTGTCAAGGAGTGTCACAACAGAGTGCGGGGTAACCCCAGCATTTACAAATGAGGTAGTGGGTGAGATGCTGCTATGACAGAGTAAATATTTAGGTAAAATATGTTCACACATAACATTTTCTCTCATCATACATGATAATGGCTGGTGATTTTCAACCGAATAGAGCTGCCCCTCAGGGAAGCAGCTGCCATGTTTGGGTTTTCCTGGATCACTTCATACCCTTAATCTAAATTTACTGAGGAATTAGGGAGATGTACAGACCCATGCTTACACAAACCAAGCCAGGTTATGGTGCAGATGCATAAATCACAGCATCTTTTTATGCACACAGAGGCATCCACAGAACTGAGGAAAGGGCCAGAACACAATGTTCATTCTGGTTCTTTTCATCTTTTCTATGTTTTCTTGTGTTTTCCCTGTAAGTTGCTGGGATAATCAGGCTGTATCTGCCGTATCCTCTTGCCTCTGGAGGTAGGAAATGTTTCTGGATATATGTGATATCTGATTTAAAGCTCAGGAGGCCAGGAGTGTGAAGATTGACTTTGTTTCCTGTGTCATTAATTATAGAAACCATTTGCCTCCCATCTTCAGAGATGTGCTAAGCCTGTTTGGATTGCAGACCTTTCTCCTGCAGTGGATGTCTGTGGAATGTAATTGTTGTTGGCATGTAGTCTGATCTTATGATCCTCCTAGGCTTGGGGAGCGGCTTCCAGAATTGCAAACTAGGCCACTTTCCTAGGTGGCGTGCATGCTGACCTTCTTCCTGTTCAGTGTCTTAGCATGGCTAAATTCTGTTCTAAGAAACAGCACACAGGGGTATGGAAGTGCTCAAATTTGGACCACTTAAGTTTAGCTCTGCCAAGATAGGCCTTTATTTCATGTCAAACTCCATATCAAATGCAGATGGCAAGGGGTGATGACACTCTAGGGATAGACCTTACACCCTCACCACTAACTTCCAGAGTTATAAACAAATCTGGAGGAGTTGGCTCTGCATTTGTAATTAGACTGCTCTCTTGTGGGCAATGAACTTCAGTTCCAATTTTTAAACTTCAAGATCATTCAACTGTCTTTGACCTGTGTGGAGAGGAGGACAGCATTATCCTGTACATACTCTTGAGGAGAACTCTGCACTGCACTTTCTGGCTGTCCTGCTTTTCAATCAGAACATCCTCCAGTGATGTACCTAGTGATCCTTGCTTTCTCTTTAACATTCATCCCCTATGCTCCCTCCTTCAGAAAGCATGCTGGATGCCTCCTTTGCACCCTATGATCAAGGTGCCTGTCCTCTGGGCTTGTATGGCACTTCAGCTTTCCTACTTTTGTGTCATTTTCTACCCTGTTCTGTAAGTACCCAATAGGAGCTGTTAACATGTGTGGCATTCTATTCAGAACTCCGTGAATAGCATCTAATCCGAAGCCCACACAATAGCTCAGAAAGGTGAGTGCTATTGGTCTAAGGTCAGTGCCATTTGTAGATGAGGATGAGGAAATAGAAAGTTGCATTAAGTAACTTGCTTAAGGTTATAGTTGGCAAATGACATTTTAAACTCCAATCAAGACAACTTGCAGTAGGCGTGTGTCTCTTCAACCCCTGAATTCATATAGTTGCAATCCAGTTTGTGTCCTGAGCACCCAATGCAATGCTTGACACGTGGTAGTACAGCAGAGCCGATGGGTAGATCTACCAATAACATGACCCGGCCACAGATATTGTCTTGTGAGGCCAAGAATTGTTCAAGAGTAGGGGCATAACATTTCTGAAATTGTTCTAGCATAGAACAACTTAAAAGCCAGGCATGTGGCGCACCTTTTTAATCCCAGCACTTGGGAAGCAGAGAGGTGGGAGGATTGCTGTGAATTTGAAGCTTGCATAGCCTGGAACTATTAAGTGAGTTACAGGTCAGCCTGTGCTAGAGTGAGACCCTACCTCAAAAGAAAAACACCCAAAATAAAATAAACTGCAAAAATGAATAAAGACTACAAAGTGAACTTGTTTACCTTGTACCCAGCAGTGTAGAAGCACATTGTAGCCATGAAAGTTTTTAATGTTAATAACAAGTCTATGACAAGTTCTCTCATACCAATATTTTATAGTCTCACACATTGTTCAAAGAGACGTACCTAGAAGTTTACAGATCTATGTATTACCCCAGCCAGTTTGTAGGTAGTAAATGCTTATTGTGATTGTCATAGGAAATGGAATAATGATTTTATGTGTGGTAGCTTGAGTGTAAAATGCCCTCTATAGCCTCATGTACACATTTTAAACCTCACTCACTCCTTAGCTGGTGACTTTGCAGGTACAGTCATTCTCGAGGAGGTATGTTACTGGGGCTGGGCCTTGAGGTTTATTAGTCACGCCCCACTGGGTTGGCTGGCTCTGGGTTGGCTGGCTCACTCTCTCTGCTTCCTCCTTGCTGACATGTGAAGTTGCGATGCTTTCCCCACCATAATGAAACTGCTCTTTGAAACTGCAAGCCAAAATAAACTTCCTTCCATAAGGTTGCTGTTTCTTGTCAAGTGTTTTGTCCCAGCAATGAGACAATACCTATTACATACAGTGTGACTTAACTTCCTTCTATTCTCTAAAACATGCTAGCAGCAGAAACAACTGATATGACCCTTTTCCCACTGTGTCATCCATCATCTCAAGTTTCTATGTGGGTACATGTGAAGACAAGATGGCTATTTGGTCCCTTCTTAAGCCTTTATGCCAATAGAGGTAGCATTATGGCAGGACATTTGTCCCTGTGGAGAGACAAGAATAAGAACAGAAACGGGAAGAAAATATATTACCAATGACACTGACCACAGAATAACGGCAGTCGCCTTTCTGGGCTGTTGTGTGGGCTTTGGATTAGATGCTATTCATGGAGTCTCAGAACAGAACAGCACACAAGTTTACTGCACTTGCAGCTCCCACAGGGTACTTACATGCTAAGACCTCGTCACAGCTTCTATCTTGTGTGGGGAAGATTAAATAAACGGTGCAACTCACAGAAATCTCAGTGATTGCCCTGCTCTACCACCTCTTTATGAAGAAGGGCCGTGAAGCCTGGGGGCTTGTTGACATCACATGCTACATTGATCTGTCTTATCTGTAACAGGCCAGTTTTTCTCAGACCACTGTGATGAAAAAAAAAAAAAAAGCTTGCATAGCCATGTCTATTATCCTCTCATACTGTGAAAATCCACCTGAGAAATATTATCGAAGGAGGAAAAAGTCATTCAAGCTCTCCAGCTCATGGTTTCAAAGGTTTCAGTCCAGGTCAGTTGACTCTGCCATTTGTAAGCCAGTGGCAAGAAAGAACAAGCATGGAATAGGAAAGCTGATGGCTTCATGGCAGTCAGGAAGCAGACAGAATGACAGGAAGGGATGGAGGCAAAGACACATCTCCAGCCTCTACTCAACCAATCCCCATCTCCTAGATATTACCATATACCATCATGCCACCAAATTATGGATCCGTTACTGAATTAGTCTAAAAATATCAGGGTCTTAATGATCTAATAACCTCTACCATTATTATATCTAGCAGCCGGTGACTAAGCCAGGTCCTGGATATGCACTAACTTTGGTTGATACTTCATATCCAAACCATAATAATGCAGAAGAAAAACAGATGTAACTTTTCTTATGCCTTATACATGTGCCAAGCACTGCATTAAATCCTATGTATATCTATTCACTTAATCCTCAAGCCTACAAGATCTGAAAGATTACATTTTTGAGGAAGTGTTTCACACTCTGAGGTTTGTTTGCCTGAGCTTATGCAGTCAATATAAATTTGAAGCAAGGGCATTTGAATATATCTATAATGTCTAGTGGTTTCTAAATGTCCAAGGTAGAACAATTATTTGGCTTGAAACCAACTGCTCAGCCATTACTTTAGCCAAAATAAATTGAATAAACTGAATTAGTGCTGCTATGATGATAAGGAGGAGCCCTCCACTTCCTGCCTTCTCTTTCTTTCTCAGTATTACTGTTAAAGTCTAAACACATTGACTGATTCCATTTCACAATTATCATTCTCCACTCAATCTGGATGTTGTATTCATCTCATATATAGATGGGAGGAAGTGAATAGAGCATGGCCCAGGAAAACACATCCCACAATTTAATAATGCCTAAGAACTCTCAGGAAGTATTCTCTCTGAATTTGGAGATGCCCAGTGTTCCAAAAGATCCAGAAGAAAATTCAGCAGGTGATTCAGCCATGGCCACTTCAGCATAGATGACTGACCCTTTTAGAAGATCCCTTTCACTCTTTTGGAGAAGGCAAGGTATGACAGGTCGAGACTGGCATTAATATTTGATGCCTTTCTTCACAGATCCTGTGGCCCTTTCCCTCCAGTTGCTTATGACTGGCCCTGGCTTTGGCATCAAGGAGAGGTCCAAACCTGCTGCAGGTCCTATGTGACCAGTGCTGCAGAAATGAGGCTGAAAGACTCAACAGAATCAGGGGGCTCCTGGCTATACCACACAGGACTTCCAAAGCTATCATCTTGCAAAGCTTTCATTAGGATATCTCAGTGTATAGAGTTCATGGCTTACACAATACAGAGCAAGGCTTTGGGCAACAACTTTCCTTTATCAAATATAGAAAAAGCATAGAAAAAAAGAAAAAGCATGGAAATGAGGGACATAATTGGATAATGTAGAAATAAGACACCTGCAGACTGTTTTTCTGTGCATACTGTCTTTTGCACAAGGTCAGGCGCACACAAACAGTCCAAGAGGAAGAAGTAAGGAGAGGTTGTGCCCCACTCTGATCTCTGCTGGTTCAGCTGGAGGTAGACATAGCTGTGTGGATGTGAATGGCTTCTACTGGCTGAGGCTCTCTATGTCTCCCTCATCTTTAGTTCTTAGATGCAAGAGATGGAGATCAATTGCTAATCTAGTGGTAGGTCCTCAAACTCATTAATATCTCACCAAAAAACATCAATACATTATTGGTAGCAACAGTACAAGTCCTAACATTACTGGAGTTTGGGGGCTCTGTGTCAATGCCAACAAACCAATAAATTTAGGGTATCCAAGATCCTCATTTCATGAATTTAAGGAGTTAAATCTATAAACCAGAGGATAAAGCTTAAAGAAATTTTATTAGGTTAAGATAAGAAAAACAGAGAGCTGCTGCCACGTGGAAGGTGGCGGGGGGATAGAGAGCACATGTAGGAGTAGGGGTCCGCCCCCCAAGATGTGGAGGATGACCAGAGCAGGAACCTGGAAGTTAAGTAAGGAAAGCTGAAAAGCCAAAAATGAAGCCTTTTTTATCTGGTAAAACTCTACAATCTGATTGTAGTGGGCTTTACCCTCAGGCTCAGGTGTGCCTAAGGAAAAGAGCTGTTTGGATGAGACTGAATCAAACAATAAATTCTGGTTTTGTTGAAGCAGGCAGGTGATGGTGTTACATTTTTTCCATTCTGTCTCCTGGGCCCAATCCTAATGAAATCCCCCCATACTTCCTTCTCTCTTGAGAAGACATTCGAATGATTTTTAGAGGAAAGAGAATAATGACTGGTTAGTCTTTACTTTCATCAGAGTGGGGTCATAGAATACGGCAGTTAGAGTCTCTCCCAGAAGAGAGGGGAGCCACCTAAAGGCCCAAGGGAGAAATCTTTGAGTAAGTCATTTTATTGTCATCTGTATGTAGATATTTTGACCTGGTATAAAATAATTGTAAGTATTAGTGACAAAAGTTTGGAGCCTATCTCAGAGACTAGGAAGTTTAACATTGGTGGTCTTGCTAGAATTGGTGACTGATAATTTTTAATGGGTGATCAAGGGGGCTTGTATATATGGAGTTAGATTGTAGTATGACCATCTGAGTATGAGTTACCTGTAAATGAGCAGAGATAAAATTAAAACAACTTATAAGTTTCAAAAAGCAATAGAATAACCATAAAGAATATAATAGGTATAATCTTTTTCATCACGAAAAACTCGAGATCCATTTATAGAACCATTTACTGGCACATTAGTGTCTAACATGGTCTGAATCTGTTTCTATAAATCTTTCAAAGTAAAGTAGAGGAGCCATTAGTAACATCACCAGGAATATATATTTAACCTTGACAATGATACTTGTATCACCCTGGGCTGTTGTAGGAATATCCAAAGCCATATGAGTTTGTATAATTGTCTGTTTTTTTTTCTAGGCTACAACCCAGACTTGAGTCCCCTGGTTCTGTTGAGTCTCTCAAGTCTCAGCCTCACTTCCTTGGCACCAGTCACTCAGGACCTGCACTAGGTTCAGGTGGTGCCAATAAGGTCCATATTCTGTGCCTGGCCTGATAGGCTATATTTCCCCAAAATGGCCAGACCTACTTAACTACACCAAACAACCCACAATAGGTCTTTTTAAATATATATATATATATATATATATATATATATATACACGTATACACACACACACACATTATATATATATATACACACACATATATATATATAGTTAAAATAATAGTCAAAATACATATATATATATGTATTTATGTATTAAATAAAAGTGCATACACACAAATGTGAAATAAAAGAGCATACACACACACACACACACACACACACACACTCCCTTTGCCCCTGCCTGTTCCCATTTCCTTGGGGGGCCCCTCAGTGGGGTTACAGTATTCACTGTGGGTTCATGAAGACCTCAGTCAGCTTCTCCACCATAAGTCTTCTATCAGGACTACAAGCATCTGAGCAGAAGGCACAGGCAGGCAGAGGAGGATTTAGTTATTCTAGAAAGAACCAGTGACAGTTGTCCTGAATATTATCCCTAATCAGTAAGCCCAAGAGACAGGCTTGCTCCAGATCCTGGTTTGAATGTAAAAATTCCCAATGCCATTGCTACACTATAGTGTGTCCTGTAGAAACAACCAGAGAAGTTGAGTACTCTCTGAAAGGGAAGCAGGAAGTTAGAGATGGGTTTTCTCTTCACTTCATCCATGATTTATTGAATGTTATCTTTGCAAATCACTTAGCTTCTTCATTTGACAGATCCTGTAATACAAAGAGGGAAGTATTTGCTAAGATCTCTTGAACACCTACAGGATGTTCTCAAAGATCAAGCCTAAAAATATCCTGTGGTTTTAGGACACTGCATTATATGTTAAAATTATATTTTCACATCCTTATTTTATATAAGTTATATATATATATATACATACACACATATATATATAAATATATATATATATACATATATATATCCTTATTTTATATAAGATATATATATATATATATATATATATATATATATATATATATGGATATATATATTATATATATGTATCTTATATAAAATAAGGATTTTGAAAATATAATTTTAGAGCCAGGCGTGGTGGCGCACGCCTTTAATCCCAGCACTTGGGAGGCAGAGGTAAGAGGATTGCTGTGAGTTCGAGGCCACCCTGAGACTACATAGTGAATTCCAGGTCAGCCTGGGCTACAGTAAGACCCTACCTCAAAAAATCAAAAAAAAAAACAAAAAAAAAGAAAATATAATTTTAAGTATATATATATATATATATATATATATATATATATATATATATATATATATATATATATATATACATATACACATATACATACACATATGGTACTTTTCAGGTGCAGGGACTTATTCTATGTGTTGAATCATCACTGTTATTTCATGTATTTAAATTTTCTTTATATCTTTAAACATGTCCAGTTCAACCTGCTCTCTGGCGCTTACTTGTTAATGGGAATTCAGGACCCTGAATGATGCCATCACTGCCCCTAACTTCCGTTCAATTACAATGCCAGCCTGAGTAATACAAAATCCCTTCTAAGCCATCAGTCATAGCTGACAGCTGGGCAAATTTTCTGAACTTCATTTTATCAGGGTATGAAAGCATCATGAGAAAGTTAATTGTTGACTACTAACTGATGATAAAGCTAGACACACACACACACACACACACACACACTCCCTTCTCCCTGTCCTGACCTTTTGTTCTAGGAGGATGGTCTCAGGGCACCATCCGTGCATGTGCATGCTATGAAAAGGGACTTCCATGGCACACTGCTACCCCCTCCTGCCCACATATCAGTAAACTTTTAAGTGTGCTCATGGATAATGGCAATCTGGTGGCTCAGTGATTGTATAACCTTCCACAACCTTAGAACCCAGCTGTACCAACTGAGTGCTACAGTGCTCTTTAGAACACTGCTCATCACCGTATATGCTTTCTTCCATTGGCTTTAGAACTGTAAGGCTACTTAAATTACCACTCAGTCCACTGGTGAAATAATAACTGGAGCTGGATGGGTGAAGAAGTTATCAAACTTATTATACCTAACATTCAAGAACTAAAAACTCTATTGAGAAAGGGGGGGCTTCTAAAGTCCTAGGCATGTACAGGATCTTCTCTACCAGGTTATGAGTTCTAAAGCCAATGGAAGAAAGCATATACGGTGAGTTTAAGTCTTTACAACTGACCTCAGCAAACAACAGTCCAAGATTGAGATGTTGATGCCAAGGACTCAAAAGCTCAGAGATAGCAATTGTTCACTCACTGAAGGCTATTTGGAAGGAAATAATTTATGAGAGGAAAGAAACTCTACATGTTATTTTCTTTTTCCCCTCTCTCCCACCTCATTCCACTGAGGACCTTCCTTTTTTCCAGGTAGTCTTTCCTCTGTTTTGTTGTCTCATTCTTTTTTTTTTAATTCTAAGTCCTCTGTGTCAAAATATTTATGGTTTTTAAATTACATGCAAGAGCATTCCAGCTAATAGTATTTGAATTCAGTTCACAAACTCACTTGAACATAATCACAGTGTACGAATGGGCAGTCAAACAGTTGGTTATATTTTCAGAAAGGCTGGGAGTGGAATGTCAAGACTGCAAGAGAGGGCTTATACCTCAAATAAGTCTATACTAAAGTGTGATATGCACACACACCCATGCACACACACACACACACACACACACAACCTGAACATTGAAGATTACATGAAAATGTGGTCACCCATAACACGTGGCAGAACCAGATCTCTCGCTTCTTTTTTTTTCATAAAAGTTATTTATTTACTTGACAGAGAAAGAAAGAGAGACAGATAGAGAGAATGGTCTCTCCAGGGCTTCCAGCCACTGCAAACAAACTACAGATGTGTGCACCCCTTGTGCATCTGGCTAACAGGGGTCCTGGAGAATTGAACCGGGGTCCTTTGGCTTTGCAGGCAAATGCCTTAACCACTAAGCCATCCCTCCAGCCCTCTTGCTCCTTTTTAAAGTAACTCTCTCTCTTTTGTTAAGCGATATGAATACAGATGAAGGAGAAGAAACATACTATGTGCAGCTTCCTGGTTTAAGAACCAACTACACAATGTAGTGACTGACTTTTCCCTTAGAAATATTGACTGTGAATACTGAGATGCCCAGAGTCCTCAATAAAACAGGAGTATGTTCAGGAGATGATTTAAGACAGTGCAAAGTTTATTTATTTTCTTTTTGGGCAGATAAAGAAGGCCACTTTATACTCATCAAAATAACACCTCAACAAAAGGGTATTACAGTATTAAACATACATGCATCAAACACAGGTGCACAAAATTTTATAAAGCAAAATTTATTAGACATTAAATCAGACATAAGTTGTAACAAAACAATAGTGGATGACTTTAATACTCCACCATTGTCAATACACACATCATCTAACAGAAGTAAACAGAAAAACAATGGAGCAAAATGACATCATAAATAGAATGGGCTTAGCAGACATCTACAGAATATTTTGCTCCAACTCTAGAGAATACACATTCCTTTCAGTACATCATAGAACACTTCTTGGCCCTGCCTTGGAACCTACAACCTCACACTTAGCTAGCCTACCCGCCTACCACTGAGCTATATGTTTTACATACTAGATTCAGGGTTTACCTGCCTTTAGCGGGATTTATCACATCTTAAATAATTACATCTGCTCTCCTTGCCTCTCCTACTTGATTTTCAGCTGGGTCAAGTTGAAGCCTATCTCTGCTGAGACAACAGTTTGACTTGCTTTTCTCTTACTCCAGTCGGCTTTTCTCAGTCCATGGTGCATGGAGTGGTCCAGCATGCTATGAAAGAGTCATGCTAGAGATGAGACATTTTTATCAAAAGTAGGATCTTGAGACGTGCCTTCATGTCAGAGAGGAGATTATTTTGCTTTTACAAGTTGTTGGGCTGGTAACCTAGTACTGGCTTCCCTGCAGATGCCTCTAATACAGAGACAGGAAATGTCATCAGGAAAGTGCATGCCTGGCCACTGAACTTTTTGTGCTGCAAGAGTGGAAGTCAATACTGATTCTGCTGAAACCTAACAGTGTAATAATAACTGCGGCACATGAAAATGGACAGCAAAGTCAAGTTCGTATGGAATGACCATTGCAGTACCCTGGACTCTGTGAGGGAGAAAATGGCAATAACCTCACCCATTGGGGGAAACAGATTATTCTGGAAGAGGGGTCTTAGTGGCAGAGGGCCTCTGTGTTTGCAAATGATACAAGTCTTCCTCACAACACAAGCAAACTGTGCTAAAGGGAGTGCGAGACACTTCCAGTCTGTGTTTATCAGTGAGCTTGGGTTCCTGTTCTATGGCATTTGGCTGCTTAATTTATTTGAAGATACTCTTGTGTTTTCTTGTATTTTTCTAATAAATCCCCTTATGAATCCATTCACCATGTGCTGCTGTCTCCTGAAATTATAATTCCTGACTGGCACTTCGGATGCTTTAAACTAATTTTTGGTACATCTCAGCATTCCAGCAAGATAAATACATGTGCTTTTTATATGAGAAATGCTGAGCTAAAATCACCATATTAAAAAGTCTTTTTTATGTTGCAACATCATTCTGCCTCTGTAATGACTTTTGAACATCAGTTTGTATAAGTAAGTAGCACAGCAATAGAGAACCCAGTTCATCAGCAGTTAAGATGGTGAATAATCTTGAAACCTACTGCAGCAAGTCAGTCATTTATTAAAAACCAGTTATTTTAAGTACTAAATCCTATCTTGAATCCTATCTCTGCTATACATCCTAGCTGTTACTGAACCTGGAACAGATCATTCTCAGTGAACTTGCCCAATCACAGAAAGATAATTGCCACATAGTCTCACTCATCTATAGCACCTAATCTGAATCTACCCAAGATGTCAACATATCCTACCCTGATTTGTTCCTCAAAAGATCTTGCCCATTTCTCCCTGTCCCCCTGAAACCTTGCCAGATCTCCAAACCTGAATCCTGAATCCTTTCTCAGTTTAAATTCTATTCAGTCTGTCTTCTGCCACTGTTGATCATGGTATGACTACCTATAAGTCAGATCAGAAAAGCCTTTGTTAGAGAACACCTAATGGCTCCCTAACATTTGAAACTAGAGTCTAAGGTGTATTTGTGTGCATTTCCATGACTACCAGCCTATCTAACCCTCAAAACATGTAAAAAGCACCTGTATTTCCTGATCTAAATACACTCAAAGCTCCGATTTTTTAAAATAAAATTTAGCTTGTGTGTGTGTGTGTGTGTGTGTGTGTGTGTGTGTGTGTGTGTGTGTGTGTTGTGGGGTATGTGATGTATGCACATATATGTACTCTTTTTTATAGTTGATTAAATGAAGACTTCCTTCCTTTCTTTTTTTTTTTTATTAATTACCTTTGTACTCAGTGAATACAGTCAATTTGGTACCATTATTAGGCTCATTCATTACCTAAATCCTCCCCTTGGCCCCTCCTTGTTGAGGTATATGGGTCATGCATTCTGGAGTCAGCCCCCAGTTATAGGTAGGATAAATGTCTGAAGATCATGACCCAACATGTGGCTCTGACATTCTTTCCACCAACTCTTCCACAAAATTTTCCTGAGCCATGTTGGATTCATTTTGGTCTTCTTCAGTAATGAGGTGTTGGGGGCCTCTGGGTGTCTAGATCTCTGATTTGGTAGGAGTTGATTTTTCTCTGTGTTGATCTCCTTCACCCTTGTGCTGGTACCTGCTTCACCAAAAGAACAGCACCCTTGCTTATTTCGCCAATTTTCTTAGTTTCAGCCGGGGCCCTTTTGAGGTCTGATGGGGTGGCTTTCACTTTAGGATCTACATCTATCTGAAAAAGAGAAGCAGATTCTCCAATGGAGAGTAAGTTAGCACCAGGACAAATGAGATAACCCTTACTTTTTTTCATAGAGAATTTAATAGGTATAGGCCCTCTTGTAGCCCACGATTGGTGGTAGCTTGATAATGGAGAGCAATCCTATGTTTGGATATGGTTCTGACTTGTTTTCCAGCTACAGCTATGGGTTCCATACCACTGAGGGCATCAGTTAGCCAAATCAAGAGCAGTTGGTTTTCCATCATGACTGTGTGCCACTATGGCACTTGTGTGAGCATCACTACAGGTTATTTGCTGCTAAATAGGTGAGACCATGTGTTGCTTGGACAGATATTGGTCATTTTCCCCCAGTCACCCATGTAGCACCTTCTGGCACTAGACGTACTGACTGTCTGGGGACTTACTCTCTTCTAGCTTCCAGCCATGCCATTCCATTTTATGTGTCAACCACATAAAGTGTCTTCAGCAGTAGGGTCTTACCACTAACCTTTGGTGGGTCATCAAGTACTCTGACAGAAATCTGTTTTTCTCTTAGGAAACCTTTAGGTCTCTCTGATCAAAAGCTCATTGTGGATGATAGCCACATACTGGTATTGGGAGTTACAGGTTTGCGCACACTAAGAAAAGGAAGAAAATGGTAAATAATATAAAGGAGACAGAGAAGAGAGAGAGGGGAAGGGAGAGAGAGAGGCTGTAGAAGATTAAGGTCAGTCTTCATTATACCCTCTCCAGTGTCTTGTGGGTCAGGTATTCCCTCTAAGGGCCTGGTGGATGTTCAGACATTTTGTCTGCCTTTCAGGATGTAGAATTTTATGGTATCATTGCCATTTGGGTGTAGATTTGTGTTTACCACCCCCTCTGTAGCCCTCCCCTCCCTCCCCACCCATCTTATTGACTAGCCCATGAGATGCTTTCTGGGAATGTAAGCCATCGTGGGTAGATTCAGGTTAGGTGCTATAGATGCGTGAGTCTATATGGCGATATTTTTTCTTTTCTGTGATTGGGTAAGTTCCCTGAGAATGATCTGTTCCAGGTTCAACCATTTTTCCTCAAATTTCATTGTGTCATTTTTTCTTACTGCTGTATAGAATTCCATTGTATAGATATACCACATCTTAGTTATCCATTCTTCTAGTGATGGACATCTGGGTTGATTCCAGCTCTGAGCTACTATGAATTGAGCCTCTACAAACATGGTTGAGCAAATCTCTCGGGCTTGTGGTTTAAAGGTTTTAGGGTAGATACCTACTAAGGGAATAGCTGGGTCTGTTGGTATCTCTATAGTCAGCTTTTTCAGGAGTCTCCATATTGCTTTCCAAAGTGGTTGTACCATCTTACATTCCCACCAACATTGGATGAGTGTTGCTACTTCTCCACATCCTCGCCAGCATTTATTTTTATTTGAGTTTTTGATGTTTGCTATCCTTATTGGGGTAAGGTGGAATCTCATTGTTGTTTTAAGTTGCATTTCTCTGATGATTAGGGATGGTGAACCTTTTCCTAAGTGTGTGTTTGCCGTTTGTATTTTTCCTCTGTGAATTGCCTGTTGAGCTCTTTGCCCCATTTTGTGAGTGGGGTGTTTGACTTCTTACTGTTTAGATTCTTGAGTTCTTTGTAGATTCTAGAGATTAGGCCTCTGTCAAATATTTTCTCCCATTCTGTGGGTTATCTATTGGCTTTGCTTATTGTATGCTTGTCTGTAAAGAAACTCCTCAGCTTCATGTGATCCGTTGGTTGAGTGACTGTTTAAGATCATGAGCTACTGGGATTTTGTTCAGGAAGTCTTTTTCCATTCCTGTATCATGGAAAATACTTCCTATATTTTCTTCCATTAGTAGTCGAGTTTCTGGTCTTATATTGATGTCTTTGATCCATTTGGACTTGAGTGTAGTGCATGGCAAATTGTGTGGATCAAGTTTAAATTTCCTGCATATGGTTATCCACTTTGTCCAGCACCATTTGTTGAAGATGCTGTCTTTTTTCCAGCTTATATTGTTAGGTCCTTTTTCGAATATCAAGTAGCTATAGTTGCTTGACCTAAAGTCCGTGTTCTCAAGTCTATTCAATTGGTCTATGCTCCTGTTTTTATGCCAGTACCATGCTGTTTTTATTACTATAGCTTTGTAATATAGCTTTAGATCAGGTAAGGTGATGCCTCCAGATGTGTTTCTTTTGCTGAGGATATGTTTGGATATGCCAGGCCTTCTGCTTTCCCATATGACATATATGTACTCTTATGGTGCTCCATGCAATGGCCTGTAGTGGCCAGAGCAGAATATTAGGTGTTATCTACATTGCTCTCCCACCAGTTCTTATTTGAACCAGAACATCTTCCTGATGGAAGAGCTTGCTGCTTGTCAAGCCAGAATGTTGCCTGGTCTCTTTTTTCTGTGGGACAGGGATTACAGGTGTGTGTGGTTACAACCAGCCACCATGCATGTTCTGGAGTAGAGGTTAACCCCCATTCTGGACCTCACGTTTGCATAGAAAGCACACTTGACCACTGGTCCATCTCTCTAGTCCTGCTCTAACCTTTGTGTGATTCCCAAGATGAAAGAAGCTATTATTTTCTCAGCATCCTCTTTGTTTTTATTCTTTTGTAAAACCAGTCTTTGGTAAGGAATACGAGAACACTACTAACTCAGTCCTGAACGTGATTTCCATGTGTAAAAACAAATAACATCCACTATCATAAAGAAGTCAGCGAAGAAGTGGCCTGTATGGAGAAGCTGGACACACACATGTGCAGGTGTGCATGTACACACACAAACACACACAGACACTCATCAAACCCATACAATATAAAATACTTAATACATTTTTATCTTCCCTAGTAGCCTTTTCAAGTGCATAGTGGTATTGATTACATTTGTTTCCTTCTTGATTTTCAATCAAAGTTCCTAGAAATCTTTGGATAATCTTGAGGATGAACCTTAAAACTTAAGACATTTCTCACCTGGGAAATAGACATAAGTAGAAACCTTGTTTCTTCAAATCTTCTTGAGGCATAAAACACTTCTGTGCTTGTATGCTGATTGATAATGGTGCCTAGCTAATGTTCAAGAGAAAATTCTTGCTAACAAAGTCCAGTCATCATAGTTGGTGAGAGCAACATGGCTAAATTGTCCTTTTTTGACCATTCCAATGCTGGATGTCTTGTCTTGCCTTTTCCTCATTGACAGCCATTCCAACACTGTTCATCTATTTTTCTCACTTATCACACAACAGCTGGACACATAATGCTCACATTGATGGGAGAGGAAACCATAGAATATCTTCTGTTATTATTTATTTCCACAAAACAATACCATGCTGCTAGTACTTCTGGTGTAAAGTATTAATGACATTATATGATAAAATTTTACTTTTTTGGTTCATATACTAAGGAAACTTTTCTTGGGCAAAATCAAACTCAGGCTGGAGAGATAGATTAGTGGTTAAGGAACTTGCCTGTGAAGCCTAAGGACCCAGGTTCAATTCCCTAGTACCCATGTAGGCCAGATGCACAAGGTGGTGCATGCACATAAAGTTCACTTGCAGTGGCTAGAGGCCCTGGCATGCTCATTCTGACTTTCTTTCTCTAGCTGCTTCTTTCTCTCTCTCTTTCTCAAATAAATAAAAAAAAATCAATTAAAACATTTCTCAATGCTACCTTTACAAGCTCACCTCTTTCCTATCCCCTTTACGCATGCTTGAATCTATACCCATCTGAGTTCTTCATGCTTATGTACCTTTTGCACGTCATGCTCTCCATTACTGAAATGCATCACAGACATCTCCTACATAGTGATACTCTGTGTTCAATGTGATAGTCTTAGTGACATTCTCTTGTTGGAGAGTTAGGAAACTTGATAATTACTATGCTGTGTATTAGGTATTTGGAGCTTATTTATTTTGCATAATTAAAAATATATCCTTTGACTAATAGATCCCTTCTCTTCTCTTCTCAGTGACTACTTTACTCAGTTTTCTATGTGTTTTCCTATTTTAAATTCCACATATGAAATTATATAGTATTTAATTTCTTGAGTCTCACTTTTATAACCTGTATTCTTCAAACTCATCCACCTTACCCAGCGTTACCCTTCTTTTTAAGGCTGAATAGTATCCCATGGCACTTATACACACCATTTTCTTTATCTATTCATCCAGTGATGGGTGGTTACATTTTTAAAATATTTTAAATTTTATTTATTTGAGAGAGAGAGAGGTAGATAGAGACAGAGAAAGAATGGGCATGCAAGGACTTGCAGCTGCTGCAAACAAACTCCAGACACATGTGCCATCTTGTGGGTCTTGGGGAATGGAACCTGGGCCCTTTAGCTTTTCAGGTAGCACCATAATGGCTAAACCATCTGTCCAGCCCATGTTATGTTGTTTTGATATTTTGGTTATCATACACGATGATGAAAAGAACCTAGGAATGCAGATATATCTTTGAGATGGTGGTTATATTTCCTTTGGATATATTTTAAGAAGTTATATTTGAGGATCACATGATAGCTCTACTTTTAACCTTTGAGGGTGCTCTGTAAAATTTTTCCAGCAATTTACATTTCACTGAAGCATAAAAGGGTCCTATTGTTTTAATAATATATATCCTAATGAATATGCGGTGATTTCTCATCTTGGTTTTGATTAGCATTTTACATGATTTACTAAGGTAATGTTTAAAATATACCTGTAGACCATTCATATGTCTTGAGAAATGTCTATTTATTCCTTTGCTGGTTTTTTTGTGGTGTATGTGTGGCATGTATTTTGTATGCGTAGTGTTTGCACATGTGTGTGCCATATGTGCACTGGTGCAGAGGCTGAAGGAGGACACAGGAGGACTTTAGATGCCCTCTTCTATTGCCCTTTTGCCTTATTTCACCAAGAGAGAGCCTTTCACTGAAATTGGAACTCCTCTTTTTGGTTAGTCTGGCTGACCAGGGAGCCTCAGCAGTCTCCCTCCTCCATTCCCCTCAGTGCTGAGGTTATAGGCATGAATGGCCATGTCTAGTTTTTTGTTTTTTTTTTTTCTTTTGCGTGGGTGCTGGGAATTCAATTTCAGTTCTCATGCCTGTTTTTAGGATTGTATTTTTGGTGAAGTTTAGCCTCACAACAAAATTGAGAGAAAGGTACAACAATTTCCAATGCTACTTGACCAATATATGTAAGATCTTCATTATGTTCACTATCTGAGTTTACTACAGAGTAATATATTTGTTATACTGTATGAATCTACATTGACCTATCATTGTCACTCCAAATTCATGGTATACTTTATGTTTTATTTGAAAAAATGTATAATCATATGAGTATATAACTTTATAATACAATATATTTTCCTTTCCTTAAAAATTCTCTGGCTTCACTGACTCATCCTTCTGCCTTGAAAACTTGTAACTACCAAACTTATTACCATATTCACAGTTTTTTCTTTCCCTCAATATTATATAGTTGGACACATCCAATCTATATACTTCTTAGGTTGACTGCTTTTACTTGCTAATATGTTATCAAGACTGCAGGATTTGTATGGATAAATAGCTCATTTGTTTTGGTGATGACTGTCTGGATGTGCGGTAGTTTATTTATTTGCTTGCCTCTTGCCTTTATGTCCAAGTTTTGGCAATTAGAAATAAAGCCGATATAAGCATCTATGTGTAGGTTCTTGTCTAAGCATATGTCTATAATTTTGTGGGCTGAATATGAAGAAGCATAATTTCAGGACTATCTGGCAAGAATACATTTGGTTTTCAAAGTAGCTCTCTAACTATTCCCAAAGTGTATTATTTTGAAGTCCAACCTGCAGTGAATAAAAGTGCCTGTTCATTAACCTCATCAATATTTGGTATTGTCAGTGCTTTGGAACTTAGCCATTATACAAACTGTGCAGAGTTATCCCATTGGTGTTTTATTTTGTATTTTCCTGTTGATAAATGATGTAGACATATTTACACAAGCTAACTTCTCATCTGCACATTTTCTTAGGCTATCTGTCAAAATATTTGGCTTTTTTTTTCTTTTTTATTTCTATTTTATTTTATTTTATTTCTAGTCTAACTTTTTAAAAGCTTTTAAAAACCTTTATTATATAAGGTTATGGGAAGGCATTTTAAATAAGTATATTATTAAATTATATATTTACATAAATTATATAATTATATTATATATAATTATAATATTGAGCATATTGCCATGAATGCTCTTCTACCCTCCTCTTCCATGCCCTTCTTCATCCCATTAAGTCCAATTTGTTCTCCTAGAGGTTTTCTTTAGATTTTCATTTCATACCCTCTCTCTTTCTCTCTCTCTACATACATATATTTTTTTGAATCTATGAAGTCTAGAAGGACTCATGTATAGGAGAGATCATGGAATTTTTATCTTTCTGAGATTGACTTAATTTCATTAATATGATCATCTCTAGTTGTTTCAATTTTCCTGCAAATAGCAATACTTCATTGTTTTTTATAGCTGAAAACTCCCATTGTGTATACAAGCCACATATCTTTACTCACTCCTGTGTTTATGGACACCCAAGTTGATCCCAAGCATATACTAGTGATGCAATAAACACGGATGCCCAAGTATCTCTGTGCTATATTGAGTTGAGTTTGAGTAAATTTTCAAGAGTAGCTGGATAATGTGATATGTGTAATCTTAGGTTTTGAGGAGCCTCCGTACTGATTTTCATAGTGGCTGGACTAAGTTTACATTGCCACTGACAGTATATAAGGGATCCTTTTTGTCTTCATCTTCACCAACATTTGTTATCTGCTTCTTTGATGGCTGCCGTTCTTCAAAGGTAAGACAGAATCATAATGTTGTCTTGACTTGTTAATGAGGTTAAACAGTTTCCATATGTCCACTGGCTCTTTATACTTCATTTAAAAATTTTATTTTTATTTGACAGAGAGAAAGAGAGAGAGAAGGGGAGAGAGAGAAAGAGAATGGGCACCCCTGGGCCTCCAGCCACTGCAAAAGAACTCCAGAGGCGTGTGCCACCTTGTGCGTCTGGCTTACGTGGATCCTGGGGAATTGAACCTGGGTTCTTTGGCTTTGCAGGCAAACACCTTAACCACTTAGCCTTCCCTCCACCCCTTATGCTTCTTTTATGAAAGCTGTCTCTATCATTTCATCAGCCTATTTATTTTTCATTTTTTAAAAATTCATTTTTTTATTAATAACTTCCATGATTGTAAACAATATCCCATGGTAATTCCCACCCTCCCCCCACTTTCCCCTTTGAAACTCCACTCTCCATCATATCTACTCCCCCTCTCAGTCTCCCTTTTATTTTGATCTCATGATCTTTTCCTCCTGTTATGCTGGTCTTATATAGGTAGTGCCAGGCACTGTGAAGTCATGGATATCCAGGACAGTTTTGGTCTGTAGGAGCATGTTGTAAGGAGTCCTACCCTTACTTTGGCTCTTACATTCTTCCTGCCACCTCTTTTGCAATGGACCATGAGCTTTGGAAGGTGTGATAGAGATATTACAGTGCTGAGCACTCCTGTCACTTCTTCCCAGCACCATGATGCCTTCTGAGTCATCCTAAGGTCACTGCCATCTGAAAGGAGAAGGTTCCCTACCAAAAGTGAGAGTAGCATTAATATAAGGTTATGAACATTAAGAGAAGTGCTTACTGGCCAGTTTGATGAACATAGTATATACATTTAGCCAGACAGCAGCAGACATTACACCCGTAGGTCTCATGACTACCCCTGTTTTAGGTTTTCAGTATCAGGGATGTATTCTCTTCCATGGAACGGTCGTCCAGTCCAATTAGAGAGCAGTTGGTTTCCACCAAGACAGATATGCCACTATTGCACCCATTGGCTCATTTGGCCTGGATGGTCAAATATAAGGATTGCAGTGTCCACTGTTGAGTAGCTTCACTGGTAATTTCTCTCTCTCCCATTGAATTGCATGCAGAATGGATTCTTCCAGCTTTCTGTCAGCTGGTCTACATGGAGGAGGTTATCAACTCAGTTCCAACAGGATTTCTCAGTGTCAGCCTATTTATTGATGATATTGTTTGCTTTTTGTTGGTGTTTAGTTTTATAAGTTCCTTGCAATTCTGGGCACTAATCCTCTATTAGGTGATCTTCTTCCATTGGGTAGATTATCTCTTCACTTGATCAGTTAATTGTTTCTTTTGTAGGGCAGAAACTTTTTAATAGCGTGAAATCTCATTTGTTAATTGGAGTTACTTCCTGAGTGACTGGAGTCCTATTCAGAAAGTGATCACTTATGCTGATATCTTGAATGGTTTTGCCCATTTTCCCCTATATTAGTGTAGTTTTAGAGTTTTGGGTCTTACATTAAGGTCTCAGAGTGTATTTTCATTCAAAGTGTGAGAGACAGAGATATAGATTCATTCTTCCACATGTGAATATTTGTTAGCACCATTTGCTGAGGACGCTGTCTTTTTCCCATGTACATTTTTGTTACATTTGACAAAATCAGGAAATTGTTTGGGTTTACATCTGGGTCTTCTCTTCTGTTCCATTAATATATGTGTCTGTTTTGAGCCAGGACCATATTGTTTTGATTACTATGGCTCTGGACAGCTTACAGGCAGTTATGGCAAAACACAATGTTGTTCTTTGTGCTCAGGATTGCTTTGGCTGTCTGAGAGATTTTGTGTGCATTTATGAATTTTAAGATCTTTTTTTTTTTCTATTTTTGTGAAGAATCACATTTTATTTTGATAAGGATGGCATTATATCTGTAGAAAACTTTTGGTAGTATAATCACTTTCACATTAATTCCTCCGATCCATGACCATGGAAGTTTTTCCATCTTCTTCAATTTCTTTCTTCCAGTGCTTTAAAGTTTTCACTGAAGAGGTTTTTCATTTCCTTATTTAGGTTTATTCCTAGGTATTTTAAAAAAATTATCTTTGTGTTTGTGTGTGTTCATGTTTGGATATGCATGTGGAGGTCAGAGGACAATCTCAGCTGTCAGTCCCTGAGCGCCCCCCTGTTTGAGATGGGCTCTGCTGTTCACTGCTGTATGTGCCAGGCTGCCCAGCCCATGAGTTTGAAGAGATTCTTCTGTCTCTGCCTCCCACCTTACTGCAGAGGCACAGGAAATACAGATGCAAGCTACAATGTCTGGCTTCACGTGAGCTTTGGTGGAAACAGGTTCTCATGCTTGAACAGCAAGTACGTTACCCACTGAGCCCTCTCTCCAGCCCTTATTTGTGGGTACTTTAAAGGCAACTGTGAGTGGGATTATTTCCCTGATTTCTTTCTTAGCATTTTTTGTTATTGGTTTATAGGAGGCTACTAATTTCATATGCTAATGTCGGATCCTATCACTTTCATTAAAGGATCTATCATATCTAAGAGTTTCAGAGTTTCCTGATGAAGTCTTTAGGGGTTTTTGTATATATAATCATATCATCTGCAAATAAGGATACCTTGATTCCTTGATTTCTTCCTTTCCCACTTTCATGTCATGTTAATCTCCAAGTGGCAGTGACAGAACTACTTTTTTTTTTTTCTTTTTTCTTTTAGGTTTTCAAGGTAGGGTCTCACTCTAGCTCAGGCTGACCTGGAATTCACTCTGTAGTCTCAGGGTAGTGGCCATGAACTCTTGGTGATCCTCCTACCTCTGCCTCCTGAGTGCTGGCATTAAATGTGTGCACCACCACACCTGCCTGAGAACTACCTTTAACTGACCAGTTAATTTTTTGTTATGCACAACAAGCTACTTTCACCACTTCATAGCATCTTTATGAAGTGGGAGTGTGGTTGTTTGATTCAGGTGTCCCCCATGAACTTAGGTATTCTAAATGCTAGTCTCTCCAGCTGATGGCAATTGGAAATTAAAGTTTCCTGGAGGTGGAGGTGGTATATTATTGGATGCAGGCTTATGGGTATTATAGCCAGTTTCCCTTTGCCAGTGTTTGGCACACTCTTTTTGGTTATTGTCCACCTGATGTTGGCCAGGGGATGATACCCACCCTCTGCTCATGTCATTGTTTACCCCTGTCATTATGGAGCTTCCTCTAGAGTCTGTAAGCCAAAATAAACCTCTTTTCCCCACAAGCTGCTCTTGGTTGGGTGATTTCTACCAGCAATGTGAACCTCACTGCAACAGTAATGATGGTACCAAGGAGTGGTGTCATTTGCTGCTAGACACCTGATTGTGTGGCTTTGGCTTTTTTGAGCTGATTTTCAAGAGAAATATGGAAAGATTTGAAACATTGGCCTAGGAGACACCTTGCAGTGCTGTAAGTACAGCTTGATGGACTATTCTGGTCAGAGTTGAAAGGCCTAAATGCAGTAAAAACTATGGACTGTGAGGTCTGGCTTATGAGGGTGAGAAACAGCTTTGCTTGGACTGGGTTAGAATCAGTTTGTGTGAGAGGCTTGCTGTTATGTCTGTGTCCTAAGAAGTTGTGCAGAATTGATTTGTGTAGAAACAGACTGTGTGTGCAGATGGATATGAAAGAGAAAGAAATCTTTCAGTCAAAACTGCTACCTGTTCAGCTGCAATTGAGAGATTACAACGTCTGTGATTGGGCTAGCTGACCTGCACTCAGGTAACAGAAAGAATGTAGACTCTTTTGGAGGGGTCTGAGTGCTCACAGAATGTCCTGTTCTTCAGAGTCTGATTTATTCCCTCCTGGATTAACAAATTGTCACTGTACCTAGTATTGTGAAGTATAAGAAATCCAGGAAAGTGAAGGTGAGTTTGCAACATGGTCTTGTGTTTTGGATTGGCAGTGTGTAGCAGGTTTGCTGAATGCCTGCATGGAGACCCAATGGATCTGTGAGGATGAACTGTGGGGTGCAAAGGAGACCCAGTGGAGATGCTAGGACTATGCGACTAAGGAAAGCTGAAGGCCCTGGATGAGGTTTTCCAGGATTGTGAGTAGCCTAGCTGGAGGGGCATAACTGTAACTCCAGAGACTTGTTGTTGGTTAAAATTCCTAGATGTGGATACTTGTCACTGGCTAGAGTTGGACTAGGTGTTAAAGAGTTTGATATTTGCCCTGTTTAAATCTTGTATTGGCTGAATATTTCTTTGCTGTGCCCAATGCCATCTTTTGCAGTGTGAGTGTTTATTCTGTGCCACTATGGGTTTCTTGGAGATGTTTTAGTATTGTGGCTCAGTTAAAAGACGTTGGGCTATGGGAATATTTGAACATCATTAGTATTGATAAAAACTATGGGGACTTTAAAAGCTGGACTGAATATATTGCATTTAACATTATGAATTGTTATTGTTTTATGGGGGCCAGGGGCAGAATGTGGTGGTTTGATTCAGGTGTCCTCCATGAAGTTAGGTTTTCTGAATGCTAGTCTCCCCAGCTGAAATTCAAGCCTCCTGGAGGTGTTGTATTATTGGGGGTAAGCTTATGGATATTATAGCCAGTTTCTTCTGGCAAGTGTTTGGCATACTCTGCTGTTGCTATTGTCCACCTGATTTTGGCCAGGGTGTAATGTCTACCCTCTGCTCATGCCATTGTGTTTCCCTGCTCTCATGGTGCTTCCTCAAGTCTGTAAGCTACAATAAACATCTTTTACCCCACAAGCTGGTCTTTTTTTTGGGTAACGCAAACCTCACTGTAACAAGGAGTCACAAAGTCTTAGGTAGGCAATTATCCAATGGCATTGGCATTGCAATTAGCCAATGCCAATGTGTATGGCTAAACATCAAGCCCAGTCTTTTCTTCTGAAAGCCCATGCTTTTCATGGAAGCAAAATATCTGTGGCAAAATGGAGTAAAGTTAGAAGAGACATTGTTTAGAAACACAGGGGACATCCAAAGGGAAAAAAAAGAGAACAACAAATAGAACAGGAACGCTTACCACTATCCCAGCTCCCCCAGGGGATGGAAGCATCGGTTGGGAATGAGCAAGGATAGGTTTTGGCAGCAGTAGTGATCCAGATGAATTTGCCTATAGTGAGCTGCCATCTTAATATGGTTTAGAATTATTTCTTACCTTGGAACCAGGAATCCGGTAGCTGGTTGCATCAGTGGTAGATTTGTTCTTCAAGGAATAAGAAATTTTCTAAGAGCAATCAGAAATGCAACAGAAATCTCTATTCTCAGGGCGTTTAACTTAAAATAGAACATAGGCATATATAACCATAGTCCCATACAATGTAGTATGATCTATAGCACATATATACAGTTAATTCTTAATATTGTGTTTTCCATGTTTGTGAAGTCATTAACTTGCTAAAATTGATTTGGAATTTCAAAATCAATATTTATAGAACTTTTTGCAGCCATTCATGAATATGCACAGAGAAGCAAAGTATTTGAGTCACTGAGTGCTCTTATGCCTAGGTACAGGTAAATCACAGAAAATATGTGTATTAAATAAGCATCATTCAAACATATAATATTCAGTGTTAATAAATCAACAATATACATCAGGCAAGATAAATTTGAACAAAAAACTCAGTTTATATATTGACTAGATGACAAAATTGCACCAGATACTGCAGAAACAACATACTCTTTTTTCTGTCTAGGAGCAATGGCTCAGTGTTAACTAAGCATTTGGTGATGATTTTATAGAAGATAACTAGTGAAACTGGCTGTGAAAATTCCCCAATGACTAAAGCACTGGCCTTGCACATGTGAGCACTTGAGTCCAAGAACCCACATAAAAAAAAATCAAACACTGTAAAAAAAATAAATAATAAAAATAAAAAATAAATCAAATACTGAGGCAGATGTCTACAATCCCAGCACATAACAGCAAGGTGGGAGATGAAGGCAGGCGATAGATGGGAAGTTTTCTGAGCCAGCCATTCTGGTGAACAGAGCAGTGAACAAGCAGACACCTTGCCTCAGATAAGGTGGAAGGAAGAGACTGACATTCAAGATTGACCCTCTGACCATGTACTATGGCATGCATGTGTGTGTGTGTGTGTGTGGGATATGTGCATGTGCACACCCATACAAACACCACCCCTCACACACCTACACAAAAGATAAGAAAGCAAATAACCTGCAAGAACAGAGAAACAATCCAAAAAATGGAAACAGATAAGGAGAAAGTGATCAATTCTGTTTTGGAAAGGTTGTCATAAGGTGGTATGTTTTCTAAGAGATGTCAAGAAGTTTATTTAAAAACTTGATCCAATTTGCTCAGTAGAAGAAAAGAAATGACTAACATCCTAACATTCCATTTTTACGGTAACTTCTTTGTCACATGCAAACTGTTTAAATCATAGCCCAAACTTGCCCAGCATTGAAAACACATGTGTTACTCTATTACATATACATTGTTAATATTTGAGGGAGCTGTTGAAAAGCTGGGGAGCTTGGAAAGTCTACTCTTGCTTTGTTTTGACAGCTCAGCCCTCACAGAAAAGACTTCAAAAGTGTCTTGGGAAGCATCCTCTCAATCTACTTGCTTTTAACCCTCTTTTATCAGAAGTTCTGAGTTTCCATAAAGTGTAAGATATTAAGGTAGCCTCAAAATGGCACTCCGTGGTAATTTTCACCTCAATTTGAAAGGAAACTATGGTCTTATTTTTAAAAATTGTGCTCTCCTTTTCTGAGACAGAGTTTCATGCAGCCTACGATGACATGCTCATATAAATGATTAAAGAATATTACTTTATTAATACTTATGATTGACATTTTATAATAGCTTCCATTTTCCAGGATAATTTGCACCATAGCTATCATGAAGAGAAGCAATATAACTTCTAACATTCTTAGATGATAATCCAAGGCTGAGATGTTAAGTGAATGTAGTGGTTGGTACATGCAATCATCTGGCTTCAGGGGTCATGCTATGCCTGATGGTTAGGTTTTTTCTAGTTGGCTTTGAGGATGCTCCTCGTCTGTGCTGAGATGTCTCAAAAGCTGAGGAGACAGTGATGATGGTCAAGTGTTTTTGTCTGCAGACTTTCAGTGCTGACCTAGGATTAGATTTATTTTTATTTTTTTATCAAGCTATGTATTCAGAGATTTACAAGTTTGTACATATTTGTACATAAACTTTTACTTCATTAATATTTTTAATTATTTATTCAAGAGAGAGACTAGCACAGACACACACACACAGAGAGACAGAGAGAAAGAGAGAGATAGAGAGAGAGAGTATTGGTACCCTACAGCCTCCTGCCACTGCAAATGAACTCCAGACACATGCCCCACTTTGTGTATCTGGCTTTAGTGGGAACTGGGGAATTGAACCTGGGCCGTATGGCCTTTCATGCAAGCATCTTAACCATTAAGCCATTTCTTCAGCCCAACTTTTTTTTTAAAGAACAATTTTCTGTCCTCTTTAGAGTTCACAACATAGATCCACAACAATGAAGGAGTGCAAAAGCCATAGAGTTGGGGCTGGAGAGATGGATTAGTGGTTAAGAATCTTGTCAACAAAACTAAAAGACCCAGGTTTGATTGCCCAGGACCCATGTAAGCCAGGTGCACAAGGTGGCACATGTGTCTGGAATTCACCTGGCAGGACCATTCTTTCTCTTTCTCTCTTTCCCTCCTTCTTTTTCTCTCTCAAATAAATAAATAAATAAATATATAAAAACTTGTTAAGATCAGAGAGGTGTGTGTGTGTGTGTGTGTGTGTGTGTGTAACACTATATGGCCCATTTCCTTGGTGAGGCAGACAGATAGAGAGCAAAGGGTCCTCGGAAGATGGCTATATTGTAACCTAAGATGGTGCTCTCAGATGGTGAATACAGTGATTCCACTTCCTCCTTCTTCCTGGCCTAAGTGAATTTTTCCACTGACAGGCTGGCTTGGGGGGCTTTCTGGGACCCTTGCATTACTGCATGCTTCATGAACCAACCAGCACCTTCATGTTTGTTTAAGTTGCCCAATCATGGACTCTGGAAGGGTGAGCTTCCCTCCCACCATAAAAATTCAGCTCCCACTGGAATGGGCAGATTTTGCCAGTCTGTGGAGTATACACTATAAGGAGTCTATATTCTCTGCTTTTTTTTTCTTCTTTACTTTGAATAGTCTTTATTGCTGTAAAAACTTTCTTGTCTTTTAGATCTTTAATTGGCAGAGAAAACAAACCCAACACCCCTAGATGGTAGTGTGTGTGTGTGTGTGTGTGTGTGTGTGTGTGTGTGTGTGTTTATAAGATTGAGCACATGCTCTCACACATGCTAAAAGCAAATCTGCCACTGAGCTACATTCCATCCCTGACCTCTGATTTTGTAGAAATGTCTTGTTTTAGTCTAAGCACCTGACTTTGCAGATGTGAAAACCAAGAGCAAGGTGGGAAGGTAAGAGCTGTCTAGTCCATACTTACTCAAAGATGGAACATTCGTTTTCTGTGTGGCAGCCTGGGATAGAAGTGGGCCAAGACCTAGAGGCCAAAAGTCCTGGGGTCAGTTCCACCTGTGTGGCTCACTCTCTGTTCCTCTGGGCAATTTGCGTCACTGAATTTCAGATTCTCTATGTATAAACAGGGGTGGAAATACCTATTGTTAGGGATTAAGAGGAACCAAGAAGTAACATTTTTGCCATTTTCAATGCATGTGGATCCTCTTGAAAGATAGCTACAAGAATCACATGAAATATGAAATATTTATGAATATGAAATATTCTCCTTCATTACTAATAAGACAGAGTTGAAGAAAGGTCATCGTGAGTCTTCAGCTGCCCAAATCCCTACGATGTTTCCATTGAACTCCATTCCTATGCTGGCTTTGGAAACACTTTCCTAGAGGAAGTGGAAAGTAAGCTCACCAAATTGAGGATCAAAGACACTCTGTCAATGGGGACAATGAAGCTATTGCTAAATTCTTTCTCCCAACACCACCCAATAGTGAAGTACTTCTTCCTCCCTTTTGGTGGAAGAGATGGCATGATTCCCCTTGGGTAATGCCCACTGCATTACATGTTCAGCATCAATAGGTAATACAGTATTGACAGAAGCAAGCCTATAAACCCTAACTCTTAGACTTGGCTTCTTTTCTCTGTGATGAGGTAAATCTGCATATTACATGGGAATGCCTGTATTTAGCATGGGTTAGACCTATGTTTCCAAATCCATTTTTGTAATGTAAGACCTGGAAGAAATTTGAGACCAAACAACAGTTAATATATACACAGGACTTCCTTGACTTGCCCATGAAATGTGATGTCAAAACTTAGTGATGACATGTCTATGTGTGTGTTTAAGCTAGGGAGATGAGAGAGAGGGAGAGGGAAGGGGAGAGAGAGAGAGAGAATATGAATCTGAGGAGCAATTATAGGGTAGCCCAGTAACATAAACATAAGACTCTGTAGAAGCAATTGGCCAAGTGCATAGTACACACAGGGCACTGTAGCCCAGAACACTATATACCGTGTCTTTAAGTCATCATGCTAAGACTGCAAAATAAATATTGTTCTTGTTTTTGAAAATAAAGAAACACGTAGAAGTGAGTTTTTAAATCAGATCTTCTTGTCCTGGATCCTTACCCCTTATAAACTATGGATTGCCAAACTGTTTGTCTTTTTCTTGCTTGCAGGAGCACGTGTACAGACAGAGAATACATTATTCTATGGATTTAATTAAAAAAACAGCAGAGAGTCTACCTACCTAGAAAGCCCATCCAGGCAAGAAAGACCCTGCATAACAATAACTTCTTGGAGGAAGAGTGGACCCTGGAGGGAAGGGCAGCAAAGTCCAGCGCCCACTTTCAGATGGCTTTCTTCACTTCTGGAAATAACCAATCCTGCGCATAGGCTTCAAGGCACTACCATGCTTAATGACTTGGTGAGGGAAAATAGGTACATGTGAGAAATTACATGGACCCAAAGTTTCAGTAGGAAAAAATACCAAAACCATCTCTGCCAACTTTGCAGTGGTTTGGCTGATGGCAGCAGACCAGAGCAAAAGAGCAAAAGTCTGTTACTGCCCTCATAGTCTGGTTCTACAGTGGAATAATTTCTGTCATCACTCACTTTCATCAATATTTTTGTATGGAAATGTTTTCCATAGACCCATTTCAAGTATGACAGGCCTTCTGCTCTCCCCATAAGCCTGTCCTCCTTTTCTCAATGGTCAGTACCAGATACTCAGATCACAGCAGCAAGAAGCAGGTTGAACCTGTCCCCAAATCCAGGTTTTCAGACATTAACATTCTCCTTCATGGTAATCACAGTTGGGAAGAAGAAGGGAGTGGGTGGAAGAGCAGAGGAAGCAAACATGGTCAAAACACTATATATATATATATATATATATATATATATATATATATATATATATATACACATATATATACATATATGAAATCATTAAAAATAAAATACAAAAAGAAAAAATCAGACTTAAAATTTGCCTTGCTAAGAAAGTATCATAGGTATGTATGAGTTTCCAAGGCATAGACATATTCTAGTATCACTAAAAGTAAAACCCAAATGAATCTGTAGCTTCTATTGCCTCTTGCACCCCTAGCAAGAATGCAGTCAGCTCCGACATCTAGCCAAATGGAGTTCTGTCTTCCTCCTTGCGCCAGTTAGTTCTTATCTTGTCTCAAGACTGCCTGGCTGTGGAAAAGCATAACAATTTATCGAGAACTGGGAGGAAGGTTTTATCTGACTTTTGCTAATTAAAGGCCTATTGGGATTAAATTCAGTTGGGTGGGTGGGGGGTGGGAAAGAAACCAGTTTTCCAGCTGTCCTGTGAGCAGGACAGCTGTGTCATCACAGACAGTGCTCTGCTTTCTGTCTGGGCTGTCCTCTGCATGCCTCCTGATCATTGTCTCTCCTCAGACTGAATGGCAAGCAACCTTTGAGGTTTTATAGGAACCTCAAAAGTTCTTGATTTATGTTCTAACATGCTATATTCCTAACTTTTGTTTATTCCATAGAGTCTTTCCTCTAAGGCTCACATCTTCACGCTGAATGTGGCTGACCTAGCTTAACTCAACCATGCTCCAAGACGAATCACATGATTAGGTCTACTATCATCAAGGCTTCAAACATGAGGTACTTGATTCATTAGCTGTCTTTGGACCTAGAAAATAATTTGACACATTTCTGGTCAATGAAAAATTAGTTTAAAATCTATGTTCCCTTTTTTCTTCTTTAAATGATTTTTTTGGTTGCTGTTTTCTAGACCTGAAACTATCGCCTTTTCATCATGAGTAGGCAAACATAGGAAAAAATCAAGAGAATATCAAAGTCCAGTTCTCATACTGATATGAGATTTTTGAAGTTCATGGAGGGATAGTTCCGTGAAGATGCAGGAGACACCAGGCGCACGCACCCCAACTTTTGGGTCCTTATTGATGTTATCAAAGAATTGAAAACTCAGACTCAGAGAAGGGGAAAGTATGAATTATGAGATTTATTTTAGGTGGAGTTAGGATCCATAGGAAGGGCTATCCAGGAAGCCCAAGCCAAAAGGGAGACAGAGAAAATCTCCCCTCAGATTTCTGGAGTAGAAGCTCCTCTGGGAGGACACCCCCCCACACACACCACAAAGCCAAACAGGAGAGACCATGCCAAAAGATCCCCCTGACATCGTGAGACAAAGGAGACTTAGAAGAGTAAGGGGCTCAGAGCTTAAAGCAGGATCACATGTGTAGCAAAGCAGAAGAGCACCCGGAGTAAAAAGAACTCCTGTTCCATCCCAGCCAGGCTAGGAAGGGGAAGAAGAAACCAAGAACTTACCAAAGGGGGCCAAGAAGGAAGGACCAGGAGAGTCAGAGGCAGACAGAGAAAGACAGAGAGAGAGATTCATTTTTGTGTTTCATGACACTTATATGGATCAAACAGCCAATTAGGAAGAACCTTGTCATCAGACTCAGGTATGTAAAGGAGAAACCTGGTTGATTAGTAGGCTCAAGAAGCAAAAAAGGCCAGCCCACAGGTGTGCTAAGTTCAGAACACATAAAGAAGTAAGCATTGCTGAGAAGTTGCTTGCAGTCGTATTGGATGAGACTGGACCAGTTGTAGGTTCTAGTCCTGCTGGGCAGGCAGGTGATACTCATATTTTCCTTGGGCCTCTCTCCCTAGCTGACTACCTATAAAAAAGATACCTTGCTCCCATTGTTTATCACTGAGTTGTCATGAGTAAAATAGGGACAGTAACATCTATCTATCATTAGCTACACTGACAGCGACATGGACTACTCCACACACTCATTCACTAAGCTGCTAATGTATTACACATAAATTTACTAAGTGCTCCATGTGTGGAGGACACTGATAGGGTCTGAGGAAAAAGGAATGATTCAGTTAATTTTATTGAGAGTTAAGCTTGAAAATTCTGCAAGCATTGTGTTCTTTTAAAATAAATGTTTCCTATGTGTAATTCCAGGATATGGAATACTAAATGGATAGCCACTCTGGTTGATGAATGTTGGTAGGTCTGTATTCCAATGAAGTCTGGGTCTCCTTGAGTCCAAGGGATGCTCCTGAGTCACTTCTCATCCTCTGAGAGGCATGGAACACCTGTGGAACCACCTCACCACAGTGCAAGCTGCTGCTAACTCCAACACCCTAAATCTATGCTCACTCATGAAACAGGTCAGATCCTAATCATGTTGGAGTAAATACATGTTTTTAGAGGAAGTTAGAATGTCAATGAACATCTATCACTCTCCATCCCATGAAAATCTATGTGTGCTTAGTACAGAGAATTGGCCTTGGTTTTTACACTTAGCAGTCCACCCAGAACATGGATGCTCTGTGCACACATGGATGCTCTGTGCATATTCATTGAATAAATAAGCAGGTTCTACCACCACAGCTTTTCTGACAGCCATGGAGCAGTCTGCCATGGTGGTGATGAGAATGGGCTTACAGATGTCCATCCAATGTCTCCTCAGCTGCTGGACTTTGAGTGTCACTGTGTTGCTGACACCAGGGCTGTGTCTTTAATAAGCAGCTCTGGTCAATGACCAAACCCAGCAGGAATATCGAACATGCTAAGGATGAATCTTCTGATGGATGCTTTAATCTCAGCCTCACTCACAGCTTTACTGCAGGTAAGCTGTGATACTTTTCTTTGACCTATTCATCCTGTCTCCTTTCCTGATGTCAGACTCTCATCATATCCTATGATCACACAGGACTAGCACCACATCTAAAAGTAAATGACCTCACCAGTCCAGTAGTTCAGAAGGAAGGAGAAGAGAAATGTAACACAAAGCACATCAACAAGCACATAGGAAAGTATACTGGTTCACCTTCATTGTCAACTTGACAAGATTTAGAATCACCATGGAAACAAATGTCTGGGTATAACTGCAAGGAATTTTATAGATTAGGCTAATTGAGGAGGGAAGATCCACCTTCACTGTGGGCAGCCCATTCAATAGGTTAGGGGTCTTTGACTGAATCGAAAGGGGAAAGCGAGCTTATCACAAAAATCCATGTTGCTCTGCTCTCTGACTGTATTTAGTATGACCAGCTGCTTCAGGCATCTGCTGCCAAGCCTTCCCCAGCATACCTATGTGCCCTTTAACTGAAATAAACTCTTTCTCCTGGAGTCACCTCTGAGCACGTATTTGGTCACACAGGAGCTATGGGAGTTGATATCAAAGGACCAGACTGTGGGTTAGCAACACATGCTTCCTGACCAACCTTGTCCTTCCCTGACTGAAAGGAAGCAGGTGCCCCACAGGTTTTCAAATATAACCTTGGGATTATAGTAGATGAGAGGCCACAGACTGAGGTGAAAAGTCTTGACTAGTTATGTTTATATTGTAAGCTAGCATTGCCAGTTACTAGCTGGGAGGTGTTGGGCACATTTCAATTGGCCCTTTCATAAAAAGAAGCTAGTACTCTAAGTATCATAGTTATGGTGAGGTTACAAATAATGCAGTATATGGTACATGGTGAGGTTACATATAATGTATTAATACAGACCCTAATGCAGCATCTGGTACATGGCGAGGTTACATATAATGTAGGAATACAGACCCTAATGCAGCATCTGGTACACGGCGAGGTTACATATAATGTATTAATACATTCATTCAATCACTCCTCAGGGTTATGTTCATTCAATCACTCCTCAGGGTTATGTTCATTAGAAACTGAAGCAAAACTTTCTGGGAGGGCAGGAAAGAAGATCCCGAGACTTAGACAGTTAACAAGTCTGGGAAAGGGGTGTAAGACCCTGTCTTGAGGCTAGACACAGGCAGAATATCTTCTTAGAGAAGAAAGACTCTCTGTTTGTGACCAGCTGAGCTAGCTGCCTGCAGGTTGTGCAGCTAGCTCCAGAGACGCAGCTTCCGTGAGTTCTCACCTGTGCTGAGGCGGGTCCTCTGCTGACGCAGCTGCCTTTGAGTAGAAGCAGCTTTGGGAAGGTCGTCACCCAGGATGGGATGAGACTTCTTGTGGTGAGGCTGCATTTGAGTCTTCTATTGCTCTTGGAAGCAAACCCTTACCCTGCTCTGTAAGTAACCCCAATAAACTCATTGGTTCACCAAAACTGGTTTTGGTGTGATTGTCCACTGGTCTGTCTTCTGTGTCCTATCTGGGGGAGAAGAGGTGTTTTTACATCTCCCCAGGGAAATGGTTTTCTGTGACAATTGTACATTGTAAGGTCACATATGGTGTGAATATAGACCCTACTGCAACACATGGTACATGTTCAGATTGTGTGACTGTTATAAATTCCAGAAATCAGATATTTGTCAAACTAGGTAATAAATACGTAGCCCTAGAGCTCTGAACATTTGGTAGTGTGTCATTCAGAGCCTCTTTTCTGCCCTTTATGCTCATGTGGAAGAAGACTAATTCTACTGTTAAAGATTCAACCACTTGAAAGCCATTCCTTCTATGATTCAAAATGAGCTCAAATGGCTTGCATCAAAAATAAGGAATTTATGATACCTGACACCTAGGAAGTTCAAGGTCTCCAGTCCTCAGAGACTGGACCAAGTGCTCACATAATACTCTGTAGCCCATTTCTCTTTTCCTCAGGGTTGATGGGTTATAGGTCAGTTTTCTCTATCTATGAGAAGTTCAGAGTCTCCTGGCTTCAGGACTAGACCAACTACTCACATCATACTCTGTAGCCTGTCTCTCTTTTCCCTGGAGTTGACTGACTGTAGATCAGTTTTTTTTCTCTGAGGAGGCAAGATGTCCCATAATCCTCTTTGTGTACACATCATCTACCCATAAAAAAAAAAACAAAAAAAAAACAGGACTTCTATTCCCATATAATTTTAGCAAAACATTTGAGAAAGCCTAATTTGGCCTTTCCTAGTTCCAGTGTATTTCAGCAAGCCAGTCACATGGCCAGAGACCTAAGTATCTCTGGATGTTTTGGCCTGGTTTGTGTACTCTTTAGAGCTGAGGGTAAGGACAGGGAAGGAATGTTTCTAGAAACTCCTGTGATACAAAAGTCTCTGCTAAGTACATCTGCTCATAGTGCATTTTCTGCTGAGTTATATTTTATTTTTGTGGAAGAATTAACTTTAGAATTTGGTATTTTTTTATTTTTTGTTTATTTTTATTTATTTATTTGAGAGTGACAGAGAGAGAGAGAGGGAGGGAGGGAGGCAGAGAGGGAGAGAGAGAATGGGCATGCCAGGGCTTCCAGCCACTGCAAAGGAACTCCAGACAGGTGTACCCCCTTGTGCATCTGGCTAACATGGATCCTGGAGACTCGATCCTCGAACCAGGGTCCTTAGGCTTCACAGGCAAGTGCTTAACTGCTAAGCCATCTCTCCAGCCCTGCTATCTTTAAATTGACCTAATTTTAGAAAATTCTCCACAAATCAAATTAAGTCATATAGATAAAACTTAGGAGGTTATAAACCAAAATATTAAAGTTGTGGGGTATGAAAGAGGAAAATTGAAGAATCCTTTCCCCCCACTTCATTACTACACAGGTCACATTTTCTCATTTCAAGAGGGTGACATCTCTTTCCAGAACTGGAAATGTTCTTATGATGAAGATTGTTCCAATTTGGTGTCATGTGGGGAAACATTTGAAAATATAGTAAATTCAGAAAAAAGCACAATCCAGACGGTCCTCTTAGAGATAGACATTGGAGACAAAGTTACGCTTATACATTTACCCCTGATAAAGAATTTAGGAACTCGAGTGTGCAAAGTGACTTAATTCATGCCTGTTCAAGGCTCCCAAGAGTGTCCATAGATGATGGGGGGGGGTCTTTTGCTCCTCCCACCCTCTGTGTATTTCTTACCCTGCCCTCATTGACATGTGTAAGGAATAGTCTGGGTTCTCAGGATCCAACTTCTCCTGGTGGTGATTAGCTTGCTTCCAACAAGAAGGATGATGGGGACCATCTGTGCTATGTCAGGCAGTGACACATTGGCATGAGAGAAATATTCCAGATGATGCAAATGTGGCTGGCTGCCATAGTTCACTGCTTCTGGTTCCAATTCATCCCAAAAAACAGATTATGTAACACCTCATTTATTTATTTATAGTCAGACATATTAATTTTTTAAAACTAAGAAAAAAATTAGGGTTTATAAGAAGAAGATAATGAAACCTATGCCACTCAAAATTTTACTACTCATATACCTAAAAAACATATTCCATAAATTAAATATTTTTTCATTAGTGATTTTATCAGTATAATTACATTTAACTTGAGGAACGAACTTCTAAAATTAGTTCACCTTATTTCGAAGTAGTTAACATTAGGATTGATTGGATTTTTTATAGGAGTTAAATATGAAGTAGCAGAGGATGAAGTCACTAACCCTTACACTGGAGGACACCTTTTAATGTTATCTTATAGATAAGTCTCCAGAACCTTTTCCTCAAGGTTTGCATTAGCCATTCTTGATTTCCTTTCATTCACTTCACATTCCATTATGCATACCCTAGTGTTTTATTCTGGGGGCCTTGTTCATAACACCTAAATAAGTAAAGGAGTTGTTGTATTCTATGTTTTTAAGAAAGAATTGATGCCTAATTGCAGCTATTATTCAATTCCAACATGGTTCAAATTTTAAGAAAGATGTTTCCCATTCTAGTACCATGTCTTAATGAACATTTGGTTGATTTCTTGGAGATATAAAAGTAGAAAGAATTGGAAGACTCAAAAATCCGACTAACCATGTGATTGCCCTGGAATTGTGCACTCTCCACCTTGTAGAGAGTGACATGGCTCCCAGGAAGGGAGTATTCCTGGCCAGCAGCCATGGGGCTCAGTGAAGGCATAAACAGAACTCAATAGGTACTTATGCCCCTAGATTTAAATTTCTTTGAAACCTGTCAGTTATTGGAAAGTGGCACTACTTTCCTTGTGGCTATGACAAAATGTTTGAGAATTGACCTCTATCAGCTGCTTGCCTAGTTCTCCTGATGTGCCTTCTGGATCAGGTCTGTGGATGGGAATGCAGGTTGGGACTTGAGGCCAAGAGAAGAGACAGGTCCATTTTTAGCTTCTGCCTCCTTCTCAGGCAAATCCCCAGGTGGCAGGGTTTGAGTGCATAGGATCTTCCTATCAAAAGCTAAAGTTTCTGTCTGGGCTTGCTACTGGAGATGCCTACTCTCTCCTCTTTGTAGGGCCCAGCATCTTAAACAGTAACTCTTGATCCCTTACAGGGTAAAACACTGAATGTGGGTGGTCACAACGAGTTTTCAGCAGTGAGAGGTTTCTAAATGCCCAAGGTTGACAATGTTCACTCATGTTGTCCATGCAGCTTCACTACAGCCTGCTTTGCACATACAGCGTGCGTATTGCACTGCACACAGTGCCCACACCAGCCACCTGCAGCGTGCTCACTGCGCTGCACACAGTGCCCACATCAGCCACTTGCAGAGTGTGCACTGCACTGCATACAGTGCCCACACCAGCCACCTGCAGCGTGTGCACTGTGCTGCACACAGTGCCCACATCAGCCACTTGCAGAGTGTGCACTGCACTGTCACATGATGCCCACACCAACCACTGCTTCCTAAAATGTCTTGGCTCAGATTCAGAAGTACTGCACTATGATATGCAGTGGTTCTACTGTATAAACAGTTTCTACTTTTATACAAGCATAATAGTTTTTAAAAAACAAGCTTTCTACCATCATGCCATAGAACTGATATATCAAATAAGTATATCTTAAGATTGTATTCTATTAGAATGTTGGCTTTAAAATTTTCTGCTTGAGTTACTGACTCAAACACAATAAAAATACATTAAATTATTTTAAAGTATTTTTTAAATTTATTTATTTATTTGCATGAAGATAGGGAGAGAGAATGGATCTGCCAGGACCTCCAGTTGCTGCAAACAAACTCCAAATGCATGTGCCACTTTGTGTATCTGGATTTACATAGGTATTGGGGAATCAAAACCAGGTCATTAGGCTTAGCAGGTGAGCACCTTAAATGCTGAGCTATCTCCATAGTCCTCATTAAATGATATTTGACTTGGGACTAGGACAAAATTTCAAACAATTTCTAAAGTGAATCCAAATATACTTTTTCCATTTTACTATGTATTAATGCAAAGTGTTATTCTCAGATTGTATGGTTATAAAATAGAAATATTGATCAACTGAAAAATATCAAAGATGCTCAGTATCCTGGAGTGTCAAATATTTGGTCAAGATCTAATTCTTCATGTAAAAGTGAACAAACACATTCATCTTATTAGTATGCAAATTTGTTTTCATTTTTTTTTAATTTTTATTAACATTTTTCATGATTATAAAATATATCCCATGGTAATTCCCTCCCTCCCCACCCCCACACTTTCCTGTTTGAAATTCCATTCTCCATCATATTACCTCCCCATTACAATCATTGTAGTTACATATATACAATATCAACCTATTAAGTATCCTCCTCCCTTCCTTTCTCCACCCTTTATGTCTCCTTTTCAACTTACTGGCCTCTGCTACTAAGTATTCTCATTCTCACGCAGAAGCCCAGTCATCTGTAGCTAGGATCCACATATGAGAGAGAACATGTGGCGCTTGGCTTTCTGGGCCTGGGTTACCTGACTTAACAAGTGTTGAAATTATATGTATTCTAAAGAATTATTTGAAATAGATTTCTTTAGGATTTACTAGGAGTAAAGTTTTGATTTACATACCTATTTTATATGCCTCTTTACTCAGGATTACATAAGAATTCCTTGGATCAAAAGGCCACAAGCAGATACAATTTAAGAAGATTGTAGAGGTAGTAGTGACTTCTCTTTGTGACTCACACTGGTTAATGCACCACAATTTACTCTTACTTTAGTCCTACCTCAACCTGTGGAGATACCTTTATTAAATATTCTTAAGGTCCAGCCAAATGTGCTCTCTTTGTCTTACAGATACTCTAATGGCTATAGTAGTTGCTTAATAAGTTTAAAATGAACATATTCAAATGAACATATTATAAAACATATTATAAAATGAACATATTAAAATTAAAATATAAAAGGATCAAATGCCCTCTCAAAGATCTCCAGAGAGGAAAATTCAATTCACTGGGAAGAAACATCAGCGAGTGAGAAGCAGTGACAGGCAAGACAAGCCCATTACCCAGAAAAGAGAAAAGTTCTTAGAAGTGCGAGTACAGTAATGTCTGTTAATACAACAGTTTTAACCATTACCACACTACATGGATGTTACATGAAGGGAAGCACACCAAATTTCCTGAACTTGATAGGAAAGTACATTTTGAGGTTCATCTGTACATGGTCCTATGGGGATTGCTACTTCACAGATTCCCTTTCTCCTGCTGCACAAAGCCAGACTAATTGATTTAGAAGATTTCCTTCAACTTTAAAATTTTCTGGTTCATGGTTCTATGATGTGGGGCAACTGTCGGGTAACTTTGGGAGTTTTATATAGGAAGAAAACATGATTTGAGAGTCTACAGAGATTGCTCAGCAGTTGAAGTACTTTTCTTCAAAGCCTAACACATTAAGTTCAATTCCCCAGTACCCACATAACATATATGCACAAGGTGATACATGTATCTAGAGTTCATTTGCAATGGCTAGAGAACCATTCATAGTCTCTCTATCACCCTCCTTGCAAATAAATAAAAATACTTTTTTAAAATAAACTTTTACCACTCCCTTGTCCTTGAACTTTCAGTCAAACTCACCCACACACCATGTGGTGGGTATCCACCTCAAGAGAAGTCAGAACATTTGGAGGTAGGGATGGACTTTCCTTAATCATCTGATTCACCAGCATGGAAACTGGTACACCGGGTACTCAATGTAGACTGGAGATGGGAGGAAGTCGGTGGTCTTGCAGAAGCTTCCTGCTGTTCCTGGTCATAGTCTTTGTGTTTAGATTCCGTATTTCCAGGCTCCTGGTCCCTCTTGACTAAACACTCTGCTCCTAGCTACAAAATTTCTCCATGGAACTAAAATGACTTTGGCTTCCCCAGACCTGGGTCTTCTTCTCCCTCTGTAGTTTACACCATACCCTGCATCTCCAGACTATAGAAAACCCCACCCTTTTATATAATCTCCAAGTAAGTAAGCAAAATTGCATTTTTTTTTTTTTACCCTCATTGGCACTTAGGTGTCCATGGGACTAAGGGCTGTTGATTGGACTTTGCACATAAAGGGGGCCACTACCATTTCTTCTCTCTAGAAACCTTCCACGCTATTACCTGTCTTTCTATCATCTGTCAATCTCTGTATATCTGTCACATACCATCCATTTCTATCTATCATCTATCTATCATCTATCGTCTTTTACTATTTGTATTTGGATGTCATGTGTCATCCAGTGACTTATGCTTTCAAGCACAGGGAACTCAATAAAGTAGTCCAAAGCCCCAAAACAGCAGAGTCCCAGGTGGCAGGCATGGGGTGGGGAGCCTGGATTCTTTAATGCAATAGAGAATATCTATCTGTGGACCGTCATGAGCATGTAACATTAACAAGAAATAAGTTGTTTTTGTGTCTAGCTACCATGGCTTGAGGGCTGTATGTTACAGTAGCTGGCCTCCTCTGACTAATACAAATAACATGCTGCCCCATTCCATGTCTTCTCACCAGGCTCCTAGATTCTCTAAACTGATGCTTCTCACAGAAACAAATTCACAAATTGTAAAACAAAATTCTTCCCAGGATTATGTATTTAAACAGAAGTACCTGCCTTTAATATTTTTCCAGTGGGGTGTATGTATATATTTAGGGTTCAAGAAGATTGTGTGTGTGTGTGTGTGTGTGTGTGTGTGTGTGTGTGTGTCCCTTGCATATCAGGTGTCCTTTTTCACTGTTGTACCTTATTTCTCCTAGACAGAGTGTTCCACTGAACCTGGGGTTCACTGTTTTTCAGTTAGATTGGCTGAATCTAATGATCTTTCTGTCTGCGGATCCTCCATGCTGGCTACGCCCTGTTGTTTTGTGGGCGCTGGGAATTGAACTCAGGTACTCATGCTATGCAGCAACCCATGGAGAGACCTTTGCAGCCCTGAAAGAGATTTATTTTTTCAGTAAAGGGAGAAGATTAATTTGGGCACTTATATAACTGGGCACTTATTCTTAAGAGTAAAAATGACTCAAATAGGGCTGGAGAGATAGGTTAGCATTTAAGACACTTGCCTGCAAAGCAAAAGGAACCAGCAGGTTCAATTCTCCTGGTCTCATGTAAGCCAGATGAACATGGTGGCACATGCATCTGGAGTTTGTTTGCAGTGGCTAGAGGCCCTGGCGTGCCCCTTCTCACACACATACTCTCTCTATCTCTCAAATAAATACATAAATGTATAAGGTCAGTCTTTAAAAAACAACTCAAATAGAAAATTAGTAATGTAGGTAACGGGAAAGGAATTGTCCTGCACTCCCATGGCCAATGAACATTGAGACAAAGCTTTCGTCCTTCTCGGCCTGTGCTATCTTTGGCAGAAACTCCAACATATGACCTTTCTAAATTAAGTTTTTCCCCTGGACAAGGATTTTATGAGAGGAATTTAACAGCTAGGGAAGAACAGATCTGTTTCTGTCCTAAAGTGTGGGTCAAAGATGTTCTATCCAAAGCCTAGGACTGGGGCCCTTCCCCTGATGAGCCACAGCTACACACATTTCAGCAGCTCTGTTCTTTTCAACCTGTCAGCTATTGCCAGGAAATGGGAAGGAGGGAAACATCAAGCTGATTCTAGCTATTGTGGTAATTTCTCCAGGAGACATCATCAAAATAGAAAAGGAGAAAAGTCAAGGCTGGAAGGCATCACCTTGCTTGTGTGCAGGTGTGTGTGTTGTGTTGTATTTTGTTGTGTGTGTTGTGTTGTGTTTGTTTTGCTTAGATTAATATATGCCTTTTATCCCTGCCAAATTCAATAGACTGGCCAATGTTTCTACAACTGGGATATGGAAAACCCATTGTGTCTGAGGAGATTTCCAAAGGCAATTTGAAGTTATTTACCAAAGGGTTTATTCCTAAATGATTTATTGCTCTATAAAACCAATATAGCTAAATTGAATTTTAAATTAGTCCATGGCAAAAGGTTGCGAAGTAGCTTTTTATTTGCTTCCCATTCAAGAATTCACAATGAGATTGAGAAAGAAAGTGTTTGATTGTATAAGTAGCGGGTTTTTGCTGTGAGTCTTTCATAGACCAAAAGTTCTTGACCTTAGAAGGAGCATTACTCTGGGATCTTAGGATCATCTGGATAGGAACGTGTGGTGCTCAGGCAGACAGACATAAATGTGGATTGGGCCACACTCAGTCAATGTGACTCTGGGAAGGCCATGCCAGCTGCTCTACTCCTCAGTTTCCATGCTTGAAAACTAGTGATAAGGATACTCACATCAAGGGTTAAGAAAGCTTAAACGAGAGAACTGGTGGTCAGTGCCTGACACTTAGTAGGTGTTAAATACATACATACATACATACATACATACATACATATATATGCATATGCATATACATATACATACATACATACATATATATATATATATATATATATATATATATTTAGAGAAAAAGAGAGATTTGGCGTTTTTGGGCCTCAGCCACTGCAATTGAATGCTGATGCTTGCTCCACCTAGTGGAGCATGTATGACCTTGCGCTTGCCTCACCTTTGTGTATCTGGCTTATGTGGGACCTGGGGAGTCAAACATGGGTCCTTAGACTTTGCAGGCAAGTGTTTTAACCACTAAGCCATCTCTCCAGTCCACCTTTAGAAATTTTTCATTGAGACCCTATAATTAAAGTTACTCTCCTCCACAAAATCTAGGTAAAATGTGTGCACAAATACAAGTGTGTGTATGTATATGTGTGCACGTGCATATATAATGATCATCTATGGAATGGCCACTACACTAGAGAATAGTCAGATGTCTTAAAGAAGGTGACATTTGAATTATATACCCCTCTGAAGAGGAATTTCAGGCTGAAAGAGGAAAAGAAACAATCTACTCCTCTGTCACCTCTTACACCATGAGATTCCTCTACAGCATGTTTTACTGAGCACATACTAGGTGACAGGCCTTTATAATTTTCCTGGGAAAAAGGCTTCTAAATCCTCCCATTTTACAGACACTGAGACTCACAGATGCAAAATTCCTTCACCACTCCTCCTACTGCACACAGCAGGGCAGGTGTGTGAGACACGCCCCTGGTTATTGGGCTCTCCAGCCTTTGTTCAGCATGTCTCTGGAATGAGACTCCAAAAATTACCATAAGACCCAGTTTCAGAGGTCAGAAAACATGCAATTTGCACTCAAGCTATTGGTATTAGCAAGCCAAGCCTTTTCTCCGATTTGCTTTGTTCCAGATGTAATGTTCAGTCATCAAGAACATCCTCAGCCAGCAAAAGACCCACTTCCTGCCTGTCCTTTTAGACTGCCTCTTCAGGTGATGTTATGGGCTTAGAGCCCAGATTTGTTTGACAGGATAATAGAGAAAGCTAGCTTCATTTCCTCAAACACCCCTTCCAAGGAGCTCTGAGGTAACTTCAGTTCACTATCCCGTTTAGACTGAGATGCCCAAGCTTCAGAGTCTGCCTACATGCAGCTGAGCCAGCGTTTCAGTCCCTCATGGAAGGGTAGACTAGGAAGTCTTGCCCATACCTCTGTTGTTTCTCTCCTGCCCAGTGAATGGACGTCTTACAAGCTCTATGTGAGCAGCTGCTGCAGTTTAGAAAGAACTTAGCAGGTGACACAAAATGAATGAGGTAAAAGGCCTGTGGAAGTTAATATTCCTTGCAAGCCAGGCAGCTTTTGCACTATAACCATTTCTTCTTTCTGTCTTGCTTTAGGCCTATTTACTTTCTAACAAAGGGGATTCTTGTTTGAACATACAACTTTATCTTGTAGAATAAACCATGCACATAAATGGAGCCAGCTGGTGCACCCGATTTGACCTTGTGCCAGGGACTCCTCAGCTTTGAGTTTCTATTTTCTGCAAGGAAATAAAACGTAGGATTGAAACAGATCGTGGCTTTGCAATTTCTTACTGATTTGGCCTTAGACAAACAGCTTGTCTTTTCTTGACCTCAAGGTCCACTTTGGCAAGCAATAGGAATGATGAATCCCTTTATTTCAAGGACTGGCAGAGAATTAATTAAACTTACTAATAAACATGAAATCCTCAGAAAAATACTAAATTCAGTCAAGTACATACTGGTACAATTCATGTTATTATTGTGTGCAAAATGTGGACAATTTCAGAGCATGCATGGGACTGTGGTGAAGAACGAGTGACTGGATGGCAGGAAGGACTTAGCACATAGAAGGCGACAGGACCAGAATACTAAGTCTCATTCGTAAAAGATGGCCAGACACACCTCCAAATGGGAAATGCTGAATATAGATGGCCAAGTTTTGTCTCTGCCCTTGACCAAGTGAGTAGCTCAGATCATGAACTGATGTGGGTTATTGCTCAGAAGAGGATACTGAAGGGATAGCGGGAGCCAGTGGACAGCAGCAAACAGTGATTGGGAGTCAAGAGTCTGAGCTTACATCCCTGACTCTGCCATTGAGCTTTTGTAGCCTTGAGCAAGCATTTTCTCCCATCTGTTTCCATTCCTTCTTCTATAAAAGGGGAATCCAGGTGATGTCTCAAGCTCACTTTTAGTGCTAATATCAAATAATTGTATGTTCTTTTAGGGCATCAAGAAATGTAAAATGCTAAAATTATCCTAGTTGCTACAGCGTTCATGCCCCAACAAGTTTATGCTTCTTCCTCCAACAAATAGTTACTGAGTTCTTGCTATGCTCTGGGAGCTGGGAATATACCAATGAGCAGACAAAAACCCAGCTGTCAAGGCGCTTATATGCTAATAGAATACACAAACCCAAGATAATGTGAATGGTAATAGTAGAAGTATGAGCACTGTGCTTTGGGGTAGGTGTGCTTGTCTCTGATGATTCCTTACTGGCCAGCAGTCTGACCTTGTCCCAGTGCAGTGCCCAGCCCATAGTGGAATGCCTGGGTGAATAGACACTGATTCAGATGCACCTGTGAGTAGTCAGTAAGTTGTCATCTGAGATGAAGTGTCTCTGACAGCTCTCAGAGACCTGAGATGACTGCATTATTTGAAAGCTGAGAAGCACATGGGGAATGAGAGCCCTACACAGCCAAGCAGAGCCTGCGGGAGTTATTTGAGCATTGCGCCCCCTAGTGGTACGATTAAATATAGCCACAACTCCAAACTACCTGTAGGATTAAAAACATTACATCAGTGGGCACCGAATTCTATTTCTGCAGTAGTGACGTTACACTATTTCGTATGTCATGAATTCATGAAATCTGTCCTAGATCCTTATATATTTGATCCCAAATACTTGGTCTCCCCCAAATTCATATGTTTAAGCCTAATCCGCAGTGTGAGGTATTAGGAGTTGGCAAGGCTATCGGGGAGACCCTAAGGTCATGGAGACAAAGTGCCCGGATGAGACTGGCGCCCCTTTAAAAGACTGAAGGAGGTCCTGTTCCTTTCTGCCAGTCAGAAATCATAAGAAGGCACCACCCACAATCGAAGAAGAGTCCTCTCTGAATACCAAATCTGCTAGCGACTTGCCCTGCACTTCCCAGCCACCCAGACTGTGAGGAAAAAGTGCTATTTAGAGGCCACTCAGTTTAGAATATTTTGTGAAGGTCTCCAGAACAGACTATGCTCCATTCGTCTAGTAGAATCAATTGCTTTTCTTACTTTGCATAAATTTTACAGTTCTTGTTTTATTACTAAAACAGCAATACATGATTATCATAAATAAACTTGAAATAAAAAAGATAATTAGCCCACAGTCCCAACCTTCTTTTAAAAGTTTGGCATGCTATACTATTCTCTTTATTTAGTGAATTCATCAACATGAAGGTGAGTGTTTTAACAAAAAAATGGGATTGTACTAATATATTCTGTAATTTGATTTATTGATTTTTTTGTTTGTTTGTTTGTTTTTGTTTTTGAAGTAGAGTTTCACTCTTGCCCAGCCTGACCTGGCACTCAGTCTGTAGTCTCAAGCTGGCCCTGAACTCATGGTGATCTTCCTTCCTCTGGCTCCCAAGTGAGTGTTGGGATTAGAGGTGTGCACCACCACTCCTGGCTTGATTTATTTTTAACCTGCTGTTGCAGTCAGGTTTACATTGCTGGTAGAAATTACCCAACCAAGAGCAGCTTGTGGGAAAAAAGAGGTTTATTATGTCTTGTAGGCTCAAGAGGGAAGTTATATGATGGTAGGGAAAACGATGGCAAGAGCGGAGGGTAGACATCAACCCCTGGCCAACATAAGGTGGACCATAGCAACAAGAGAGTGTGCCAAACACTGGCATGGGGAAACTGGCTATAACACCCATAAGCCTGCCCCCAAAAGTACACTGCTTCCAGAAAGCATTAATTCCCCAAACTCCATTAGCTGGGAACATAGCATTAAGAACAGCTAAGTTTATGGGGGACACTTGAATGAAACCACCACATTCTGCCCCTGGCCCCCATAACTGATAACCATACATGATTTAAAATGCAATTTATTCAGTCCAACTTTAAAAGTCCCCATAGTTCTTAATCAATCCCATTGATGTTCAAACATCCCTGTAATCTAAGATCTTTTAGCTGAGTCATAATACCAAAAACTCCCCCCTCCAAAAAACCTATAATGGCACAGAATAAACATTCACACTGCAAAAGATGGCATTGGGCATAGCAAAGAAATATTCAACCAATACAAGATTTAAGACAACCAGGGCAAACCAGGGAAGCTATATGATGGCAGGGAAAACGATGGCAAGGGTAGAGGGTGGACACCACCCCTGGCCAACATAAGGTGGACCATAGCAAATTTTGCAGCTTCAAGTCCAACAACTCTAGTCAGTGACAACTCTCCAAGTCTGATTAATTCTAACCAGCAACAAGTATCTGGTATTCCAATTCCACCCCTCCAGCTAGGCTACTCACAGTCCTGGAAAACTTCATTGAGGCCACAGCTTTCCTTAGCAGCCATGTTGTGGTCTCGGCATCTCCACTGGGTCTCCACTACAACCTGTGGTTCATCCTCATGGTCCCATGGGGTCTTCATGCAGGCATCCAGCAAACCTGCTTCACATTGCCCATGGCCATTTCCAAAACACAAGACCTTGTTGCAAACTCAAAGATCCTCTCTTTCCTGAATTTCTTACACTCCACAATACCAGGTAGGGTGCCAATTTGTTAATCCTGGGGGGAATAAAGCAGACTTTGAAGAACAGGATGCCTCTTGAGCACTCAGGCCCCTCCAAAAGAGTCTAGATTCTTCTTGTTGCCCCAGTGCAGGTCAGCTAGCCCAGTCTCAAAGGTTGTAATCTCTCAATTGCAGCTGAACAGACAACAGTTCATCCAACGACTTTTCTTTCTGTGCCATATTCCTGTGCTCACACCAGTTCATTTCTATGCAAAGCAACCCTGCAACAACTCAGGACGCAGGCATAAGAGCAAGCTTGTCACACTAGTTTCCAGCCCAGTCCAAGCAAAGCTCTTTCTCACCCTCATAAACCAAACCTCACAGTCCATAGTTCTTACTGCATTCAGGTCTTTCAACTGTGACCAGAATAGATGGCTTAGTGCTTAAGGGGCTTACCTGTGAAGCCTAAAAACTCATGTTCAAATCTCCAGGTCCCATATAAGCCAGATGCACAGTGATGCAAGTGTGCAATGTCACATGCATCTGGAGTTTGTTTGCAGTAGCTGAAGGTCCTGGTGTGCCTATTTTCTCTCTCTTTCTCTCAAAATAAACAAAGAAATAAAATGTTGGGTGAGATTAATGTTAATGTCATTGAATTGTAGCCTCTTACCTTTCCGTAATAGACTATAAATTTCACTTTGAACACAGTTTGTCCACATTCACTAAATTATGATACACCATACTTGGTTTTATTTATTCCAAAGTACTTTTAAATTCCCATTTTCTTAACTTATGAATTGAAGATTATACAAGTAAATAAATGTATTTTTTAGTTTAAATACAAGTTATTTCTAGTTATGTTTTTCTTATTAATTTCTAGGTTAGTTCTACCACAGTCATATAGTCTGTATAATTTTAGTATTAAAAAGTTTAAACTTCTTTTTAAAAATACTGATAAATATCTCAAAGTACACCTGGGAACATGCACATTATTGTTAGATATGGTGTTTTAAGTAAATTAATATGTCCAAACTGTCATCAAGTCTGTTATAGCTGGGATGTTTTTGTCTACTTGTAGTATTTACAATGACAGCTATGTTAAGATCCCTCCACTGTGAGTGTGGATTTGCAAACTTTTTGGATAGCTCTGTTAATTATTACTATTTTAGATATCTTGTTAAAAACATATGTATTTATAGAAATTATATATCCATATGAAGAAGTAAACCTTTTAATCTAATTATTTTATTTTTAGTACAATTTATTGAAATATAATTACATACAATAAAACATCCTTTATAAGTTTAATGAGTTTTGTCAAATTTACACAACTATGTAAGCAATTCCATGACTATGATAGATGTTGCTTCCTTTACTCCACTATCTTCCTTCTGGTGCCTTTGTGGTCAATACTATACAACTGCTTCTCTATCATATTAGGTGTCCCTTTTTTTCGGATGTGTTCTTCTTTATTATTTAAGGCCTTCTTAAATACCTTGTTATAATGTATTTTCTGTCTTTTAATTTATTGTGTTTTATATTATCTTTGCTTTAAAAACATACATACCTGATCTAGAGTGAGAACCTACCTCAGAAAACCAATAAAAGAAAGAAAGAAAGACAGAAAGAAAAAACATACATACTTGGCTATTTTAAAATGTATAAATTACTATTATAGTTTTTAACATATTTTTTATTTATTTTAGAGAGGAAGGGGAGAGAGGGGGCGCGGGAGGGAGAGGGAGAGGGAGAATGGGCATACCAAGGCCTCCAGCCATTGCAAATGAACTCCAGATGAATGTGCCCCCTGTGCATCTGGCTTAAGTGGATCCTGGAGAATATAACCAGGGTCCTTCAGTTTTGCAGGCAAAGGCCTTAACCGTCAGGCCATCTCTCCAGCCCACTATTATAGCTTTTGAAACAGGTTTACAAATAGTTCGGATTGATTTCAAACTCATTACAGAACCAGACACCTGATATTCTTACCTTTACCTCTAAGTGCCAGGATTATAAGCATGTTCTATCATGCCAAACTTAAAAAGAAATACATTTGGACATGTTTCTTTGCTGGTCATCCAGGGTTTACAATCTCTTTTTCTTGTTAAATGCTTTACTCATGTCCTTGTCTCTGCAAGGGTGATGGAACTCCTTAACCCCATTTGTCTACTCACTACATATTATTATTAGTTATTTAAGTTTTCCTTGTATTTCAAGCTACATAAGAATTTTTATAAAGCATAGACAGTACTAAGATTTATACATGTTAATTGTTGCTCCTTCTATGAACTTTTATCTGTCACATTTTTGTCTCTCTGATATTCATTTTAGTCTGTTGATGACACTTTTCTCCATTTTGCCTGAAATATTGCGTGTATGTGTGTGTGTGTGTGTGTGTGTGTGTGTGTGTGTGATCATGTGGATGAGTGTGGGTGTATTCATGTCATGTTGCTCATGTGGATGTCCAAGCGTAACTTCTGGTGTCTGCCCTTGCCTTCCACTTCATTTGGATATTTAATTGGTTTTGTATTTTTAGCACACAGGATGCTGCATGTATTTATGCTTATGTTAACTTACATGATTAGACTTATGCTTTGTGTAGAAGTGAATTAGTATGAGCAGAGGGATATGGCACAGGAAAAAAAAAAAATCTTTGGGTGAACTGCTTCCTGTTCAGCTGCAATTGAGAGATTACAACCTTTGAGATTGGGCCATCTGACCTGCACTGGGGCAACAGGAAGAATATAGACTCTTTTGAAGGAGCTTGAGTGTTCAAGATGTGTTCTGTTCTTCAAAGTCTGCTTTATTCAACCCCAGATTAACAAATTGGCACCCTACCTGCTATTGTGGAGTACAAGAGATGCAGGAAAGAGAGGGTCATTGACTTTGGAACATGGCTTTGTATTTTAGAAATGGCCATGTATAGTTTGTAGCAGGTTTGCAGGATGCCTGAGTGGAGACCCAATGGAGCCATGAGGATGGACTATGGGTTGCAGTGGAGACCCAGTAGAGATGTTGGGACCATGAGATGGCTGCTAAGGAAAGCTGCCAGGCCTGGATGAAGTTATCTAGGACTGTGAGTAGCCTAGCTGGAGGGGTGAAACTGGAACTCCAGAAACTTGTTGCTGGTTAGAATTATCATACTTGGGGACTTTTCACTGACTAAAGTTATTGAACATGGAACTACAGAATTTGATGTTTAAATCTTGTATCGGTTGAATATTTCTTGCTATGCCCAGTGCCATCTTTTGCAGTATGAGTGTTTATTCTGTGCCATTATGATTTTTTGAGTGGGGATTTTTTTTTTTTTTGGTATTATGGCTCAGTTAAAAAACCTTGTATTATGCAGTTATTGTAACATCAAGAGGATTGATAAGAAATATGGGGACATTTGCAGTTAGACTGAGTACATTGTATTTTACATCATGGTTGGGGAATTTGATGGCTTGATTCTGGGTCTCCCATGAAGTTGCATGTTCTGAATGCTGGGTTCACAGTTGATGGAGATTTGGGAATTGATCCCTCCTGGAGGCAGTGTATTGTTGGGAGTGGGTTTATGAGTGTTATAGAAAGCTTCCCCTTGCCAATGTTTGGCACACTCTCCTGTTGCTATTTTCCACCATATGTTGGCCAGAGGGTGATGTCCATCCTCTGCTCATGCCATCATTTCCCCCTGCCATCTTAGAGCTTCCCCTCAAGTCTGTAAGCTAAAATAAACCTTTTTTTCCCCGAAAGATTTCTCTTGGTTGGGCGATTTCTGCCAGCAATGAGAACTTGACTGCAACAAACAGCAAACTGGACCATGCCAGAGTTCAGGTTGCTCTCCACACCTTTGGACTGGAGTCAGATCCCCTCCCAAACATACCTTTGGGCTGGACACCGGGATTGAATCTCAGTGACAACTCCGTCTTCCAGGTGGCTGGAAACCCAAGTTACAAGTTTAATAACACATCTGGGTCAATGGGGGACATACATTCAGACCACCACAGCCCCTTTTTTTCAATCTTTTTGTTGTACCTTATCTTGAGTTCATTAGATACCTCTTGTGGGGGAAGGGTTTGTCTCTCAGTCTAGGAGGAATAAGGCTGGCAAAAAGTCTTAACATTTATCATAAGCACTTTACTTAGTGCCCATGTTTTATATGGCACTCTGTGTTCTAGGCATCATAACCTTTCATTTTACCATCTTCAGAGATCCTACTTCCCTTGTATGCCAGTTAGATGACAAAGAATGAGGCCTTAAACAAGATTTCAGTAAGTCCTCTTAGCCCATCTTTCCCTGGCCTTTCTTAGGGCATGGTAGTATCTATTTTTGGCATTTTACCTTCTATTCAATGTGAATTTGTCTGCTTATTGCCTCTCCCCATTGATTTGTTAGTTTTAAGTTTTGAACTTTTGAAAGCTAAATTGATGTTGTTCTTTTCCCATCTCCTAATAACTTCTTATGCTTATGTTCTTAAAAGTTTTAGGCTTTTTTGTCATTTTTATGAGAGAGTAAGAGCAAGAGAGGGAGAAAGAGAGAAAATTGGCATGCCAGGGCCTCCAGTAATTGTAATCGGACTCCAGATGTGTGCACTGTCTTATACACATGTGCCATCTTGTACACTTGTGTTAACTTTTGCATCTGGCTTACGTGGAATCTGGAGAGTCAAACATTGGTCCTTAGGTTTCATAGGCAAATGCCTTAACTGCTAAGCCATATCTCTACCCCATTTTTTAGTTTTTTAAAAGTGGATTTTAGGGTTGGAGAGATGGCTTAGCGGTTAAACGCTTGCCTGTGAAGCCTAAGGACCCTGGTTCGAGGCTCGGTTCCCCAGGTCCCACGTTAGCCAGATGCACAAGGGGGCACACGCGTCTGGAGTTCGTTTGCAGAGGCTGGAAGCCCTGGCGTGCCCATTCTTTCTCTCTCCCTCTATCTGTCTTTCTCCCTGTGTCTGTCTCTCTCAAATAAATAAAGAACAATATTTAAAAAAAAAAGGTGGATTTTAAAGGAGCCAAGGTATCAACCCAACCATCTCTAAACAGAGTGCTTGATGGTACTACACTCTTCCCTGGTGATCTCACTTTGAAAAGTTTTAGTTTTTACGTATTAATGAGACATAAATTATGAGAACATTTGTGGGCAGAAAATAATTTAAGATGCTTTATTTTATTTAAAAATTTCAATTTAGTTTATTATTTTTCTTTTTGATCAACACATATGACATTTGGTATACAAAGAGATCATTTGATACTTGTGGAGTGGTCAAGTTAGGATGGTTAGAATTTCCATATCCTTATACCTTATATATTTACCATTTTATTGTGTTTGTCATTTTTAAACTCTTCTAATTTTTCATAAGATATGTAATAGTATTGTAAACTATAGTCTTTCATATATATGTGTATATATATATATATCTACTTACATACATACACATGTAATCACTATAACACTAAAGCTTATTCTTCCTATCTAGCCATATTGTGGTGCCCTTACCAATATCCTCTATCCTCCTTCTTCCCCTTCTTAGCCTTTAGTAATTACTGTTGATTTAAAGTAAAAGGAAAAATACCCATACATGTACCCTAACAGAGGACTTAAACCCTTTCATGAACACATATTTACTCATTTGTTTATTAGCAACTTAATTCTACATTATTTGGTCCCTAGTTAAAGTTTTCTTGATATGAAGCTCATACCTTGATATGAAGGGCGTGGTCTTCAGTACTGACCCCGATATAATTGGTCTTTTCCTTCTATTAGAAACTGTTCAGAGAACTGGGGGTCTTGACTCTGTCTTTGTGTAGCTGTTAATTTCAGTGGATTGTTAGTTCTTCTCAAGGCTTGCTTCTCCACACCTGATGAGGGCCTTGTCCTTACAGCAAGCTTTCAACATTAAGTAATTCTTCTTGCTGTACTCACAGGGTCATGGCCACAAGCAATGGAGCCATTTACATTTTCTTTCCCACATTCTTCATATTTAGCAAATTACTAGGCACTGTAGAGGTAACTCACAGATAACCACTGAACTGAAGTGTCCTTGACAAGAGAAACCAACTCATCTCAGCCCACTGAAGAATTAAATTATATGATGCTATCAAAACATCATGGTTGCCTCATTTCTGAATTTTCCACATGAGAAAAAGTAATTGGATGGAAATCTTGATATCTAGCATGATGAGAATGGGTAACTGATTGTTTAAGCAAAATAGAATTAGTGTACATAAGGATTCACATAGAAAATGAACTCCTCAGTTATTCATTTAATTTAATCTAGCATATGTACATATCTATTCAGTCACCTTTTATGCAGGGCTCATACCTTTTCTTTGAGTTTGAGTCTAGCTGAACTAGACTGACTTTCTTTTATACATATGATGATTAATCAACTTGCCCATGCCACAGAATATGCTGATTAAACACTGTTGGTGGGTGTGTCTTTTCAAATGAGGCTAGCATGTGAATCTCTGGACCCAGCAAAATTGATTGGCTTCCACAATGATGACAAGCACCATATATTGTACGAATTGAATACAACAAAACTTAGAAGAGGAAGCATTTTTCTCTTTGCTTCTGCCTGCTTAATTGGGCTGAGACTTATCATCACCAGCTCTAAGTCTGGGATTTATATTACTGGCTTCTTCATTGTCAGACCTGCAGACTTTGAATTATATTTTTAGTTTTCCTGGGTCTCCAGTTTGTAGGTATCAAATTGTGAGACTTCTCCACTTCTATAATTACATAACCAGTTCCTCATAATAAACAATATTGGTATATATGATTATATAAGATTTATGATTTATTGCAAGGAAGCATGATATATGTAGAATATATTATATATATATGTGTGTGTGTATGTATATGTATATATGTATGTATGTATAGGCTCACTGGGGCCTCTATCCACTACAAATGAACTCCAGATGCATGTGCCACTTATGTATCTGGCTTATGTGGGTACTCAGAAATTGAACCTGGGAACCTGGGTCCTTAGATTTTGCAGGCAAGCACATTAATGGTTTATCCATCTCTCTAGCCCCTTGAAGATTTTATTAACATGATGAGAGTCCTGAGTGGGCTAAGAACTTTACTCGTTATAGGACTTCTCAATCTAGGAATCTATATAGGTTTCCCATTGAGAGTCATTGGACTTGTGACCTAAACCATATTAACAATGGAAGAACTTGTAGATTTTTGTTTCCCTGTTGACTCCTCTTTGGAGCAGCTTAAGATGTTTATGCAATGTGTTTGCAATTACTAGTAGCTTCAGAGTTTTTGTTTTGTGTGTAGTTTCCCAGTGCAAAATGACATATCATCTACTGAGTCTTGTTCAAGCCTTTTTTTTTTTTTTCAGTTGAGGATTCCAGAATTATCAAGCAAGAATTGGGTAGAAATTAGGGATCATCACATCTAACTTCATACCCTGTATAAGAATTCCTTCTGCTATATGTCATGTGTTACAGAGACTCTTAAACTAGTATCTCAAGAATAAATGTATTCTATTCCACCTCTAGGCAACACAAAGATGTTTCTGAAACAAGTTCAGAACACTGACTCTTATACAGTATATATTGACAATTATAATTTTACTCTGCCTATAACTTATGCTTATCAATTTTATTAAAGTTTCTATTGTTATATTCTGACTGAGTGTGTACGTGTGCTGTAATATGTGAAAGACAAAGATGGGACAAATGTCAGTACTGGTTGAGCACCTACTAAGCTGATTTCATGTCTCACTAATGAGTTCCAGTTTTCAGTTTACAAACAGAGCTGATAGAAATCCTAGCAGGTATTGGTCATTCAATCTTCATTTGATGGTTATAGCATTGAGAAGTCTGGTATGTTCTGGACAGATATGTAAAGTATTTTTTAAATTAAAATGATAGTTGAAAAAAAGATTATAGATTCAATATGTATAATATCACAATTAGATATGTATATGTATTATATAATAGTGCGATTCAGAATTAAACTTCAAAATATTATTTATTTGAGAGAGAGAAATAGACAGATAGAGAGAGAGAATGGGCAGACCAGGGGCTCTAGCCACTGAAAACCAATTTCACATGCTGGGTGTCTGGATTTATGTGGGTACTGGGGACTCAAACCTGGGTCCTTAGGCTTTTCAGGTAAGTCACTGAACTGCTGAGCCATATTGCCAGTCCCCAAATTAAACTTTTAACCTACCCTGCACCTGCCTTGCATACATAGTGCTAATTCCCAGAAGTAGATACATTTTATTAATCTTTTTTATATTTTTATTGATAACTTTCATACTTACAACAAACCATGGTATTTCCCTCCCCTCTCCTTCCCTCTCCTCCCCGACTTTCTCCTGCATAGCTCTGCTCTCCATCATATGCCCTCCTCTCCATTAGCCTCTCTTTTAATTGAATGTCATCATCTTTTCTCCTATTATGAGGGTGTTGTGTGGGTATTGCTAAGCACTGCAAGGTCTTGGATATTGAGGCCAAATTCTGTCTGCACAGCTGTATATAGGGAGTGGTACCCTTCCTTTGGCTTACATTCTTTCTGCCACCTCTCCTGAAATGGACACTGAGCCTTGGAGGGTAGGGTATGAGTTGTTTCAGTTCTGGACACTCCTCTGTCCCTTCTTCTCAGCACTAGGTTGCCTTTTGGGCCATCCCAGTGGTCATTGCCATCTGAAAAGAGAAGCTTCACTAACCAGAAGTGAGAGTAACATTAATATATGACTATTTCCATTAAGTATAGTGCTTTCAGGGCAATTTGGTGAGAGTAATATATGCATTTATCCAGATAAGAGCAGGCTTTATACCCTTAAAGCTCATGACCTCTCCTGCCATAGGCTTTTGATTAGGTTTTCAGTACCAGGCATGTATTACCCCCTATAGAGTGGGCCTTCAGTCCAATTAGACAGCAGTTGGTTTCCCCAGACCAGACATGCCACTATTGCACTCATTCAGACATTTGGCCTGTCTGGCCAAACTTGAAGCATCCAGTGTCCACTGTTTTCACTGCTGATGACTTCTGTCTCCCATAAGACTGTATTCAGTGCAGCTTTTTCCAGCTTTCAGTTGGCTGGGCTATAGGGAAAAGGTTTCTGCTCAGCACCAACTTGATTTCTCAGTGACATTGCCACTCAGGCATGTGATGTCTTCAGCAATAGGGTCTTACCATCTCTTTCTCACAGGTAACCAAGGGCAATAGCTTGTAATGTTTTGGAGGCAACATAGACCTCCCTGGCCAATGACACACTGGGAGGTATCCCATCCCAGGCACTGAAAATTTGCTAGGACAATGTATGGCTTCTGGTTGTGCCATTATTTAAAACAGTAGATTTTCATATGTCTTATTCAGAATATCTTGAAATTTGATTGACCCTCCTCTCCCCATCTTTCTTTTATACAATCTCTTCCCCTGACCTCGTTTAGGCCTTTCCTGTCCCTGTAATCTGTTCTTCTACTTACATATATACAATACCGTCCACCTAAGACCTTCCCTGTCCTCCCTCCCTGATAGCCCTTTTTCTAGATTATGGGCCTCTTCTACTGATTATTGGTTCCAGACCACACACAGCTCTGTATTTTTAGCTAGGATCCACATATCAGAGAGAACATGTGACATTTGGCATTCTGGACCTGGGTTACCTCACTTAGTAGAATCCTTTCCAGATCCAGCCATTTCCCTGCAAATTACATAATTTCATTTTTTTCTTTACTGCTGAATAGAACTCCATTGTGTAGATGTACCACATCTTTATTATCCATTCATCTGTGGTGGACATCTAGGCTGGTTCCATTTCCTAGCTATTGTGAATAGAGTAGCAATAAACATAGTTGTACATGTACCTCTAAGGTACTGAAAAGAGTCATTAGGATATATGCCTAGGAGTGCTATAGCTGGATCTTATGGCAAATCTATTTTTACCTGTCTCAAAACCTCCACACTGATTTCCACAATAGCTGTACCATATTGCATTCCCACCAATAGTGCAGAAGGGTTCCCCTTTTACCACAACCTTGCCAACATTTATTGTCATTTGTTTTCTTGATGGTAGCCATTCTGATGGGAGAGAGATGGAATCTCAAGATAGTTTTAATTTGCATTTTCCTGATGGCTAAGGATGTAGAACACTTTTTTAGATGTTTATATGCCATCTGTATTTCTTCTGGTGAGAACTCTCTATTTAGTTCCATAGCCTATTTCTTGATTGGGTTGGTTGATTTCTTATTGTTCTGTTTTTTGAGTTCTTTGTATATTCTGGAATTAATCTTCTGTCAGATGTCTAACTAGCAAAGATTTTCTCCCATTCTGCAGGTTGTTTCTTTGCTCTATTCACAGTGTCCTTTGCTGTACAAAAGCATTGTAATTTCATGAGATCCCAGTAGTTGATTACGGGTTTTGTTTTCTGAACAATTGTGGTTATATTCAGAAAGTGCCAATATGTTGAAGGGTATCCCTACCTTTTTCTGTAGCAGTTTCAGAGTTGCAGGTTGTTATTAAGGTACCTGATCCACTTGTATTTGATTCTTGTGCATGGGGAAATACAAGGATCTATTTTCATCTTTCTGCATATAGATATCCAGTTTCTCCAGGACCACTTGTTAAAGAGGCTGTCTTTGCTCCAATGAATATTTTTGGCATTTTAGTCAAAAATCATATGGCTGTAGCTGCCTGAACTAACATCTGGGTCCTCTATTCTATTCCATTGTTCTACATGTCTGTCTTTGTGCCAATACCATACTGTTTTTCTTACTATGGCATTATAATATAGCTTAAAATCAGGTATGGTGATACTACCAGCCTTATTTTTTTTGAGAGACCATAAATCATTTATTGTATACCTAATATATTAATGAAATTTCACATTTGAGAATATTAGATATGATATCTTAGATAGTATTTTTCACTGTTAGTATGAAAACCACCTGACACTTTAAATTTAACAAAGAGCATACTGCTGCATTCACTATCACCTTTGCATTTATTGCCTGATCCTGTCATAGTTTTCAGCTGAAAATCTTTACTAGAACTTTCTTTTAAAAAAATGCTAAATATAATCACTGCTCCTGGAGTTGCATCTGACTACTCTTACTGAGGTAGGAATCAAAGGCCCTTAGACAGAGACACTGCTAATGTAATCTTTACTTAAAATTAATGCAATTTTACCACTTGTGCTGTTTGTTTTATAGGCAGAAACACAACTGTTAGCCTCTATGTCATTAGTTTATCATTTTTAAAAATTTATTTATTAACATACAAACAGGTAGGTTTCATCATGGTGTCTTATTTTAGTGAAACACTAACATAGTTGCAGCTTGACTTTAAAATTCTGTAGTTTCTCTGACCACGGCACAGCCTCCCACCTTCCTGGGATCACAGATGTGGTTTCTCTGCTGCCATTGCTAGCAGGGTTTCCTCCTTGCATTTGTTTCAAAGACTCATCTGAAAAGCTATGAACACATTGTAGTATGTTGCTAACCCTCCCACAAAGATGCTTCTTGGAGAACGTTCTTTAAATGTGAAACTTTCCTTTAAATATAATTGTTTGCTATCTACTTACCTTTTTAAGTTTTTTTCCCTTTTTTTTTTATTAATTAGTTTTGTATCCAGCAAATACAGTCAGTTTGGTACCATTATTAGGCTCATCTGTGACTTATCCCCTCCCCTTGGCACCTCCTTGTTGAGGTATATGGGTCATGCATTGGGGAGTTAGCCCTCAGTTATGGGTAGGATAAATGTCTCTGCATATCATGACCCAACATGTGGCTCTGACATTCTTTCTGCTCCCACTTCCACAAAATTTCCCTGAGCCATGTTGGGTTCATTTTTGGTCTGCTTCAGTGATGAGGTGTTGGGGGCCTCTGGGTGTCTGGATCTCTGATTTGATAGGAGTTAATTTTTCTCTGTGTTGGTCTCCTTCACCCTTGTCCTGGTATCTGGTTCACCAGGAAAACAGCACCCTTGCTTGTTTTGCCAATTTTTCTTAGTTTCAGCTGGGGACCTTTTGAGGTATGATGGGGTGGCTCTCTCCTTAGGATCTACATCTATCTGAAAAAGAGAAGCAGATTCTCCAACGGAGAGTAAGTTAGCACGAGGACAAATGAGATAACCCTGACATTTTATATAGAGAATTTAATAGGTGTAGGCCCTCTTGTAGCCCATGATTGTTGGTAGCCTGATAGTGGAGAGCGAACCTATGTTTGGATACGGTTCTGACTTGTTTCCCAGCTCCAGCTATGGGTATCATACAACTGAGGGGATCAGTCAGCTGAATCAAGAGCAGTTGGTTCCCCACCATGGCTGTGTGCCACTATTACACTTGTGTGGGTATCACAACAGGTTATTTGCTGCTAAGTAGGTTAGATGCTTGAACAGATATTGGTCATTTTCCCCCTGTTGCCCATGTAGCACCGTCTGGCACTAGAAGTGCTGACTGTCTGGGAACTGACTCTCTTCCAGCTTCCAGCCATGCCATTCTATTTTATGTGTCTACCACATACAGTGTCTTCAGCAGAAGAGTCTTACCACTAACCTTTGGTGGGTCATCAAGTACTCCCACAGAAATCTGTCTTTAATTTAGGAAACCTTGTAGGTCTCTCTGATCAAAAGCTTATTGTGGATGATAGCCACATGCTGGTACTGGGAATTACAGGTCAGTGCCCACTAAGAAAAGGAAGAAAAAGATAACTAATATATGGGAATTAGAGAGAAGAGAGAGAGGGGGAGGAGAGGGAGGGAAAGAAGCTGTAGAAGATTAAGGTTGGTCTTCATCATACACTCTCCAGTATTTTGTGGCTCAGGTGTTCCCTTTAAGGGCTGGGTGAAAGTTCAGCCATTTGGTCTGCCTTTTAGGAAGTAGAATTTTATGATACCATTACCATTTGGGTCTAGATTTGTGTTTCCCATTCCTCCATTGCCTTCCTCCCCCTCCCTACTCATCCTATTGTTTAGTCCACGAGATGCTTGCTGGGTATGTAAGGCATCTTGGGTAGATTCAGGTTAGGTGCTGTAGATGAGTGAGACTATATGGCAATTTTTTTCCTGTACTTGGGTAAGTTCACTGAGAATGATCTGTTCCAGGTTCAACCATTTTACCTCAAATTTCATTGTGTCATTTTTTTCTTACTGCTATATAGAATTCCATTGTGTAGATATGCCACATCTTAGTTATCCATTCTTCTAATGATGGACATCTGGGTTGATTCCAGCTTTTAGCTATTATGAATTGAGCTGCTACAAACATGGTTGAGCAAATCTCTCTGGCCTGTGGTTTGAAAGTTTTAGGGTAGATGCCCAGTAAGGGAATAACTAGGTCTATTAGTATCTCTATAGTCAGCATTTTCAGGAGTCTCCATATTGCTTTCCAAAGTGGTTGTACCATCCTACATTCCCACCAACAGTGAATGAGTGTTCCTACTTCTCCACATCCTTGCCAGCATTTATTTTCATTTGATTTTTTGATGTTTGCTATCCTTACTGGGGTTAGGTGGAATCTCATTGTTGCTTTAAGTTGCATTTCCCTGATGATTAGGGAAGAAGAACATATTCTTAAGTGTGTGTTCGCCATTTGTATTTCTTCCTCTGTGAACTGCCTGTTTAGCTCCTTGCCCCATTTTGTGAGTGTGGCATTTGACTTTTTACTGTTTAGATTTTTGAGTTCTTTGTAGATTCTGGAGATAAGGCCTCTGTCAGTTGAATAACCCATAAATATTTTCTCCCATTCTGTGGGTAATCTATTGGATTTGTTTATTGTATGCTTGTCTGTAAAGAAATTCTTCAGCTTCATGTGATCCCATTGGTTGAGTGACTGTTTAAGATCATGAGCTACTGGGGTTTTGTTCAGGAAGTCTTTTTCCATTCCTATATCATGGAAGGTACTTCCTAAATTTTTTTCCAGTACTAGTCGAGTTTCTGGTCTTATATTGAGGTCTTTGATCCATTTGGACTTGAGTGTAGTACATAGTGCAATGTGTGGATCAAGTTTCAGTTTCCTGCATATGGTCATCCAGTTGGTCCAGCACCATTTGTTGAAGATGGTGCCTTTTTTCCTGCCTATATTTTTAGGGCCTTTGTCGAATATCAAGTAGCTATACTTGCTTGACCCAAAGTCCGGGACCTCAAGTCTATTCCATTGGTCTATACTCCTGTTTTTATGCCAGAACCATGCTGCTTTTATTACTATGGCTTTGTAATATAGCTTTAGATCAGGTATGGTGATGCCTCCAGATGTATTTCTTTTGCTGAGGATATGTTTGGATATATGAGGCCTTCTTCCTTTCCATATGAAATTTGAGTTCATTTTTTCTATCTCTGTGAAGAACACTGTAGGTATTTTAATTGGAATTACATTAAATCTATGTATTGCCTTTGGTAGGATTGTCATCTTCACAATGTTAATTCTGCCTACCCAGGAGCATGGGAGGTCTTTCCATTTTCTCAAGTTCTCCTCAATTTCAGTTTTTTCTTTACTAAAGTTCTGCAAGGGTATGGAAAACTCATTTAGTTTTGTTTACCTTTGTCACTCAGCAGCATGTTCAGAGCTACACAGATAGCCAGACTGCTGGCCAAGTTCAGCAGCATACTTCTTGGGTTCCTGTGAAGTATACGTACCAGTCAGTATAGCACAAATGGATCATTCCCAAGCCTGAGGAGGATCTCAGCTTCAGGGTTCCATATCACACTTCTGCCTGGTCTCTAAAACTAGACACTGTGGTGATGTGTCTCCAGCCAAGGAGCACCCAGCTTATGGTTATGTCTCTGTAGCCCAGTAAGTCTCCCTCCAGCTTGCAGTTCCTGATGTGTCCTTTCTAGGAGGTGAGAACACCTTGCTGCATGTAATGTTGCTAAGCACTGGTTGAAAGGTTCTAGCTGGTTTTCTGAGGAGATTTTCTTCAGGCTTACTTCCTTTCCCTCAACTCTTTCTCAACTAGAAATAGAATCTTCTGTGGTTTTTCTCGTGTCAATTCTTTTCTTCTCTTAGTTGCACAGAGGTTTGCTTCAATTTTGTTTGCCTAGTGTATGTTTTAATTGGCATGACCAATAATTCTGAAGAACACATTAGGGCACACAAAAATAATTTACATATGAGCCCTGTGTATGATACACAGACATGCAACTCATTCATAAATTGCTTAATACTAAGTAGTTTTCTCTTGCCACAAATTTATTAACTTCAAACTATACAAGTATATGGTCTCACAAGTTATTTAGGACTGACATACAGGTTCAGTGTACCTGTATTCTCTGCTCAGATTCTAATCAAGTATATCGAATGGTATCAGTCAGGACTACAAATCTCATTTGGGGTCTAGGATTCTCTTCCAAACTAATTAGTCTCTTTGATTGTTAACACATTCATTTCCTTCCTTTACTTTCCTTCCAGATTTTATAATGTGACCCCTCTCAGCATTATAGGCTGAGCACAGTTCCTGATTCTGTAGTTTAGGGAGAAGCTCAACAATATGGATGTTGATTCTCTTTCAAACCAGCTGGGGGAGTGGTTGTATCGCCAGGTCTTTCTTCTGCAGCCAGCCAGAGAAAACTCTACTTTTTACATGCTATTTTAGTTAGGGTAACATGTACTTCCTAATCACCATGCTGGTAACTGGTTTTAAAACTTAATTACCTCCATGAAAATCCTTTGTAGCAGGACTCAGTTATTGTTTGAATGCATATTTGGAAGATGTATAGAACAGGGTTATGAAGCTTGCAGGGGGCGTGCTCTTTGTTATTCTAACAAGGACATTATTACATACCTGTGCCTTACAAGGACAGAGATTCTGATACTAGTATGACTTTCTTTGTTATAATTGTATGTGTTGTGTTATCATATGTAATGGTTATTGATCTGTCTGATATATGTTCCAAGACCACTGGTGAATTACTGAAACCACAAATAGTTGAAAAATAAATTATAAAATATTGAAAAATACCATGTTTGCCTATATACATGTCTATAATTAATAGCAACTGATAACAAAGGCCCTATATATATGGTAGTGCCAAAGGCAACAATATTTAACCCCCAAATACAGGTTATTTGAAAATGGTAAAGCCAACCAAGAATATATGCCATATATCCTGCCCTGACAAGGAAACAGAGGTTAGCTCTTGCAGCACTATGTACCTTCTTTTTTGTTGTTGCTGTTTTTGTTTGTTTGTTTGTTTTTTATCCATCAGCATAGTTACCTTTTTGGGTGGCTTCCAATCTCACCAATGCTGAGTGTCCACCTGGATCCCTCCATGTTGAGCTGTGCAGCTGTATCTCTGATCTGCTTTGCTGGCTATGCTGCCTCTGGGGTCTTGTGCTGGAGGTTTGCAGTTCTGATGGTGGGTGATGGGAGAGTTCTCACTTCTAGAGTTTCTCACACTTTTAGTAGCTCTTTAGTTGATCTCAGCTATCTTTCCTTCATATTTCTTTACTTTGCAAGATTGCTGATGGAGTTGAAAAATCTATTGCTAGGTCTCTGCTGTTTTTGCTGCTGCTGCTGCTGCTGCCGCTGCCTGGTGAGCCTGGTGGGACTGCCCAAGACAGGCACACGCAGATCATGGGCCATGATCGACTCAGTGGGACTGTGGCAATTTTCCTCCTTTCTGGTGGGTCTTGGTGTCTCCAGCTCCTCTGCTGTGTCTAAGAATAACCTATACTTCTTCACTTTTCAGAAGAAGTGTATTTTGCTGGGGTTTTGTTTAAGTAGCTCCCTAGGGTGGTTCAGTGTGGCTCCTAAGCCACCATCTTACCCAGAAGTCTCCATTTTATTAATCTTATATACTGTCTCCATATATTCTATGGTGCTCTGTTTTCTTCTGAAGCAACCATACCAATATCAGCCACCTTACTAATAAGATCATTATGCCATTACTGTATGCAGCATTAGCAACTCTAACTCTTCTCTGCCCTTTCCCTAAATAGGATAAGTTCAATTCTCTCCCACAAGTGTACATTCCACTGATGATCAGCCTTAATAAACAATCCCCAGGTGTGCTCTTTAAGTTTCTTAATTAGTCACTAACTACTTGAACTTTTTACCTATAATTTCTTGAGAGTAAACAGATGTACTTTTGTTAATAATAAGATGAGATTCTTGTTCAGCTGTGCATATCTGTAGTCAGAGTTCACCCTGTGAGGGCACTCAGCACAAACTCTGCTTGAGATAGTGTTTTTATGTCACTGTCCCATAAATCGCCCTGGATAGATGTCAAGAGTGCCTCTTCTATAGTGTAATGATAACCACAGTGCAGTTAGTTAATACATTATCACCTCTCAGGGCCTATATTATACTTAGAATGTGTTTATCATCTAACTATGAGTTTATGCCCTTGGTGACATATCCAGATTTTTTTCCACTTGAAGCCACTGTTGGCATACCCCAGTGAGAACCACTTTCTTTTCCTCCATTTCTGTGAGCTTTATGTGTGTATTAGGTACATTTTTGTTGCTGTGACAAAATACCTGACAAGAAGCAACTTAAAAGAGGAAAGTTTTCTTTAAGCTTGCAGTTTGAGATTACAGTAGATCGTGAAGCAGAAGCTTGAGGTGGCTGGTCACATTCAGTCCACAATGAGGAAGCAGAGAGTGATGAACGCTGCTGCTCCACTTGATTTCTACTTTATATTCAGTCTGAGATGCCAGAACATAAAATATTGCTGCCAACAGCTAGGGGAGGTCTTCCTGTCTCAATTCAATGAATTTAGAAAATACCTCCTAGATTTTTCCCAGTGATTCACTACCATAGTGATTCTAAAACTGGCCAAGTTGACAACAGAGATTAACCATCACAAGTCCATCCATTGTCAACTTGACAGTCAAATATAATACTTTTATTTTATTTTTAAAATATTTTTATTTGCAAGGAGAGAGAGAGAGAGAGAGAATGGGAATGATAGGGCCTCTTGCCACTGTGAATGAATTCCAGGTACATGTACCACTTGTGTATATGCCTTTACATGATACTGAGGAATCAAACTCAGACCATCAGGCTTTACAAGGAAGGGCTTTTACCCACTAAGTCATCTTTCCAATCCAAATATAACCCTTTTAAACCATAATCTTTCAACCTTTGTCTCTATAGGCTCATGGTATCTCATAATTCAAAATTCATTCCATCCAAATGCAAAGTTCCTCATAGTCTTAAATGTCTACAACACTATTCAAAAATTTAGGACTAAAGTCTCTTCTGAGATTCAGGCAACCTCTTAAGTGAGCTCCTATAACAAAACAAACAAAATCTAGCTACATGCTTCTAACAAAGAATGGCATAGAGAAAACTTTCCCAATTCTAAAGAGAGGAATGGGGGAATCTATTAAGGAATAAAGATTATACCAAAGCAAGTTCAAAACCATCAGGGCAAGCTCTCCATTTTGAATTCCATGTCCAGAATCTGGAGCTTGAGATGAAACCCTCTGGGATGCAGAGGGCTTCAGTAGTTCTACCACTCTACCTCTGCTGCCTGCAGCACTAAGAGTCTTTTTCATTGGCTAGCTCTACTTTCCTTGGCAAGCATCCTATGGTTCTCACATCCCCAACATCTTGAGCCTCCATTGTAATTTAGGCTCCTGCAGTGGCATCTCAGTGCCTCCTTAGAGGGACTCTAACCATACACAATTGCTTGACCCCAGGAGCTCTCTCTTACCATGGTGAACACAGCATGGCTCTCTCAATCTTACATCTTTCATGATTTTAAAACCATTATCTCATGGACAATACTGCCAAGTTCCACTGTCATTTTAGGATGAAGCCTACTGCCTTTGGACCATACCTGTAGAGGCTTCTGTATGTCTTCCATGCTAACCTTGGAGAAACATTTCTCTATGTTGCAGTCAGGTTGGCATTACTGGCAGAAACCACCCTATCAAGAGCAGCTTGTGGGAAAAATCTTGTGGCTTACAGAATTGAGGAGAAGCTCCATGGTGGCAGGGAAAAATGATAGCATGAGCAGGGATTGGACATCACCTCCTGGCCAACATTAGGTAGACAACAGGAACAGGAGAGTGTGGCAAGGGGATACTGGCTATAATACCCATAAGCCTACCTCAAGCAATACACTGCCTCCAGGAGGCATTAATTCCCAAATCTCCATTAGCTAGGAACCTAGCATTCAGAACGCCTAAGTTTATAGGGGTCACCTGAATCAAACCACCACTTTTTGAACAAAAAAGTCCCTCATTTTAAGCATTCTTCATGCATGTTGCATGTGCATTTTGATTTTCACAAAATAGGTTCTCCAGTATATGTTTTTTTTTTTTTTTTGTCACAAGACAACTTTCCTAATATCTTGTGCAGTCTAGAAGGTTTCTCTTCAATAGTGTTGACTTCTTTAACAAGTACAAGCCTGAGAGCCATCCATAGCAACTGAGGCTTGAAGAACATGGACAGAATACAGCAAGTTTCTTTGGCAACATGGAACATGAATTGCCTGTAGCTCAGTTTCTGACAGAGTTCTTGTTTTCCTCTGTAACCTCATTTTTTTCTGTTATCATATTTCATGAAAGAACTTTATTCAACTCTTTAACTCATGTTTTGTTCATCAGATGTCAGAAGAGGTTTATTCTTTTATGTCACTGAAATAAAATGTCCTGGGCAAATCAGCTTCACTGCCATTGAAGGCATTTATGATTTAAAGTGTTTTGGACACATGCCACTTCCACTGTAAACATTTACGTGTTTTCATGTTTTACTGTGTATTGCACAGGCTTGATTTTTGACATTTTCATAGATATATATTACATTTACATAACATGTACCGCATGCTATCTTCCCACATTTCCCTGTGTCTCACTGCATGGTGAAAGAGAGAGGACCCACCACAGTGTTGAGCTGTCACTAATTCACTCTGCTCTCTCTCCTCTCCACCCTCCTTATCTTTATCCTCTGTTATCTAGAACATAATGTTCACTTAGCTCCATCATGTGCAAGGCTTATGTACACAACCCTCATTCCAAGTCATTAATATTCACTTTCATGTTTTTTAATTCTTGATGATATAATATTTATATGAAAACCATTACTAAAATGATTTTATATTCATTTGATTGACATATAATTTGCTTACCACATAACAGATACATTTATTATGAGAATGGTTTAAATATAATTGCTGAGGTAGAAGGTCTAGATGGGACTCAATCTTTACCACTCAAAAAAGAAACTTCCGGGCTGGAGAGATGGCTTAGCAGTTAAGTGCTTGCCTGTGAAGCCTAAGGACCCCGGTTTGAGGCTCAATTCCCCAGACCCATGTTAGCCAGATGCACAAGGGGGCGCATGCATCTGGAGTTCGTTTTCAGTGGCTAGAGGCCCTGGTGCGCCCATTCTCTCTCTCTCTCTCTTTCTCTCTCTCTATATCTATCTATCTGCCTCTTTCTCTGTTACTCTCAAATAAACAAATTTTTTTTTGAAAAAAGAAACTTCCTACTAATTACCAGTCATTCCAGTGTGCTAGTTCCTCTCAAATCCTTAACCCTACACACATATTTATCTGCTTTCTGCCTCCATGGATTTGCCTATTCTGGGTACTTCATAGAAATGTATTTGCACATGTATTTTGGGATTGACTTTGTTCATTTAACATTACTTTATAAAATTTATTCATGTTACAGCATGTATCAGTATTGCATTTCTGTTTATGTAAATTTGTCTTAAAAATCTTTACACAGGCCAGGCATGGTGGCACATGCCTTTAATCCCAGCACTCTGGGGGCAGAGGTAGGAGGATTGCTGTAAGTTCAAGGCCACCCTGAGACACCATAGTGAATTCCAGGTCAGCCTGGGCTAGAGTGAGACCCTGCCTCAAAAAAACAATAAATAAATAAATAAATAAATAAATAAATAAATAAATAAATCTTTATACAGTGTTGGAAACAATGACAAGTGCCTCTATATGGATTATCACCTCAGTCCAAAAAATCAGCAATAAATTAATGCTAAATCCCCACTTTTCTTTTAAAAACTCAATGCTATCAAGTGACCTGTAGGATATTAAAGACCAACATTGAGCCATTTCAGTCTAAAGTGTCTTGGCAAATAGTTCTTTCTTCCAAATAGAGCAATAATAAGGACTCCTATTAATATGAGAATTGTCAGCAAGCACTCTATCTTTTGTGCATCTCTGTCAGTCCAATTTCACACAATCTCTACTCCATGATCTGGATGTGCTGCTATAAATTCATGTTAACAATTAGTTGTCAATGTGATCATATTGGTAGGGAAGGAGTTTAAGAGACAATGAAATCTTCATGTTGGGATATCATGGATAGACAGGATCAAGGCTTTATAAAGGGGCTTGAGAACTTCCTGTCTCTCTTCTGTTCATCTACTATGTGTGGAAACAGCCCTTACCTCAATTTCCTTCTGCCACCAGCCATGTGAAGATTCAACAAGAGGGTCTTGCTTATACTGAACCTTCCAGGTTTGTTACTTTGGACTAACGAGCATCAAAGACAATTAGAAAATAAATATCTGTTCTTTATAAATCATACAGCCTCAAGTATTTTGTTATAGCAACATATATGCACTAAGATATTTACTAGAACACTCAAAAATTCCATGTCTCCACATGTTTTGAAGTGTGGTATTGACATATTCTTAAGCAGAAACAGAAAGGCTGACTATAAATCCCTCAAGTTATGCTACATTACCCAGCCTTCCTTGTCCTAAGTTAGAACCTTATTATTCATTCTACCCAAATGGCTATGGATGTGTTACTTCTGGAAGGAAACAGTAACAGTTGGTGTGAATTTCTAAATGCTCTTTTGTTTCTAAGTGCTCAGAAGTTAGGGGCTAAGGAGATGAAGTACTTCCCTATCATCATATATACCTGTTAGAGGAAGGGAAATGGCCTGCCTCTCTAAACTGTACTAGACATGTGGTATGAACAAGAAATATTTGGTTTCCTTTTCTCATGCTCACCCTCAAGAGTATCTTGAAGACATGACTATGCACATCTAAGACTATGATATTGATTCAGGAAAACACCTAAGGAAAAGTTCACCTCTGAAGAGAGTTGGCAACTTTGAAAAAGAAGCAAACTGTAGCAGAGAGCAAGGATGGTGAGAAAGAAAGTAAGCAGATATGGAGGACACAGAACATCCAGGCCTTCTGTAGACATGGGGCACACAAACCGTCCATTTTTTCTGCCTAGACTTCCCATGTCCTATTTCAATGCTAATACAACTTGTAAAGCATTAAGTATGAACACTTCTATACAGCTGGCAGCATTGACATTTATGTTTTAGTTACTTTTCTCATTGTTATGACAGATTATTCCAAAACCCACTGAAGCATGGATGATGATATTTTTGGCACACAGTTTGTACATTCTGTCCTTCGTGGTTAGGAAGTCATGGCAGCAGGAGTGTGAGATGGCAGTTCATATTGCCTCATGAAGCTAACAGATGCTGGTGCTCTGTTCATTTCTCCTTGAATGGAGGATGTATGTGTAGAGGATATATGGTGATTTATATGGTGTGACGTGTGTGGTGTCTGTCCATTTGTGTGCAAATTTCTGTCCCTTGTGCACACTTGTGCAGAGGCCAGAGAACATTCAGTGTACTTGTCTATCACTCTTCTAATTGTTTCCATAAGGCAGAATCTCTTGCTAAACCCACAGCTATAGTTTTTCATCATACTGATACAGGAATTCTGGGGTTCTTTTGCCAATGTACTGATATGCACCAAGGCCTCAATAATCTGCGGGTGTTCCCAGACTCTTATGAATTCAAAAAAGTAAATCCGGGCTGGAGAGATGACTTAGTGGTTAAGCACTTGCTTGTGAAGCCTAAGGACCCTGGTTCAAGGCTCGGTTCCCCAGGACCCATGTTAGCCAGATGCACAAGGGGGCACGTGCATCTGGAGTTTGTTTGCAGTGGCTGGAAGCCCTGGTGTGCCCATTCTCAATCTCTCTCTCTGTCTCTTTCTCTCTCTCTCTGTCACTCTCAAATAAATAAATAAATACATAAATAATGAACAAAATAAATTAAAAAAGTAAATCCAATGACCAGATGATAAGGGCCAGAACTATCTTATAATGGCTTAGTGCTTTTAGGAAGGAGAGCATTAAGACAAGGGGAGCTTAAGGAAAGAAAGGAAGACAGAGCCTTTGCCCAAGGAACAAAGATGGAGTTTGTGAAGCACACCTCGAGACTCATGTTGTGTTTTTTATGAGTGCATGGATGAGTGGCTGGTTAATCCAGTTTAATCGTGACACTTGGTGTCTGAAGTCAGCAATTTTGGAAAAGGACAATCATCTCAGAATCTTAATATCTTAGTAAGGGCCTTCACAGAAGGGAATAGAAGGCAAGTGATAAGAAAAGGCCAGATATTTTTCATGTTTCTGACCTGTAGTAAAGTGTAATAATCTAAATTTCCCCCTACTGTCCAAGGATATTTCATGCATTTAGCCAGAAGAAAGCTATTCACTTTGTGAGACCTGTTACCCTAAATTGCCTAGCCAATTTCTATCTCTTACTCAAACTGGATGACCAGTAATCCCAGCTATAGTGTAGTTTCAACAAGGATGAGAATAACAGATAAGATTGGCCATGCCCAGCTGTTTACATGGGTACTGGGTAATCAAATTCCAGTGGATTCAGGCCCTCTCAAGTCCTCATGCTTGCATAGAAAGTGCTCTTAACTGCTAAGCCATGTGCCCAGTCCCTCTTTCTCCTTAGTGTTCATTCTGAGACTGTAGCCAATGGGGAGGTGGCTACTCATATCCAGAGTGAGTCTCCCTGCCTCTGTTGAATATCGGGAAAAGGGCTGGAGAGATGGTATAGTGGTTAAGCTGCTTCCCTGAGTTGTCTTAGGACCCAGGTTCTGTTTCCCAGTACCCACGTCAGCCAGATGCGCAAGGTGGCACATGTGTCTAAAGTTAGTTTACAGTGACTGGAAGCCCTGGCACACCTATTCATTCTCTCTCTTTCTCTCTTTTTCACCCTCTCTCTGTCTCATAAATAAATAATATATTTTTAAAAAATTAAAATAAAATATCTGGAAAAGCCTAGAGGTATGTTTCTAGATGATTATAAATTATATCAAGCTGATAATCAATATTAACCTCACAGGGACTAGAGAGATCGCTTAATGGTTAAAGCACTTGACTGTGAAGCCTAAGTACCCAAATTTGATTCCCCCATGTCCATGTAAGCCAGATGAACAAGGTGACACATGTGTCTGAAATTTACAGTTACTGGAGGTCCTGGTGCACCCATTCTCTCTCTCTCTTTGTGTGTGTCTTTCTAACTCTCTCTCTCTTTCTCAAATAAACTTATAAATAAAATATTTTTTTAAAAGATTAACTATCACAGGAATAGAGAGATTATTCAGTGGTTAAGGTACTTGCCTGCAAAGAGCAAGCACCATGGTTTAATTGCCCAGAACACATGTAAAAGCAGATGTACAAGGTGGCACATGCATCTGGAGTTCATTTTCAGTAGCTAGAGGCCCTGCCACACCCATTCTCTCTCTTTTTCAAATAAATAAGTCAAATACTTTTAACAAGAGTAACCACCACAGCTTAAATATGGGAAATATGTTCTATTTACTCAAGGCTAAATAGTTCATACGTGCAGAGCTAGGGTTTGGGCCCTATTTATGTTACTCAGTATCTTCTCAGTTCCACTCAGTGAAAAAAAGAAGTGGCTAGAAAAAAATGCCAGAGAGTTCCTTCCTAAAAGGATTCATTTTCCAGAAGACAACCAAAAAGGAGACCTTGCAAGGAGAGTAGGCTGAGCTTTGAGAAGCAGCTTAGGTAAATTAACTTAATCTTTCTGGGCAAGCAGCCCCTCCCAGTTCACACGTTTTTTTATTTTTTTAAATTATTTATTTATTTATTTATTTGAGAGCGACAGACACAGAAAGAAAGACAGATAGAGGGAGAGAGAGAGAGAATGGGCGCGCCAGGGCTTCCAGCCTCTGCAAACGAACTCCAGACGCGTGCGCCCCCTTGGGCATCTGGCTAATGTGGGACCTGGGGAACCGAGCCTCGAACCGGGGTCCTTAGGCTTCACAGGTAAGCGCTTAACCGCTAAGCCATCTCTCCAGCCCCACACAGTTTTTTTTTTTTAAATGCTTTGCCACTTTAATAGGCAAAAACCATAGCTTATATTTTAATTTTTTTTAATTTTTATTAACATTTTCCATGATTATAAAATATATCCCATGGTAATTCCCTCCTTCCCCACCCCCACACTTTCCCGTTTGAAATTCCATTCTCCATCATATTACCTCCCCATTACAATCATTGTAATTACATGTATACAATATCAACCTATTAAGTATCCTCCTCCCTTCCTTTCTCCACCCTTTATGTCTCCTTTTCAACTTACTGGCCTCTGCTACTAAGTATTTTCATTCTCACGCAGAAGCCCAGTCATCTGTAGCTAGGATCCACATATGAGAGAGAACATGTGGCGCTTGGCTTTCTGGGCCTGGGTTACCTCACTTAGTATAATACTTTCCAGGTCCATCCATTTTTCTGCAAATTTCATAACTTCATTTTTCTTTATTGCTGAGTAGAACTCCATTGTATAAATGTACCACATCTTCATTATCCACTCATCTGTTGAGGGACATCTAGGCTGGTTCCATTTCCCAGCTATTATAAATTGAGCAGCAATAAACATGGTTGAGCATGTACTTCTAAGGAAATGAGATGAGTCCTTTGGATATATGCCTAGGAGCGCTATAGCTGGGTCATATGGTAGATCAATCTCTAGCTGCTTTAGGAACCTCCACACTGTTTTCCACAATGGCTGGACCAGATTGCATTCCCACCAGCAGTGCAGAAGGGTTCCTTTTTTTCCACATCCCCGCCAACATTTATGATCATTTGTTTTCATGATGGTGGCCAATCTGACAGGAGTGAGATGGAATCTCAATGTAGTTTTAATCTGCATTTCCCTGATGACTAGTGACGTAGAACATTTTTTTAGATGCTTATATGCCATTCGTATTTCTTCCTTTGAGAACTCTATGTAGCTCCATAGCCCATTTTTTGATTGGCGTGTTTGATTTCTTATTATTTAACTTTTTGAGTTCTTTGTATATCCTAGATATTAATCCTCTATCAGATATATAGCTGGCGAAGATTTTTTCCCATTCTGTAGGTTGCCTCTTTGCTTTTTTCACTGTGTCCTTTGCGGTGCAAAATCTTTGTAATTTCATTAGGTCCCAGTGGTTAATCTGTGGTTTTATTGCCTGAGCAATTGGGGTTGTATTCAGAAAGTCTTTGCCAAGACCAATATGTTGAAGGGTTTCCCCTACTTTTTCCTCTAGCCGTTTCAAAGTTTCCGGTCTGATGTTAAGGTCTCTAATCCATTTGGACTTAATTAATTACCATTTGGCACCATTCTTCTTGACAGTCAAAGATTATATGTTGGTCTTGACTGAGTTTCTGTCAAGGAGGATTCATTGCAATTTTGAAGATGGCTATTAAAAGAGATAGCTTAAGGGCTGGAGAGATGGCATAGTGGTTAAAAGAGATAGCTGCTTTGCATTTATTTATTTATTTTGGTTTTCAGTCCTAAAAATATGTCAGGTTTGATTTACAAAATCACCTTGTATAAATTTCTTGCTTCTCTTTCTCCTCTTTGGACTTTCAGCCTCCTTTGCAAACCACTCCTCAATGAACCCAGCCTTCCCCCCACCTCCCGCTTTTTGCAGAACTCCTGCATTTTGTCTTCTCATGAGCTGTCATGTGATTTGGTGACTGGGGAACCAATGCCTGTATTCCCGAATTATGAGGGTTTGGGTCCTAGTAACATGATTTTGGGGAAGTAGCTCTTCTCAAGATGTCTGCTTAGTTTTGAGAGGTCACAAACTGTTCTTTTACCTGGATTTCCTGTGTTGTCTCTGTCTCCTTTTTGCTTCCTTTGCTTTTAATTGTTATGGGCAGGGCTACCCATCTGGGAACAGTAGCTAGTAATTCATTATTTACTCAGAAGATGCTGGCATTGCTGTTCCTTTGGCTTCCTATCTGAAGGTGGGACAAGAGCACTAGATGCCCAACAAGCTGTGGTAGCAACTGCTTACTGATGCTATTGTTGTGGACCCTTGTCCATAAGTAGCACAAAAACAAATAGAAAGAGCTGAGTTCCAGTGAACTTTATTTACAAAGCAAGTAGTGAATCAAATTTAGCTCCTAGCTCCTGACTTGTCAGCCCTGTCCTGCATTATGGGATCCCAGTTCCTCAGGTTAGCATACAGGGTCTTTTACTCCCTGGATTCTCTACCTCTGTAGCTCCATATACCATTTGTCTTCCCTGTTACTTTATTTAGAATTCAGAGATTTCACTACTTAAATTACCCACCCCCAAACATGCACATATACACAAAAACTCATCCACACAGATGCTTTGCTCTTTCATGATGCTGTGGTTTTATATTTCTGTTTCTTCCTATTCAGCATACTTCCCCACATTCTTCTTTTTGAGAGATGTCCTCATTCTCCAGCACCCAATTCTTGAGTGACCATCCCTCAAAGACTTGTATTAGTTATCCATGATTGGGCTGGGTAACTCTTGATTTCCACTTACTTACTGCATTAAGAAAGACTATTTCCATTTCTGAATCTGTCTTACATGACCATCAGGGAGCACCTGGAGCTACTTAGTCTCATTAACTAAGTTTCTCTGGGGCAGATCATGGAATCCAGCATGCATCAGCTGCTAACTTTGTACATGGCTAAATCTAGGAAGTCATAATGATTAAGATCAAAAGGATCAGGTTGCTGAGAGCTATTGAGGGTCAGGAGTACTATAACCAACAGAATTATGAACATGTGGATAAGCCTAGAAGACACTATAATTAAGAATGTTACATGGTATAGAAATACTATTTTTCATAATAGAACATGAGGAATAGATTAGCAGCTATTATATTCTTTCATATTTGCATGAATTCAAGGACAAAAGGCATAGTTTCCATGTTCTACAACTCACACTGAAGTAGGCAGGATAAGATCTCAGACTATGAAACAACCATGGCATGCGAGCGTGACATCCCTGCTGGGCTACATCGGTCAGAGCATGTTTAGACGATAAAACAACAACAACAAAAGAAACAGTCAAAAAGCCGAAATGCTTCCAAGAAAAACAGCTTTTGGGAGGGGTGATAGGGAAATATCAAAGTATTATGATTTTTCAGTTTTTTTACTTAAGACATTTTTGTTGAGCTTAAAAATATTCACCCTGAAATTATACATCATAAACACAGGTGAATTAATGATCACAAAAACACCTTCTTGTAATTAAGTCGCAAATTAAGGAACAGATGAGTACTAGTATCTAGAAAGTCCTCATGTATTTCATTATTGAAGTTATACCTGAAAAGCATTACTTTGCCTCTATGTGAACTTTGTATAAGTAACACACAATACATATGCTTTTGTACCTCTTTTTTTGTTTGACATGATATTTTGAAATTTATCTACATTATGTATGACAGTAGTTGGTTCATTCTTCCTGCTGCTCAGAACACTATTATATGAATATGCCACATTTATTTATCCTTATGGTGATGGGAACTTTTGAATAGTGCCATTTTCTTATACATATCATGCAAAGACATGCATACATTTCTGTTGTGTAGATTCTTGTTTCTCAACTCACAATGAAGTTACATCTTGGTTGAAATATCCTAACTAGAAATTATATTCAACATCCCTAACAAACCTAACATCATAGCTTAGCCTCACCCACCTTATTTGTGCTCAGAATATTCATATTAGCCTACAGATGAAAAAAATGAATACAATATCTCACAATAAAGTGTTGAATAACTCATATAATTTTTCAAATACTGTATTGAAAGTAGTAATCAGATTGGTGGTTTTGGATATGCTTTAATAAGAGCAAAGTATTGAAAAATCTTTAACTGAACCAGCATAAATTGGTATATATTCAGCTTTCAAAGGTAATATCAAACCATTTTCCACATTTATTGTACCATTTTATACTCTCATCTGTGGTGTGGAAAAGTCTCAGGTATTCCACATCCTCTCGAGCTCTTGGCCTCATTAGCTCTTCTAGTGTTCTTTGTAGTTCTAATTTGCATTTACTTGATGGCAAATGAAGCACAGTAACTTTCTATGAACACTATTTGCACATTTCTTTTAATTAAAATATTTTTGTCTTTGGAGTATTTTGCTTTTGTGCATTGATATGTTGGGTTCTTCATAGATTAGCTATTTGTATTGTCAGAGATAATCACTGAAATCTCACTAATATTCTTAATGAATAAATTTATTTCCTATAATTTCTAAATTTCTCTTGGACTCTTAGATCCTTACCTCCTAGTTTGTAACTCATTGGACTACAAGTTCCCTTTTCATTGCTATTTGTTATGTCCAGTTGGAAACTATAGAAAGTTTGAAAACTCTATTCCCTTGTGTTTTATTTTTTCTTTTGTGAAGCCACAGATCAAAGAGGATGGGTGGTTTTCTCCTGGTCACAAAGCTAGTGAGTAGTTAAATCAAAATTTGAGCCCATGGCTATTGTCTTATACCCCAGGTGGTCTTCATACAGGTACAGTCACAGTCACAGTCACAGTCACAGTCACAGTCACAGTCACAGCTTTATGGACTTGAAGTTCCATAAACAGTCTCTAAGAGGAGGGACATACTGTTGCACTGGTCTGCATGAGGAAGCACTTTGTCAGCTGCAGAGCAGGAAGATTAGGGGAGTAGATGATCCTTCTGTTCCTATTCCTTCCACCCTGTGAAGAAGGCAGAGCAGGGCACACTTAGAATGCTCTCCATGCACATTTCTAAGCCCTCAAGGCTGGGCTCAACTTGATAGATACTTCTCCATTCTAAAAATAGGGATTATTATGTTGGCAATATTTATGTTGGCAAAAAGCTCAGACTAACAGAGATTGTGGGTTGAATTCTACCACAGTTTTTACTCTTGTAAGTAATCATGCTCTAGCAGAAATCCTGCTTGCCCAAAGTGGTTGGGAAATTATAGTCAAAGCAACCATTCATCTCATCTTAAGGAACCAATAAAATTATCTGTCAGTACCAAATCCCTTCGTGCTGGGGCTAAGTGTATGTGCTGAGGGAGCACTGTGTCTGGGAAGGGACTGGAGGGAAATAGTCTGATGGGCAGGCTTCTGGTTCCAAAAGAACCATATGGAAACCGACAGAAAGGCACAGGTCCCTCTCAAGGGCAATGGACATTAGTGTTTCCCCCATGTCAGTGAGCACTGCTCATTGTCCTTGTCCTCTCTGGGATGCTGTGTCCCTTCCTTCGCTGTCTCTGGAATTCAGGCTGCCTTTAAATGAAATCTGATGTGGCCAGAACCAGAGTCATGTTCTTATTTCAAGTCAGAATCAGCTTTCACATGTATCCAGTGTGTTGGAAGGATCTCCCAAGGTGTAGCCCTGGAGGACATTGTTTTACAGAATTTTTATTTTAAAATCTGATTATTTTAAAAATTCTGTTATATTATAAAATAGTACAAATATACTATTATGAATATGTGGGTACAGTAGTAGTATCACTATATGAAAACTTACTGGCTCTGAAAGGTTAAAACTGACCAAATAGAATCAATGTCAAATGGCTCAATGCCATGCAATATTTAAATCTTCTTGTGGTATTTTTAATAATAAAGACTTTTATATGCCATTGCTATTTGAAAATAAAATAATGCCAATACCTACCATTTATTAATTTGTTTTGCTCATAGACCCTCTACTCTGCATGAAATTTTCATTTTATTTTTTATTTATTTGCAAGGAGAGAGAAACAGCATGAGAATAAATGGGCATGTCATGGCCTCTTGCTTCTCTGCAAAGGAACTCTGGGTCCATGCACCACTTTTTGCATCTATCCTTACTTGGGTATTTGGGGGTACCCAACCACTGAGACATCTCCCTAGGTCCAATGTTAATAATAATAATAATATTATTAAATAAAAATGAGTTATTTAATCTTCATATCAATGCTATAAGATGGGTACCTTAAAAAGTTCATCATATATATGAAAAATCTCCATTTCATAGAACTCAAACTACAGTGAATCAATTCCTTCACTCAGAAGGGCAATTCAGGTTTCAGAGCCCAAAGCCCTCACTCCTGACATTACTCCACACAGGCAGATTTGTCTCCTTTAAGTGAAACTCTGTGTCTCAGGATTGAAGCAACCCTCCTGGTAGTGAGGTCTGGATTTGAGAGTACAATTGAACCTGACTCTTATGCTTCCCCATAGCACATGCTCAAAAAGGGTTTGCTTAGCACACACAGCTGTTAGAGCATACAAAACAAAGGGACTAACACTTTTCTCTGTCCCTAGCTTTCTAGAATGTCACTGGTTCAGAACTAACTCCTGGTTTCTGTAAATTCTTGTTTTTCACTTCTTATTCTATTACCTTCTTCCCTGGAGCAGCCAACACTCACTCAAATCTAAAGAAAGTATGAGTGTTGACCATGACCAGCAGAGGGAGAGCCAACACCAGCCTCCTCCATAGCTCATACAAGCTCTTCCCTTGGGAAAGTTATCTCTGTTTCTCTCTGACCTGTTCTGGAACACTCCCTGGGACTGTCATGTTTCTGGAGACAGTAATGTCACTGTAAGAATAAGGCCAGCACTTGCTTATGGAGCACCTACTGTGTGATAGCATTATTGTTAGATGTTTCACATATACCAGAATTGAAAACTAGATGGAGCCAAGTAATGCTTAACACTGGGCAATTATATGTAGTTCACATTTGTGAGGGAAAGCAGGGCTGCTTCTGTATGTACAACTGTGTGTACACAACTGTATGTCCTTTTAAATTTTATATTTTATTGACAACTTTATAAATGTATATAATGTATTTATCCCCTTCTATCACCTTCTCTTGTACCATTCCCCCATCCACTTCCACGGAACCCCTTCTCCAAACTAGTCCTTCCTATACTTTGATATGTTATTTTTTTCTTTTGCATTTGTGTGACTTATTGAGTTTACTTGGGGTTGATTGCATGAACATGGATGGGGAATTACTATAACATGAGCAACTTGCCAGTGGCTACACCACTGCAGAAAATGTCTCTTGTACCCTCAGCAACTGTTGACTGCCCACAAATCTTCAAAGAGTGAATAAGGAAGGGCCATGTTCTCCTCCATCATCCATAACAGGAATGTTGATAGAACTAGTATTGTGTAGGTTTCCTGCAAGTAATGGCAGTGCTATGAGGTCATGAATGCAATGGCCAGTGCATGCTCAGAAGGCAGCATTCCATAGCACCCCTCTCCATCCTATGGCTCTTATACTCTTTCTGTCCTTCAAATTCATTGTTCCCTGAACTTTGGGGAAGGGTGCTACAGGTGTCACATTTAGTCATTCTCAGCACTTTGAAGAGTTTGGAGACTATCTGGTAGTCACTGCCAACTGTAAAAAGGTTATCTAACCAAAAGTGAGAGCAGCATTAATCTATGGACATAAGCATATTTAGAAGAAAGTTTGACAGGTATAACATATCCATTTAGCTGAACAGTAACATATCATCTTCCCTACTAAGGCCTATGACCTCATCAGCAATAGGCTTTTGACTAGGTTTTCAGTACTAGGCAGGCATTTCCTTCCATAGACTGGGCCTCGAATCCAATCAGAGAGCAGTTGAGTATGATATTTAAATCAGATGATTCCCATAGAAACCATTTCTAAATATGTGTTCTCTAGATGATGGAAATTTTGGAGATGGAGCCTTACCAGAGGAAGTGTAATATTGGGGGCAGGCTTTGGAATGTTTCAGCCCAATTCCCCTTGCCAGAATTTAGCTCACTCTCCAGCTGCTTTTCTTCGCAGCAATCTGAATAGCACCTTCCAGTTCTGTGATAGATAAGCACCAGGGAAGAAATTTCTAGCTTAGCTCCAGCTTGATTTCTCAGCATCTTGCAACCCAATTAAGTGGTATCTTAATCAGCAGGTCTTATCATCTAGTTCTTGTTTTTATTTTATTTTATTTTATTTATTTATTTGAGAGCAAAAGACAGAGAGAAAGAGGCAGATAGAGAGAGAGAATGGGCACACCTGGGCCTCCAGCCACTGCAAATAAACTCCAGACATGTGTGCCCCCTCGTGCATCTGGCTAATCTGGGGAATTGAGCCTCTAACAGGGGTTCTTTGGCATCACAGTCAAGTGCTTAACCACTAAACCATCTTTTCAGCTCTTATCATCTAGTTCTTATGGGCCACCAGGATCAGTGACAGTAGCCTGTACTATCTCAGGGACCTCTGGAAGGTATTCTACCTCTGGTACTGGTATTTTCCTTCAACAACTAGCAATCCATGGCTTCTGGGAGTAACACTACCCACCCAGTCAGGGTACTCAGTTCAAATTATTTTTAAAAATTATATTTTAAGATTATAAGCTAAAGGTATTTTTATTTCTTCTTGAGGAGAGGGAAATTTCAAAGATTCTCAAAGGAATGAATGATCTAGTATGATTTAGTCACCTCTTTGAGAAGATAGGGTTAAGGAAAGGCTGCCCTGAAATGAGGGAGTCCTGAGAACCCTCATTGTTCTTAAACTGCTGGATTTACAGGTGAATGGGATAGGGCTCAGGCAAGTGTGGAACATTTAAGGACATTGATCAGTGAAGGATGAATTACAGACTCTTAAATCTATGTTACCTAAGCTATGTTGGAATAGAAGGTATATCCTCTGCAGGAAAAACTATGAAACCAATTTTGTAATCAGATCAGGACTTCTGTAACAGCATGAAGGTGGAGGAGGGGATAGTGGTGAGGCCAATGTGTGCATTTGTTTCAGCAGAAGCAGAGCAGGTAAGCAGGGAGAATGTTCAAATTTATCCAAGAAGCACAGTTCATTGTGTGGATGGCACTTAACAGTTTCTACTCTAAAAATCTTCTGACGTCTGTAAGGTCAAGAAGACATACTACCATCTATGATGAAACTAAAACACAGAAAGGAGAAGTTAACTATCCAGAGTGACACAGTTTACAAAGAATCACAGTCTTGTATAAACTAGCTGGGTAAATGTTTGACTCTAGTAGACAAGAACATTTTAGTAAGAATGAGTTTTATTGCCAAATTGGGATTTAAAAAAGTAATACATGATCTTGACCTCAAATGTACTAACTATGAAAAAGATTTGGCTTAATGAATAAGAGCTCTAGAATTAGATCACCTGTGTAAATTCCATTGTCACACCTAAAGAGACAATGCAGACTATGTAACAAATGAACAATTACTATCCCTAGAATGACACTCACACAGGAAGGGACAGGAATTGTAGTTAAATATCCTATGTCTCATGTTCCTTAGTAATATAATTTTGAACTGAGCTCCACACATTTTCCCAGAAAGCCCAAGAAGAATCTTTGAACATGGCAGCCAACAGAGGCAGCCACACTAAATTACTGACTTCCTTTCCTTTCTTCTCTTCTCCCTGACGTTTCACTGTGCTTCCTGGGATTTCTTTAGGTGTGACTTGGATGCTCCAAGAGGGAATTGCCAAGATAGCATTGGCTGTGTAAAGGGACTTATTGTTAGCATAGGGATTGCTACAGGAGTCTTTAGCTTGGATTCTAGTGTAACCCTTGGGAAGAAGGTGGAGGGAACAAGTGAGTTGAAGAATTGAAGGCTACAGTGCAGTGTTAAGAATGCTCTCAATAGGCTGCTAGAGAGTCACTGAGCTAGTCATTCAGTAACTGGAGGACTCCTGTGTCACATGGAAAGGGTGTGAGTTGGTACATTTGTATTCAACCACAGGCTCATGAGAAGCAAATCCTCACTATGGATGTGTAAATATGATGTTGCTTGTTCTTAGTTTCAGCTGGGGCACTTTTGAGGTATGATGGGGTGGCTATCTCCTTAGGATCTGCATGTATCTGAAAAGAGAAGCAGATTCTCCAATGGAAAGTAAGTTAGTTCCAGGACAAATGAAATAACCCTTACTTTTTTAAAAAATTTTAATAGAGAGTTTAATAGGTATAGGCCCTCTTGTAACCCGTGATTGATGGTAGCTTGATATTGCCCTAATTTTTTTTGGAAATCTTTTTTTTAAATTTTATTTATTTATTTGAGAGCAACAGACAGAGAGAGAAAGAGGCAGATAGAGAGAGAGAGAGAGAATGGGCATGCCAGGGCCTCCAGCCATTGAAAACGAACTCCAGATGTGTGCGCCCCCTTGTGCATCTGGCTAACATGGGAATCAAGCCTTGAACCGGGATCCTTAGGCTACACAGGCAAGTGCTTAACCGCGAAGCCATTTCTCAAACCCTGGAAATCCTTTTTTAGGTAAGAACATTCCTCTGGTTAGTATCATATATAAATCCAAGATGTTTTTATTGTAGTTTTATAATATAACTAACTGATTTTTAAACATGGGAACCAAATATTTTGGTTCTCATGTTCTAGACATTTAATTTTAGATATTTTAGGTGAATTTTATAGCATACATTCCATCTTTATATTATTCACTCCCCTTTTAACAAATCACTTGCTTACTAGACCTCATTTCAGAGTCTAATTCTGAGAAAGCCATAAATGATCAAGGACCCCTTGTCAAGAACTGTCTCCAAATGTTAAATGAGAATACAGTGGTCGCCAAAAAGGGTGGTACTGACTTCTTTCAGTCTGGAAGAAACAGAAGGAAAGTAACATCAGTGCAATCTGCTTGCATAGGCAGCATAGATGGACTATTGGAAGCAGCACCCAGGTCTCAGGTTTGGAATACCCAGAAACAATGGCAACTGGGGACCAGAGTTTGCTGGTTTAGAATTTCCTTAGCTATGTAGCCAACAAGTTTGGTTCTGTGATCTCTCTAGAAACCCTGTATCACTAGCATGCTTTCCAGCAGCTGGTTTCCTACTTAGGCCTCCCAGAGTCATCGTGCATGAAGAACCCCGAGGATGCATAACCAATACCAAAGGCTAAGGAATTCCTGAAGCAGCAGAAACACAGCAACCAGGTGAAGCAGGCCAGTCAGTAGCTTTAAGTGTGAGAGCGATGTCTAGTGAAATTGACATTGTCTGTGCCACTGAACTCTGTACCAGAAAGTCTAAGATTATGTGACTGTGTGATTGTTTCTCCTGGAGGTGGGTAGCTCAAAGAAACTGCATATTAAAATATTGAACACACAGTCCTAAACTGCAGGCTTAATATAAAGTCCTAAATTCACTGCTTGTTCACACAGCTGGTGACTTCTTATCCCTTGCAGCTCAGTAATGTTTCCCAGCACCATGACAGCAAGCCAGCAGGGACTTGGCTTCCATCTCCATTCCAGTTTGACTGCTCAACATGCTGCTACCACAATCTGTGGTGTCATCATAAATAGGGTCTTACCATCTAGTTCTGGTGAGTAATCAAGCCTGTATTGTTTTGGGGGTCTCATGGACATCCCTGACCACCAGCTCACTGTGTGTGTTGTGGTAGGAGGGTGACAAAATTCTGGTCCTGGGAATGACCAGCCTATGGATTTATGTTGAAGCTTCTCTACCCCCAGGTACTTCTGCCAAACTCACTCATGTCTTTTCTCTCTCTGTCTCCCTCTCTCATTACATCCCTTTAAAAAGGTTTTTTAAAGGTAGGGTCGTACTCTAGTGCAGGCTGACCTGGACCTCACCCTGTAGTTCCAGACGGGCCTTGAACTCACAGTGATCCTCCCATCTCTGCCTCCCAAATTCTGGGATTAAATGTGTGTACCACTATGCCCAGCTAGAGTTATATATTTTAGCTAACAAAAAAGGAGATTTCTTTAGTGCTAATTCATAAATATAAAGAGGGGAACAAAAATAAATATACAGAGTATTTAAAAATAAGGTGAAGTCAAAATACTCATTGTAGTGCCGGGCGTGGTGGCGCACGCCTTTAATCCCAGCACTTGGGAGGCAGAGGTAGGAGGAACGCCGTGAATTCGAGGCCACCCTGAGACTACATAGTTAATTCCAGGTCAGACTGAGCTAGAGTGAGACTCTACCTTGAAAAAACAACAACAACAACAACAACCCCCCCCCCCAAAAAAAAAACTCATTGTAGAGAGAAAGGGAGGAGGATACTCTGGGGCAAAAAGCGATTGAAGGAGCTAGGTTAGAAGCCTATGGCCTGTAAGGTCATAGACACTAGAGGAAAACCTCCACTGTTCTTTGGCCAAAAAGACAAAATGTTTGGCCCATCCAAAAGTCTTCTAAATTCTGTTTATCCCTGCTGATCCATGTTGCCCTCACTCTTGGCTATAGACTACTTTTTATAGATGGTGGCAAATACAGGGAGACATGACACCCATCAGAATGACAAGATAGTCGACTGCTTACCATGGGACAAGTCATCTCCATCACACCTACTGAAGCCCAGAAAACATTACAGAGGAAGTGGTGGATTAAATATGAGTGCTACTCTACTGTTAGCCTGAAAACCTCTTCCAGAGACATGATAGTATACACTGAGGAGAGTCAAAACTCATCAAAGAAGAAATTCAGAGGACTACTACCATTCCCTCTAAGGTTCTGGATCATTGTGGGAGAGGTAATGGAATGAATGTAGGAAAGCTCACTGTGAGGCATTGTCTTCCCATAGGATCCAACTAGTGCATCATGATCTCACAGTGATTACCTATACATCCACCTGAAAGAGTCTTTAACAGGATGGGGGCTGGAGAGAGGACAAAAGAGGATAACTCAATGGGAATATAACCAGGTTGCTCTATGATCATATATTAAAGTTCCCAATAAAAATATTTAAAAAGTAAAAAAAAAATAAATAAAGTCCTAAAACCAGGGACTTTCATTGGCTGGGCTAAAGATTCATATATCCTTTGAGACTTGAGGGCTGAAACAGCCCAAGCTCAACCCTGATCTTCTTGCATAATGGCCGAGGTCAGGATTGTCTCCTAGATGTAGAGACTGTCAGTGACACATTTCTATTAGCCTTCAGACAGGCTGTCTATTCACGTTGATCTTCATTGTCTTACTACAGTGACAAAACTCCTGGCTGGAGCAACATCTGGAGGGAAGGGAGGCAAGGTTTGTTTTGGTAAGTGTTCACTTTTCTCTGTGAGGAAGGGGAGGTGGCTAGAGCATAAAGCTGCTGTTTCTCCCATCACGGCAAGGCAAAAAACAGAGGAAGAGCCAGAAGCAGGGGCAGGATTATCCTCAAATTCTGTCCTATGTCCTAATGGTTCTACCATCTCCTCATACATCACTACCACTGGACCAAGTATTCAAACGCATGAGCCTGTGAGGGACATTTTAAGACTCAAAACAGCAATATCTACTCTTGGAACCCCCAGAATAGTCAAAGGTCTCAGCATGGAAAATTGTTTTGATTAATGTCATGGGCTGATAAACAGAGCAGTTAGGTGACTTACCTGTGTTCACATATCCATGAGAAGCAAGACATCCGTCCCATGCCACTGTCAGCTCTGTGCCAACATTCTATTCATCTTACCCCGCATGTGATCTAGTGATTTGGATCCTTCACCACATGAAGAGAATTGTATCACCCACTTCAGCAGATCTGTCTGAGATATGCCTCCCTATGAGGGCTGTTCAGTAATGTAATCTGCTGCCTAGACATGCCACTGACAAGACAGGGCAAAGAAATTTCACACTCAAAAAACATGTCAATATATTTAGAAAACACAGAAGAGTAACTTTTATATTATAGTTCTCAAAGAATATTAAAGAAATCTCACATGCTACCAGACTTTTCAAAGGTCCTTTTATTCCTATGTGTATCCTAAACTTACTGGGGAACATTTTGTTTCTCTCTAGTTTCCATCACCCACACTGAGACAGTTACGGTGACTGGGCCCTGAAAATAAACAGCAGCAGTGTTTTTGGGTCTGCCCTTACAGTCTCTACTTTGCTAGAAATCAGAGAAGAATCTGACTCCTTCTTCTTAGCTCTTGCCTAATCTGTTTTTCTGCAAATAACTGAGTTCTTCTCTGCAAAGGATTTTACCTTTCCTTAAATTAAGGTTTATATGTGATCCTGGAATTCTGGTTGGTCAAGCTCATCACTAAACTTGACATCATTGGTGGCCTCTTCTTGAGCTAGCCCCTGGCCCAGATCAATCAGCCCTCTCTGAGGCTCACTTTAGCCTGAAGGTAAAGCCCACCACCATAAGGTTCTAAATGGATCCTTACCAGGTAGGCAAGCCTTCTTGGCTTTGCACCTCTCCTGAGCTTTCAGGTCCCTGTTCTGGTGAGCCTTCCTCCTCTCAGCCTGGTTGGGCTGAGATGTGGGCGGAGAGTCCCCTAACCCTAATTTTATCTCCTCCTGCCTTCCACATGCTCTCTGTACTTTTCTACTGCAAAGCAAAAGTCCATTTTCACATTTTTTTTTCCCCCTCAATGGGCGGAGAGTCCCCTAACCCTAATTTTATCTCCTCCTGCCTTCCACATGCTCTCTGTACTTTTCTACTGCAAAGCAAAAGTCCATTTTCACATTTTTTTTTCCCCCTCAAACATATGCTCAACTCTCACATGGGCTCTCAGACCATGTGGGTGTATACATTTTCCCTTCCTAGGTTCCCAAACTCTCCCCTTCACTCTGTATCTTTGATACTCCTGAATAAACATGTAATAATTTAATAATTATTCTTCTCAGTCATGTTTTATTCCAATTCTTTGGTAAAAACAACAGACACAAACTCAGGACTTGGAGTTTAAGAACTCTTCCTGAACTCCAGAAACCCCATTACATCACCACAATTCACATACAACACCCAGCTTTTCCACCCTTCTGGAAATCTTAGCTCTACAGAGGTAGAAAACTAACCGATTCTTCTACTTCTCACCATAAATAATTAGTTTCTCCAAACTATAAAAAAGGCTGCACAATGAGGGCAAACCATGGATTTTATCTGATTTTATCTCTTAACGGGCTGGGTCTGTGAAGGTGCTATTGCTCTCCTCTATTTGCTTCCCAGCTCCCGAGGGGGTGAACAGACCTCCCAGTGTGCACTCCTGACGGCTGTACTAGAGAGACAAGGCCAAGTGACCATGCACTGAAACCTCTGACACCAGGAGCTCAAATAAACCTTTTCCCCTCTTAAGTTTATTATCTCCTGTATTTTGTCACAGAGATAGAAAGCTGACTGACGCAGAGGAATAAGAGGAGAGGGTCATTCCTAGTGAGTATTGCCAAGTTTACCTGCATGAGGAATAGGATGTGAGGAGGGAATGATAATTTTGGGACCTTCAACACTTAGTATAAAAATGCTTAGCAGATGACTTCCCTTCCTTACCTGAAGGTGGCTTCAGCTTTCCTGGCTTGGGGAGGAGTCACCGCCAGCAGTGAAGCTCTTTGTGGAGCACAGTGTGACAGTTTAAGTGTCACACCCCGCCTACATTTCCTCTTGGCGGTGACTTGTGTTTGGAGCTGTAATGGATTTTGAAGTGCATGGTTTAGATAATCATGATGATCAGCTGCTGACTAAACAAAAAGCACACCCCTCTTGATTTTTTAAAACTTGTAGCATCTTTGTAGCACTGTAATTGTATTTTATGCCTGCTTTTTATTTAAAAAATTAAATAAAAAATGTTTATCAAGAGTGAATTTTGTTATGACACAATTTCACTAAGTCCCAGTTGTTTCTTCACTATAATGGATATACTTAAACTTCCATTCATATTGGTTTAAAACATGAGACGATATATGTAAGTAATGTGTTCAGCCTAGTATTTAACTCCAGGCCAACAGATAAGGACTATATAATGGAAAGCTAAATATCCAACCAGTCCTTCTCCTAAGAAGTAGAAACTAAGCCCTACTTTATGCAAGTGTTGACTGAATATGCATTCAAGTTTCACAATATTTAACCTGAAATATGGTCAAACATTCCAAGATGTTTAAAATTACAGTGAATAACCAGTATACCTACCACATGTAGAGTCTACAATTAACATTTTGTTATATTTATTTTATTACTTATTCATTCCTTCGTCCATCCTCCTGCTAACCATCTATCAACTTGGTTTGTTTTTGACACTTTTCAAAGTAAATTGCTAACATCATTAACTTCATCTAGATACTTCATCATGTATGCTGTGTTTTTAAAATGGTCTCTGAGAAGGACATTGTAAATTAACCTTTTGTGTTTGATAGGAGTGCTGGAATGTCTCCTTTCATTTGCCAAAATGTAGGTCAACCTCTATTTCACTTTTCCTAACTTCAAAGCACCATTCCTCTGGAGTATATATCATAGAACTCTCAGAGAGCTACACAAGGAAGAACAGTATTTGGCCAAAATGCTTGAAAGTCTGGATTAAATAAAGCTTTGAAACATCATTGTGAAGCCTTTGTAATGACTATATAATCAAAGGGGATATATTCAACTCAACTTGGGTGTTGGTCCTCTCATCTACTTTGTTTGACATAGGTTTCTTGTCATTCATTTTGTATACACCAGGCTATCTGGCTCTAGAACTCCTGGGGATTCTCCTTTCTCCGTCTCCCATCTTTCCTTAGGAGCTCTGGGATTGCAGATGTGTGTAACCCCATCCAGCATTACATGAGATCTGGGGATCCAAAGTTGGGTTCTCGCACCTATGTGGCAAGTGCTTTATCCACTGACTCATCTTCCCAGCCTGAGACTCCAATTTTCTTCTGAGAACCTCATCAATTTCATAGAGTACAAGGACAGGGATACCTATAACCTAAGTTCCATCTTCTCCTACCCTTCCTCTTCTCACACATATCATGTTTTCCACTTCTTAGTCCCATCGCTGTTTTGCTCTCCAGGAAATCATCTTTGGTATCAATGACAGAAGGTCAGATCATAAGTTAATTTATATTTTTCACCTCTTATGTGAAATTTCATTTAACCTTGAGATCTGGCTGGGACCACACTTGATTCCCCTAAGCTCTGTCTTACATACCAGCTATTTATTCAGAAGATCATAGGTGAAAAATTCTAAGACTGTGTAACAAATTAGAAAAGTATAATAAATTAAAAAGTGTGTTTCTATTGTCGTTACTGTTACAGAAGCAGAATAATAGGGTCTGAGTGACCTTGAGTCTTATGTTACAGCAGGACTGTGTGGGAAGGGATAGAGCTGATTTTCTAATTTCTCTCAGGAAGGGTATTGCTTTCAGGTCTCCTTAGTAACCTGCCATGACATTGAAAATGCATCTTTACTGTCCTCAGAAGACACAAAGTAAGTTCTAAATATTGGCATTCCTTTAGCATTTGATGAAATGTTTTGATTATGAACCAGGAAAAAGGAAGTATGGGCCAATCTTTGGGACAGGGACCAGAGGTCTCACTTGCAAAACCACATCATGAGATTGAGCAAGTATAGGTCTGAGTTTCTGGAAACAATCCACATCAGAAAGGGGCCATGTGATGGCGAAGTGAATAGAGACAAAGCAAAGGTCAAGTGTGTGGCCACTGGGAGGCCCGTGTCTAAAATACAGAGGAAAGGGGGAAGCTTTAACACCATTGGTGTTGCAGCCTTACTCTCCCTCATCTGTACATCCAGATGCATCAGTAGAGGTGTCAAGCACAAGTAGCATAAGAAAACATGTAATATATTCATTAATGCTAAATTTACATTTGTATGTTAATCTGATCCATCTAAACTGAATGGAACTAATTAAAACAAATTGTTATTTATGATTATTTCAAGATTATGTCTAACAAGAAGAGAGATTTGAGAAGATTAGAACCTGTTCACTTATGGATATTATATATATGTAAATATCACAATACATAATGTTACAATATTCAATTTGTTTTGAGTCTCCCCAGTAGTTACTGTCATCTAGGAAAAGAAGTTTATAAGATCAAAAGTGAGAGCAGTATTACTGTATAAACATGAACATTTAGAGGGCAATTTGATGGGCACATATGAGAGTTTGAATAAATGCCCCACAGTAGATTCAGGAGTTTATTATAACTTCTTGGATTTCCAGCCACCTGGCTGGAAGAGGTGTCACTGGGTGGTAGAGCCCTAAGGTGTGCTGGTGGATTTGACATTCCAGTCTAAAGATATACAAAGTGCATGAGTTCCTCCTGGAGTTCTTGACGTGTGCTGGGTGGTTTTGCTTTTAGCTTTTAGCTTTTTCTCTTTTTGCCTGATCCTTTAAGAGAGGGCCAGCCTCTTCTACTGTTATAGAACTTCCCCTGGATCTGTAAGCTTCAACAAATATCCCTTCCTCCATAACTGTGCCTGGTTTGGAAATTCACCTCAGCAAACCTAAAGCTGTCTACCACCACAACATATCCATTTAGCTAAACAACAGTAGTACCTTTCCCCCTAGAGCCTATGACATCCTCAGCAATAGGCATGTGAGGAGATTTTTCAGTACTAGTAATACATTCCCTTCTATGCACTGGAGTAGGCCTCCAATCCAATCAGTAAACAGCTGATTACCCCCATAACTTAAATGTCACTGGAGGGACAATCTTGCCTGGCTGGTCAATTGTGTAGCTCACAGGGTCCATTCATTGCTTGTTAAGACTGTTGATTACTTGCTTTCCCAGATGCATCGCATTTTCTCCAACTGCATGAATGTGGTGTGGATGTTGGTGGCTATTCTCTCAAACAATGGACATATGAGATTGATGTCCCCATAGAGAATTTAACTTTGAGCACAGTGAGATACCTTTTTGCTTAATCAAGGAGGATGTAATATAAGCCTGGATTACCTTTAAAGCCAGCTAACAACTCACTTTTCACCATCTTTTTCCTGCTTGGCCTTTCTGTCGAGTGGCACCTTTGCTGTGAGAGAACTGTGTCATTTAGAAGAAGTCAGGACAGACTAAACAGTTAGGTATTGGCCTTGCTTCCAGCTGTAGTGATAAACAGTAGACTTAAGACATGGGATCTTCCTGTGCACTACAAAAATGGTGAAAGGATAAACAAACTTTAAAGACAGATATACCCAAAGGAATGCTTTTCCTCATTTTTTAACTTAGGAAGAGAATCTACAAAATCAGGCTGTGAATAGTACCTGAAACCTGTCTAGCTTTATTTAAGCTTTGACTTTGCAGGATTTTTTTTTTTTTTTTTGAGATGACTTGATTTCAAAGCACTCCATTTCTCAGTGTGACTTCTCTGTCAAAACACTCAACATCAACCTTGATATTTCCATCTGAATTTCTACAGGAACAAAAAGGATCACCACAAACTTCCCCTGAGTAAAATGTGAATGCAACAAAATTGAAAAGCTCATTGGTGCACTTTCTCCTGAACCATTTTCAGGGAGTGGAGCCTCAGAAGAGTAGACAGATTCTGGGTACTCTTTGCTAACTTGCCTCTTGCCTCTAATTTTCTGTGTCAACCTTGGAATTTGGGAACCAGTTCTCAGAGATGAAATTCTGTGTGGTCTGAGCTTTGGTCATGTCATCACACACTGAGGGTATGGCCATCATTAATTTTCTGAATTTCTCAGTAGGTCAGTGCTAGTGAAACCCTTAGTCAAACTTGTGAAGGATGCTGAGATCCATGAACCTGTCACTGACTTATGTCCATCCTCCTACTTCATCTGCAGATGTGTCCAAGCTCCAAACCTCAATAGCATGCACAATGCCTCTGTCTTGTTTTTGTTGTTGTTTCTTAAGGTTTGCTTTGCATCCACTGATCCTCCCCATCTGAAGCTCCCATTCTCCTCCTGAAAATTGTCCCTCATAACTCAGTGGGGCAACTTATTCGCTCTCTGAATTTTTACATCCTTTCATGTTTACCATTCTTTGGATTTTCTTTTGATCCATTACACCATTTCTGTTCATATCAAGACCCTCATACAGTTAATGCTGTATAAAACAGTCTAAACTCTAAATTCATGATCATATCTTAAATTTTTGTGTAGTTAAAGAAATATTGACTTGTAATATTGTGCATATTCTTAAGTACCATGTGATATTTTGATGATATTAACTTGGATATTGATCACTTCAGGCCAATTAGCATTTTTTTTGATGAGTCCATCCAGATTTGTTTCTTTGGGCTATTTTCAAATACAAAATGCATTATTATTATTGCATTATTAAAATATAATGATTATAATTATAACAAAATTCACCCTGTTGTTTTTTTATCCTCTCAAACAATAACACTGTAGCCATTGATCAACTTATTTCTCCCCTCTGCATGTTCATCTATCTTATATGAGAGTAATTTTTCAGGAAATGAGTTTTATATTTATTTATTTTATTTATTTATTTATTTTTATTTATTTATTTATTTTTTTTTTTCTTAGCAAGGTATAACTAAGTCACCCAGTGTGGTGGTTTAAGTCAGGTGTTCCATAAACTCATGTGTTTTGAATGCTACATCGCCAGCTGGGGGGAAATTGGGAATTGGAGCCTTGTCAAGGAGGTGTGTTGTTGGGGGTGGGCTTAGTGGGTGTTACAGCCAGCTTCACCTTTCCAGGGTTTGGCACACTTGCCTGCTGCTGTTGTTCACCTGATATTGAGGAAGGTAAAGTCCACCCTGTCCCCCTGCCAACATGGAGCTTCCTCTTGAGTCTGTAAGCCAAAATAAACCTTTTCCTCCCATGAGCTGTTTTTGGTTGGGTGCTTTGTCTCAAATGCGCAGCAATGAGCAGGTAACTGCAACACTCCATGTGGCCTGGAATTTTTTATGTATGTAGCCTGAGCTAGTCTCAAACTTGTAATTCTCCTGCCTCAGCTTCCAAAGAATTGGGATTATAGGCATGAGTCACCATGCCCAGCCAAGATCATTTCTTTTAGCATCATGCCTTGTCCATTATTAAGTTGTCATTAAACTATGTTTTGTCTAAGGTAATATTGTTTTAGAAAATAAATTTCAAAATTACAATGGATACAACATGGTGAAGTTTGTTTCTTATTTTGAACCATCTAGAAAATGTTGCTTCAATCAGTAGGCAACTCTTCTCTATGAGTAAGATCAAGAACCTCAGGCTCTGATCATGTGCGCTTCCAGGGTCTTTGTTCATGGCTTTTGAATTCACATGTGTTCTATTTCCACACAGCTAGCTGGGAAGAGGAGCATGGAAGATCATGTGGACCTGGAATTGTTGTCTTCCTTCACAGTCCGCAGGTTAGAATTCAGTTACATGGCCAACTGCCACTGCAAAGGGATTGGAAATACTGCTTAATTACAAGCCCAGAAAAAGTGCTTGGAACCTGAGTCATTGTCTCTATATAACAATTTCTGTGATCCAAAGGAGTACATTCATTCAGCAGTTGTGAGCTTTAATTGTCTGATTTTTTTAATCATACAGAAAATGATGACAGTCTTCAAAAGCTAATTGTAAATATCACCTTGCATGACAATGATAAAACCTTTTCTTTTACATCTGAAAAGTGGGAAGTGGAACTAAATGCACCCCAGATTCCTTTCATTGTAAGTAGAAGCATTCAGTTCTGCTCATTTCCTGTTCTGACAAGGCAAAAATGAGGAACAAGTGTATTTTAGGGAAAACACACACACACACACGCACACACACACACACACACACACACACACACACACAAGAATGTGTTCTTTGTTAATTTACTTACTAAGAAAATTCAGTTGTCAATATCATCTCATTCTCATCAATTTGATTAATGATTGGTAGAGATTGTATTGAACCACTTATTATTTGCTGAAAAAATGTACATTGTAAATGTAATTGTAAAATGCTAGTTGGGGTTACTGCCTTTCAAAATCCCCATAGATCAAAAGTCTCAGAGATCTATCTCACTGTCAGCCTACATAAAAAAGTTCATTATAAAAATAACTTCTTCCTTGGCCAAGACCACCATCTGATCACTTCTTTAGTATGAAACAAGCTGTAAATTCAAGTTTGAAGAGTGAATTAGATGAAGCCCCAAATAGGTGGAGTCTTCTATATGACACACTTCAAATTCAAGTTTTGATTATTCTCTGAAAAATAAATTGAGGTAAATCCATCCATGACAATAGCATGGACACACACTTAGGAATAAGATAAACCATTTAATTGTGTTTATATAAATGAAAAACTGAATTTCTTATGGCTGTAATAGTGATAAGCATGTTTATAAAAGGCCTTTTTGTATACTTAGTAGACAATATTTCATTTAATCTTCATAAAACAACAACCTTAGGAGAGGGACATTTTGTCATGTTTTACAGATGGCAAACCTGAAGTGTGAGTCCACAAGTTCATTCAGTTAGGAAAAAGCAACACTAAGACTTAACATGATTTCCCACTGCATAGATAAGTTGTCGGTCCCTAGAGAAACTTCTGTCTAATGGTGATTGGGGGCACTATTCAAGGTTTAGCCTTCCAAACTCACCTCCTCTGAGAATTCTGTGGACAGCCACTTCTCCCATCTTCAGTCACTTGCGCATGCCGCTGGGAGCTCCCATGCGATGTCCTGAATTACACTGACTGCACCTTTGTATAGAAGTATCACTCAGGTACTTATTTACTAATACAAATCGTGTTTTAGTTTATGGTTGTAACAATCCCCACATCTTAGTGACATAAAACTACAAAGTTTTGCTGATGGTTCTTGTCCTAGGGATAGTTAAGTCAGTGGTAGACTGTAGACAGGCTGGAATGGGAGCAGCTCTGCTCCATGTAATAATTTGGGGGCTAGAGTACTTTCCTCACAAATTTTCACTCCTTCTCTACAAGACCTGGAGCCCCCAGTGGCTCCCCGAAGTCCAATCAAATGGTAAATGAAAAGTCAGTCGATACAGTCCACAAAATTTAACCTTGGGCCAGGGATGATGACTCCCACTTACTTTCTGTAGTGAGAACCTGTCATGTTCTCCATCCAAAGGCAGAGAATGAGACTAGTAATGAGCAAATCACTTGATAATTCTGAAAATCATTTTATTCATCTATTAAAAGGAAATAACAGGGCAGTTGTGAAGACAGAACATAGGCTGTGCTTTAAAAATGTTTGCTTCTGGGGCTAGAGAGATAGCTTAATGGTTAAGGTGCTTGTTTGCAAAGCCAAAAGACCCAAGTTTGATTTCCCAGGACCCATGTAAGCCAGATGTACAAGGTGGTGCATGCGTCTGGAGTTCATTTGCAGGACTAGAGACCCTGGCATGCCCATTCTCATTCTCTCTCTACCTGCTTCTCTCTCTCTTTCTGTAATAAATAAGTCAAATAAAAAATTTTAAAAAATTTAAAATGTTTGCTTCTGAACTTCAGTTTATTTTATATAATAAGAAATGTGTATTAGTCTCTGAGTTACATTGAAAGACTAATAAAAGGCTTTTTAGAAAGTCAAAGAAAAGTTGTAAAGAAAAGTGAAAAAATGGGAAAATAAGAAAAGGTGAGAGATATGGCTCACAAAAAGTCTTGGTGACATCCACTTTCTATCTGGTCGCTCCTGGTGCCTTATCTGAGGAAGGCTTGGAATGACAAAAGCTTGCTGCTCAAAATTCCCACGATGAGTCACAAAGAAAGGTGGGGCTAGAAATCATGTTGATGCTCGTGTATTCTGCAGGTAATTAAATGAGAGACCAAGTTGAGAACATGTGCCAGGCATACAGGAAGACACTCACACTGTTAATTTTTTGTTTTACAAGAACAGTAACACAGATTGCCATTGAGCTTTACCCTCCCCAGACGCAGCCCTGACCCAGTTTCCCACATGAATCACTATCTTTGAAGGCAGCCTCAGCTCTGGGGAAACTCAGGACCTGCTCTCTGCTGCTTTGGTTTCAGCTTTCGTCACATTTTACCCTCCCAGCGTAAGGACGAGCTTTGATTCCTGGGAAGGCTGTGTTCTCCCACTCTGGATTCACATGTGCTGTGTCTGTAGTTCTTTCTCCTTTTACTCTGGTTTTTCCTCTAAAGTTCAGCATAGAGATAACCTGCTCCGTGAGCCTTCACAGTGTGCAGGGATGCCTGCCCATTGTGTTTTCCTGGTTGCTACTTCACACTTCTCTCAGAGCTCATGTCACAGTGGCTGGCGGTTTCCCTTGTATGTGGTGGGTTTATTCAGGATAGGAAGTTCATCTATATTTGCACATTTCTAATATACAGCACATAAGACACATTCACAACACTTCTCAAATAACAACTATCATTTATACAGCTTTTTAAATATACTGATTTCATTTACTACTCACAATAACTCAAAAATGTTAGAACTAAAATGAGTATATTTATGTATATCTTAGTCTATATTTTAAATATAAGATATATTTTCATAAAATATTTATGAAATCAATTATGTACATTATCTGTTTGCATGTACACATGAAATATACTTACATATAATTATCACTATAATTAAAATGAGGAAACAGAGATTTGGGTAGCTGCTCACTGAGAAGTATAAAACTTGAGTTTCAAAGTGATATCTGTTTAGTTCCAAGGTCCATCTATTAACTTTAGCAAATATGAGATATGTGAATATCAAGAACAATTTGAATGAAGATTTCCTCAAAAAAAGAGACATTATATAGGCTAGGTATGGTGATGGGCACCTGTAATCCAAGCATTAATGATGCTGAGAAAGGCAGATCAAGAATTTCAGGCCATGGAACTGGGGCAGTGTCTCAATTGTTAAAATAATTGCCATGCAATCATAAGAACCTGAGTTTGGATCCTAGGGGCCCTTATAAAAAGCTGCTCTCAGTGATAATCTCTGCTGAAACTAGATGACCACCATCATAGTCACAGAATCCCCTCTGTTGTAAGCCAGATGGTAACCCCCAAATTTCATAAGTTGAAATCCCCAAACTCAATACTGAGCATAAGATTATATTTGTATACAGAGCTCATTCAAGCAAAAAGGTAGTTAGAATGGATCCTTTCCCAATATGATGAATGTTATTAAAAGGAGGGAACCCATTCTCTCCCTTCCTCCCTCCCCTTCTCTCTATCTCTCTCCTTGCAAATAAATAAATAAAGTTTTTTTTTTTTAATTAGGGGTGGAGATATGGCTCAAACATTAAGGCTCTTGTTGGCAAGGTGAAGTACCCAGGTATGATTACCCAGTACCCACGTATGCCAGGTGCACAAGGTGACACATGTGTCTGGAGTTCTTTTGCAGTGGCTGGAGACCCTGGCATGTCCATTCTCGCCTTCCCTCTCTCCCTCTCTCTCTCTCCTTGCAAATAATTTTTTTAATTAGGGCTGGACATATGGATCAGAGGTTAAGACCCTTGCTGGCAAAGCTGAATGACCCAGGTATGATTCCCCAGTACCCACATAAGCCAGGTAAAAAAATGGCTAGAGGCTCTGGTGTGCCCATTCTTTTCCACCCCCACTCTTCTCTCTTCTCTCTCTCTCTCTTTCTCTCCCCGCAAATAAAGTTTTTTAAAAGGAGGGAAGGTTAATATATGGTCATTTTGAGAGGTCAGATAATAGAAGGACATAAGTAGAAGATGGCCACGTACAAGCCACCTCAAAGGAGAAAGGCCCCGGAACACACTATTTCTCTGATACCTTGATCTAGAATTCTTTCTTCAGAAAGGAAAAATGAAGTTTTGTAAGTTTTATCATTTAAGTCACCTAGTCACTAGCACATTGTTTTCACAGCCTTAAACTTATAGACACTCCTTCATCCTTCAGCACCATTCCAACAAGAGAGTTAAGAGCTCACAAAAGTGGCCAACCCAGTTTGTCTCTAGAATGAAACCATGAAGCTTAGATTCTATCCTGATGGGATTCTTAGACACTAACTGACTTATCCTACAAAGGATTTTGACTCCATGGCTGAGAACAGCAGTAGAAATTTGTTGGACCGTGGGATCACTACTGCCCTTTGTTTCTGTCATCTGTAAAGAAAGATAGTGGCATGAAACTGACATCAAAACATCATGACTATTATTGGACAAGACAAATCAACAGAACATATCACCTGACACACTAAAAAGTATTGTGTAAGCAATGTTGGGCTGAGTGTCTTCTCTGTCCCTTCCTTCAGCCTCAGGTTGGCAGGAGCAAAATAGACTGTAACAGCCTGAAGATAGGAGTCATTCCAGAAAAGAACAGGCACTGGCATTTCTACAGTTAGGACTTGTATGTTTAGACCTTTCCTCTCTGTTTTAAAACTGAGGACATTTCTAAAACACATATATTCAACAGTATTTCCAAGATAAACTGTTAAAAATCCAGTGATTTTTCAGTGCCATTATATAATTTAATTGTAACATTACTTACTCATGTACAGATAAATTTGATGTATACCCTTGTGCTTATAGTTCTTATACAACTATGAATCAAGAAAAGATTTACGGGCTGGAGAGATGGCTTAGCGGTTAAGTGCTTGCCTGTGAAGCCTAAGGACCTGGTTCGAGGCTTGATTCCCCAGGACCCACGTTAGCCAGATGCACAAGGGGTCACACGTATCTAGAATTCGTTTCCAGTGGCTGGAAACCCTGGTGTGGCCATTCTGTCTCTCTCTCCTTATCTGCCTCTTTACAAGTTAATTTTAGGATATGAGATGGTATTAAGGTGGTAAATGAAGCAGATTCTAAAATTTCCTACTCCAAAAACATGGAATAAATTTATTCATAATAGAGATAGAAAATGAAGACTGCTCTACACAGCACATAATTAAAAAGGATTTTGGAGAGGCTTGGAACAGATGGCACCTGTAGAAAGATGGCTTGTAGCCTAAGTGTATCCAGGAGGCTCCTGCTTCCACCATGGTCAGCTTCAGACATAGGTCTCATGCTCAGGACTGGATACTGGAGGAGGAAGACAGTCTCAAGAGACTTCCATAGTCAAGGTGACTTCTTCAATGCCAGAATAGGAAAATCAGATGGCTTATGTCCTCCTTCACTCTCATCCAAAGGTATCCCTCAGTAGCAGGCAGTAGCAGAAGAGTCTGCCCATAGACAGGGCAGTAAGTGGAAGTAATGAGGGGCAGAATAACCTCTGGTAGGACTCAGACAAACAAGAAATCTCCATGGGCAGAATACGAACTACTGACTGACACCACACCACAATGGTTAGCCCATTCCACCTTACATGTGTCATCACTGGCAATAGCCATAACATTCTACCTTTCAAGTCAGCAGGCAAACACACAAGGTTACAAAAAGCACTATAAAATGAAGACTTTAGATTTTTAAGAAAGCCCATCAAATAACATAAGATGGAAAATACATCTTGATAATTTTTTTTTTTGGTTGGTACTTAGAAAACTAAGAAAATGGAATGCATGGACCAAGTATAGAGAAATAAGAGAGGGCACTGCATCCAAAAGAAAAGAATTAACCAGAGGACATATGTGTATATAGATAATTGTTGAAATAAGAAGGAAAATTAAGCCGGGTGTGGTGGCGCACGCCTTTAATCCCAGCACTTGGGAGGCAGAGGTAGGAGGATCGCCGTGAGTTCGAGGCCACCCTGAGACACCATAGTGAATTCCAGGTCAGCCTGGGCTAGAGTGAGACCCTACCTCGAAAAACCAAAAAAACAAAGAAGGAAAATTATAGTAATTATAGTTCTGAATGTGAGAATGCATAGAAATAGAGAGGGAAATAGAAGCTGGAGATATATTTAAGAATGTTTCTAAGAACACAAAGGAAAATGGAAGACTTAATAAACTAGAAGAGATCAGAAGTCCTGAGAGGAGATAGGAAAGAAAGAACATGGACCAAGTATTAAGAATAGAAGAAAAATAAAGTCTAAAGAAAAGTGAGTTTTCAGATTTTCAAAAAAGAGCTACTAGATAGTTGCAGGACAAATTTAAAATGTTCAATATTTACACATACTATGGGAAATTTCAGAGCACCAAGCAAGAAAAATTTTACTGTTTGCTTACAAGGAATAAGAATCATATTAACATAAATCTTATCACTCATAATATTGAATTCAAGAAGAAAATTTAATAATCTTATCAGAATTTTATACTTATGCAAACTATTGTTCAATCTAGCATAGGAGGACAGACACATATCACCAACTTGGACAATTGAAAGATTTAATAGAAATGCTACTTAGAAATCCAATCCAAAGTAAATCTAAGATAAAACAGTACAACAAATAAAGAAAGAGAATATAGTAAAATATCTTGTTAAAACAATGATTAGTTCATTGGAAAATAAATCACAGATTCTCTCCACATAGTAGCTGAAAGTGGGCCAAAGAAAAAGGGGGAAATTAAAATGTGTTTAGGTTTTCCTTGATTGTGGAACATGTTATAGACCAGAATTATTTGTATTGATTTTTAACAACAAATGCTTGATATAAAAACATGTATTGTCATTCAGGTAGAGAGTCCTTATCTGAACTCTGTGCTGAGAAATTTTACCAACATTTCTGCCAAGCTTCTACCTGCACTAGGCCACATCGCAGAGATGCTCTCAGTCCACAGAAACACTATGCTGTCAAATCTGAAAATGCACATTTTCCCCCACCCATATCAACAAACCATTCTTAACATTTATTTACCCCTGTGATGGGTCATCTCTGGTTGTCAACTTGATAGTGTTGAGAATCACCATGGGAACAAACCTCTAGTCATGTCTGTGAGGGATTTCTTAGATGAGGATAGAAAGACTCACCTTAATGATGGTGGCATCATTCCATGGGCTGGGATCCTGGACTTCATGAAGAGATAAAAGCTAGCTGAGAATTTAACATTCACCTTCTCTTCTTCCTCCCTACTAATACCATGATATGGTACCAGTTTTGTACCATGACCATGCTTTTCTTCTCCATGGTGGAGTCAACCCTCTGGAACTATAAGCCACAACAAACACTTTCCTTCCATAAGGTGCTTCTGGTCAGTATTTAATCCCAGCAATGAAAAAATAACATACACCTCTTTTATAATTAAATGGGACTGTGTGGAAGTCAGCTAGCTCTTCTGCTTCTGAAAGTTTTTGTACAGGACTTCCTGTTTCCCTTGATCGAACAAAGTGGAATCAAATAACATTTAACTCAGTGGGATTAGATTTTCTGGGAAGAAAGAAGTGCAAGTTGTTGTGATTGCTATATTTCCTTAGGAGAAAAACTGAATGGTATGGGTGACTGGGTCATTGGATGGGGGCCTGGGAAACAGATCTCTCTCTCCTTGGCATCCAGCTGCCATGCATTCACATGGTGAAACATTTTCTGACTCACCCCAAAGACTTGGTCCTTTCCTTCTTTTTACTTTTTTAAAAATCTATTTTATTTACATATTTGAGACAGAGAGGAGAGCGAGAATTGGCAAACCAGCTACTGCAAACAATCTCTAGGTACATGTGCATCTGGCTTTTGTGAGACCTGGAGAATCGAACCTGGGTCCTTAGGCTTTGTAAGCAAACACCTTAACCACTAAGCCATCTCTCTAGCCCCTTTTTACTTTTTTGATTAGATGAGATTGAGGGGGCCAGGCCATACTTCCTAACCCAGAGATTCTTGACAAGTCAGATTACCACAGCAGTGGTAGCCAGGATGCATAATCCATTTTAATGTTAATTAATCTCAGTGGACATTGTATGTTTGCACCCAAAAGTTTGGCTCTAGCCTCATGAAATTCTTCTGTGCTTGGTGGTCATATGAAGTTTGTGTTAATACTGCTGTCAAATGGGATATTATTGGCTATAATTGAATCAATAATGAAATTATTGCCTAGACAATAGGATTTTCTTTATTGGTTAAAAAAATCATTGAAATCCTTATGCCTTGTGAGGAAACAAAGACAATGGAAAGAAAGGAGATGATGGTGGCTCTGAATATCGTCTCATTAGCTCTGTAGCAGGGCGAGCTTTGGTGCTAGTGCAGGTGACTGTACTTGAAACAGAGAAGAGGGTATCGACTCAGGTTTAAAGAAGAATGGATTCCTCTTCATTTCAAGATTCCTTATAATGTTCTTCAAAGAAAATACATAGGAACAACAGAAGAACAAAGGAAGCTACATGACTATGCTTTCTGTGTTGCTAGGAAACAAAGATATCACAGCCTCTGATTTGCTTATAGGTAGAAAAAAAGTTGAATTCCTGCAAAGTCCCTGTCAATGCATAAGAGAGTACAAAGAATGGAGTTTATACAATCCCAGAGAAGAACAGAGGCAGAGGGCAGCAGAGAAGATTAAGCATAAACATAAAAGAGCCCCAAATAACCCAAGATTAAAATGCTGAAATATGGACTGCAAATAGTGATTTGTATGTCCATAGCCTTGGGTACAGGATAGAATCTTGTCTGTGTGATGAATTTTGAGTCTCCCAGTAGTCATCGCTATCTGTAAAAAAAAATGCATCTCTGACAAAAAGTGAGAGTAATGCTAATTTATAGGCATAAATATAGGGTAATTTGATGGACATATATCCAGTTCTACAAACAACAGCAGTAGCATACCCCTGGGACCTATGACCTTTCCAGCCATAGACTTTTTTTTTTTTTTTTTTTTTTTTTTTTGGTTTTTCAAGGTAGGGTCTCACTCTAGCCCAGGCTAACCTGGAATTCACTATGTAGTCTCAGGGTGGCCTCAAACTCATGGCGATCCACCTACCTCTGCCTCCCAAGTGCTGGGATTAAAGGTGTGTGCCACCATGCCTGGCACCATAGACTTTTTTATTGACAACTTCCATAATTGTAAACAATATCCCATGGTAATTACCTCCCTCCCCCCACTATCCCCTTTGAAACTGCACTCTCCATCATGTCCTCTCCCTCTCTTAATCAGTCTCTTTTATTTTGATGTCGTGATCTTTTCTTCCTATTAAGATGGTCTTGTGTAGGTAGTGTCAGGCACTGTGAGGTCATGGATTTCTAGGCCATTTTGTGTCTGGAGGAATATGTTGTAAGGAGTCCTACCCTTCCTTTGGCCCTTACATTCTTTCTTCCACCTCTTCTGCAATGGACTGTGAGCCTTGGAAGGTGTGATAGAGATATTTCAGTGCTGAGTACTCCTCTGTCACTTCTTCTCAGCACCATGGTGCCTTCTGAGTCATCTCAAGGTCTCTACCATCTGAAAAGAGAAGGTTCTCTAACCAAAAGTGAGAGTAGCATTAATATATGGGTATGATCATTAAGGGAAGTGCTTATTGGGCAGTTTGGTGAGCATAGTATAAACATTTAGCCAGACAGCAGCAGACATTGAACCTCTAGCACTCATAACTACCCCTGTTGTAGGTTTTAGTAACAGGGATGTATTCTCTCCCATGGAGTGGGCCTCCAGTCAAATTAGAGGGCAGTTGATTTCCTCCATAATAGACATGCCACTATTGTACCCATTGGCTCATTTGGGCTATCTGGCCAAATACAAGGCTTGCAATGTCCACTGTTGGGGATCTTCACTGGTGATTTCTCTCCCATTTAACTGCATGCAGCGTGGCTTTTTCCAGCTTTTGGTGAGCTTCTGCTGGCCTACATGGCGGAGGTTTTCAGCTCAGCTCCAGCACGTTTTTTCACTGACCTTGCAGCCCAAGTATGTGGAGTCTTCAGCAATAGGGTCTTACCATCTATTCCTGGTGGGAATCTAAGGGCGTTGGCAATGACCTGTAATGTTTTGGGGGTATCAGGGACCTTCCTGGCCAGCAACTCACTGGAAGGTATCCCATCCCTGGCACTGAAAATTTTCTAGTAACAATCTGTAGCTCCTGTGTGTTCCATTGTCCAAAAAAGTAGGTTTCCATATAACTTATTTATACCCTCTTAGATTTTTATTAGCCCTTCTTTTCACCTTTCCTTTACTCAATCTCTTCTCCCCTGACCTCTCATAGGCCTTGTCACCCCCATTAATCTGTTCTTCTATTTACATATAAACAGTACGATCCCCCCTCCCTCCCTTTCTATTTCATTTCTATTTCCTTCCTAGCTTACTGGCCTCTGCTACTGTGTTGTCTTCCTACTCACATAGAAATCCAATCATTTGTAGCTATGCTCCACATATGAGAGAGAACATGCAACATTTGGCTTTCTGGGCCTGCCTGGGTCACCTCACTTACTATAATCCTTTCCAGATCCATCCATATTTCTGCAAATTTCACTACTTTATTTTTCTTTACTGCTGAGTAGAACTCCGTTGTGTAAATGTGCCACATTTTCATTATCCACTCATCAATTGAGGTACATCTAGACTGTTTCCATTTCCCAGATATTGTGAATACAGCAGCAATAAACATGGTTGAGCAAGTATCTCTAAGGTAATGAGACAAGTCCTAGGAGTGGTATAGCTAGGTCGCAGATCGATTTTTAGCTGTTTCAGGAACCTCCACACTTATTTCCACAATGGCTAGGCCAGATTGCATTCCCACCAACAGTATAGAAGGGTTCCTCTTTTTCTGCATCCTCGCTAGTATTTATGGTCATTTGTTTTCATGATGGTAGCCAATCTGACATAAGTGAGATGGAATCTCAACATAGTTTTTAATTTTTTTGGTTATTTATACGTATTTATTTGAGAGTGATAGACATAGAGAGAAAGAGAGAGAGAGAGAGAGGGAAAGAATGGGTGTGCCAGGGCTTCCAGCCACTGCAAACGAACTCCAGACGCATGCGCCCCATTGTGCATCTGGCTAACGTGGGTCCTGGGGAATCGAACCTTGAACCAGGGTCCTTAGGCTTCACAGGCAAGTGCTTAATTCTAAGCCTTCTCTCCAGCTCCTCAATGTAGTTTTAATCTGCATTTCCCTGATTACTAAGGATATAGAACATTTTTCTTAGATGTTTATATGCCATCTGTATTTCTTTCTTTGAGTTCCATAGCCTATTTTTTTATTAATTACTTTTGTACTCAGCAAATGCAGTCAATTTGGTATCATTATTAGGCTCATCCATGACCTACCCCCTCCCCTTAGCCCCTCCTTGTTGAGGTATATGGGTCATGCATTCTGGAGGTAGCCCACCATAGCCTTGACTTTGTATTATTTAATCTTTTGAGTTCTTTGCATATCCTAGATCTTAATCCTCTATCAAATGTGTAGCTGGCAAAGATTTTCTTCCATTCTGTAGGTTACCTTTTAGGTGGGATTTTACTACCAGGCATGAATTCCCTTTCATGGAGTGTGTCTCAAATCCAACCAGAGACTAGTTGGTTACCCCCAGAAGACATGCTTCTATTATTCCCGTGTGACATCCATGCCCTTTGTTTCACTGGCTATGTGCATAGTTAATATTCTATTCCACCATCTTATCTTAGTTTTTTATAATGTGTCTACTCTCCGAACCATACACAGGTCTCAGTTTCCATGGGTTGTAGGGAAGCCTAATAAGAAATTAGATGGAGACTTCTACAGCTTTTACTCAGGCCCACCCCAATAGGGGAAGACTTACAAGCTCCATATTTCATCATATTTTCTCATCACCGCCTCTCTGGTCTCCACTTCTCACACAAATACCAAAAACCAGCCAGAATTCTTGGTTCAAATTGACATCTAGGTAAATCTGGATTCATTGAGCTTCCAATTTAGGAGACAATCTGTCATTGTGGAGAAGCAGATTTGATCTGTGCTTGTTCATACAACCTATCACTCTTGTAGAACTGGGAGAATCACCCAGATATGCCAGAGTCATAGAGTAGAGGCTGTTACCAGTACCAGCTAACAAAATGTTTTTATATAGCATTCAGGCCTCTAGTATATTTACCATTCATCTAATCCAAAGGGCACTGCTTACTTCTCTGTGGAGAAGATAACTATACACGCATACACTTACTTGAAAGTTAGCTGTCTATGCAGATATAACTGTGACATGCTCAATGTGAGGGAGATATTGAGGCTTCCTGACACCCACTTGAATCTTCTGCTTCTGCTTTGGGTACTGAAAATATTGATAAAGCAAAAATACTCTTATGACAAAAGCCTGGACAAACAGCAAAGGTTGAATAGAACCTTAAAAGAAAAATGAATGAACTAACCATATCTGAAAAATCCAGTTGCTACTGCTATTATTTAGTTTGCCAGAAGATGGGGCCACATGTACTTTTCTACATTCTATTGCAGACTACAGATGTTGAAGGGGAAATCTTATATTTGTCCAATGTAGGAAATGCTCCTTTCTTTCTTTCTTTCTTGTTTGCTTGCTTGCTTTCTTGTCCTTTCTTTTCTTTTTTCTCTCTTCCTTCCTCTCTTCTTCCCTCCCTCACCTTTTCTCTTTTTATTTCTTTATTTTTTTTTTCTGTTTCTTACTAACCCTGTGTTTTTCAGAAATAACTGGAGAATCTCTCTTGTTTTTCCTTTTATTTATATTTATTTATTTATTTTTGTTTTCTGAGGTAGGGTCTCGCTCTAGCTCAGAGCTGACCTGGAATTCACTATGTGGTCTCAGAATGGCCTTGAACTCACAGCAGTCCTCCTACCTCTGCCTCCCAAGTGCTGGGATTAAAGGGGTGCGCCACCACACCCAGCTCCTTTTATTTTTAAATAAACACAATGACAACCTCTCAAGCTTGTCTTTGAAATGAATAAAGCAGAAGCAATGTCCCTTCCACTAGGGTGTCACTGCCTCCAGTTTTTCCATCCACAAAAATAGAAGCTTCATTTCTGCTATACATATTTGGAAGAGCCTTATTTTAAGCCACTGAAAGGCTCAGAAGAGGTGAAACACAGGCCTACAAAGAGGTATTATCTATTTTCAAGGGCAGACCTGGGAAATTTCATTATCACCCCACTCCCACATGAGGGAGGTAAAATAACAGAAGGTAGGGAGCTGGGACCATTTGTAAGTGGGCAAAAGGACTTCTAAAGTATGTGCCAGAGGCAGAAAAAAAAATGAGAAAGACCAGGAATAATTACATGTTTTATTTTCTTAAGCTTTAAAATTTACTGTATTCTCTTCTGTAATGCTCTATTATGTATGTGTTTTCTTCCCTTATTAAATCCCTGATTTCCCCTTTATTCAACTCCTCTGCCTTAGTTTAAAAAATTGATTGCTATAAAGTACAGTGATAATTTCCATGACAATATCAAGAGTTTTAAAATCAAGCTCACAACTTCTGAGTGAAATTATATCTTGGCTTCAAGAAAATCAGCCTCACAGAATAGATTCCACTGAATCCTTGGCTGATTCTTAATCAGGGTCTAGCACACATGGGACTTTGCCAGCAAAGGGAGGAATCTTTGATGAGCCCCATTGACAAAAGGACCATCTTCTCTCAGATATCTTGGCCACACTGTGTATGGGGAATTTACAGATTTTGTGATACAATTTAGTTTCTGTTTAAGGTTCTAAGCAAATATGGCTGTGAGTCAGTTTTGCTTATCATGAAACTATTCTCAAGAAATGTCTTGTTTGGTATTTATTTATTTATCTACCTATCTATCTATCTGAGAGAGGGAGAGAGAGAGAATTGGTCCTCCGTGGCACCCAGCCAATATAAACAAACTCTAGACGCATGTGTCACCACTGCATCTGGTTTACATGGGTCTGGGGGAATCAAACCTGGGTCCTTTGGATTTGCAGAAAAATACCTTAACCACTAAGCCATCTCTCCAGCCCCTTTTGTTTTATATTTTGGTTTGTATTTATTTATTTATATTCTCAGGAAATATCTTAGATAACTACTCTGATGAAAATTGCCAGTGAGACTCTTGTCTGGTGTGTCTTGATATGTATGCTGTCTTAGAGTAGGTTCTTTTGAATTTAATCCAATACTGAGTTTTGAAAATGCTATGGTCTGGTCAGTAGAACAGTGGTGTTTCCAGGAATGCTAAAGCCTGGGATGGCCAGGTTTAGTCAAATCCTGATAAATCCCAGTTTTCTGCCAGCCTCCATCCAGCAGCCAAAAGAAATAAGAGCACCTACCCGGCCATGCACGTTGCAAATATCCCTGTCTAAGCTTGCAGATGAGATGAAGGTGTACCAGCTGGCTGAGGATCCTCAATAGAACAATTCTGCAAAGGTCACAATGCCCTATTTTTCCATTTGCATTGTCTTCTCATCAAGTAGGCAAAAAGGGCAGAAGTGGAGAACATTCCAAATGCTAACTATCCTCCCTAAACACAACAAAAAGGAAATGTAGTAGGCAGGTTATAGTGACCTCAATTCACTTTTCAACTCCATTGATGACTTCCAAGTAATGCGCCTTTCATACAAGCCTGTACCTTCCCTATAAACTGGTAGTAATCAGAGCATCTGCAGTTAGCACAGTGCCTGTTATTCCCTTCATCTTCATTAGTACATGCTATCTATCATTCTCTTCATCATCATCAGCAAACTAAAACATGGACAACTGGAAAACACATCAGAAATAAGCTATTCCAATAATTTTCAAATATTTTAAGGCCATAGAAAGTATCCTGCAGAAATGCAGTTGTAGGCAGAAGCATAAATCTGTTGAATAGACCCAAAACAAGGATTTTTGCACAAGGTAAAAGGACCCAAAGATGACAGATCCTGCCTGCTTAGGTCCGCCTCCTTTTCCACTGTCTTCAAATGATTCTGAGATTTCCAGAACCTTGGGAATTACAAGGTTGGTAGTCTGACAATCAGCCCAAGCTCATCTTTTAAAACAACAGTTTGAGAGAAGAATAGAGACTCATACATAATCATGTTAATACAGAAAACCATAGCCAGATTTAACATGGTCTGTGACATACTTTGTACATGAGAGAGAAGCTGAGATAAAGAGGTCAGTATATACCCTGTTTTCTGGTGCTAACATCAGGGTGCAGCATCTTACTACAAGCACTATTTTCATTCAAAGATGTTTGGAAAATCTGAGATGCTTGATAAACAGTTAATCTGTCTGCTGAGTTTATAAGCCAGCAGCTGAGAGAAGACATCTTCATACGAACTATTAATAAAGCGTCCTTGGCTTTGAAGCAAATGTGTGGTCCAGACAACTTAAGAGGCTTCAGAAAGTGATAATAATTTGGGAAGATTCATAAGGTAGCCTCCTTGGAGGATATTGTACTCTTTATATTATCATTGTTTATTTGTGTACAAACCTTTATATGTGCATAATGTGGGTGGACTTACACAGGTGGAGGTCACAGGACAATCTAGTGGGGTTCCTCTTATCCTTTCACCTTCTTTTAAGACCAGGTTTGTCTCATTGTTTTTGCTGCTGCTGCTTGCAAGCTTCCATGTTCTGTTGGCTCTGCCTCTGCTTGGTTGGGATTTAGCCATGTGTGGCACATTTCATCCAGCTTTACATGGTTGCTGAGGAGGTTCAAACCCCAGCCAGTGGGTTTGCAAGCAAGCACCTTTAACTGCTGAGCCATCTCCCCAGCCCCAGATACTGTACTCTTCACAAAAGCATAGATTATTCACAGAGAGAGAGAGATAAAGGTCATTTACTAGAGGGACCTCTGAGGGAAGGAATCTGTGGAAATCTGAAGAAATTCACTTCCCTATCAGTTTGTCAGAAAACATCTCTAAGGACCACACTAAGTCCTTAACAGTTCTAGCAGAAGAATCCAGGAGATGGCATTGACATTGGTAATATGGGGGAAAGAGATGGCCATCATGAAATGGGGAACTCCTAGAGACTGAGTGCATTGAGAAGCTGATGTTAGCTGGGTGTGGTGCTATACACCTTTAATTCCAGCACTCAGGAGGCAGAGGTAGGAGGATTGCCATGAGTTCGAGGCCACTGGAGACTACCCAATGAATTCCATGTCAGCCTGGGCTATAGTGAGATTCTACCTCCAAACACCAAAAATCAAAAAATAAATAAATAAAAAAAAATAAAGCTGGCAAAAAGAAGGAAAACCTGGTCTTTATAACCCTGCTCTATGAAGATAAGTGAATCCTAAACAAAAGATTCAGAATGAAGCCAGAGGAATTAATTGTCAGGGAATTACAAGGTCATGAGGCCTAGACTCAGTGTTGGCAGTAAAGCTGGAACTTAATAAGGAGGAAGGAAAGAAGGGAGGGAGGAAATGAGAGAGGGGAAAGGATCAGTTATGAAGGGCAACTCAAAGGAAGAAACATCAAACTTTGATGACTCAGGGAATGGTGAGGGAGTGAAGAAGAAGTTAGGGGGAAGGGAAGATGTGGAGGCTGGGCAGCTGGAAAAAAAGGTGATATTGGAATTCAGAAGATAAGCATATGGGAAGAACTAGCTAGACTTTTGGCTGGCTGAACATGTAGGAATTGTGGGATATTAAGTAGATACAGAGAGTGCCATGTGCAGGCCACCTCCAGGATCTATCAATTCCATGAGCCTTCACTGTATGACTTTGAAAAAATCACTTCATCTCTTAAGCTACATTTTGTGATAGCTGTGGTAATGAGCTCAATAAGATAAGGTATATCCAGTACAAAGCACAGTGGCTAATAGTATATTCTCTATCTTGCTCATATCTCTATTACTCTTAGAAGAAAAATCATTTAAATTAAATAGTAATCATAAACATATTTCAGTCATCTTAAAGGTGATAATGGAAGCTGCTAGTTATATTGAAAAGGATAGGGCTGGAGAGATGGCTTAGCAGTTAATCGCTTGCCTCTAAAGCCTAAGGACCCCAGTTCGAGGCTCAGTTCCCCAGGACCCACGTTAGCCAGATGCACAAGGGGACGCATGTGTCTGGAGTTCGTTTGCAGTGGCTGGAAGCCCTGGTGTGCCCATTCTCTCTCTCTCTCTCTCTCTCTCTGTCTCTCTCTCTCTCTGTCTCTTTCTCTCTCTGTCACTCTCAAATAAATAAAATAAACAAAAATATTTTTAAAAAAAGAAAGAAAAGGATAGAGATGGCAAAGATGACAAACATTTGAATCACAACCAACTATTTACCACTTTCTAAGGTCATTCAGGAGGGTCAGGAGAGTGGGCAGAGATGTCAGTGGACCAGTCACACAGTTTTCTATTGACCACAGGAAGGGAAGGGTATAAATAATAACAGAAAGGAAGATACTGGGTGTTGTGCTTAAATCCCTAAAAGGTCATCCTTGTCTGATGAGGCAGGAAAGATAAAAAATATGAGAACTTGGGAGCCTGGCATATCTACACTAACAGCAAGAATAGTTAGCAGTTAGGGTCCACTTTCTTCTTGATCAAGTTTTCAGATGTTGAGCCTTATCTGTAGGTCTTATCATTCAAACAGGAATGTAGGGAATGAGGACTAGATCCAAGAAGAGAGCTGCCTCCAACACCCAACCCTGCACAGAAAGCCAATGTTTGTGGTATTACACTGCCAGTTAGAGTTAGAGGGTAGGAACAGAAAGGGAAGGAGAGGAGGACACAGTAATTTTGTAACTTAAGATGCTAAAACACCACCCCTTTTCATAAGAACTTTCTTGCTTCCCAGTGATATTGTCAAATGATGTACTTGTTATGAACCATTTAGAACTGCCATCTTGTCAAGTTAAATCTGAGTTTGTGGCAGAAGTAAACTTCTACTGGTCATGTTGTCAACTATTGGAGGAGAGGAGGCATGTCATTCAAAGATGTGGATGAGAAAGTGTAGCACACAACACTGTCACATGGTGAGGAAAGGGGAGGGGAGAGAAATACCTAGCTTGGAAGGAGAAAGCGAACGAGGACCACAAGGCAAATCTGAGCCAAAGGGAAAACAGGAACAAATAGATATCTGCTGGAGAACAGTCACTGCTCCCAAGTTCCATGAGCTAAGTTCATATAGAATGGATACTGAGTAATCAACTTCTTTATAAAAAATATTTTATGTATTTATTTATTTTGAGAGAGAGGGGAAGATATAGAGAGAGAATGGGTAGGCCAGGGCCTCTAGCCACTGCAAATGAACTTCAGACACCTGTGCCACCTGGCTCATCTGGCTTACATAGGCACTGGGGAATCAAATCTGGGTCCTTAGGCTTCACAGACAAATGCCTTAACCAATAAGGCATCTCTCCAGCCCATGGGCAGACATCTTTTTAAAGCTCTTGGATCCTAGGTAGTGCTCTTAGGACTACCACTTTAAATCCAAATGTTCATTACCCCAGGAAATAAGACTAGGTATGAAAACTCTAGACCAAGACTCAAGAGAATCTCCAATCATTCTTTCTCAGGTTACCACCAACTCTTCTCTAGTACAGTCCCTTATCCATGGTCCATCACCACAACCAAATGACAGTTATTAGTTTCATGTTGTTCATCATTTCAGTATTTCCATGTATTTGCCATAAAAATACAATAATTACAATAAAACAGAACTGTTTGAGCTTCTAACAACACAAACCTTCCGAAGCTCTTTACAAATGATTTCAAATTTAATTCTTTCCCTCAGTTTGGCTGAAATTTTACTTCATAATGAAGAAGACTCAGGAGAAAGCTAGCTTCTTTTAGGCAGTTTCAGTTAGGGACAGGAGCCCAAAGAAGGAACCAGAAGATGTCAGCCCACCTTGGCAGGAATGGAGCTCAGGTCTGATCCAGTTTCATCCGCAGTGGTAGCAGCCCCCCGCCCCCGTGCCTCAATAGTCAAGCATGACACCTAGGTGGGCTAGCCTTTGGGTCAGCCCTTTGAATCTGCAAACCAATCAGACCTTCCCCTTACATACAAGAGTCTGATGAAAGAATTCATTTTTAATTGACTATAAAAGCTTGTCTCTGCCCTGCGATCTCTATCTGGACACATCTAAGTCTGGCTTTACAATATCTGGCCTAGTTGGGAAGAGGAGAGCACAACTTCTTCGCCTGTGTAGTTTTCTGCTTCTCTCTCTCTGCCTTAAGCCTTGGGGTACCTTCTCACTTTGATTACATGTATAATGTTTTTCTGATCTATGAGCCACCACATGTTTATTTCCTTTAACCTCTAGATTTACCATGTGGGTATTTCCTCTAACCTCTGGGTCAGCCACATGTGTGATTTCTCTAAAATCTAGATAACTATGGGTGTAATTTTCTTTAGTACCCATTTACCATCTGAATTTCATGGTCTCTGCTTTGGTACTTCCCCTCTGCTATTCTTCCTTAAGCCATCATCTTAACTTTTTTCCATGTGGAGGTTAAAGGCAGATTGAGCCTCCTATATGAGTGCATGTTTCTTCTAAATCTTTTTGCATGGGCTTCTAAAGCCTGCATACCATGTGTGTGAACTGTGGCATCCTTTTTCTAGGTCCTAGTTTCTTCAAAATAAACCCTATGATTTATGATTTTTCCTTAAATAAACTGAATATATCATAATTTATCCTTCTTGAGTCTATTTTATCAATTCTTTTTTAAAATAGGATAAGAACTCAAAATTGGGGTTCATAAGTACGAGTGACCCCTCCTGAACCCATAATCTTGCATCATAGGTCCTAATATTTAAAATACTGAGAGTCTAGAGGCTTGGTTCAGGAGAACAGTTCTAGCTTATGATTCAGAAAAGTCAACTCCTGAGCTCAGTTGTATCTTTCTTGCTCTGTGACTTGAGCTAACCAGAACTCTTTGGGTGACATTTTCTCCATAATAAATGGAACATAAAATATGTTACCTATGGTGAGGAACAAAAGAAATAAAAAGGATTGCATCTGATCTGATGCAAATGTTTACTGATTGGGGATGTATGGAATTTACACATAACATGTGTTTAAGTCACTCGCTGAGCTTCAGTAGTGCTCATCAGTGCCCAATGCTACACTAGCCTTCTACCTGAATAAACATTTAACAAATGCTTCAAATAACATACTTGCACTTAATAACATATCTAATAAAGCTGTTACATAATTTATGCTAGTATCATCCTAGGAAATCAGTCAACAGAAAATCTTTAGAGAGAAGCACCTCATCAGCCACAGGTGCTCTCCACTGATCTGTAAGGGACCAGAAACGGACTCTGGTTACGTAGATAGTCAGTCTCCCTTGCACTCTAGAAACCAGCATTCATGGAGTATAACTGTAGGTCAAGAATGGTGCACAGAGGGGGAGATGCACACTCCTTGCCCCACATGTCACTCTGGAAGCATACCCTTAATAATCTGTGAGCTTCAAGTGGCCAACTTCATCCAAGGAGGGAGGTAGGGACTTTTGGAGATGGCAAGAACTATTGGAACAGTTGTCAATAAAGAGATTTTAAGCAATCAATATGGTATGAAGCAAAACATGGTAAGAGCTAGCTGTAGACGTGGTTCCCTTCCAGGCAGAATTTTCAACATCAAATTTGAGGGAGGAAGTATGGAATATGTTCCTAGAAGGGTTCTGTAAGGGCTCTTGCCTCTCCCAGCCACACTTAGCATACCCTGCCAGCTGCAATGTTAATATGGGTGGCCCCTGACAAAAATTCTCACAGACAAAGGACACTGTGTACTCTGGGGACCTGAGCACTGGCCTTTCATGTTTATATTTTCTGGTCACAGCTGGCTGGAGGTTGGGCAGGCTCTAAGCAGCAAGCCATTTTCTGCTGAGTCACCCTGCCAACCTCCCCTGGCTGTGCAACTGAGTCCCCAGCAAGAGGAGCCACCTTCAGGGCTAATGCTGTTTGGGAAGGGGAGAATAGGTGCTACTGTTTTATTTGAGGGGATCAAAAAGCCTCTGATGAAACAATAGAGATTGCTTTATGGGAATGGTGGACTTTTCACCAGTCTGGCCTGCCAAAGCATGCCATGGAGGAGGGGCTGCTGTCACTGGGCAGTTTGCCACTAACTTGCATCAGTAGTGCATAGCTTTCATTGTTACTAAATAAGGATGGCCCCTTTGGTGGAGATTTTGAGACTCTGTTGAACCTCCCAAGCTCTCCCACTTCTCTAAGCTTTTAGTGTGATCCAGGCACTGGCTTTTGAAGCCCTTTACCATCCAGTCATTACCAACCTTAGAATTAGGTTCTCACTGTATTTCTGTTTAGCCTGTCATACTCTCAGAGATTTTAGGTCACTGGTGAAAGAACACAGTGGTATTGGGGAGGCAGGCAGTGACATCAGGGCCCATTCTATTGAGGCTGTAGGGACAGATGTTAATATGTGCAGCAGTGAGTCTCACACGCAGCTGGTGTGCAGGAAATGGCCTCCACTGGTGTGATTGCTGTTATTCCTTCAAACAAACAGTAATACACAATATGTAAACATCATTAGTCTGGGCTGGGTTAATGGTATAGGGATTGGATGTGAAAAGACCCCAGGGAATTGCACATATGATATGACTGACATTTTTTACTGTGGTTACATTTGCTTCTGAACTGTCTCAGGCTGACCTTGTTTTGAAGCAACATGACCTTCAGTCTTCATATTCTTATTTCATGGTTTAGGACTTCAGTGTGTAGGTCGTAGAAATTTCACAAATTCCAGACAGGCTTACAGCATTTAAAATCTCACTGACAAGTGTGCAACGCCTACTTATTCTTTTATAACTTTATGTAGGTCAGACACAGATGACCCCCAGGGAACAAGAACTTTGCTGAAGTAACTTGGAACTGGGCAGTTTGCTTGTCAGCTAGTGACCTGACACCACCAATATTCCTTGGTGTGGTTTCTTCAGGGTTTCCAAGGAGAATTTTTCTTTTTCCCCAATCTTCCCTCCCACCCAGAAGAACCAGCTTGGGCTGTAGAAGCCCAGAGCACATTTTTCACTTGGTCACCGTCAAAATCAAATTACAGAGCAAGCAGGTGCTGACAAGGACTGTCACTACACAAAATTAATTAAAAAGAAAAAAGGAAGTGACCCAGTTTCCTCCAGCTTGCCATTTTGGGAGCTCAGAGTGTGCCCTTCCCCCCACAGAGTGAATTGGAGATGCAGGGTGATGTCAGCTCACTCTACAAGCGACAGGGAGATGGGTTGGCAAGATCTGCAACGTGCAGCCTGGGAGCCCGCTGCCATTTGGGCTCCTGTCAGCGTCACTGTCGAGATCATTAATCTTCAACCTACGGCTGAGCCTTCGTGGGGCGTTGGAGTTCTCTTGTTCTGCTTTGTTCAGCACTGCATCCAAGATTCCTTCACAGAAACCTGTGTTGGGGCAGGAGATGCCGTGTGAATTATGTCCTCGTGAAGTCACCATCTGGCCGGTATTCATCTTGTTTAACGAAATACCAAGGATATCCTGCAGCCCAGATGCTGCAGGGCCAGAGCACAGCACACAACTGATCAGAGCCATAAAGCAGCATGCAATCAAGTGTAATTAATGCACCTGGTACCCACTGCAGAGTCCAATCCTGCAGTCCACTTACACATTAGCTGACTTTGCTTTATCAGATAGAACTTTTTGTTTTGTTTTGCTTTTACCCTTTGAAAGTAGAGATAGAGATTCACAGATCAAATCAGCCTCAGTATCTTCAGCATTAAGTCCAGCAGCATCATGGGGCCAGAGAAAATAGGAGTGTTTGTGTGCATACAAGAAGCTATGCCACACACAAACAGTACAGTACTGAGCTGCCTTCTGTGGCCTGAAAAGGCCATTGTCCTGAGTTTTTAGAATTTGCTCCTCCCTGGCTTTGGATGGCAGGCCCTGCTACTAAGCTGTGTGTACTTCTGTACCTGAAGGAAGAAAGGGAGGGAACTAAGCTTCCAAAGATAAAAGTCAAGATCACAAAACCCACCATTAGCAATATTTTATTGGTTCCTTCCCTTTCCTGGCCATATAGCCTTTCCTGGTAGTGATTTAAAATGGTAATGGAGAAGAAGGGGATGTATCCTGCCTCTGGAACTGAACTTGTAGAATCTTGTGGATACTCTCTTTGGACAGAGGAGCAAGGGGGCAAGTTGGGTGGGCTGGAAGACAGGATGTTCAGAAGGCCTATAATAGCAGGGATCACTGCCTCATCCCAGTGTCTTCTTATAGCCCTAGAGCTATGTGAGGCGTGAGGAGAGAGGAGTCAAACCTAGAGTTCAAGAACAACATAGAAAAGATCTTTTCCTTTGCTGCAGCAGTGCTCTGTGCACAGATGAGCATGGCATTCCCACAGGAACCTTGCTGTGATGGTATAGTCTGGGGTGTACGGAGCTCCAAGCTCTTCTTATGTCATTGCTCCTTGGAAACAGCAAAATTGCAGGCAGCAATTAAAGGTTTCAAAGGCCCTTGAGTGTCATTAGGGGCTTGCCACTGCCTTTCTCCAGCTTCACGATGAATGACTCCCAATTGTCTCCTATCAAATTAAAGCTCCTTATCATAGGCTGTAGAATCCTCTGGTAATTGGCTACTGCTTACCTAATTCATCTTTTCTTCCAAAGCATCCTGTCCCATTGCCTGAGAGTCATCTCCAAAGCCTTCTAATTGCTAGTGTCTTCAAATCAATTCCATTCAACAGATGTGCCTTGTATTTCCACTGCAGAGCCAGGTTCTGATAGAAGGGGAGACAGTTAGGTCAATGAATCAGATGTCACAGACATTACAACATGGAGAGCTTGTTATAGTGACTGAGTTAGGAGTCAATAGCTTGGATCTTGTATTGTATTTAGGAGCCAAAAACTGAACTTTTGCTCAAGAAGCTTGGGAGTAATGAGGTAGACTTGATATGAGAAATAAATGAGATTTATTCTACAATTTATCCTATCGTATTCTATCAATCGCCTATCTCTTCTCTATCTACATCTTTTATTTACACATTTTATAAATATATATGTCTCACAGAACTTGTGCCCTTTTTATTATGATCAAGTTAGTTCATGAGAGAAGAATAGTGATATCTGCCTACAGAGAACTGCAAAGCTTTCCTAGATAAGAGAGATGAGTGCAGCAGTCCTTCTTCAGTGGATATGAGAGAAAAGGGGAACTCCAGTGCATGGAGCTACAAGCAGGAAGAAAGGAAGCAGTCAACACTTACTAACAGAACTAGGGTGGGTGGGGATCTAGAATGTCACTGGTAATAGTCCACACTCCCAGGCCCCAGCTCCCTCATTGGCAGCCATTTCTAGAACACCCTTCCACCTTCATATGTTGTGCCAGGTCTGCTTCTTATCTCAGGCTAATCTGTTCTGGGATGTTTTTCCTGGTTGCAAGAGCAGGTGAACCCCAGCACCACTGAGCACTGGTTGAATGTTGCCTGTTACTGTGCCTTTGCTCAGCTTGGATTGTCACCCAGAACTCAGTCCTTAACAGGGCTTTCCTTTGCAACCAACCATATTTCATCATTCCTTGACCTGTGAAGCGAGTTCTGTAAGTGAAGTTACTTCACCAGATAGATATTACACTAGCAGATGGGGCAGAGGACAGAGAAAAGTATTCTGAGAGATGATCCAAGCAGTGGAATACACCTTTTATTCCAGGACCTCAGTTGAATGATTAGGTTCTTTGATGCTTTGTGTCACCAACAAGGACCTCTTATTCTCAGAGAGATTCTGAGAAGTAGGGAGGCTATGCATACAAGGACTTGTAAAGAAGGGTACGTACTAAATAGAGCCTTTATTTCTCCAGCTGAAAGAACATGTCAGGTATACACTGGTTTATTTCCCTGGAAGGACCCAAAATCCTATAGCTGCAACCCTTGCTTCTTCTTCCCAAGCATAGAGAACACTAGCTGGGGCCCTTCCCATGAAACACATGGCATGCATATCCCCTCCAGACATTGTTAATCAGGAAATGTTGTGTTCAGTGTGTTCAGTATACAACCCAGCTCTAGTGTGAACCTTCAAAAACCCTAGGTTGGATTCTAGGCTTAGAAAGGCTGACACTTGTTAAAGTCTCTTTGTCAGTCAGTGACTGTGCTTAGATAGAAACTGAGGGTTTTTCTTGACACCAAGTACACATAACTAATCCAGAAAAGATATCCACTGTCTTTTCAAGTTTGGAGCACCACAGTGCAAATACATGGCATATTGGAATCTCATAGAAAGAAAATCATATATATTGGTTGGGTTTTTGAAGTTTCAAACTTGAAAACAGTATAGAAAAGTTATCTCAGAGTGCTGAATGGTAGTGGCAACCTCTTGGCTGAAAGAGGAAGAGTTGTGTATATAGTTCAGAGTTAAAGTTTTCATATTAAAGTTTAGGCCAATAATAAGAGGAAGTGAAGGGAAGCTGGACACAGGACATGACAGGGTAAAGTTTTAAGCCATTAAGCAGCAATCAGAAACTACTTAAGAGCAGTAAATGAGTGGGAGCACAAAAGCCATATGGACCACTTACTATCTGTAAGAGGAACAGGGCAAAACAAGACTCGCAACTAGCAGAGTATGCTCCCTTGAGTCATAACAGTGTGCCACAAGGAGCACCTGAGCTGTCAGCATGTGCTCTCTTGAGTCAGGCCAGTGTGCCAGGGAGAGTGCTTGAGCTGGAGCAGTCTGATTCCAGAAAGTTTAGCTGGTCACGCCCTCATTAAAAGTCCATGTGGCCTATGATGTCTTCCTTTCCCATTACGTACTTGTCATCCCATGCACAATTGACCTGAGCAGCTTGCTAGATGTTTCCATCTCCCTGAGTCTCTGCCACACCCTCCTCTGTGATCCTAAGTGTTCACATCCCTGAAGGCTCCCTGTCTGCCTTCTCTCTCCATCTTGCTGCCTTGATACTGATCTCAAAGCTTGTATTGTTCACAGGAGGAGGAGCATCTACGACAAAATCTGAGACCTCCTTCTCTCTCTCCCTATCTTTCTCCTGTCTGTGTATCATTGTATAAGTTTATCGTGCTACTGTGTTTACAGAATCCTGCCCATTTTTTCACTTGGATTTATTGACTTTGCCCCTGCAAGGAGTAGAGGCAAAAGCAAAATAGTTGTTGAAACACCAAGGACAATCCAGAAATACCAAGTCTTAATATGGAAGACATGTATGATAGTTTATATTCATTGTCAACTTGACAAGACCTGGGAATATCTGTGAGAGATTATCTTTATGAGGTTAATTGATGTGGTAAGACACACCTTATTTGTGGGTGGCAACATTACATCAGTATGGAAGGCTGGGTGCTGGGTTGTATAAAAAGGAAAGAGCTGGGAGGGCATGAGCAGTCATTGCTCTCTCATGTGCTAAACATGAGCCACTATCGAAACTCCTGTCGCCATGCTTACTGCCAGGATGGACCATAACCAGGAACTGTGAGCTAAAATGAACCATTCTTCCCTAAAATGACTTTTTAATACTAATTAATTAATTTGAGAGAGAGTGAAAGAGGCAGATAGGTAGAATGATTGAGGGAGAGAGAAAACGGATATGCCAGGGTCTCTAACCACTGGAAACAAACTCCAGACACAGGTGCCACTTTGTGCATCTGGCTTTTATGTGGGTACGGGGTATCAAACCTGGTCCTTTGGCTTTTCAAGCAAGCTCCTTAACTGCTGAACCATCTCTCCAAGCCCTACTAAAGTGATTTTTGTTAGGTGTTTTGTCCCGTCAGTGAGGAGCTGACAAGATATGTGATTACTTCTTTCATAAAGCCATTGCTGACTTTTCCAGCCTACTGGACACACATCATGCTTGCTTGAACACTAAGCTGACATAGCTGATGTAATGTTTAATCTCTGGTCGTCAGCTTGATAGGATTTAAAATTATCATGGGAACAAATCTCTTGGCCTGTCTGCCAGGTTTTTTTTTTTTTAATTAGATTAATTGTGGTTGCATGATCCCCTTATCTGTGGGTGGTATCATTCCATGGGCAAGAAAAGGAGAAAGGTAGCAGGGACACCAGATTTCACCACTTTCTCTACTGTCTGCTCCTGCCATGCTTTCCCCCTATGATAGACTCTCTTCACAACTCTTGACTGGGGCTGGAGAGATGGCTTAGTGGTTAAGCGCTTGCCTGTGAAGGCTAAGGACCCTGGTTCGAGGCTCGGAACCCTAGGACCCAAGTTAGCTAGATACACAAGGGGGCTCATGTGTCTGGAGTTCGTTTGCAGAGCCCATTCTCTTTCTCTCTCTCTCTGTCTGTCTGTCACTCTCAAATAAGTAAATAAAAAAGAAACAAAAAAAGTATTAAAAAAGGTTTTATTAAAAAAAATTCTTAACTGAAAATGAACCCTTTCTTTCCTTAAGCTGCTTCTGGTTGGATATATTGTTCCAGCAACAAGAACATAATGATACAGCGGTAATGTATTATTAATGTACATTAATGTATGTTGGCATGTATCTCCCGCAATAGACTTAGCACCATAGGAAGGGCCCTGGCTTGTCTATATTTGATCTCCTATATATAATACAGATAATTCCAGGGGCCTTTAGGGGTTTGCTGAATTAAATGCACAATATAAAGCAGCCTGTGACTTCTCATAGAATGACACATTAGACATAAGCATTTCACATTCAGCAGTGTGGGCCTTCTATTGGCGTACCTGAAAATCCACCCTCCTCCACACAGCTTCCTGACCCTGTGGTATCTCCACAAGTTTTAGTTCCCAAGGGTATGAAATGCAAGTAATATGGATAGTTTGGAAGGTTATAGTGTACATCAGAAAAGATTGTCCAAGTACATAGTATTAGGCCCATAATCAATGCTCAGTGATTCTCAACTATTATTGGTTTTCTAAGAGGCAGAGATGAGATGACATTTTCTGATGATTAGATACATGGAGGAGACTATACCCAAACTTACTTCAGCAATTGGGAATAAAAGTATTGAACGCTTAGAAGGTTAGTCAGCTTTCCATTGCTATGATAAAAAAAAAATACTGAGGTAATTAACTTAAAAGACAAGAAAGTCTTCAATTAAAATTCATATTTTTAGAGATTTCAGTTGGCTCCATTGCTTTTGAAACTGTTGTAAGGCTAAAGCATCATATTGGGAGTACATACAGCTCCCTACCTCATAGAAACCAGGGATTAAAGACAGAGGAGGAGGAAGAAAATAGGGTTGGGTCCCTTTGAGGGCAGATCAACCCAGTGGCTTTTCACTAGGAAGGAAAAGTCTATTTGAAGGTTCCAGCAACCTCCTAAAGACTTTACCACCTCCAAATAGAACCATTGCCTAGTGACTTAGCCTCCACACATGGGCCCTCCGACACATTCAAGATCCAAACTGTAGTCGTTGGTGTGTATTAGGACACAGCATGTTTGTTTTTTTTTTCTTTCTTTAAAAAAATTTGCTCAATACCAGCCTCCAAGGAAGGAATTATTATTCTCTGTGAAGACTGATAACCTAAGGCCCAAGGAAGTTGAACAAACTACTGAAAGCCATTATTGTAGTTATCTTCTCATTACTGGGACAAAACACCACATCAGAGACAGAAGATGGAGGAAAGAGTTTGTTTCAAGCTTCCAGAAACAAGGAGAAACTTCAGCACAGCAGGAAAATGATGGTAGATCAGAGGCTAGGGATTCCATCTTGCCAAAGCAAGTGGCAGATAATGATAAGAGTGATGTAAACTGCTATTGGCAAGGGGAACTGGCTATAACACTCCTAAGCCCACACCAGCAATACACCCTGTAGCAGGGTTCCACCTTCAAAAGTGCCACCAGCTGGGATTAAGTATTCAAAACACATGAGGCTATGAGGGGCACTTTTATGCTACCATAGTGACACAGCTAATAAATCAAAGATCTTAGCTTTAAACCCACATTTACTTTCAGTAAGTAGCACAGACTCAGGAGCCCACAGTCATCCAGGTTGTATGGCTGGAAAGAAGGAGTTTGTCAAAGAAGACATTCATATAATTATGGAAAGAAAAAATGCATATGGCTAAGGAAGATGTTCTCCAATGTAGAGCAAGAAACTTGAATATCCTTCCATAAACATTAGAGTACCACTTCTGAGGTCAGTACAGGAAGAAAGTAGCTGAAAGTGGCAGAGAAAGTGTAGAACATATTTTGGTCCTTCTCACCAGTAATCAAGAGCTTACCAGGTCCCAATGAGAGAAGCAATGATGAGCAAGATAGGGCCATCAGCTGACCAGTCTCTCCTCTGCAGGCTGTAGAACTACAACTTGACTGTAGTGTACTCCTGTCACTGACAGAATTTTGTCTCAAATACTGGTGTGTGTATGTTCTGCAAAGAGTAGTTAGGTTCTGTTTGGAGGGAAATGCCTCCCATAAGAATACTTTTTGTGATCCTTCTGGCCAACATGACGACCGTCTAGCTACACTGCAAATCCTGGGGAAAGAAAGGCAAGACATTAAGGGTTCACTGGGGCTTTTAGGGGAGAGCAGTCTCCAATAGATAGTCAGTGGGAGGGCACAGAGGGGGGAAAGCAGGGAATCATGGATCCCCTCCTGGGCAGGTAGCCCACCCCTCCCCACAAACAGTTGTCGTGTCTTCCGCCATTGCTGCCACACGCCGATTGATCCCTGCGTGCAGAAGCTTAGATTGATCTGCACACTTGCCCATTTACTGCTCTAGCCACCGCACATTCAGCAACTTCTGGCAATAACAGTGAATCCCTGATTCCCTCAAGAGAGGGTAACCCACCACTCCCCATATCCACAGCTCAGCTGTGAGTAGAATGATCCCTGTGTGTGGAAGTTTAGACTGCTCTGCCCACTCGCTCACTTACTGCTCCTGCTGCTGCACATTCAGAGAGCCTAGACCCACAGCAACTGCCACACAAGCTCAGACTGTGCCTCTTGCTTGCACCAGCTCAGGTGCCATCCCCTACCTGTCTGCCATGCCAGCCATATGCCATTATCCTGAAGCGGGGAGCACAGACTGCTTCTGGGTCCCAGTGTTCCCAGCCAGATTTTGGGCTGCTTCAGTGCTTGGCACCTCAGTGTCCCTCCTAGCTCGAATGCAGGCAGCTTTGGCACATTATGGTTTGTGAATTCAGGCAACTTTGGCGCCCCTGCCAGGAGGTAGATAGGTGGGTTTGGCAAGTGAGAGCCAAAGCCCAGGATGCTTGGCAACTGCCCCAGGCTGCCTCAGATTCCCATTCCACTTGAGCCCAGGTTGATCCACCCACCTACGTGCCCATACACTGTCATGGGCAGACCACAGCACAAAAGAAATAACATGAAAAATCAAATGCAAGAAAATCCAGTTAGATTATCCAGTCATATAATAAGTACATCTAACCAAAACATAGAAGAATCATTAGGATCACAGCATAAATTGAAGCTATGAGCAATGAAATCCTGACCAACCTACTAGTAGAATTCACAGGAAAGCAACGAATGGATGAGGCCATCACTAAACTAGAACTAATAGATAAGAAATTGGAAGGAGTTCAAAGAGAGTTAATACATTGAGGAGAGTAAAAAAAAAGAAGAAGAAGACCTTAAAAATCAGCTAGCCATGCTAAATGAAGACATAAAGAAATGCAAAGATGAATTCCAAGAATCATCAAGAAAATCAGAAAATGATGTGAAAAGGGAGCTTGACAGAGGGATGGAAATTATACATAGAAAAATAGTAGAAAATGCAAACTTAATTGAACAAGTCCAAAAATCTCTAGAAGCCCTCTAGAATAGAGTTAGCCAAGTGAAGGATAGAAACTCTGATCTAGAAGACAAGATGGAAGAAACAGTTCAAGAGTTCAAAAATTTCAGTAAGTTCAACAGTTCCTGTGACCATGACATAATGGAATTGTGGGATACACTTAAACATCCAAATATCAGGATCATTGGAATACCAGAAGGAGAAGAAATTCAGACCAAAGACATGGAGAACCTAATTAACAAAATAATTGAAGAAAATTTTCCCATTATCTTAAAAGAAAGGCAAATCAAGATACAAGAAGCCAACAGAACTCAAAACAGTATGGGCCAAATGAGAAATGCTCCAAAACATATCGTCATTAAGACTCTAAACATTGACACCAAAGAGGAAATCCTAAAAGCAGATAGGAAAAACAGCACACCACTTTCAAAGGTAAACCCATCAGAATTACTTCAGACTTCTCAATGGAAACCCTGAAAGCTAGAAGGGCCTGAAAGAAACACTGCAAAGTCTAAGAACGTATGGCTTCCAACCCAAACTACTCTACCCAGCAAAAGTAACACTTATAATACATGGTGAAAGAAGAACTTTCCATGACAAATCTCAGCTTTACAAGTAGATGAACACAAAACTAAACCTGCAGAGAGTATTTCAGGAAATCCTCCACAGAGAAGAAACAAATAATCAAACTCAAATACCTACAAGAAGCAGATCACAATAACCAAACTCAGAGTAGGCACAAAAAAGTTCCAAGTCCATGAAAACACCAAACCATATGTACAATCAAAATATTGTAGGGATCATATCAAATCTCACAGTCATTACCCTAAATATTAATAGCCTTGATTCACCCATCAAGAGACACAAGGTAACAGGATGGATCAAAAAATTAGACCCCTCAATCCATTGCCTTCAAGAAACCCACCTCGCCATTAAAGACAGACACCTCTGCAGGGTGAAAGGGTATAAAACAATATTCAAAGAAAATGGGAATAAGAAACAAGCAGGCATAGCTATATTAATATCAGATACAATAGACGTCAAACCAAAAATAATCAAAAAAGACAAAGAAGACCACTTCCTACTTATCAAGGGAATGATCCATCAAGAGGATATTACAATCATAAATCTGTATGCACCAAACACAGGGGCACCACAGTTCATAAAACAAAACCTACTTGACAATAAAACAGAAATAACCACCAACACCTTCATACTTGGGGATTTCAATACACCATTATCAGTAATAGACAGATCATCCAAACAGAAACTCAAAAGGGAAGTAAGAGAACTCAACAAAACCATAGAGCACTTAGACCTAACGGAAATCTACAGAACTTTCCATCCCAAGTACACAGGCTACACATTCTTCTCAGCAGCCCATGGAACATTCTCTAAAATAGACCATATACTGGGTCACAAAGACTGCTTCCACATATTAAGACAGATTGACATAATTCCCTGCATGATATCAGATTACAATGCTATATTGCTAGAAATCAACAACTAAAGACCCACCAAGTATCCCAATGTCACCTGGAAACTGAACAGCACACTTTTAAACAATAAATGGATAGTGGATGAAATAAAAAATGAAATTGCAAAATTCCTGGAATTGAATGACAATAGGAACACATTGAACCAAAACTTATGGGACACAATGAATGCGATCCTCGGAGGAAAATTCATAGCACTCAATGCCTTCATAAAAAAGACAGAAAGATCCCAAATCAATAACCTAACCATCCACCTAAAGGCATTGGAAAAACAAGAAAAATCCAACCCAAAGAGCTTCAGAAGGAAATAAATAATTAAAATCAGAGCAGAACTTAATGAATTGGAAACCAAAGAAACAATTAAGACAGTTGACAAAACAAAAAGCTGGTTCTTTGAAAAATAAACAAGATTGACAAACCCCAGGCCAATTTGATCAAGCAGAAAAGGAGAAGCTTCAAATTAACAAAATTCAAAATGAAAAAGGAGAGATCACAACAGACATAAGTCAAATTGGGAGAATCATCTGGACTTATTTCAAAAAGCTCTACCCCACAAAACTGGAAAATGTAAGGAGATGGATAAATTCCTGGACACATACAATCTATCAAAGCTAAAGTCAGAGCAGATTAATCACCTCAATGAACCCATCAACTCATGGAGTTTGAAAAAGTAATAAACCTCTCCAAAAAGAAGAGTCAGGACCAGGTGGCTTCTTAGCTAAATTCTATCAAACCTTCATGGAGGAACTCAAACCAATCTTCCTAAAACTGGGCCACAGAATTGGAGAACAAGGAAAGCTATTCAACTCCTTTTTATGAAGCTATTATCACCCTAATTCCAAAACCAGGCAGAGATGCCACAAGAAAAGAAAACTACCGGTCTATTTCCCTGATGAACTTAGATGCAAAGATCCTGAACAAAATCCTCACAACCCAAATCCAACAACACATCAAAAGCATTATCCACCTTGAACAAGTGGGATTCATCACTGGAACACAGGGGTGGTTCAACATATGGAAATCTGTCAATGTAATACACCACATAAACAAGGTTAAACATAAAAACCAAATGATCATTTCAATAGATGCAGAAAAGGCCTTTGAAAAGATACAACATCACTTCATTATCAAAACATTGGAGAGAATTGTCATGGTTGGTTCATATCTTAACATAATAAAGGCAATATAGAAAGCTCCAAAGGCCCAAATGACACTAATGGAGAGAAACTGGAGGAATTGCCATTAAGATCAGGAACAAGACAGGGTTGTCCTCTCTCACCTCTGCTTTTCAATATAGCACTGGAAATCCTAGCTCAAGCAATAAGATATGAGAAGGAAATAAAAGGTATACAATTTTGAAAGGAAGAAGTTGTTAGCTCTATTCACTGATGACATGATTGTATATGTAAGAGCCCTGAGAAACTCCATCCCAAAACTCCTAAAGGTGATTAACTCCTATAGCAAAGTAGCAGGACACAAAGTCAATGCACAAAAACCAGTAGCCTTTCTATATTCAAATGACTAAGATATAGAAGATTTAGGTTAGTCTTGATCCTACTCTCTCCAGTGTCTTGTGGTTCAGGTGTTTCCTGTAAGGGTCTAGTGAAGGTTCAGCCATTTGGTCTGTCTTTTAGGAAGTAGAATTTTATGGTACCATTGCTGTTTGGGTCCAGATTACTGTTTTCTACCCTTCAATGCCCTCCGCGCCCTCCCACCCATCCTATTGTCTAGTCCATGAGGTGCTTGCTGTGTATGTAAGGTATCTTGGGTAGATTCAGGTTAGGTGTTGTAGATGAGTGAGACTATGTGTCGATTTTTTTTCTGTGATTGGGTAAGTTTGCTGAGAATGATCTGTTCCAGGAAAGATAAAGAGAAAGAAATAAGGGACATAGTCCCATTTTAAACAGCAACAACAACAACAACAAAACCTTGGAATAATGTCAACCAAGGAAATGAAAGATCTATACAACAAAAACATAAAAACACTCAAACTAGAAATTGAGGAGGACTTGAGAAAATTGAAAGACCTCCCATGCTTCTGTATAGGCAGAATTAATGTTGTTAAGTTGACAATCCTATCAAAGGTAATATAAAGATTTAATGCAATTCCAATTAAAAAACATACAGTGTTCTTCAAAGAGATAGAAAAAATAAATGATCTCAAATTTCAAATGGAAAGGCAGAAGGCCTTGCATATCCAAACATATCCTCAGCAAAAGATACCTCTGTAGGCTTCACCATACCTGATCTAAAACTATATTACAAAGCCATAGTAATAAAAACAGCATGGTACTGGCATAGACCAAGAGTATAGACCAATGGAATAGACTTGAGGACCCAGACTTTGAGTCAAGCAACTATAGTTTCTAACAATATAGGCTGAAAAAAGACAGCATCTTCAACAAATGGTGCTGGACATACTGGATAAACATATGCAGGAAACTGAAACTTGATCCATACATTTCAACATTCACTACACTAAAATCCAAATGGATCAAAGACCTCAACATAAGACCAGAAACTTGAATATTACTGGAAGAAAATTTAGGAAGTACTTTCCATGATATAGGAATGGAAAAAGACTTCCTGAACAAAACCCCAGTAGCTCATGATCTTAAACAGTCACTCAACCAATGGGATCATATGAAGCTGAAGAGTTTCTTTACAGACAAGCATACAATAAGCAAAGCCAATAAATTACCCACAGAATGGGAGAAAATATTTGCGGGTTATCCAACTGATAGAGACCTAATCTCTAGAATGTCAAAGAACTCAAAATTTAAACAGTAAGAAGTCAAACACCGAACTCACAAAATGGGGCAAAGAGCTGAACAGGCAGTTCACAGAGGAAGAAATACAAATGGCAAACACACACTTAAGAAAATGTTCATCATCCCCAATCATCAGAGAAATGCAAATTAAAACAACTATGAGATTCCACCTTACCCCAAAAAGGATAGCAAACATCAAAAAATCAAATGAAAATAAATGTTGGCAAGGATGTGGAGAAGTAGGAACACTCATCCACTGTTGGTGGGAATGTAGGTTGGTACAACCACTTTGGAAAGCAATATGGAGACTCCCAAAAAAGCTGACTATAGAGATACGAACAGACCCAATTATTCCCTTAGTGGGCATCTACCCTAAAACCTTCAAACCACAGGCCAGAGAGTTTTCCTTAACCATGTTTGTAGCGGCTCAATTCGTAATAGCTAAGAGCTGGAATCAACCCAGGTGTCCATAACTAGAAGAATGGATAACTAAGATGTGGTATATCTACACAATGGATTTCTATATAGCAGTAAGAAAAAAAATGACACAATGAAATTTGAGGAAAAATGGTTGAACCTGGAATAGATCGTTCTCAGTGAAATTACCCTATCACAGAAAAAAAAAATTGCCACATAGTCTCTCTCATCTACAGCACCTAACCTGAATCTACCCAAGATACCTTACATATCCAGCAAGCATCTTGTGGACTAGACACTAGGATGGATGGTGTGGGAGGGGAGTGCATTGAGGGGGTGGGAAACATAAATCTAGACCCAAACAGCAATGGTACCATAAAATTCTACTTCTTAAAATCAGATCAAATGGCTGAACCTTTACCAGGCCCTTACAAGGAACACCTGAACCACAAGACACTGTAGATGGTAGGATCAAGGCTAACTTTAATCTTTTACAGCTTCCTACCTTCCCACTCCCTCTTCCTCTCTCTCTCTTCTTTCTAACTCTTATATATTAGTTATCTTTTTCCTCATTTTCTTAGTGGGCACTGACCTGTAACTCCCAATACCAGCATGGGTCTATCATCCCCAATGAGCTTTTGATCAGAGAGATCTACAAGGTTTCCTAAAGGATAAACATATTTCTATCAGAGTACTTCATGACCCACCAAAGGTTAGTGGTAAGACCCAATTTCTGTAGACGCTACATGCAGTTGACACATAAAATGGAATGGCATGGCTGGAAGCTAAAAGAGAGTCTTTCCCCAGACAGCGTGTCTAGTACCAGAAGGTGCTACATGGGTGACTGGGGTAAAATGAGCAATATCTGTCCAAGCAACTCATGGTCTCACCTACTTAGCAGTAAATTACCTGGTGTGATGCCCACACAAGTGCAATAGTGGCACACAGACATGGTGGGGAACCAACTGCTCTTGATTTGGCTAACTGATCCCCTCAGTGGTATGGGACCCATAGCTGGAGCTGGGAAACAACTCAGAACCATATCCAAACATAAGCCCACTCTCCAATGTCAAGCTACCACCAATAATGGGCTACAATAGGGCCTATACTTATTAAATTCTCTATAAAAAAGTAAGGGTTATCTCATTTTTCCTGGTACTAACTTACTCTCCATTGGAGAATCTGCTTCTCTTTTTCAGATAGATGTAGATCCTAAGGAGAGAGCCACCCCATCATACCTCAAAAGTGCCCCAGCTGAAACTAAGAACAAGCAAGTGTGCTGTTTTCTTGGTGAACTGGATACCAGCACAAGGGGGAAGGAGATCAACACAGAGAAAAATCAACTCCTACCAAATCAGAGAGCCAGAACCTTAGAGGCCCCCAACACTTCATCACTGAAGCAGACCAAAAATGAACTCAACATGGCTCAGGGAAATTTTGTGGATGAGGGGGCAGAAAGAATGTCAGAGCCACATGTTGGGTTATGATACGCAGAGGCATTTATCTTACCCGTAACTGTGGGCTAACTCCACAATGCACAACCCATATACCTCAACATGGAGGGTCCAATGGGGAGGGGGTAGGTCACAGATGAGCCTAATAATGGTACCAAACTGGCTGTATTTGCTGAATACAAAACTAATTAATAAAAAATAAAAAGCAAAACAAAACAAAAAGTTTCCCACCATGGCTGTGTGCTACTATTGCACTTGTGTGAGCATACTGACAGGTTATTTGCTGCTAAGTAGGTTAGACCATGAGTTGCTTGGACTGATATTGGTCATTTTCCCCCAGCCACTTATGTAGCACCTTCTCGCGCTAGACACGCTGACTGTCTGGGGACTGACTCACTCATCTACAGCACCTAACCTGAATCTATCCAAGATGCCTTCCATACACAGCAAACATCTCTTGGACTAGACAATAGGATGAGTGGGGAGAGAGGGGAGGGCAGTGGAGGGGGTGGGAAACACAAATCTATACCCAAACGGCAAAGATACCATAAAATTCTACATCCTAAAAGGCAAATCAAATGGCTGAACCTTCACCAGGTCCTTAGAGGGAACACCTGAGTCCCATAAGAATATTGTTCATGAAGTCCCCACTCCTCTGAGAAAATGTCCTGGGCTACAGAATGCTGCTGGGCTCAACACCCCTATCCCAAAAGGCTGTGTCCTGTGTTCAAATGGGCTCTCCTTGGAAATTATCTGTCAGTGCAATGTCTTTAACAATTATCTCACTTCTCAGAACTTCAGTTTCCTTTTGTAAAATAGGAATAATGCAGACATCTGCCCTAACTTTTCAGACACATTGAGCCAATACCTACCTGTGTGTGAGCAGCACAAGAGTATGCTCAGAGCCCTCCATTTGTTAAACTTCTTCCCACTTCCACCCTCAAAGCAAACAAATTAAATCCAATAATGAGGTTTAATTGGAAAGACTTGTCTAGGGTACCAAATAGATACCGGGAGTGTAGATGTGAATGTGAAGAATTCCTATCCTTAAGCCAGCCTCTCTCTATCACTTACAGAGACATTCCAGGATGAACTGAAGTGATTCCTCCCTGGACCCCACCCAGCTCTCTAGCAAAGTGGTAAGGAGTCACTGTTTATAGGAAGGGCACTTGCTCCTTTTACTCTGGTAATATTATTAATCTTTAAAATAGTCTGTCTCAGAAAAGTACACACAAGGCTACCAGACTGCTCAGTGGCACAGTCAGAATTCTAACTGTGACCTACTACTTTAAAGCCTTTTTTTTTTCCTACCAACTAGCCTAACTGTTGGTTCAAAACTCCAGTCCCCCGCTACCTCTAGCCATGCTTGTCCATGTTGTGTCTGCCCCATGCCAGGTTCCTTCCTTCCTCACAACATGATTTAAGCAACCACTGCCCCAGGCTCCTACACCTGCCTGGCTACTTCCCAACCCATCTTCCTCAGGGCCACCAGAGGAGATTTTCTCCATCCCCTTTCTTCCAGTGCCCTACTTGTACCCTCCAACTGAGAAAAAAGGATTTTGTGCTGGAATTCTATTTGCTTCTTCATTCATCAAGGACATCCATATTCAGGCCCCCAAAGTGGAAGACTTCCCTTACAGAAAACCACACAGTGTCATTACATGCTATTTGAATTTCCCAGCACTAATACTATTGCCAGCAATTGGTAGTTATATTAGCAGGAAGTGACTCTGGTAACCTATGAAACCTGAGTGTCCCTAACATGAGGTAGGCCAAAGGAAGGAGGGTTTAACTCTGTTCTTGGTAGTAGTCTTGGGGGGTTCTTCCCAGATTGGGGGTATCTAAGCTACATTTTAGAAGAAGAATTGGATGTATGTAGGTCATGGTGCCTTAGCCTTCTAGCTGTCACTAAGAAGAACGTCAATATTAAAGTCTATGCAGTAGGAAGAAAAGGCTTCTAAATAAAGCACACACAGTGGTGTCTTGTTTCTCCAGGCTGGGCTGCTGGCTTCTGGCTCACTGCCAGACGTCCTTCAGCACATTGCTATTTAAGAGACCTGGTGCTGGTGGCAAGTGTAGGTGAATTTGATATTTAGTTAAGATTCATTCTCTCTAGAAATATCATGCTCCAGCAATCAGTGAGAGGTCTGCTGGCTTGACTTTCTACATTATTGGCCAGAGTCAGGAGCAAGCAAGTATGTCCTGACTATGGCTTGAACAGTCCAGGACTCTCAGAAAATGGCACTGATAGGGGGAACCTCTCTGAGCCATCAGGGGTAGATTTTATGAGCCCTGCTTCTGCCAGTCAGCGAGGAGAACAAAGAAGCCATCACCAATGCAATGACTATCATCACACTTTGTCCTCTAGGATTGCTTGAAACCATCTTCTATTTGGTCCTATCTTAAATCATGCCAGGCAAATTTGTGCCGTCATCAGAAAGTGAGTTCTTCACTCCTGCAACTTTTATTTCAATCTCACTACAATCCCCCTTCTGAATCTTTACTCCCTTTAAAATGTCTGAGGCACATCTTCTATTCTAGCTCCTCAATATTAGTTCAGAGAATTTACTCCATGCTATTTATATAATTTGAGAATGTTTATTCTATAATTGTATCTTCTGCCCCAAACACATCTTTTTATGTTCTTCTTTCTTTTTCTTAATGCTTAAGCCATTCTCTCCTTTTATTTATAGCGCTTCTGCCATTTTTGAAATTGTGGCTTTTACTAGGTTTATTAATTCCCCATAGTTAGGAGTGAATTAGTCCCTATCTCATGGATGCCCACCTGATAAAGAAATGCTACCAACTAATGCTTATGACCTTGCTACTAGCTGACTCTGAATACAATTTCTGTTTCAAATTCCTCATTTCAACTATTGTTGCAAGGAACTGACAGTTTGGTATTGCTATTGTTCCCAACATGCTTGTGTTGAGGGTGAGGCTCACAGGGGCTGAATGACATGCTCAGTCAGGTAGCGAATGGAGGAACCTGTTTACCACTAGCCCAACATCCAGTGTTCCCAACAATATTTAATTGTGAGCTTTTGTAATGTCTTTTTTTTTTATTTCCACTTCTTAAAAGAAAGTATAGCAAATTAAAAATATTATAATAAGTATAGAAAAATAGGGCCTGGGAGTCAAAAAAAAATGCTGGGTGGTTTACAGTGAACCTCACCCCTCCTACAGGGTCTTCCAGTAGAGATAAAATCCCATTTCCTTAGTTAAATTCATTCAGATTTATTTGCAGGAGCTGAAGCTTGACAAAGATCTCCAACAACACACTGCAGGGGAGATCGGAACTGTAGCCCCAGACCAGGTCTGCCATGGCCTCTCCACTTTCTTGGCATGATTTTCTTTACAAACCAGCCTCATCTGGGAATAGCCTGCATTTGTTAATTACATTTTCAAAGCCACCAGATGGTGCAGAAAGCAGTGTATTGTCAGAGGAACCAAGCCAAAGAAGAGAGAAAGAAAGAGAAATGAGAAAGACTGAGAGAGAAGAGAGAGGGAGAGAGAAAAGGGAGAAGGTGTAGCATCTGTTTCATTTATTTGTGAAGAGATGGTGGGTATGAAAATAAAATCAGTCATCACCAGGCATTTCAAAATGAGGAATGCTTTTACCAGCAGTTCAAGATAAATTCTTTATCAGCTCCCAAAGCACTGGAAATCTAGAGGAATATTTGAAACCCAGACATGGCCATCCTGGAACTCAGGGAGGAGTCATTAGGCAGTCTTGGAAACTCACCAAGGTTACCTGTCAGATGGAAACAAACCTGTCCCTTTAGTCTCTTCCCTGGCCGAGCAGGTCCATGAAATAACCCTGCCCTCTCTCACATGAGCCAATGGCCAGCCACTGTTGGTTATTAATTAACAGGATAATGGCTCCTCTCTGTACAAGTTTGGAGTTAGGTACATCTAGAATGTAAATCTATGTCACTGACAGACTGAACAAAAGTTTGGATGGAAAGGCCCATTATACTATCTCAGTGGAATCTCTTATTCAATAAAGAGAAAAGGAATTTGAGATTCAAGTCACCCTGCTTAGCCCATTTTGTACTTCTATAATAAAATATGAAAACTGTGTAATTTATAAAGAAACAAAATTTGTTTCTCATAGTCCTAGAGGGGGAAAAATCATAGAACATGTCACTAGCATATGGAGAGAGGCTTTGCACTGCTCCCTAAACTTCAGAAGGACAAGCACACAAACAGGAGAGAACAACAGTGGGCTGCTTTGAAAATAAGCCAACACTGGAGGTGATGGCCTTATTCCTCCCATGAGGGTGGACTGCTCATGCACTAAACATCTCCAGTTGGCTCCACCTTCCCACGTTGCCACATCAGCACGTTAGTGATGAAATCAACATAAGAACTGTGAGGGTAACTCTAGCTTCCTTACTGTAAGGAGTGTTTCCTTTTTATAAGTTACCTAGTCTCAAGTATTATAAGTGGTATAGAACCATAAATAGGCTAATATACTTATCTAGTGATGGTTGTGGACATATGACCCAGGCTGACGGGTCCCCATTCTCCTCTCTTTAAACAAGGGAATTAATCAGAAATTGATCATTTGACCTGGATTGATGAGGAAGCCAACAAAAAATAAAGCATGGGTAGATGGGAATAGAGGTAACTGTTTGATGATAACACTTGAACAGCTGGATCTAGCCATACCTGAAGAACGTCACCCTTTGAACCTTTTTTTAGATATGTTTGAGAAGGGCTCTTACCTCTTTAATGAACAAATGCAGATGGACAGAAACATTTACCTGCCAGTGAATGAAGAGAGTATTCATAGCAGAGTCAATATTTTCTGATAATCTGTTTCCCTCTGCTCCCACCCAAAGACATGTGCCTGCCATTACACATAATCACAAGCTTAGAGGCCTGAAGCATGAGAATGGTGTTCTCACTTAGTTCTGGAGGCCAGAGTCCTGAAACGAGGGTGTGGGTGGAGACATGATCCCCTCAGAACATCTGCGGAACAACCTCAGCTTCCAGTGACTGTTGGCAATCCTTGGTTTATGGCCCTATTATTCTAATCCCTGCCTCTCTCTTCACATCACTTTCATCCTCATGTGTATTTTGCCACTGGACTTAGGATCCACCTGAACTAATCTAGGATGATTTATGGTAAGAGTTAATTACATCTACACAGACATATTTAAAATAAACTAACATTTACAAACTCCAGGTATCAAGGATGTAGACGTTTCTTTTTGAGGGTCACCATTTGACCTACAACAGAAACTGTTTTTAGCTTTATTTTATTGATGGTAAGAATATTTCTAAACTCACATATCCATTTATTCATGAGGTCAGGATTCCAACCCTAGGCAGAGTGTCTCAGCCTACAGGCCTAACTATAACTGTATTTTTTCAAAGTTTATTTATGTCTTAATTTATCAGTGCTAGGGACTGAAGCCAGGGCTCACACATGCTAGGAAAGGGTGATACCCACCCCCTCAACCACATAACCATCATTTTAAATAGCACAAAAGATTACAAACCAATAACCAAAGGGCGACATCAAGTCTTTAGAATAGTTTTATAGAACAATAATAATTACCTATACTTACCATATTCAGGGTATTGTATATGAAATTATGGATTTCCAGCTATGAAGCAGCAACAACATAAAGATACCTCCATGCTGGCTCAGCATTTCTACATGGCAATAATGGTACCTTTCCACAGGACATGTGGACTTGGGTGATCAAGTATCTACCATTTTGTTCAACCTGTTATCTTTTTTTCCTATAACTTGCTGTGAACATCTGAGTGACTGAGTATATGCCACATGCACTTGTGTGTGTATGTGTGTTACATGCATGTATATGTATTCATATGTGAGTGAGTGCCCAAATGTGTGCAGGAACACATGTATGTGCAAGCATGTGGAGGCCAGTGGTCAATGTTGAATATCTTCCTTAATCACTGTCTACCTTAATTTTCGGACATGGTCTCTTAATGAACCTGGAGATCACTGATATTGCTAACCTAGCTAGCCAGCAAGCCCAAGAGAGTCCCTGGCTCTGTCTTCTCAGTGCTAGGATACAGAATTGGCCCCCATTCTTGGATTTTATGTGGATTCTGAAGATCCAACTTCAGGTCCTCTTGCTTTTAAGCCCTACACTGAATGAGCCATCTACCTAGACCATACATCTTGAGTCTTAATGAGTTGTCACAGGATTGAATTAAAGACCCTGAAAACCTTCAAGGCCTCTTTTAGTATCTTACTTAGTTTGTATTCTCTCCAAGGCTCATGCACTATCTTTCTCTCCTGCATATTTATACTCCTTTACAGTCCGTGCTAACTTCCTTGACCTTGGCTTGAGCCATTTTGGGTATCATCTATACTCTGGACCCAAACACCAGTGGCTCTAACTTCAGCATTTATTATTTTTCTCTGTAGTTCAGGTTTCTATAAACTATGCTGAATTAATAGTGACCTTCTTCCTTTTCATAGGATGGGGTGCATGTGTCTTATGGGTTGATGTTAAGCAGATGTGCCTCTGCTTCCTAAGGGGCTGAGCCTTGTGAGGTACAACATTGTTCCTCACTGTCCTTCTGTTGACTCCTCTCATAGTAAGTGAACACCAACTCAGGTTGTTCCTTGTTTATGGGAGAAATAATATACTGTCTTAGATTTGGTATAAAATATTTTCACAAAAATGAAAAAAAAAAGTATAAGATATATAAGGGTGATAAAACAAGACTGTCAAAGTATCGATAGCAATTGATGATGACATACATGGGGACACATGGACTACTCATTGATCTTTGTGGATACTTTTGAAAATGTCATAACACCATGTGCATGTGTCTATGAGAAAATGGACATCACATTCTACAGGAGGCTTAGAATCTCCCAGCATGTACTTAGCTACTCACAAAAACAGTATCATCTTTGAATACTCCAGACCTGCCCTACTTGATATTTTATTGCTTTCTACAAGTTTGGATGTTTGTATGTGTTAAATTCTATCTCCTTATGTCACTTAATTTCTCAGTCCTGGGACAAAACACTTGGCTAAAGCAATTTATGAAAGAAAAAGGGTTTAGCTTTCCTTCCAGAGGAATTTTCATTATGGAGGGAAAGGCCTTCCTCACATCTAACCATAGTCAGGAAGCAGAAAGGCAAGTAAGGCCAGGTTACAATCAAGGCCTGCTCCCAAAGCACACTTCCTCCAGCAAGACTATCCCTCCTAAAAGTTCTACAACTTTCCTGAACAGTGCCATCAGCTGGAGGTCAAGTACTAAAACACATTACCCTATGGAAGGCATTTACACTCAAATCAACACACTCTTCCCTGCACTAGATCCTACATAATACAAAACTGGCTACCCCAACCAGACACTTCACTTCTCTCTGTGAGCACAGGGACATTTTGTCCTTCTCTTTACTGTATCCATCTAAAGTGGCCTTGGCATCAGATGATAGTACAATTGTTAACTACATGAATCCAGACTTGAAATTCAAGAGTCCAGGTCCACATATTTTTGTTTATTTTTTAGCTGCTTCAAATTTTTTTAATTGAGAACTTTAAAATCTGAACATACATTAATATGGTCCTGTTCCTGTTCCCTTGTCTTCTTTGTCCTGTCTCGCCCACCTCATCCTCTGAGGACACTTCTCTTTAAGGGAAGATTTTCCTCTGCTTTGTTGTCTCCTTCCTTTTGTCCTCCTAAATCCTACAATCAAACTGCTGTTGTGCTCAAAACCACGCTGTTCTTATGGCACTATTACACTTCCCTACCATGTTGGCACCTTTCCAAACTTAAGGGTCCTGAACTGTGTGTTTAGGAATTCTCATGTGCTCTGGGCCACAGTACAATTGCTTGAGTCTCCAGCCTAATCTATTTTGTGAGTGAAAGCAATTTTGGGGCCATGGGGTGGGGGTCCAGGGCTACACTTCTTTTTTCTTTATTAGTTATGTACACAGTGTGATGCAGCCAGGTTGGTACCATCTTAGCCCCACTCCCTGTCCTTGCCCCTATGAAGGGACCCTTCTCCTTAGGGATTGTGGGTCCTTCATCGTTGGGGGTGGCCATTTTATGGAGGAGAGGTAATGTCTCTGCGCATAATCTCCCAACCTGTGGCTCTAACAATCTTTCCTCTCCCTTTCCAGTGAATTTCCCTCAACCATGTTGGGTTCATTTTAGGTCTACTTCAGTGATGAGGTCTTGGGAGCCTCTGTGTCTCTGGATATCTGGTTTGGTTGGAATTATGTGTTTTTTGTGTCTATCGCCTTCACCCTTATGCTGGTACCAGGTTCACCAAAAAAGCAGCACTCTTGCTCATTTCTCCAGTTACTCTATGGTTTCAGCTGGGGCCCTGGTGAGGTGCGATGGGCTGATTCTCTCTTCAGGTTCTGCGTTCATCCACAAAGGAGAAGCCAATTCTCCAACAGAGAGTGGTCAGCACCAGATAAATGGGACAGTCATTATTATTTTAGAGAAGATTTAATAGGTATAGGTGTGCTTGTAGCCCAAGATTGGTGGGAGCTTGATATTGAACAGCAAACTTGGTTTTTGGATATGGTTCTGACTTGTTTCCCAGTTCCAGCTATGTTCTGTTCCACTGAGCAGATCTGCCAGGGCTACACTTTAAAAATACTTTAGGAATTCCTAAAGTATTCCATAACTATTTTTCTTATTCATTTTTAACTCCCATTAAAAGCAACACATACTTTAAAGCCTTACAGATTAAATGTTAACTCAGCAGAGGCAACTAATGAATACCCTGGGCAGATTATGTTACTTTGGAGAAGGTTTCCTAATGAAGTTTTCCTATGTATTTGAAGTTTTCTTTAAAAAAAGTGCCTAGATTTGGAAAGTCTTGTTTTTTGTTTGATATTCTCTCCCTCTTTCTACCCACCTCCATTTTTCTCTTTCCACTTCAGACTGTTCCTCTCAAAAACTGGATATACAGGAATCCTTATGCCATATGTGTGCATTATATACTAGGCAAGGAAGACTGAAATGCAAGATGTATTGTGATGACAATAGCCACAACACAGCCAGCTTCTTAGCTGATTGTACATTTTAAGAGCTATCTGGCTTCTTAGACATTTACGTTTATTACAAGGAATGTGGAGTCATAGTTAAATATTAATAACAATTCAACTTCATGGCATTTGGACTAGTTTTGCTAAGAATGAGCATGCCAAAACTCCAAGGTGACTATTAGGGACTGCTAATCTTCTGTGGCTACCCATCTGAATATAGAGTTTCAATTCTGCATAATAAAAACACCTTTAAAGAATAAATTAAATGCCAAAAGTTGAGCCCTCCACTTTGGCTTTTGGTGTTAATCAGAATTAACTTATTTATTTATTCTCATTGTCTTTAAATAACTGGTACACATTTAAACAAAAAGATGATATTATATTAGCATACCATTTATCATATATTTTTCATATTTGTTCTCTTTGTAAGAGTTCCCCAGGAATAACACTTCACTGCTAAGCAATCCATACACAAATAGAAAGCACCAGGATGGTACAGATAATGCACAGTTTAAAGGCTGACAGTCTCAGGTTAAATTTCAAGCTGTCCCCAGTATATGTGTGTTTTCTACAGCTGGTGCTTCATAAATGCTTGCTAACTAACAATGGCATTTTCATGTTGCCATCTTTTGCCAAATCAGCTGTCAACTGCACAGCCTTATGTCCTCCAGGATCTTCTGATTTTCTTTTGTTTCAGCAAACTTCTCATGTGGGAAGACACCATACCACATTTCAATATTATAGTTAGGCTCCAAGCCCAGGAGGAATCTAAGAGAACAAGGAGCATCATGAACAAGCATGGGGTAATCACGCCCACTCAACTTGGAGCTCAAGTGACAGCTCAGCTTCATAAAGAGTTTTATTTCTCACAGAAAGCAGCCAGGACAAAGCAGGACTTATGCTAAGTCAACTGATCAGACCTCACCTCCTGCTACCCCCCTCTCCTAGCTTTGGGCACTGCCCATAGTCTTCTATCAGGCACAGAGTAACAAAGGCAAATCTATTTCCTTCTACAGTAGAGATGCCATCTCCAGGGGAAACAGTATGTTTTCTTCAAAGTCCAAAATACTCAGCTTTCAGTCAGAAGGTGAAACTTGCTGAAAAGGAAGGAGTCAGGTCAGATGGGTACTTGGGAGTGTCTGCAGGTTTTCTAACTTTGGATTTTGTAACTTTCTAACTTTGGCTCCTGCAGCTGGTAGAGTTGGGGCTCCAGGAGACCTAAGGGAAGTTTGCCAAAATGGGCTGGCTCACGTCAGTTACACACATTCCTGGCAAGGAAAAAAGTGTTTGGATGAGGAAATGGCAAAAAGCTGCAGGGAGTAAAGTCTTTTCTCCTACTATGTGTTCATGAGGAGGGAAAGACAATCATGCTTTAATGTCTACAATATTGATCGTACGAAAAATCAAAACCAAAATATCTGACCTAGACCTTGAGAAGTCTTCTTGGCATCGGCAATTTCCTTTTTGAATTTTACTTGTAGATGTGACACCTGTCTTTTAGCCATGGTGAGTTAGCATCTTGCTCAGTCTCCCTCATCTTTGGATCTTTCTCTGCTGTCTGCACTGCCCATGGCTTTTGGTGATCTACTTCCTGGAGTTAGCATTCTGTTTCTCCCCAATGTCTGCAAAATCCCCGGGGATCTGCCTATCTCCATGGTGGTGCATGCCTTTAATCCCAGCACTCAGGAGGCAGAGGTAGGAGGATCACTGTGAGTGTGAGGCATCCCTGAGACTTGATAATGAGTTTCAGGTCAGTCTGGGCTACAGTGAGACTCTAACTTGATAAACAAACAAGAAAAATCTACTTTTGGGCTTAAGAGATGGATTAGCGATTAAGGCACTTGCCCTCAAAGCCTAAGATCTTAGGTTCAAATCTCCAGGTCCCACATAATAAGATGCACAGTGATTCAAGTGTATGATGCTGCACATGTGCACAAGGAGGTGCACATTTTGCAGCAGGTTGAAGGTCCTGGTGTTCCCAGTCTTTCTCTCTGCCTTTTTCTCTTTCTCTCTCAAAATAAAATAATAAAAAAAACTGTAAAACATACTTTAGTTGTTGCACCTTCTACATAGTTTCCTCAAACATTTACTAAGAAAACTTCCTCTAGACTTGCCTTCCATCTGCTAGAAGTATGACTTGGGAATTGGCTGTATAACTTTTCTGAGCCTCAATTTCATCCTCTAAAAAATGACAAAAGCTCACAGTATGATGTGTAATTTGAGGAAGCTTGAGTGAGTTCATCACATAACACCTATCACATACTGCTTCACATGTCTATTCCATTCCTACTGTATTGTAGCTTGCTTTAAGGAAGCAAGACGTAGACTCATTGCTTAATTCTGCCTCTGAGAGAATTCCCACAATACTTTGAAAAGCCTAAGAAAAATGTCACACAATATATGAGCAAATGAAGATTAATATATTTATTGCTATGTGCCAGCCTAATCTAATTCACATATGCGATCTTACTGGTAAGTCTTATTTAGCTCAGACATTTTGATTAACCATTATTTCCACCTGTTCCGGTTCCCAAAGTTACTGAAAAACCACCACTGTCAATTCTGAGGACATCCTATTTTCTTCCTAGATTTCTTTCCAGGACATACTATCTCACACTTAGGGAGGATGTTAGAGTTTTGAAGCTACTAGTCTTTTATGGTGACCACACCATCCTGTATATTAGGAATGTATTGTACTGTTTTATGGAGGAGAAAAGAGATACAGTTATAAGTAAAGCCACGAGAAAAGTTTGTGGTTATTGTGGATACAATGCAAGTCATTATAGGCACAGGTAGATAATAAGAATTTATAAAATGATAGTCTTCACGTCAAGATGACATCCACCTATCCACACTTCAGCTCCTGGGGTAAGGGGTAATAGGCAAGATATGTGGGGTTCTAAAGTCAGCGGGTCCTAGCAGACCTTCAGTGGGAGCGTGTGCAGTAGCAAAGTAGGAAATTTGCTGACTCACACACTGCAGGGTAGTCCACTAGATCCCCAGACATACTCATCCCAGGTGCCATGCTGTGAACCAGGTTTCCTGACACACTACCAGCACACTCTGCAGATCAGGGCCAAGCAACTCTCACCTCTTCTCCCACCACCCAGGACCCCTCTCATTCACCCGTGCCTTTCCTCCCTTCCTCCTGTCCTCCGCCCCCCCTTCCCTGCCACTGGGACTTGCCTTTCCTCCTTTCTTCCCTACCTCCCTGCCAATGGAACTGTGCCATCTCTTCTCCCTGCCCCACCACTGCCACCACCACCAGTACCACAATTTTCCTCAGTTCCTCTTCCTGCCCCACTACCGTGTCTCCTTCCTGACTCCTCCACCCGCACCACTACCTGAACTGCACCATCTCCAGACTTCTCCCCCCCAACACACCCTATACTGGGACCATGTCATCTCCTTCCTGACTCCACCCCCACCACTGGATTTCCCCATTCTAGACATTCCTCCACCCGCCACCAGGTCTCTGAGTCTCCACGCCACCTGGGTGGCACTGACTTCTCCTGCTAGAGCAGACAGCCTGACCCCCATGCTATTAACAAAATTTTCTAGTCAAACATAAAATAGAACAATCACTGAAGATAATGGAAGTCTCTAATCAAAACATAGAAGAGATAGGATCAGAACCCCAGAATGAAGACACAAGGTGATCCTGATGAAGCAAATGGAAGAACTTGCAGTAAATCAACAGAAGACCAACAATTGTGTGAATGTAGTCGTCACTTCGTTGGACCTAATATAACAAAACCAGAGACACTTTGAAAGAGTTAAGTGATCTGAAGGACAGCCAAAATCAGAGGACCTCAATAATAAGATAGCTAAGCTCAATAACGACATAAATAACTGCAAGAAAGAATGCCATGAAGCACTAAAAAAAATAAAAATATTGACCTGAAAAAGGAATTAACAAAGGGATGGCACTATACAGAAAACGGCAATAAATGGGGCAGGAGAGATGGCTTAGCAGTTACGATATCTGTCTGCAAAGCCAAAAGGATTCAGGTTCAACTCTTTAGGACCCACTAAGCCAGATGCACAAGGGTGTGCATGCATCTGGAGTTCTTTTGCAGTGGCTAGAGGCTCTGGAATGCCCATTCTCTCTTTCTCTCTCATAAATTAATAAAACATATTTAAAAAAAGAAAAATGAAATATAAAATACAAAGCAAATTGAACAAGTCCAAACCTCTGTAGAAGCCCTCAAGAAAAGAGTCAGTAATGTGGAGGACAGAATCTCAGAACTGGAAGACAAGATAGAAGAAATAGTTTGCTAGTCCAGAAACCTGAACAAGTTCAAAAATTTTTTGTGAACAAATCATGAGGGAACTGTGGGATATCTTTAACTATCCCAACATTTTGATCATGGGTAATGCCAGAAGGAGAAGAAATTCAGATCAAAGGCATGGAGAACTTACAAAATTATCAAAGAAAACTTTCCCACTCCCTCAAAAGAGCCCATCCAGATACAAGAAGCTAACATAACTCCAAGCAGACTGAACCAAAGGAGAAACTCTCCAAGACATATTTTCATTCAGATTCTTGTATTCATCAGGGTTCTCTACAGGAACAGAACCAATAGAATGAATTGTATTAAAAGGGAATTTATTGGATTAGCTAACCACAGTCTAGTAATAGCAGATTACAGGCCTGAGAGTCAAGGAACCTGGTAGCTGTTCAGTCCTCTGGCAGTCCCAATCTGGTACTGAAGGCCTGGAGGTATCCTGGAGAGACCCTGCTCCATGCTGGTCTTCAGTCCACACTGGAAAGCAGCAAGCAGCACCAGCAGCCAGGTGGGAGGTGAGGAGGATACTTTTCTTTCCAGAGCTTTAGATAAAGCCTCCCCTCTGAAAGGGGCCACCCACTTTTGGGAAAGAGCTCACCTGGGGGTAGGATTCCTCCTTTAGTTCATCTTTCCTGGAAGCAACTTCAGAGACCCACTTATGGGGAATGTTTGTGGATTCCTAAACAGACCAAGGTGACACAAACTTAACCATCACAACTCTAAACAATGAAAACAAAGTCATTGTCCTAATAGCAGCAAGAGAGAAACAACACAGTACATATAAGGGTAGCCCCATTAAAATTACCTCATATTTCTCAATGGAAACCCTGAAAGCCAGAAAGGCCTGTAATGGAACACCACAAAGTCTACAAACCTTTGACTTCCAACCCATACTACAGTACCCAGCAAAATTATCCTTCATAATAGATGGTAAAAGCAAAACTTTCCACAATAAAATTCAGCTTTATATCTATATGAACACAAAGCCAAACCACAGAGAGTACTTCAGAGAATCACCACACACAAGAGTCAAATAACCAATCCTAAGAGCCTACAAGAAGCAGACCACAATAACCAAGCAGAGAGAAGGCTAAAAAAAAATAAAGTCCAAGAAAACCCCAAATCCCATAAAGCACCACAATATTACAGGGATTGAATAAAACCTCATTGGTATTACCCTAAACATTTATGGCTTTAATTCACCCATTACCAGACATAAGTTCAGAGAGTGGATCAAAAAAATAGACTCCTCAATATGCTGTCTTTAAGAAACTCACCTTACCACTAAAGATAGACGACAACTCCTCAGGATAAAAGAGTGGAAAATGATATTTCAAGTTAATGCAAATAAGAAATAAGCAGACATTGCTATACTAATATCAGATAAAAGAGACTTCAAAACAAAAGTAACCAAAAAAGACAAAGAAAGCCTCTTCTTACTAATCAAGGGAATGATCCAAAAATAAGATATCACATTCATCAATCTATATGCACCATACACAGGTGCACAGCAATTCATAAACAAAACCTACTTTATTTAAAAAAAAAAAACAGAAATAAACACCAACACTACTATAGTTGAGGACTTCAATACTCCACTATCATCAATGATAGATAATCCAAACAGAAAATCAACAGGGCAATAAGAGAGCTCAATAACACCATAGATCAACTAGACCTAATGGACATCTACATTCTACCCAAAATCTACTGACTACACATTCTTCTCAGCAGCCCATGGAACTGTCTCCAAAATAGGTCATATATAGGGCCATAAAGCCTCCCTCCATATATTCAGGGAAATATACATGATTTCCTGCATGTTATCAGATCACAATGCTATGAAGCTAGAAATTAACAAGAGATGTGCTTGGAACCCCATCAGCTCCTGGAGACTGAACAACCCACTTTTATGCGGCAAGCCCCTGTCCCGCAGGAAAAGCACGACCAGCAAACAAGGATCCTTCTGGATCACACTTTATTGGAGAGCCTCTTGGTTAACAGAAAAGTTGATGGCGAGGGGCGAGGGGCCCAGGAGCGTAGCTGCTTTTATAGGGCAGAATACTATGGGACGCCTGCTGATTGGCTGCCATAGGCTCACCCACCCACAGGAGCCACGGGATAGGCTCAGGACAAGGTGCATCAAGCGCATGCACAACCTCAAGGGAGGTTGCTGCCTAAATGAGGAAGTATTTACCTCAAGACTGGCGAGAATGGCGTCTGCATTGGCTCCCTACACTTTTAAACAATAAATGTATAGTGGATAAAATTTAAAAAATAAAATTGGACAGTTTCTAGAGTTGCATGACAATGTGAACACATCATACCAAAACTCATGGGACACAATGAAGGTAGTCTTTGGGGAAAATTCATAGCACTAAATGCCTTCATAACAAAGACAGAGAGATACCAAATCAATAACTTAAAAATAAATTTAAGTGCACTGGAATAACAAAAATAATCCAACCCAAAACTCTAGACAGGAAGAAATAATCAATAATCAGAAATTAATGAATTGGAAACTAAGAAAACTGGTGAAACAAAGAGCTAGTTTTTTTTTTTTTTTTTGAAAAAATAAACAAGATTGATAAACCCCTGGCCAATTTGATCAAGCAAAAACAAAACAAAAAAAAAAGTTGCTTCAAATTAACAAAACTGAAAATGAAAAAGCAGAGATCACAACAGACATAGTAAAATTGGAAGAATTATCAGAACTTGCTTTCAAAACTGCTACTCCACTAAACTGGATAACCTGAAAGAAATGGATAAATTCCTGGAAACATACAACCTAGCAAAAATAAACTCAAAGCATATTAATCTCATAAACAAACCTAACCTACACATCAAGATTGAAAATTAATCAAAAACCTCCCCCAGAATAAGAGTCCAGGACTTGATGGCTTCTCAACTGAATTCTATCAAATTTTCATGGAAGAACTGAAACCAATTATCCTCAAATTGTTCCACATAATCAGAGAACATGGACATCTTTCCAACTCCTTTTGTGAAGTGAATATCACTCTAATACTAAAACAGAGAGAGATACAATAAGACAATAAAAGCATAGGCCTCCATCCCTGATGAACTTAGATGCAAAGATCCTAAACAAAATCCTCACAAACCAAATCCAACAACACATCAAAAACATTATCCTTCTTGATTAAGTAGGCTTTATCCCAGGAATTCAGGGTTTGTTTAACATACAGAAATCTGTCAATGTAGAAACCACATAAATAAGCTTAATCACTACAACCACAATATTTCAATAGATGCAGAGAAAGTCTTCAACAAAATAGAACATCACTTCATTATCAAAAACATTGGAAAGAATAGGCATGGACAATTTATATTCCAAAATAAAAGCTATATATAAAGCACCTAAAGCTGAAATAATATTTAATGGGGAAAGACTCAAGGAATTCCCATTGAGATCAAGAGCAAGACAGGGGTGCCCATTCTCCCCTCTGCTCTTAAACCTAGTTCTAGAAGTCCTAGCCCAAGAAAAACCAGGAGAAAGAAATAAAAGGGATTCAAATTGGAAAGGAAGAAGTCAAGTTTACCCTTATTGCAGATGACATGATCCTATACATAAGTCACTAGAGAGCATCCATCTCAAAACTCCTAAAAGTGATTGATTCCTTTAGCAAAGTAGCAGGATATAATATCAACACACAAAAATCAATAGCCTTTTATATTCAAAGGACAAAAATACAGAGAAATGAATTAGCAACACTATCCCATTTTCAATAGCAACAACAAAAAATAAATAAAATAAAATACCTTGGAATATCACTAATCAAGAATGTGAAAGTACTATATAATGAAAACATAAAAACACTCAAAAAAGAAATTGAGGAGGACTTGAGAAGATGGGAAGACCTCCCATGCTCCTGGATAGGCAGAATTAACATTGTGAAAATTGCAATCCTACAAAAAGCAATATACAGATTTAATGCAGTTCCGATAAAAAATCCCAGCACCATTCTTCATACAGTTAAAAAAAAAAGATCTCAAAATTTTTGTGGAATGGCAGCAGTCCTCGGGTATCCAAACATAGCCTCAGCAAAATAAACACCTCTGGAGGCATCACCATACCTGATTGTTGCAGTCAGGTTCAGCCTTGCTGGTAGAAATTACCCAAACAAGAGCAGCTTCTGGGAAAAAGAGGTTTATTTTGGCTTACAGGCTCGAGGGGAAGCTCCAAAATGGCAGGAAAAATGATGGCATGAACAGAGGGTGGACATCACCCCCTAGACAACATAAGGTATACTGTAGCAACAGGAGAGTTTGCCAAACACTGGCACGGGGAAACTGGCTATAACAACCATAAGCCCGCCTCCAACAATACACTCCCTCTAGAAGGCATTAACTCCCGAATCTCCATCAGCTGGGAATCTAGCTTCAGAACACCTAAGTTTATGGGGTCACCTGAATGAAACCACCACACTGATCTAAAGTTATATTACAAAGCCATAGTAAACAGCATGGTACTAGCATAAAAATAAGAATGTAGACCAGTGGAACATAATTGTAAACCTAGACTTATGTCAAGTAACTACAGCTACTTGATCTTCAACAAAGGCCACAACAACATAGAGTGGAACAAAGACAATATCTTCACCAAATGCTCCTGGACAAACTGGATAACCATTTGCATAAAAATGAAACTAGACCCACACATTTTGCCATGCACATAAATCAAGTCCAAATGGATCAAAGACCTTGACATAAAGCCTGAAACTTTTATACTACTAGAAGAAAAAGTAGGAAGAATGCTACACAATGTAGGAGTGTGGAAAGACTTCCTGAATAAAACCTTAGTAGTTCAGGAACTTAATCACTCAACTAGTGGGACCTCATGAAGCTGAAAAGTTTTTGCACAGACATGCATACCATGAGCAGAGACAACATAGTACCCACAGAAAACTTTTGTTAGCTATACAACTGACAGAGGCCTAATATCTAGAATCAACAAAGAACTGAGAAGCCTAAACACTAAAAAAAATCAAACAACCTACTCATAAAATAGGACAGAAATCTGAGTAGGGAGTTCTCAGTGGAAGAAATACAAATGGCTAGTACTTTAGAAAATATTCAACATCACTAACCATTAGGGAAATGCAAATTAAAACAACTATGAGATTCCACCTTACCCCAGTAAGGATAGCAAACATTAAAAAAGCAAATGAAAACAAATGTTGGTAAGGATGTAGGGAAATAGGAACTCTCATTCGCTGTTGGTGGGAATATAAGCTGGTACAACCACTATGGATATCAATATGGAGACTACTAACAAAAGATGAACATAGAGTTACCAACAGAGCAAGTTATTCCCTTACTGGGCATTTACCCCAAAATCTCCACACCTCAGTTCACAGGTATTTGCTCAACCATGCTTATAGCTGCTCAGTTCATGATAGCTAAGAACTGGAAATGACCCATGTGTCTATCATTGGACAAATGGGTAACCAAAATGTGGTATATCTACATGACAGAATTCTACCCAGCAATAAGAAAGAAATGACACAATGAAATTTATAGCAAAATTATTGAACTTGGAACAGGTCATACTCAGTGAACTCACATAATCATAGAACAATTGTCACATTGTCTCACTGATTTGTGGTTCCTAACCTGGATCAGCCTGAGTTGTTGTCATACCTGTTAGGAATCTAGCAGACTGGACACAGGGAGGGTAGGTCTTGGGGGATGGGAGGAGTGGACCCAAATTGAACTTGTACTGTAGAAACATATATCCTAGAAGATAGAGTAAAAGGTTGAACCCTCAGCAGGATCTTACGGGGAACACTTGAATTGAAGCAACATGGAGAGGGTGAGATGAAGCCTTACCTTAAATTTCTCCTGTACCTTTTTTTTTCTTTCTTTCTTTTCCTTTGGCACTGGCCTGTAACTCCCATTACCAGGATGTGGCTAATATCCACAGTGACCTGTCAATCAAAGAGACTTACAAGTTCTCCCAAAACAAAACAGACTTCTGTCAGAGCACTTGATTACCTACCAGGTTAATGCTAAGACCCTACTGCTGAAGACACCATATGCTATTTGTACAGAACATAGAGATACCTGGATGGAATCTGGAAGAGAGCCAGTCCCCAGACAGTTTACCTATCTTGTGCTAGAAGGTACCACATGAGCTACTGGGGAAAAGTGGCCAACATCTGTCTGAGCAACTCGAGGTTTAAGCTACTCAGAAGCAATAAACCTAATGTGATGCTCACAAAAGTGTGATAGTCATGCAGAGCCATGGTGGGTAACCAACTACTCTTGGATTGGCTAACATACCCACTCAGTGGAAAGGAACCCATATCTGGAACTGGGAAACAAGTCAGAATCATATTGCAGGCAATGATTTTTGCTTTCCAATATCAAACACCCCTTAATCTTGGGCTCTAAGAGGGTCTGCACCCATTAAATTCCCTCTAATTTAATAATGGATATCTCATTTAAACTGTGCTGACTTCACTCTCCATTGGAGAATCTGCTTCTCTTTTTCAGATAGGAGCAGGATATGAAGAGGTAAACAACCCATCATACTTCACCCGGGTCCCAGCCTGAAACCACAGATGAATTTGGATAATGAGCAAGAGTGCTATTTTCTGGACGAACCTGATATCAGCACAAGTGTGAAGGAGACAGACACTGAGGGCACTCAATACCAGCCAAACCAGAGACCCAGAGGCTCCTAAGAGCCCATGACTGAAGTAGACTTGAAAAACCCACAACATAGCTCAGGGAATTTTTCAGAAGAGTGGCAGAAAAAATGTTAGCACCACAAATTGGGACATTTTGCACAGAGACACCCCATAATTGACTGCTGCTCCCACAATGCATATGCCAAAATCCCCATGGGGATGACCAGCATCCCCAACAAGGAGGGCCCTTTTGGGAAAGGCTCAGGACTTAGGGTAAGAATTGTACCAATATGTGGTGTTTACATACTAAGTATGTCCAGAACTAACAAAAATAAATTTAAAAAAGGAATTTATAAATGAATGGAGAACTTTTCTTTCCTGAGAGACACAATTTATAAGGAGTTGTAAGGTAGTACTATTTATTTACAAAGGCCTTCAAAATTTGAAAAGGTCTGTGCCTTCTGGAAGCATTTTAGGTTTGACAGAGGTGCTATGTAAATAAGCAGTCAGATTTATTGGCTTCTATAAATAGCAAGCACAGAAACTGAGCTGCTAAGAGGTGAATTTGGGCTCAGATAGACTTTGTAGTCCTCTCTCTCTTCTCTCTCCTGTTCCAACCTTCCTTCATGCAGTTCCCCATGCAAGCAAGAAGCTAGTACCAGCACCCAAGCCTCACATCCTTGCTGTCAAAGGTTAGGATGATGAAAATGAAAGAGGGAAGAATACATGGATTCTAACTCTAACAACTAAAACAGGGTCCTAGCCTTCAAATTATTTTAGACTCATTCTTGGGATATCTACTAGCTGTGTATATTTGGTAGTGGTAGAGACTTTTGTTCTTTTAAAAGTTAACTCTGATTGAATGCTTACCAGATGTTAGTATCTGATCTTTATATCTGGGTAGCTATTTCATTGAGTTACAGAAGCATCTGCATCATGGAGTTTTGCTGCTCTTCTTATTTACAGCTGAAGTAAGAGACGCACATATTGTTTAAATAACTTCTTCAAGGTTTTGCAGGCATAAAATAGTAAAACTAGTTATTTAACTAAATAATTTTGGAATTCCAGAGTCAAACCTGAATTGTCTAGCTCCAGATGCCATGAACTACATAAGAGCCTCACATCACTATCTGGAAGTCAATGGTTTCAAAACCTTTACATTAATAAGTTCAGGTTTTGGTACAAGGGTTGTACTATCTCAACTTCAAGATGGAAAATAATATCTAGGAATATGATAGACCTAACTAAAAGTAGCTAAAACCTAAAAGAGGAATTTATTTATGAAGTGCTCAGACTAGAGCCAATGTTCAAATAATATTCATTTAAATATCTATCTTTTATTTTTAATCTCTTCTGTGTTTGCATATTGCTTTAGTGTGGCAGAGAGTTCTTCACTGAGTATTTCTCCTTCTTATCTGTTTATGGTACTGTACAAAAATCTCTTTTTAAAAGTGTCCTTAAAGATATCTGTTGGATTCCTCACTGTTCTTACCCGACTCACACATCCATCCCTGAAACAGTGACTATTGCCATTGGGATACAGAGTTCTGACTGGTCAAATCAGCTGTCTCCACTCAGCTAACTCTCAGATCCACAAAAGGAAGCCAGGGTGCTGTTACCAATAGCAGTGGGAAGGAGGTATAGGGCAGGGCGTGTACTTGAATGTAAATGTCCTCCATAGCCTCAAAAGTTTGCAATTAAGCCTCCTACTTAGTTCCTGTTGGTGCAGCTTTTAGATTTACCCTTCCTGAAGGAGGTGTATGGGTCCCTAGGGGCATACCTTGAGATTGATTAGTTTGATCCATTGATTGTTCAGAACCAGCTCGCTCTTGCTGCTCTCTCTGTATTGCTGATATGAGCCAGCTGCTATGTTTCTCTCTGTCATGATGAAACTCCCCTCAAAATTTTAAGTCTGAAATAAATTCTTTCCTCATATAAGCTGTTTCTGGTTGAGTGTTTTATCTGAGCAATAAGAAGAACATAAATGCAACAGTGGGCCAAAGCAAGCCTTCTGTCACAGGCATTCACACAGATTAGAAAACTCCAATATTTCTAGTGGAGAAAGAGTTTTTGAATTTCATTTTAAAAAAGCAATGACTTGCTTGAATTGAAGAAAGTTCAATTTTGCCTCTAACTTTTCACTGCATTTATGTTATCCATTAATATTATTTACTAAGTACCTACTATATGTAAGTGTCATCTAAGTAACTGAAGACACAGAGAGGAACAAATAAATATGCCTTCTCCCCAATAGCTCCCAGTCTAGTGATGGTAGTCGGGAATGGAGAACCAAGAACTCCAAAGATTATCTTGCAGCTCTAAATTTCAGATAAATAACAATTTATTGGTGTGCAAATGTTAAACATAAAATTAGTAAATCAATAAAATATATAGCAATATTTTGATATAATGAGTTAAAGAAAATGTATTCACCAAAATCTTTCAAAAAAACTTAATCTTTTGAAAACAACTTGAAGAAACAGGAAATTTGCAAGGAGACAAAAAGATGGTGAGATGCTGTATCAGTTACTTTCTCATTGCTGTGATCAAATACCTGATCTGAAGCAACTTAGGGAAGAAAAATGTTTATTTTGACTTACTGTTTTGGTACTTAGAGTCCATCCTGGTAAAGAAGGCATGGCAGGAACAGGCAGCCAGTCAATCACTTAAGAGGCAGGAAGCAGAAAATAAACAGGAAGTGAGGCCCTCCTTCAGTGACCCACTTCACCTGGCAATGCCCCAGGTATGCTCCATAACCTTAAGTGGTCTGAGTGCCAGGTCCCCAGTTGGTGGCAATTTAGGAATTGGAGCCTCCTGGAGTATATTATTGGAGGCAAACTTATGGGTATTATAGTCACCTTCCCCTTGCCAGTGTTTGGTGTACTGTTCTGCTGCTGCTGCTGTTTTCCATCTTGATTTTGCTCATGCCATGTTTCCCCTGCCATCATGGAACTTCCCCTTGAGTTTGTAAACCAAAATAATCTCCTCCCATTAGCTGCCTTTTGGTCAGGTTCTTTCTACTAACAACTTGAAGGTGACTGCAACAGTGGGATTATCAACAATCACTGTGGGATCATGAATGCACCAGTCAGTCACTATGGAAGTGACAATACATCAGCATATACCTTCCCACTCTGGCTCTGATATTCACCCCACCCTCTTCCACAATGTTACTGGAGAAATTGTGTGCATTTTATAAGCCTCTTCTAGGGCTGAACTCTCAGCAGCTCTGAGTTTCTGTTATGATGAGCTTTATGTCTCCTCAGTATCTACTGCCATCTCTCTCAGGTTGGATTCTACGCTACCAACGAGAGCAGCACTCTTATTTAATCTACCACTGCCTCTGTGATATTTCCTGGGTCCTAACACATGATATAGAGATGATTCATCTCCTACGAGGCAGTTTTCTGTCTTTTCTTGTTATTTTATTAAGTCTTAAATCTCACCAGTATTCACTGCCATCTGAAAAAACAAAACAAAAAACAAATTTCCTAACCAAAAGTGAGAGCAGAATTGTTCAAAAGAGAAAACTATAGATATGTGACTTTTGGATGTGTATAACCTCTCCTTTTAGCCAAAGAATAGTGAAAGCTTCCCTCTATGGTCTATGACCTTCTAAGTCATAGGCTTTCTAACTTGGTTCTTAGTACCAGCCATTAATTCTCTCTCATTTAAGAGACTTTGTATCCAAACAAAGAGCCATTGATTATCCCTATAACCTATGTTTTACTATTGTACTGGTGGAAACATCTTACCTACCTGGTTAATTTTGTAGCTTACAGGATCAATTGTCTATTCACGCTGTTGGTGACTTTTATCCCAAAACATTTACCTAGTGATTTTCAGCACTATGAAGACTTCCATCTCAGTTCCAGCATGATCTCTCAATATCCTGAGATCACAGCCTGTAGTGTCTTCAGCAAAAAGACCTTACCATTTAGTTCTGCTGGGTAACCAAGGCTTTATCAATGCCTTTCATTGTCTGGGGACGTTATGCAACTCCCTGACCAACATCTCACTGTGGAGTGTAGCCCAATTCTGGCAATTCCGGGATTGACTAACAACAATCGATGCTTTTTAGGGTAAAACTTATTCTACTCCTGTTTGAAGCTTCTGCCCAAAGAGGTAGGTTTTTATGGTACTCATTTATGCTATCATTAGTTTTGTGTATCTTCAAAGTCTCCTTACTCTCTAATGCCTTTTCCATCAGACTCTTCCACACTCTGTATTGTTTCTTTTCATTTGCCTATCTACTCTGACCTCTTCTAACCCTATGCTTCTCTTCTCCTCAAGCCACATTCTAGCTTTCTAACCAACACTACTGTGGTTACTACAACTTGTAAACACATCAAACAATCTCATATTAAGATCTGTATATGAGAGGGACAGGCTGTATTTGTTGTTCTTAGCTTGGGTATCATTTATTATCATTTTCCAGGTATATCCATTTCCTCAAATTTCATAATATAATTTTTTCATGCCACTTGGAATTCCATTGTGCAAATGTACCATATCTTCATTATCCATTCATAATTTTACATGCATCTGAGCTGTTTCTATTTCATAGCTATTGTGAATAGAGTAGTAACAAATAACATTGAGCAATATCTTTATATTAAAGCATAGTCTTTAGGGTAAAAGTCTAGAAGTAATATAGATGCGTCATATAGTAGATTTATTGTTGATTTTGAAAAACTTCCATACAGATTTCAAAATGGATATACAATTTTGCACTCCCACCAATAGTGAATGAGGGTCCTTTTTCCACACACCCTTACCAGAATCTATTGTCATTTGATTTTTTTATTTGCAAAATTCCATCCTACTGTTTTTACTAGGAAAAAATTAACATATAAAATTATACATATTAACATATAATATTTCTATCCATGTTCACATTGTGCAATATTTAAATTAGTTGAAACACATTTGTGTCTTGATAACCATTCTAACAAAAATGAGATGGAATCTCAAAGTAATTTTAATTTGTATTTCCATGATGGCTAAAGTTGTTGAATAGCTTATCAGATGTTTATGGGAATTTGTGTTTGTTCCTTTGAAATCTCTGTTCAGTTTTGTGTTCCATATTTTGACTGAGTTAATTCCTTATTGCTTAGGTTTTGGTGTTCTTTGAATACTCTATATATTAAATGTCTGTCAGACACATAGCTTGTGAAGATTCTCTCCCATTTTGTATGTTGTTTAATCACTCTCTTCATGTTTTGCTTAGCTATACAATAACTATTTATTTTCATGATATCTCAATGATTGAGAGTTTTATTACCTGGGGACTGATCTTAACCCAAAAGTCTTTACCTACTCCTACACTGTGATGTGTTTTCCATACTTTTACTTGTGACATAGTTTCTGATCTTATATTTAGTGCTGTATTTTTTTCCATTTGAAATTGATTTTTGGGCAGGATGAGAAAAGAAGATCTATATTCATTCTTTCACTTATGATTATCCAGTTTCTTCTGCACCATTTGCTGAAAATGCTCTTTTCTTCAGTGTGCATGTTTGGACTATTTGTCAAAGATCAGTCAGCTCTAGTTACTAGAACTTATATTGGATCTTTCATTGTATTGCCTTGATCTACATGGATATTTTTGTGACAGTACCATGCTGTTTTTATTACTATGGCTTTTCAGTATATCTTGAAATTATGTATGGTGATGCCATGAGTAGTGATCTTTTTTTCTTATGACATTTTTGGTTATTTGAGGCATTTTATACTATCATATGAATTTTGAGAGTACTTTTTCTATTTCTGTGAGAATGATGCTATAATTATGATTGAACTTGAGTTGAATACGCATATTAACTTCAGTAGGATGACCATTTTTGCAATATTAATTATTCTGATCTATGTGCATGGGAAATATTGCCATCTTCTCATGTCTTCCTCAATTTTTTTCTTCAGTGTTTTGATGTCTTCATTGTAAAGATATTTCACTTCTTTGGTTAGGGATATTCTAAGATATTTAATTTATTGTATATATTGTAAATTAGACTACCTTCCTGATTTCTTTCTATGTGTGTTTGTCATTGATATATACAAAGTTATGTATTTTGTGTGTTGATTTTCTATCCTTCCACTTTGTTGAGTTTATCAGCTCTCGACAACTTTTTTGATGAAGTCTTTCACATCTTTGAAGTACAGAATCATATCATCTGCTAATAGAATCACTTCACTTATTCCTTATCAGTTTGTATTCCCTTTTGTGGCATTTATCAAGCTAGGACTTCCAGTACTATGTTAAATAGCGGTAAGAAAAGTAGACACCCCTGTGTTGTTCCAAACCTTAGTAGGACTGCTTCAAATTTCCCCCATTTAGTGTGATAGTTTTATTATATGTAACCTTTTTATTATGAAACCTACATCCTCTAGTCTCTTCGTTGTTTTATTCAGGAAAGTGTGTGGTCATTTGTTAAAGACTTTTTCTGCATCTAATGAGATAATCATGAGAATTCTATCTTTAAGTTTATTTATATGACTATTATGTTTATCAATTTCTTAATGTTGAACCATCCCTGTGTCCTGGGATGAATCCTACTTAATTGAGTTGTATAATAATTTTGATGTATTATTTGATTTGATTTGCAATAATTTTATTGAGAGTTATTGTATCTAAATTCATTAAAATTGTTTCATAGTTTTCTTTTTTTAGTTATATTTAGGTCTGGTTTTGACATTGCTGTAATGCTGGCTTTCTGGAAGGATACAGGGAGCATTTCCTCATTTCAATTTCATGAAATAACTTGAGAAGTAGTGGTCTTGGTTCTTTTGTAATAGGATCAAACTATGCAATGAGTCCATCTGGGTTTGGACTCTTTTGTTTGGGAGGATTTTAATTAGTCTTTCAACCTGATTAGATGCTATATATCAATTTAGGCAATTATCTCCTTTGGTTTTTGTTTTGGTAGGTAGTATGAATCAAGAAATTTATCTGTTCCTTCTATATTTTTAAATTTTTGGAATATACTTTTTGTATTTTGTCTTAATGATTATTTCAAGTTTATTGGTATATATTGTCATATCTTTTTTCCCTCTAATCTTGTTGATTAGAGTGTTATCTCTTTTTATTTTGGTCAATTTGGCCAAGTTTTACCAATTTTTATTTTTTGAGGAAACAGGTGTTTGTTTCATCATTTTAAATTAAAAATATTTTATTTATTTATTTATTTTTCAGAGAAAGTATGTTTGGGCTAACAAATTCATCTACCCACAAGGTCTTTTGAAAATAGTGTTCGGAGTTTTTTTTTTTTTTTTTCTAGCCCATATGAGCCTTTATTTGAGAAATTTACCCTGTGTTTGGTAAGACTGATTAGAAAGACATGTACCATGGTGATAATGATGAAATGTGTGTTGCTCAGGGAGATGTTTGATATGATGTGGTAGTAAGGAGAGTCCTTGGATTAAGTAGATGTGAGATAAGTCAGGAAAGTTTTTAATTCCCAGATTGTCTGGATATTAATGGAGTATGAGAAATGTAGGTCCATTAGGGTGTCTTTGGAAGTAAAATTATTATGACTTGGTGATATATGTAATCCAGGGAAGGATAAATACAGACAAAAATATATGGGGTCTTTCTTAATACTTAGAAACTGTGAATGAAAGCAAAGGAGAGGAGTGGGTAAGTAACAGCTTACAACATATTGGAGGTGGGTGAGATAAAAGTTCTGTTTCTATCATATTATATTTGAGATGCATGAGAGATTCAAGTGAAGGTGGTTGACTATGCAGCAGTTTGTATGAAAACACAAAGTCTGGATTGGAAAAAGAAATCCTTCAGTTATCAACATAAGGATGGAATAAAACTCATAAAATGCATGAATATGTATAAGATAAACAGAAATCTCTGAGAAAAGCTAGAACATTTTGTATACATTCTGGTTTTCCCATTTTTTCATCTAAAGTATGGGGATTAAGAAATGTATGGCTTACAGGAACATTTGTACATGCATATTTAATTGAAGGCAAGTAAATGAATAGGACTTCGAATGGCGATACAAAGGGAATGTGAAATTTTAGGAACATCTGGAACATACAGTCCCTTTTAAAGAGTGTTGATTTGTTTATGTTTATAATTACATAAGCATATATGTGCCTCTGTATACATGCATATTATATATATATATATATATATATATATACACATACACACACACATACACACACACACACACACACACACACACACACACACATATATATATATATATATATATATATATATATATATATATATATATACATACATTCATATGAACATGTGTATGTAAACATTTGTTTTATGCTTAGGCCTATGTGGGTATATGCTTATGTGAATGTACATGTATGTGCATACATTTATACATATATGAATAAATGGACCCTTTGAAGCCAAGCACCAGAATAAATCTTTGCTCCCTTATGTTGTTTCTGCTAGGTATTTTATCCTAGAGCTAAGAAAACAATTAATACAAAGGATGTGTAAGCATCTGTGGTGAACATGCAAGGATCCCAAACATTCAAGCAAATGGAAGGCCCATCTTTTTCTTAAAGAGTGGCTTCTTCAGTGACAAGATTCTGTTCATTTTCATTTATACCCTAATTACGTGCAAAGTGACTTTGTGGATTGTCATTTAGTTGCATTTTTTAAATTTCTTACAAATTTGCACACCACTAACTGTTTAGGTTTCAATAACAAGGTACCAGTTAATGGGTAATTTATTAATGCCAGAAATATATATCTTGTAGTTTAGGGGACAGGGAGGTCCATAATGAAGGCAGAGTCACTTACTAATGAGGGCTCATTTTCTGCTTTCTGCATACTATCCTATCTCTGTGTTCTTCTGTGCTGTAAGAGAGCTCTGTGGTGTTGGTTATAAGGGCACTAAACATGTAAAGGAGTATTCCACAGTCATGACCCAGTCTTCTCCCAAATTCCCACCTGTAGGTATGTCCCTGTGAATTCATAAGCCTTCTCATGAAAACACTGGTTATTGTTTTTAGGGCCACAATATTATTTCAAAGAAAAAAAGGAGTAATCATATTTTCAACAAAGATCACATTCTGAGGTTCTAGTTGGGCATGGATAAATATTTAGGGGACACTACTCAATCTCTTTTCAGCTGTGTGAGATTTTCAGAGAGTGAGTTCCTCCATTTATAGCATGCAAGACCTCTCTAAGCCTTAGTTTTCTATTTTCCTATTTATATTATAAACCTCTTGGAGAAAGGAACATGTATTACAGTGTTTTGTTTCCATTGCTCTATTTCTAGCTCTTTCTTCAACATGTTGCCAATGGTTGGTGCTTACAAAATTGTCTTGGCACGAACACACTGTCAGAAGAATGAAATGTACCCCCAGAACTGATAGTGATGAAATGAGACAAAATTGTGCCTTCTTCTTTAGTGATCCATAAAGTTTTCATTTTCTTCTACTCAATCTTTTTTTTTTTTTTTTTTTTTTTTTTTTTGGTTTTTCAAGGTAGGGTTTCACTCTAGCTCTGGCTGACCTGGAATTAACTCTGTATTCTCATGGTGACCTTGAACTCATGGCAATCCTTCTACCTCTGCCTCCCGAGTGCTGGGATTAAAGGCATGTGCCACCATGGCCAGCTTTTCTTTTCCATCTTTTATAACAGGCTACCAATCAAACAGGTATTCAGAGAGATAACAATAAGACCATATCCAGCAATGAAAGTCTTAGCAATGACTTAGAGGTTCTGAGCTCAGCTTTAATGCTTGAATTGATTTTGAAAAATGGAGATAGGTAAGGTAAACCAGCTTGCCAAAATCTCAGGACTAAACCAACAAATGTATTTTATATCCAGCCCTGGGTCAGATACTGTGGTCATGGTTGAGAAACTAAGGCAGGCTTCTTTCTCTTTAGCTCTTCAGTTCAATAGAGAAAAAAGATTTTATATATATATTCTAACATTCAATAGCTCTGTGGAAGTACTTTTCAGGGGTAATAAATTTCTATGAAATATTCTAAATATCTATAAGTGCATAAAATATAACATAATAGATATCATCTAACTAGGTAGAAGAATGAGGTATTGGTAACATAGTAGAAATTTCCTGAGTTTTCCTGAGTGTACTTTCTCTTTCTCACAACTGATAGATAATGTGACCTAGGAACTAAGTACAATTAAGAGAAAGGACAGGCCCTGGGTAACACATGCACAAAATTGGGCTTTAGGATTCCCTAATTTTCCAAATTGCAAGCATAATTTTGTGTTGTATGTTGTCCTTACTTAATATTCTCATTTGTAGCAATGTCTTACATCTTCACAGTGTGAATGGTCTACACAGCCCAAGAAAGCCTAGTGTCCTCATCCCTTCTCTCACCCTGTTATTCTTCTCAGACATTAGAACTTACCACTTACTTAAGTAATTTCTTTGATGATACCACAAGACATTTAAGTAGCATGTTAAAATTACTTCATTTTTAGGCATCATTTATGTAGCTCCTCCAGGAAAAACTAAGACCTTTAGGTAAAGTCTGTCTTTCTTCTTTTCTTTCTTACCTGTAAATCTTCCCTGGAAGATATATGCCACCAGTGAGAGATGCCTAACTAAGTCCAGTCACTGTGTAACTTAGATACAGTCAAGTGTTGCTCTCAGCCTCTAAGCTCTCTTAGTCAAACAAGGCACTTAGGTCAATGTAGATTCAAAGTATTGGGCCATTTGTTGTATTCTTTTACATCTCCCCTGTCCCTGTTCATCCTTTAGGTGAATTGAGGAACAAAGTAGTGAGCGGACATAGCTCCAGTATCAGAAATAAATGACAGAGCTAGAATTTGAACTAGATATGTATGAATTTGTTAACTACACAGCACATGCTAGGGAGATGGATCTGTGTGTAAAGTACTTGCTGTGTAAGCATGAGAACCTGAATTCAGATCCCCAGAACCTGCACAATAGCTGGGTGCAGTAACATACATCTGTAATTCCAGAAACTCCCGGGGAGAAATGGGAGGCACAGACAGGAGAATCCTAGAAGCAAGCAGGCCAACTGGATTGGTGTAGACTGCAGGGCACAAAATAGGAATTCTGTCTCAAGCAAGGCAGAAGGCAAGGATGTACACCTGAAGTTGTCCCCTTGCCTTCACACACACTGTGGCACACATGCCTGCACTCACACATACAAGCAGGAACAAAAATCAAAAGAAACATCAATGTCACATTTTAAACAAGTGTCTCCTGATGTTGAAAACCATAAAATACCATGATCTATGAATGCCCCAATGGCCTCTGAATTGGATGTCTTAGAAGTACTAAAAAATAATGGGAATCTTGAATTGGATGGAAGGACATAAAACCACTTTGGGGATGCCATTTTCCATGCCACCTTGATACAAGAGCTGCCCTTGAACATGAAAGTTCCTCGTCACTGAGTCCTACCCCACTATTCAGCTAAGTGAGCAAATTCTGAGCCAAGAACATCTTCATCTCCCAGGCAACAGTTCAGGCTTTGCCTTGACAGCCACATTCCAGAGGCCAGGAAACAGGCATGGAGGCAGGCAGCTGGCACACAGAGCAACACTCCTCAGAATGCAACCCAGAAGACACTCATAAAAGTCTCATTTGCCTTGGTCTAATATTTGCAGTTGTAGGATTTCCCCTTCTGCAAACACTAGGTTGAGCTTATGACTATGGACACAGCCTGGGCTGAATACGTCTTCTTGCTCTTTATGACTTCTCCAAGAAACTTGCTGTGCTTGCAAACATTGCATGATTGATCCCCTGAGCCTCTCCTTCCTTCCCTTTCCCGGAATGTTCTTGTATATATGCAACAAAATGCCTGAAATAGCCCTGTCCTCTATCAATACCCCACTGCAAAGAGTAGAAGGCACAGTGTCTAACTAAACTGGAAAATAACAGAGATTACCTTGATACTTTGACAGCATCCAATCTCATCCACCTGCGTTCTCTTTTGTAGCACATTACATTTTCTAATGATAGCTGCTCCAGTATCTCCTATCCTATATACTCTTCTCCACCATGGACTTGGCCCTACCTCATCAAGTAATGACACCTAGTTTTCTTCCCTTGAAATCCAGGTTAGTCTTCATGATGTCCTAGTGCTTTCAGGAAGTCATGAAGATTCTGTCATCCACCATACAACAAGAAGTTTACACAACATAGACAGATTACTTAGCTTTTAGGTCAATAACCTCAGCCAAGACCCAAGCCAAAACATACCATTAAAGGATGCTTACAAGAACTGTCATGGATGTCCAGGCCAGCCACACTTTCAGATGATTGCCAGCAAAAGTTGTAAAACATTCTAGAGTTTAGTTTTAATACATACATTAAAACTTTAAATCAACACATTTGAGTTATGGATACCTTAGTAAATGGCATACCCTCCAGAGAAATTGACTCAGGTTTCCCAGGTCCTCAACTCCCAGGTGCTCAACTACATGCCCTTGAATCAAGGATGAATTGGTGATGCTTTGTCAGAGTTCAAGCCTGCTCAAAGTCAATTACTATCTCCAACCCTGTAACTATTAGTGATTACTGAGAACCCACTGTGCCAGTCATGGAGCAAGTCAGGTAAGGTCCCACCTCTCATGAGCATTCATGTTTTACAGAGTCTGATGGTTCATTTTAGGTTTCCACTTGGCTGAAGTAATGTATATCCAGAGAGCTGATAAAACATTTTGGGGTGTGTCCATGAGGGTGCTTTCTGATGAGGTTAGCATTTCAATTAGTAGACTGAGCAAATGCAATCTGTTTGCATAAAAATGTGAAGATATCTTTCAATCCTTTGAAGCCCAGACAAGGGGGAGGACAGGTAGAAGAAAGACATATTCACTTTCTCTTGTTGGGCTTTGGCAGCCACCACCTCTTGCTCTTGACAGAGTCTCCTGATGGGATTAAAAGGGCCCATTTTCTATAGGCTGGCCAGGGAGCTTTGCTGAAGAGAAGGCATCTTAATTAAAAAACAACAACAAAAAGAAAACCAGGAAGAATCAATGGGAACTGACTCATGGCAAGTCATACCCTGCAAAGGTAAAAGGGAGTCCTAAGGAATAGGGTATGGTGGGAGAAGTCCCTGGGGAAAAAAAAAAAAAAAGGAAGCCTTAATACACAGTGCTTTATGGGAGATGAACATTATATCCACAGTCCATGCAAATGTCTTAAGATGAGGAGAAATATATTTTGATTCACATCTTCTCACAGATTTCCCTTGCTGCCATTTGGAGAAAACAGTAACAGTGGTCAGGGAAAGTGGAGAGAGGGTGTGATTGTAGGGAATATTTGGGAATATAATTTTACTGACAAAGTTTAGGAGGTTAGGGGAAGAGGCATCAAGGCAGCTCTAGCTGTCCATTTAGGTGGATAGCAAAGCCACTTTCTATCATGGAGAGAAGATTGTTGAGAAATATTTACAGTTTCTCTCTCTTTTTTTTTCAGAAAATTTAAAAAATAAGGAAATAAAAATCACTCCTCCCTTATAACCAAACACTATTATCAATACAGTGCATATCCATCTGGTCTTTTTTTTATTGACATTTATATTTAATTTGAATATATAGGCAACATAATTTAATGTATCACAGTACTTATAAGTTAGATAAAGTAGAAATTCTCATTTTACTGATCTTGCTATGTGGCTTTGTAAACTCACTTGTCCTAACAAAATTCATTTCTTCAGACTTGGGGGATAGCTTAGTTATTAAGATACATGACTGCAAGGCCAAAGGACCCAGGTTCGATTCCCCAGGACCCATGTAAGCCAGATACACAAGATGGCACATGTGTCTGGAGTATATTTGAAGCAGCTGAAGGCCCTGGCACACCCACTCTCTTTATATGTAATACATAAATAAAAATAAAATATTTTAAAAATTAATTTCTTCATCTGTAAAATAGATAAAACTCCAATATCCAGTTCTATGCACGATCATGAAGATGGAATAAATAATGCAGAAAATGATTTTTCTATGAATCCTGGCAAATGCAAAGCATAGGAACAATCAATTATCATTAGCATTTATATAATTTCTCTGGAATAATTTTTTGAAATAGAATTGTGTAGGATAAGTGATGGGAAAGAAAAAAATAATTTTCCAAACTCTATAATGATTCCCTAAACTTTTTTCCTGAAACTATGAGCTTTTGTTTTGGCCAAAGGAATTTGGAGGGGCATATTTAGAGAAGATTCATATAAGAAATAAATACAATCAAAATCATACTGACATATTTTTCAAAATGTTGAATTCACAGGTATTACATGTCAGAATTTTCTTTTCAATTATTTTAAAGATAAGCCAGTTTTGAATTTGAGTCATATCAGAAGGATTCTTTTCTTATCTCACTTTACTGCTATGTGGAGACTGAGCTGAAAGCTGAGCATGGCCATGCATGCCTAGAAAGAAGTATTACTGGAGTCAATGCTCAGTCAGTCTTGACAGAAGTCGGCAACTGTAGATTCTGTGAGAGACTCAGTTTCAAGGAAAAAATGGAAGGGTGATAGAGCAGGACAAGCTGATGTTCTCCTCTGACCTCCATGCATTAACCACACCCCCCCACACACACAAAATGAAATAAATACAAGTAAATAAACCTTCAGTGCTACAAAGGACCTATGATCTCAAGTAAGCCTCAAAATAAGCGGTGAGTCTGGCCCTCCGACCTGCTGTTGGGAAAGCCTTGGCAGCTTCTGCTTGTGGAACAGGAAATGCGAGCCAAAGAATAGGAAGGTGCTGGGAATGACTTAAAAGCTGACTTATTTCCTTGGCCAATCAAATTAATTAGCACAGAAGCCAAATATGTTGGACCATTTTCTTGTTAATAAGAAAATAGTGCCTAACAGGAACCCCTAGGAGGACACTGGAAGTGACTTGGCTACAGCAGTGGCTTCATGGAGGAGCCAGAGACAAAGAAAGAGGCTCAGATTTAGTTACATTGTCATCATATGAGCTTCAGAGAAACCAAGAAATACAAAATGTGTGCAAATATGTTGTAACCCATAAAATATAAATTCTAAAATTTATAGCAATGTTATCCAGCTCAGACTCCCAGTTGAGAGATGATGAATGAAAACCCAGTGTGCAAAGACAAGTAGAAGTTTGGGGACCACTGTAGAACTAATTAGAAGCTGAATCTTTCACTCTTTACTAGGACACCATGGCCCACTCTCACATAAAGGACTTCTGCATGCTCCCTGGGCCAGGCGCATAGTTATGTTCGTTTTTCCACATGGGATATAAAGAGAGAGATAAACTATCTGTAGTTCTCATGTTCATGTACCCCTTCCCCCACTGTAGAAAGTTGCCTAGCCAGGACTGCTGCAGTATGACATTTAACCATGGAAGAGTCAGTGCTGGGGAAAGTGCTGTCCTACTTCAGGAACCAGATGGCTAATCCATGAGGTTTAACTCCTACCAGTGTCATAAGCCAGTGAAATAAGCGTCCTCCTTCAGGTTGTAATAAAAGACAAGCCAGGTAATAGAAATCAAGAATTGTAAAGTCAATGTGCAGGTCAGACTGGTCTTTGCCTGACTCCTGAGGTATTCCTTTTGTCCCTGTGTCTTCCAATTAAACTTTTATCCAAATATTGCAGAAAACCTGTCACTATGTTATAAATCTAATCAAGTGCTACAATAATCATGGATGCAGAAGAACCAGGCCCAGGAGAGGGTGAAGATGAAGAGGAGGGTTGCCATATTCCATTGCATTAAGAAAAGAAACACTAAAATTGAGCCTTTCCCCAGCTAGAATCCTCTAAATTTAATAAAATGATGTTTATCAGTGAGCTTGCAGTATACAGTTATACATGTGTTTGTATTTCTTCAGACCTCCAGAGTACATAGGGTTTTGCTTGTTTGAGTAAAAATTAATATGCTTGGAGGGGCATAGCACTTCTTGAACTTATTTGACAGTGGAAATGCATCTTACCTTTTTAATCTATTATTCTCAGAATACTGATTATCAGTAGCTAAGAAAAGGGTGGTAAAGTTTTCTGCAAGGGACAAAAAGGTTACATGGGTCATGCACAGTTACTGTAATTATTTCCCTGTTGTAAAGCACAGCAGCCAGTGACAATCCATAAATGACTGAATGCTTCTGTCTGCCAATGAAAGTGAACTTACAAAAGCAGGTGGTAAATGAGGGGACATGAGCCCTGCTCTACTAGCATGTGTGTGCGCTAAGATCCAGTCCAGGTAGTGTTGTCTTACCATACATTCACGGATGACTTATACACCATGGGAGAGAACACAGTTTACTTCATTCTCCTTACAAGCATCAGAGTCTTGATTTTAGTAGTGAAACAAGGCCCAGCCTATAAATACACCGGCAACCAATCCAGGACAGTGCTTTGCTCAAATTTTAATGGGAATACTAAAATTGCCTGTTATAGATAAGAATAAGGCTAGGCATACTTTTCTCTAAGAAAAAAAAAAGAGAGAAAAAGAAATCTAAGGAGAGTTAGAGTTATGGTTAAGTGGCTAGCATGGAATGGGCCTTGGGTTCCATACCCAATACTGGCAAAAAAAAAAAAAAAAAAAGGAAGGAAGAAAACAGGAAAGTTATTTCTGTTAAAAATAAATAATCTCTAAGAAATTAATGTGACCATAAATTTTACTTTTATTTATGGGGGGAGGGATATTTATTTGAGCTTACAGATCCAGGGGAAGTTCCATAAGGGCAGAAGAAGTTGGTCTGCTTTCACAGGACCAAACCCAGAGAGAAAAGCAATAAGCTAAAAGCCACACAGCATAGCACGCTTCAGGCACTACAGCTATGCACACTTGGCATATCTTTAGATTGAAATCTCAAACCCACCATCACATTTTAGGGCTTGACTCTAAGACCCACCCAGTGATACCACTTCCATTAAGGTGGTTGCAGATGCAAACTACAAGCTACTAAAACACTGAATATATCTGGGCCATCTGTTCAAACTACCACATTTTTCTCCTGGACCCCAATAGATTAAAAACCACCACACATTGTAAATTGTATTCAGTCTAATTTTAAAAGTCCCCACAGTCTTGACCAACTTACAATAGTGAGTCCTATAAAATTAAACAAGTTAAATATTTTCAACATATAAAGGTACAAAGAGACTAAAACAATGTAAACTCAACCACCATCAAACAAACATAAAACTTCTGCAGTTCAAGTCAATATAACAAGAGACTGATAGTCTCTAGATTTTCCTATTCCACCCCTCCAGCTGGGCAGAGTAGCCAGGGAACACTTCTATCCCTGGCCAACAGTGCACTCTATGGTAGCCCTTGTACAGTCCTGATATATCCAAAACATCTTCAGGTCTCTATGCAAATCACAGTCCATCTTCCAAAGGCTCTTTCAGCCTATAAGGGTCATCAATCCTTGCCTTATGCTGCATCTCAGCAGCAGCTCCTGGAACCATGTGCAATTTGTGACCACTCCACACATTTTTCATGTTTCCAAAACCAATACTGGGATGCAGGACACAGACATATTCTTAATTTAGAAAAAAAATAAATCATAAACTAATAAAAAAAATTTTTTAAATCATAACCTTGAAAAGCATGTTTCTTTTCCAGTCAACTTCTTCCAATAGCATTTTTATTTCTAACAGTCTTTCCTCAGGAATCTTCTTTATTGTTTTAATGTAAAGTAGTTGGGCCATCTTCATTAAGATTGCTAATTTGTTTGACAATAGCAGCTTTAGTAACCTAAAACCCGTCTCAGTGCCTATAATTTGAACTTGCTTGAGGTTTTCCAACTTAAAAATCTTAAGACTCTCAGTGTGATATCTTTAGCCAAGCATGTCAGTCCATTGTAAATGTAAACTTAATCAAAGTCTCTGGGCCTCAGAAGCAGAATGTAGCCAGCTCTTATGCCAGTAGCCAGTTCCAACAAAGTCCTCTGCAGTCTTTCATTTCCCTTAGAAAACTCATGAGTCAAGCCTCGAAGTTCAATAATGTCTGCACTTAGCAGTCTCATACTCTCATCAGAATAGTCCATCAAACTTTGCTTAGCACTTCAGAAGGCGTCTTCAGTGGCAAGGACCAAATCCATGCTTGTTCCTCCAAAACAAAGCCTTCAAAGCACCAAAATCCACATGGTCAGGTTCATCTCACCACACTCTTGGTACCAATATCTGTAGCAGCCAGTTTCAGGTTTGCTGAGATGAACTTCCAGACCAGGCACATTTAGGGAGGAAGGGATATTTACCAAAGCTTATAGATTCAAGGGCAGTTCTATAATATCAGAAGATGGCTTGATTTCATAAGCCCAAACACGGAGAGAAAAGCCATAAGCCACACAGCACAGCACACTTCAGGACCTCCAGGCAGGTACACTTGGCATATCTCTAAATTTAACTTTTATGAACAATAAAACATTCTAAAATATGTATGAAGGCCTTGAGGCCTTCATGACTTTATTAAGACAAGATAAATAATAGCAAATATTATGCTGAAAAATAAGATAACAATAATTGCTGCACTGAGAAAAAGGCTAGAAAGATGGCTCAGCAGTTAAAAGTGCTTGTTCTGTAAACCTACAGGTTTGAATTTGAGCTCCAGTACCCACATAAGGCCAGACACAAAGTGGAGCAAGTGTCTATAATTCCAACACGTATACAACAATGAGAGGAAGAGCCAGAAGAATCTCAAAGCTCATGGGCCAGCTAGACCAGTTTTCCCAGCATGTGTGTGTGGAGGAAACACTAAAAAAGAGTCCCATGTCTTAAAAGTGGAAGGAGAGGACCAACATCTTGAGGTTGTCTTCTGACTTGTATGTACACACTCCCATATACATATACATAAGTGCATACACATAACATTAAATTAAAAATAAATAAAAATGGAAATTTAGCAGATCCCTGCATGCCCTGGACATTCCACATGACCTGAAATAGGAACAAATGCTGTGAATATAAAAAGGAGTATCATTACATTAGGAGGTGACTTACCATTTGTGAATGTGGAAAGGAATCAATCAGAATACAATTGATATAAAATTATTAGTAAAGACAGTCAGCAAAGTAGGTGGAAAGCATGGGGAAATAGAAAACATTGCATTATATATGCCAGCCAGTTATAAAATGTTAATTGGTAATTTTTAACAAAAGAAAACTTTATATTTTGATATATCTTCATTGATATGCTATACTTGAGTAATTCTCACTTGACCCCACTAAGGAACATAGGATTTGAGACTGAGCATTCAATGGAGACATTGTGGAAGTCTTTTTCTCTTATCTGGTACTAATACCAATAGAAGAAGAGCAACAGTCAGAAACAGAGCTATTAAGCTGGTTGTGGAGCCCACTAGTGATAAAGAACTTTCTAGACATGGTAACTGATAGCATAGTATTTCATAATAGAAAATTTACTTGGTATGTGTCTATGCTCCAAGGCAGAGAGCTTTTAAAACCCTTGTAATTTCCCAAGTGATACAAGTGTTTTTATTATTCATCAATTTCTTAAACCACACCTGAGCTGATACAAATAAGCTAACTTCCTTGATAGCTTTAGAATATGGCCTGAAAGAGCAGCTATGTGATCAGAAAAGACTCCAAGGCCATTCTGATCTCCAGGAAAGGGAATAGGGCTAGAGATTGAGTTTAGTCAAATAGGCAATAATTTAATCAGTCCTGCCTATTCAATGAACACATGATGAACATGCTGGACACAGCTTTCTTGAGCTCTCTGCTGTGAAATATATTAAGGTGCTGAGAGTATGTGTACTGATTCCATAGTGATATGAATTCTAGAAATCTTTCTAGAAGAATCATTGGACCAGAAAGGTCATAGGAACCCCTGCATTATAATATATGTCATAAGTGCACATAGTTACATGAATATGGACTGGAAGACCCCATTTTTATCTGGTGTCTAGACTAAAGACAATGCTGTTGGGGGTCATACCCTATAACTTGTGAGTTCTTCAATAACATTGGTGCCAGAATTGAATTGTGGTATGACAGCTGGTGTCAGAATACATGGAAAACATTGTCTTTTGAGTAAGAAATAATGTTTATTTCACATTGCACTGTCTCCCAGCCTTGAGTGGTAATCCTTACACTCTTACATAAAATTTTGGGGGCTAAATTTCTATTTTCAGAATTAAAAAGTTTTAGAAAAATGTATGTCAATACTCTTAACAGCATCTGGCAGCAGTTCTGTTACTAATATAGAAAGTGATCATATTCAGTGAAGATCAAGTGGCTCTGTTTCCATTCAACTTAGGTATTGCCACCCTGTGAGATGAATGAAGCATTGGTTTCAGAGCTTTCTGGATTTCAGATTGTGGGTAAGGAATCCGAATGAATAAATGCTGTCACTGTGCTGGAATGATATCTAGAATGTAGCCCACACTTATTTGACTACAGAATGTACTCATGGGGCTGGCACTGTCATGTGTGCACAAGGAATGGCCCATAGGCATAACCATGTGGGCAAGCAAGGCAAAGCTGAGTTTTAAAGGAAACATGAAAAGGTTATACAAATTGTTTTGTGACAAAAGAACTTTGGCTAGAGGGGCTTATCACAGGAAGTGGGGCTTATCAGTCCATTTGTGGAGCCAGTGTATCTGGCAAAAGATATATTCAGTTAGCTGTTCTTGGAACTCAGAGCATGTTGCAGCTTGTGGGCTCATGCATTGCTCCTATTAAACAGTTCACACAGGAGGACTCTTCAGAGGGTCTTTGCACTAGATTTTAATTATGAATACATGTGCAAAGAGCCTTTCCTTAACCTCATAGCTTAGTTAGTTAATTAATTTGGCTAGCATTTGACATGAATGATGCTATGTTGGTGTTGACAACATTCAAACTTACTCTTATCTGTGTTTTTTCCCCTTCCATTGTGTTAGTTACCTGCAGTCAACTGTGGCCTGACTAAAGTAGCAAATGAAAAATTCTAGAGATAACTCAGGCATTTTAATGTTCGGTATAGTGGGATGAAATTGAACACCTTCCCATTCCATCCTCACCTGGGATTGAATCATCCCTTTATCTGATATACCCATGCTGTGCTCTTACATTTAGTGCCTGACTCCATTATCAGATCAAGACTGTATTCAGAAACATATTTTTCATATAGTCAAGGCTCCACCCCCCAAATTTCTTATACTGCATGATTACAATTATTATTTATTATCAGTTGCTATTAATTATAGGCATATACATAGCAAAACATGGTATTTTTCAATATTTTATAATTTATTATACAACTATCTGTGGTTTCAGTAATTCACCAGTGGTCTTGGAACATGTATCAGACAGATCAATAACCCCTACATATGATAACACAACACATACAATTATAACAAAGAAAGTTATACTAGTATCAGAATCTCTGTCCTTGTAAGGCACAGGTATGTAATAATGTCCTTGTTAGAATAACAAAGAGCATGCCCCCTGCAAGCTTCATAACCCTGTTCTATACATCTTCCAAATATGCAATCAAACAATAACTGAGTCCTGCTATAAAGGATATTCATGGAGGTAATTAAGTTTTAACACCAATTACCAGCATGGTGATTAAGAAGCATATGTTACCCTAATTAAAAGGGCCTGTAAAAAGTAGAGAGAGTTTTCTCTGGCTGGCTGCAGAAGAAAGACTGGGACATACACACCCTCCCCCAGCTGGTTTGGAAGAGAAGCAACAACCATGTTGTTGAGCTTCTCCCTGGACTACAGAATCAGGAACTGTGCTCAGCTTCTAATGCTAAGAGGGGCACATTATAAAATCTGGAAGGAAAGTAGAGGAAGGAAGTGAATGTGTCAACAACCAAAGAGACTAATTAGTTTGGAAGAGAATCCTAGACCCCAAATGAGAATTGTAGTCCTGACTGATACCATTGTATCTACTTGATTAGAATCTGAGCAGAGAATATAGGTACATTGAGTCTGTATGTCAGTCCTAAATAACTTGTGAGACCAGGTTCAACCATTTTTCCTCAAATTTCTTTGTGTCGTTTTTTTCTTACTGCTGTATAGAATTCCATTGTGTAGATATACAACATCTTCGTTATCCATTCTTCTAATGATGGACATCTGGGTTGATTCCAGCTTTTAGATATTACAAATTGAGCTGCTACAAACATGGTTGAGCAAATCTCTCTGGCCTGTGGTTTGAAGGCTTTAGGGTAGATGCCCAGTAAGGGTAAAACTGGGTGTGTTGGTATTTCTATAGTCAGCTTTTTCAGGAGTCTCCATATTGCTTTCCAAAGTGGTTGTACCATCCTACATTCCCAACAGTGAATGAGTGTTCCTGCTTCTCCACATCCTCAACAGCATTTATTTTCATTTGATTTTTTGCTGTTTGCTATCCTTTTTGGGGTAAGGTGGAATCTCATAGTTGTTTTAATTTACATTTCTCTGATGATTAGGGATGATGAACATTTTCTTAAGTGTGTGTTTGCCCTTTGTATTTCTTCCTCTGTGAATTGCCTGTTCAACTCTGCACCCAATTTTGTGAGTGGGGTATTTGTCTTCTTATTGTTTAGACTTTTGAGTTCTTTGTAGATTCTAGAGATTAGGCCTCTACCAGTTGGATAACCCACAAATATTTTCTCCCATTCTATGGGTATTCTATTGGCTTTGCTTATTATATGCTTGTCTGCAAAGAAACTCTTCAGCTTCATATGATCCCATTGGTTGAGTGACTGTTTAAGAACTTGAGCCACTGGGGTTTTGTTTAGGAAGTCTTTTTCCATTCCTATATCATGGAAAGTACTTCCTAAATTTTCTTCCAGTATTATTCAAGTTTCTGGTCTTATGTTGAGGTCTTTGATCCATTTGGATTTGAGTGTAGTGCATGGTGAAATATATGGATCAAGTTTCAGTTTCCTGCATGTGGTTATCCAGTTTGTCCAGCACCATTTGTTGAAGATGCTATCTTTTTTCCAGCCTATATTGTTCGGGCCATTGTCGAATATCAAGGAACTATAGTTGCTTGACCCAAAATCCGGGTCCTCAAGTCTATTCCATTGGTCTATACTCCTGTTTTTATGCCAGTACCATGCTGTTTTTATTACTATGGCTTTGGAGTATAGCTTTAGATCAGGTATAGTGATGCCACCAGAGGTATTTCTTTTGCTGAGGATATGTTTGTATATGTGAGGGCTTCTGTTTTTCCATATGAAATTTGAGATCATTTTTTCTATCTCTGTGAAGAACACTGTAGGGATTTTAATTGGAATTGCATTAAATCTATATATTGCCTTTGGTAGGATTGTCAGCAGTAAGAAAAAAATGACACAAAGAAATTTGAGGAAAAATGGTTGAACCTGGAACAGATATTTCTCAGTGAACTTACCCAATCACAGAAAAAAAATTGACACATAGTCTCACTCACCTACAACACCTAACCTGAATCTACCCAGGATACCTTACATACCCAGCAAGCACCTCATAGACTAGACAATAGGATGGATGGAGAGGGTGGGGAGGGCATCAATGGGTGGAAAACAGTAATCTGGACCCAAAAGGCAATGGTACCATAAAATTCTACTTCCTAAAAGACAGACCAAATGGCTGAACCTTCACTAGACCCTTACAGGAAACACCTGAACCACAAGACACTGGAGAGGGTAGGATCAAGACTAACCTAAATCTTCTACATCTTCCCTCCCTCCCTCTTCCCTTCTCCCCCCTCTCTCTCTCCTCTCTAACTCTTGTATATTAGTTATGTTTTTCCTCAATTTCTTAGTGGGCACTGACCTGTAACCCCCACTACCAGCTTGGGGCTACCATCCACAATGAGTTTTTGATCAGAGAAACCTACAAGGTTTCCCAAAACAATGACAGATTTCTGTCAGAGTACTTGATGACCAACCAAATGCCAGTGGTAAGACCATATTGCTGAAGACTCCATACGCAGCTGACATGTAAAATGGAATTGCATGGCTGGAAGCCAGGAGAGTGTCTGTCCCCAGACAGTCAGCGTGTCTAGTGCCAGAAGGTGCTACATGGGCGACTGGGGGAAATGACCAATATCTGTCCAAGCAACTCATTGTCTAACCTAATCAGCAACAAATAACCTGATGTGATGCCCACGCAAGTGCAATAGTGGCACACAGCCATGATGGGGAACCAACTGCTCTTGATTTAGCTAACTGCTCCCCTCAGTGGTACAAGACCCATAGCTAGAGCTGGGAAACAAGTCAGAACCATACCCAAACATAAGCCCACTCTCCAATATCAAGCTACCATCAATCATGGGGTACAAGAGGGCCTACACATATCAAACTCTCTATCAAAAAAGTAAGTATTATCTCAATTTTCCAGGTGCTAACTTACTCTCCCTTGGAGAATCTGCTTCTCTTTTTCAGATAGATGCAGATCCTAAGGAGAGAGCTGCCCCAACATACCTCAAAAGGGGCCTGACTGAAACTAAGGACAATTGGTGAAACAAGCAAGGGTGCTGTTTTCCTAATGAACTGGATACCAGCAGAGGGGAAGGAGACCAACACAGAGAAAAATCAACTCCTACCAAATCAGAGAGCCAGAGCCTCAGAGGCCCCCAACACCGCAGCCCTGAAGCAGACCAAAAATGAACCCAACATGGCTCAGGGAAATTTTGTGGAAGAGAGGGCGGAAAGAATGTCAGAGTCACATGTTGGGTCATGATATGCAGAGACATTTATCATACCAATAATTGGGGGCTAACTCCACAATGCATGATCCATTTACATCAACAAGGAGGGTCCAATGGGAGGGGATAGATCATGGATGAGCCTAAACAATGGTACCAAACTGCCTGTATTTGCTGAAAAGAAAACTAATAAATTAAATTTAAAAAAAAAAAACAAACTAATGACCTGCCAAAAAAATAAATAAATAAATAAACTTGTGAGACCATATACTTGTATAGTTTGAAGTTAATAAATTTGTGGTAAGAGGAAATTACTTAGTGTTAAGCAATTTATGAATGAGTTGCATATATGTGTACCATACACAGGGCTGATATGTAAATTATTTTTTGTGTGCCCTAATTGTAATCTGTTCTTCAGAATTATCTGTCATGCCAATTAAAATATACACTAGGTAAACAAATATGAAGCAAACCTCCGTGCAACTAAGACAAGAGAAGAATTGACATGAGAAAAACCACAGAAGATTCTATTTCTAGTTGAGAAAGAGTTGAGGGGAAGGAAGAAAGCCTGGGGAAAATCTCCTCAGAAAATCAGCTAGAACCTTTCAACCAGTGCTTAGGACATTCCATGCAGCAAAGTGTTCTCACCTCCTAGAAAGGACACATCAGGAACTGCAAGCTGGAGGGAGACTTACTGGGCTACAGAGACATAAGCATAAGCTGGGTTCTCCTTAGTTGGAGACACATCTCCGCAGTGTCTAGTCTTAGAGACCAGGCAGAAGTGTGATATGGAACCCTGAAGCTGAGATCCTCCTCAGGCTTGGGAATGATCCATTTGTGCTATACTGACTGGTACGTGTACTTCACAGGAACCCAAGAAGTATGCTGCTGAACTTGGCCAGCAGTCTGGCTATCTGTGTAGCTCTGAACATGCTGCAGAAGGACAAAGGTAAATAGAACTGAAGGAGTTTCCTGTACTGTTGCAGAGCTTTAGCAAAGAACGAACTGCACTGAAAGATTTTCCCAAACACTGGATACCAAAAGTTTTAATTGGCAGGCTGGATGGTCACAGACGTGTGTTTGGTAAGGTGATGAGACACACCCACTTGACTTCTTTCACTATTTGAGACTAGTGGCTCTCTCCCCTCCTGAAGAGATTGATACAAAAACAATTGAGGGGAAGGAAAAGGCCACATTCAACCAAACTGGGAAAAGATACCGACTAAGGTTATACTTTCTTTTATTTCATTTTATTTCTTTTTTTTAACTTTTTATTTCCTCTGTATATTTTTTAAATCTATATTTGTGTACTTCAATTGTTTTATGATAGCTATATCTTTCTAGAATGGACCACTATTACTATCTTTCATTTCTGTCCACTTACTCACAATATTTTCTCTTATTACTTATATCTCTAAGTCATATAACTTCCCTCTCATTCATACTTTACTCCTTCTTTCTTCCTTCCAATTATTTTCTCATTTTATTACTTAATCATTTATATACCATATAGTTACTTACTCATTTCTGGAACAAAATACCTGACCAGACATAAGTTAGGGAAAGAAAGGGTTATAGTTTTTGGCTTACAGTTTTGAGAAGTCTGTCAAGGTGAGGAATGCATGGCAGGAGCAGACAGCTGTTATCATTCCTTCACAACAGCAGAGTGGGAGGAGAAAGCACAATAACATCAAACATGGATAGACTATAGCACCTCAAGTCCCACCCCCAGTGACATCTTTCTTACAGCCATGATCCATTTCCTAAAGGTTCATATCCTTCCTGAATAGTAGCAGCAGCTGGGTTATCCAAAGACTGAGGCTACAGGGGACATCCTATATTCTCAACACCTCATGTTATTAACTATAAAGAACTAGAAAATTTCTCAGCTGGTACACTGGTATTCCTATCTATGACCATTTGGGCATATAAAAAAGAAATTCAAACATGTCTCCTCTATAGGTTAACACTGTGGCTATGGTCAAATCATTGTCTCTGTTACTCATAAATAGTAGTCCCTCATAAATAGTAGTGGGGAATAGACATCCAAGTGAGTACAAAAAGGTGAGAAAATAGTTCATTGGTTAAAGGTGCTTGCTTCCAAGTGACAACAATACACTATGAGGAGTCATATAAAATAAAATAAAACAGTAGGAAATGCAAAAATGGAAAATAAAACCTGGGGGATATGTTCATCACAACAGTGGGATAAAATACCACAAACACACAAACAAAGCTATCTGAAAAATAGCAACTTTACACCTTCTTAGCAGGAGAAAAAATAAATTCTTCAAGTGCCAAAGAAAGATTTTAGAGTTTACTTTTGTTTTTCTTTTTTAACTATTTATTTATTTATTTATGAGAAAGAGTGAGAAAGAAGCAGATAAAGAGAATGGGTGTTCCAGGGTCTCTAGCCACTGCAAACAACTCCAGACACATGCACCACCTTGGGCATCTGTCTTATGTAGGTACTGGGGAATCAACAGAGTCCTTAGGGTTTGCGTGTAAGTGCCTTAACCACTAAGCAATCTCTCCAGTTCTAGAGTTTACTTTTAAGAATAGACCAATGAGCTATGTATGGTCACTCAGACCTACAATCCAAGCACTCAGGAGGCTTCAGAAGGAGGATTTCCCTAACTTCAAGCCCAGACTGAGCTAGAGTAAATTCCTGGTCAGACTGGGTTAGAATAATACTGTGGCAGTCAGGTCCACATTGCTGGCAGTAATTAACCAGCCAAAAGCAGCTTATGGGGAAAAAAAAAGAGGTTTCCTTTGGCTTATAGACTCAAGGGGAAGCTCCATGATGGCAGGTGAAAACAATGGCATGAGCAGAGGGTGAACATCACCTCTTTTCCAACATAATATTGGAAAATAACAACAGGAGAGTGTGCCAAATACTGGCAAGGGGAAGCTGTCTATAATACCCATAAGCCCACCCCCCAACAAGACACTGCCTCCATGAGGCATTAATTCCCAAAGCTCCATCAGCTGGTAACCTAGCATTCAGATCACCTAAGTTTATGGAGGACACCAAAACAAACCACCACAGATACCCTGTATTTTTTTTTTAAAGAATAACTTTAAATAAACTGAAGAATTAAGAAAGGAAACCAGTTCAGGGCTTAAGCAAGAAATGTAGCAAGCAAAGTGTAAGAAATACTAATTTGGAGAACTAAATCAGTAATGATATTAAGATTCTGAAAAGGCACCAAACAGAAATTTTAGAAATGAAAGTCCGTCAATCAACAACAGAATAGTGGGAAACATAATCCACAGACAAGACTAAGCAAAAGAACAAATTTCAGAGGTTGAGCACAGACTGGAGTAATATAACATTTAGACATATATAAGGAGCAGGAGAAATAAGCATGATTGAAATTTCTAAAACCTGTAGGATAAGCTTAAGAGATGGAACTCAAAATCCTGCAGAGTAGAAGTGATAGAAGACAGAAATTAGATAGACATCTTGGGGTGAAGGACACCAATGTGAATAGCATCTTTTCAGTGAGTGAAGAAATTGTTCTTGGGTCTATAGGAAAAGTAATCTAGCTTATTAAACTTTACTGCAGGTCAGAAGGACCTGGACCTTCCTTATCTCTGCTCCCTTAGGGCATTCTTCCACTACCTTCCTAGAGAATTCCAAGATCCCTGACTCCCAATTCCTGGCATCAGAGGTAGACCTTGCTAAACCAGCCTGCATGGGGCTCATAAAAACCCTGAAAACTGGCTTTTTTTCATGTAGCCAATCTCCTTTTTTTTTTTTTTTAAGATCTGCGTCTTGAGGTGGGCTTCTCAAATACACTCTTGTCTCTCTTGTCTCTTTTTCACTCATGGGGCTTCTCAAGCCAACTCTTGCCTCCATGGGAAAGAGATCCATGTTGCTTCATTCTCTTATTTTCTAGGCTTAAGCCCCCTTTCCCCTCCTAAAGCTTTAAGCTTTTCTAAAATCTTTCTGAACTTTATTCTTTGGTCCATGGGCTTCCTTCGTTATAGTCATATTACAAGGATCCAGGAACATACCAAAATGTTGGCGAACTGATGTACAAAGAACCCCAAAATTCCTTTATCAAAAGAAGCCAATATAAACTCTAAATGCATACAGAATATAGTCAATGGTATTTTAGCAGACAATTTCTCAATTCTAGAAAAAAGCATGACCATCCAAATATGAGACATTTTAAAACTCCAAATAGACATTACCAGAGAAGAACATTTTAATGCCATATCATGCTATTGATACTAAAAATACAAAGTGGGCTGGAGAGATTGCTCAGTGGTTAAGGCACTTGCCTGAAAGTCAAAGGACATAGGTTCAATTCCACAGGACCCACATAAGCCAGATGGACAAGGTGGTGCAAGCATTTGGAGTCCATTTGCAGTGGGTAGAGGCCCTGGCATGCCCATTCTCTAACTCTCTCTCCTACTCTGCTTCTTTCTCTTTCTCACAAATAAATAACTAAATGAATTTTTAAAAAAATTTAAAAAGCAAAGAAAGAATATACAAAGCTGTAAGAAGAAAATGTCAGACTTCTGGGTAAGATGGCTGCTTAGGAACCACGCCAAACCAGCCTAGGGAGGGATTTAAGCAAAACCCCAGCAAAATACATCTGCTTCTGAAAAGTGAAGGAGTATAGGTTATTCTGAGGCACAGTGGAGAAGCTGGAGAGACTAAAATCCCCCAGAAAGGAGGAAGACAACCAGAGTCCTGCCAGGTGTGCCAGGCAGCAGCAGTAGCAAAGAGCAAACGACCTATTTTTCAATTCCATCAACCTTCTTTCGAACTTAAGAAATCTGAAGGAAACACAGGTGAGATCAACTAAAGAGCTACTGAAAATGCAAGCAACTCCAGAAGTCTGAACTCTCCCATCCCCCACCATAATAACTGCAAACTTCCAGGATTCAGCCCCCTGTGGCAGCGCAGCCAGCAGAGTGGATCAGAGGTATAGCTGCAAAGCAAAACACACAGGGATTGTGGTGGGCACTCAGCATTGGTGAGATTGGAAGATACCACAAAAGGTAATGGGATGACTGACAAACAAACAAAAAACAAACAACAAAAAAAGGTACACAGTCCTGCAAGAGCTAATCTCTCTTTCTTTGTCAGGACAGGTTATGGGGTATATATTCTTAATTAGCTTTACCATTTTCAAATAACCTGTATTTTGGGGTTAAATATTGTTGCCTTTGTTGCTTTCAGATGTATATATGTGTATATATATATATACACATCCTTTGCTTTTTTGTTTCTCTCATTGGGGGAAAGTCTGATCCAGATCCAGGTTGACCTGGAACCCAATTCAGAACAGAAATCTCTACCTCCCAGCTGACAAGATTAAGGATGTAGAACAACACACACCCTTAGGGATTTTGGCTTTATATGAGTATCTGTTTGTTTTAACCCCCACAATTACATACTTCATGCTGGTTTTTATTGATTGTGTATGCTACTCTGTTGAAGTTTCAAATATGCCAGTAAATTATTCCATCCAGTCCACTAGAAGGATTGCTTAGCAAGAAGACTCCATACCTAGGAGTACATCTGTGGCTTCATTGGGGGACAAGAGCTACACTTGGCATGTTGAAATTATATCCTGAGGCTATATAGAGGTGGATGGCCACATCTGGAAACACTGCAGATAAGTAGAAAACCTAATCATCAAATTAACTCAGGATGCAAAAGTTGCAACAATATATTAAAAGAAACTCAAAGAATAAAGACAATACAGTCCCACCAAAATCGATAAATCCATTATGAGTGATCACCAATGAGACTGTTTCAGATGAAATGTCTGACAAAGATTTCAAGAAAATGATGGTATCTATGCTCAAAGAAATCAGAGAAGAAATGAAGGCAATCAAAGAAGAAAACAAAGGAATTAAAGAAGAAAACAAAATTCTGAAAGAGAACACAGAAAACCAGCTTAATGAAATAAAGAGGCCATTACAAGACATGAGTAAGGAAATAGAAATACTGAAGAAAAACCAGGCTAAAATCCTGGCTTTGAAAAATACACACAACGAAATGAAAAAACTCTGTGGAAAGTCTCTCCAGTTGAATGGATGAAGGAGAGAACAGGATATCTAAACTAGAACAGGTGGCAGATCTGTTACAGTCCAACAAAGAGAAAGACAAGCTAATAGTAAGGTATGAATAGGAATTTCAAGATATCCAAGACACTATGAAAAGATCAAACATAAGAATTCAGGATATAACAGAAGGAGAAGAATTTCAATCTAGAGGCTTAGTAGGTGTTTTCAACAAAATCATAGAAGACAATTTCCCACAAATTGGGAAGGAAATGGCAATGCAGATACAATAAGATTTTAGAACACCAAACAGACACAATCTGGAAATAACCTCTCCTCACCATGTTATAACTAAATGACTAAACACACAAACCAAAGAAAATATATTGAAAGCAGTTAGAGAGAAGAAGCAAGTCACCTACAAAGGCAAGCCCATCAGAATAACTGCAGATTATTCAACACAAACTTTAAAAGCCAGAAGAGCTTAGAATGATGTATTCCAAGTTCTGAACAATAAAAACTGTCAAGCAAAATTACTTTATCATGCAAAGCTATCTATCCAAATTGATGAAGAAATAAGGACATTCCTCAACAAAACCTGGCTAATAAAATATATAAAATCTAAAACAGCTCTACAGAAAATACTTGAAGGAATTCTTCATGTTGAAGAGAAAGCAAAACACACAGTAGAAAATTAAAAAAAAAATAAACCAAACTCAAATAATAGTTAAAACAAAGGAGTAAAGGGAAAACAAGAAACACTACAAAATAAGAATGACACGAATAAATGCATATATTTCAATAATGACTCTTAGTATCAATGGCCTCAATGCACCATCCAAAAGACACAGGCTTGCAGACTGGATTAAAAGGCAGGATCCTGGGCTGGAGAGATGGCTTAGTGGTTAAGTGCTTGCCTGTGAAGCCTAAGGACCCTGGTTCAAGGCTCAATTCCCCAGGACCCACATTAGTCAGATGCACAAGGGGGTGCATGTGTCTGGAGTTTGTTTGCAGCAGCTGGAGGCCCTGGCACACCCATTCTCTGTCTCTCTCTCTCCCTCTCTCTGCCTCTTTCTCTATCACTTTCAAATAAATAAATAAATAAAAATAAAATAAAAAAATAAATTAAAAGGCAGGATCCTGCCATTTGTAGCCTCCAGCAAACTCATCTCTCAATAAAAGATAGACACCGCCAGAGGGTGAAAGGATGGAAAATGATATTTCAAGCAAAAGGTCTAGGATACAAGAAAAGGGTGCTATCCTAATATCTGACAGGATAGACTTCAAACCAACATTGATGAGATAAGATAAAGAAGATCATTTTATACTGATTAAAAGAACACCCCAGCAGGAGGACATTACAATCCCAAACATATATGCACCTAATGTGGGGGTTCCCATTTTCATCAAACAAACAATATTAGACTTAAGGTCACAGATAACTTTCAACACAATTGGAGTGGGAGACTTCAATACCCCACTCTCATCAGTTGACAGGTCATCCCAGCAAACAAATAAACAAGAGAGACATCTGAATTAAATGATGTCATGGAAAAAATGGACCTAACAGATATCTACAGAACATTCCATCCAAATGTTACAGAATACCCATTTTTCTCAGCAGCACATGGAACATTCTCTAAAATAGATCATATATTAGGACACAAAGAAATTCTCCACAATTATAAGAAAATTGAAATAATCCCTTCTGCTCTATCTGACCACAATCAGATTAAACTGCAAATCAGCAACAAGAAAAGCTACAGAGCATACAGATATTCATGGAGACTAAACAGCACACTAATGAATGAACTATGGGTCATCGGAGAAACCAAAAAGGATAACAATAAATTCATAGAATCAAATGATGATGATAACACAATATATCAAAACCTTTTGGACACAATGAAGGCAGTCCCAGGAGGAAAATTTATAGCTCTAAGTCCCTATATTTAGAAATTAAAGAGTACACAAATAAACAATTTAATGCTTCATCTTAAGGCTTTGGAAAAAGAAGAACAGGACCAACCAAAAATCAGCAGACAAGAAGAAATCATAAAGACTGTGGTAGAAATTAATGAAATGAAAACCAAAAAAATAAAATCCAAAGAATCAATGAAACAAAGTATTGGTTCTTTGCAAGGATAAACAAGATTAATAAACCCTTAGCAAATGTGAACAGAAGAAAGATAGAAGAGACAAAAATTAATAAAGTTACAGACGAAAAAGACACCATTACAACAGATACCAAAGAAATTCAGACAATTATAAAGACATACTTTAAGAATATATACACCTCCTTTTTTGACTTCCAGCCAAGATAGCATATGCCTAGTTGTGCTGCAAATCCCGAGTAAAGAAAGGTAAGACATTAAGGGTTTCCTGGTTCTTCTTGTCAGTGGGAGAGCACGGCGGGGGGGGGGATGTGGCCTTTGCAGGAGTATAGACCACCCCTCCCACCAAATAGCCACCATGCCCCGCTGCCCCAACTGCCATGCTCCGATTGCATGCCAATCACACGTTGATCGGATACTGATCAAATCCTGTGTGCAGAAGCTTAAACTGCTCTGCACACTTGCCCACATTACTGCTCCTGCCGCTGCATGTTCAGTGAGCCAAGTCTCACAGCAACTGCCAACAACAAGCCCAGACTGTCTCTCACTTGCGCCAGCTCAGATGCCATCCCCTACCAGTCTGCTGCTCAGGTCTTCCCGCATTCTCCTGTGGCAGGGGAGCGCAGACTGTTTTCAGGTCCCAGCATTCCCAGCCGGAGTTTGGGTAGCTTCAGGGCTTGGTACCTCAATCCTCTTCCAAGCTTGAAGGCAGGCAACTTTGGCACATTACTACTTGAGAATTCAGGCAAATTTGGCACCCCTCTCAGGCAGCAGATAGGAGGCTTTGGCAAATGGGAGCCAAAGCTCAGGCTGCTTGGCAACTGCCCCAGGCTGCCTCAGATTCCCATTTTGCTACAGCCCAGGCTGACCCATCTACCTACCTGCCCATACACTGTCATAGGCAGACCACAGCACAAAAGAAATAACATGAAAAATCAAATGCAAGAAAATCCAGTTAGGTCAGCCAGTCCTACAATGAATAAATCTAACCAAAACATAGAAGAATCATTAGGATCAGAACATCAAATTGAAGCTATGAGCAATGCAACACTGACCAACCTATTGGTAGAACTTGCAGGAAAGCAACAAAGGACCAATAATCGTGTGGATGCTGCCATCAATAAGCTACAACAAATTGATAAGAGAGTGGAAGGAGTTCAAACAGAGGTAAGAGGTTTGAGGAAGAGTGAAAAAAAAGAGGACCTTAAAAATCAGCTGGCCATACTAAATAAAGACATAAAGAAATGCAAGGATGAATTCCAAGTATCATCAAGAAAATCAAAAATGAGGTGAAAAGGGAGCTTGACAGAGTGATGGAAATGATACATAGAAAAGTAGTAGAAAATGCAAACTACATTGAACAAGCCCCAAACTCTCTAGAGGCTCTCAAGAATAGAGTCAGTGAAGTGGAGGATAGAAACTCTGATGTGGAAGACAAGATGGAAGAAAAAGTTCAAGAGTTCAAAAATTTCACTAAGTTCAAAAGTTCCTGTGACCATAACAGGAGGGAATTGTGGCATACACTTGAACGTCCTAATATCAGAATCATTGGAATGCCAGAAGGAGAAGAATTTAAGACCAAAGGCATGGAGAACTTATCTAACAAAATAATTGAAGAAAACTTCCCCAGTCTCTTAAGAGAAAGGCCAATCAAGATACAAGAAACCAACAGAACTCCAAGCAGACTGGACTAAAGGAGAAACTCTCTAAGACATATTTTAATTAGGACTCTAAACATTGACACCAAAGAGGAAATCCGAAAAGCAGCCAGGGAAAATAAGCACACCACATTCAAAGGTAATCCCATCAGAATTACCTCAGACTTTGCAATGGAAACCCTGAAAGCTGGAAGGGCCTGGAATGAAACTCTCCAAGGTCTAAGAACTGACGGCTTCCAACCCAAACTACTCTACCCAGCAAAAGTATCCCTCATAATAGGTGGTGAAAGAAAAACTTTCCATGACAAAACTCTGCTTTACACTTATATGAACACAAAACCAAACCTACAGAAAGTATTTCAGGAAATTCTCCACAGAGAAAAACAAATAATCAAACTCAAGTGCCCACAAGAAGCAGATCACAATAACCAAACTCATAGTAAGCACAAAAATTTTCAAAGCACATGAAAACACCAACACACATCTACCATCACAATATGGCAGGGATCAAATCAAATCTCACAGTCATTACCGTAAATATTAATGGCATTAATTCACCCATCAAGAGACACAGGCTAACAGGATGGATCAAAAAATTAGAACCCTCAATCTGTTGCCTTCAAGAAATCCACCCCACCACTAAAGACAGACACCTCCTCAGGATGAAAGGGTGGAAAACAATATTCCAAGCAAATGGAAATAAGAAACAAGCAGGTGTAGCTATATTAATATTGGATAAAATAGACTTCAAACCAAAAATAATCAAAAAAGACAAAGAAGGCAACTTCCTACTTGTCAAGGGAACGATCGATCAAGAGGATATAACAATCATAAATCTGTATACACCAAACACGGGGCACCAGAGTTAATAAAACAAAACCTACTTGAAAATAAAACAGAAATGACCACCAACACCATCATAGCTGGGGACTTCAATATACCATCATCAGTAATAGACAGATCATCCAAACAGAAACTCAGCAGGGAAGTAAGAGAGCTCAACAAAACCATAAATCACTTATACCTAATGGACATCTATAGAACATTCCATCCCAAATGCACAGACTACACATTCTTCTCAGCAGCCCATGGAACATTCTCTAAAATAGACCATATCCTAGGTCACAAAGACTGCCTCCACATATTTAGGAAAATTGACATAATTCCCTGCATGATATCAGATGACAATGCTATATTGCTAGAAATCAACAACAAAAGACCCACCAAGAATCCCAACAGCTCCTGGAAACTAAACAGCACACTTGAAAACAATAAATGAATAGTGGATGAAATAAAAAATGAAATTGCAAAATTCCTGGAATTGAATGACAATGAGAACACATCATACCAAAATTTATGGGACAAAATGAAGGAGGTCCTCAGGGAAAAATTCATAGCACTCCATGCCCTCATAAAAAAGACTAAAGGGGGGGGGGGGAAACAAAGACAGAAAGATCCTAAATCAACAACCTAACCATCCACCTAAAGGCACTAGAAAAACAAGAAAAATTAAACCAAAGAGGTCCAGAAGGAAAGAAATAATTAAAATCAGAGCAGAAATTAATGAATTGGAAACCAAGGTAACAATTAAGACAATTGACAAAACAAAAAGCTGGTTCTTTGAAAAAATAAACAAGATTGACAATCCCCTGGCCAATTTGATCAAGCAAAAAAAGGAGAAGCTTCAAATTAACAAAATTCAAAATGAAAAAGGAGAGATCACAACAGCCATAAGTGAAATTGGGAGAATCATCAGGACTTATTTCAAAAACCTCTACTCCACAAAACTGGATAATGTGGAGGAGATGGATAAATTCCTGGACACATGCCATCTATCAAAGCTAAAGTCAGAGCAGATTAATCACCTCAATGAACCCATCACACTCATGGAGATTGAAAAAGTAATGAAAAACCTCCCCCAAAAGAAGAGTCCAGGACAAGATGGCTTCCCAGCTGAATTCTATCACACCTTCTTGGAAGAACTCAAACCAATCTTCCTCAAACACTGCCAACAATTGAAGAACAGGGAAAGCTACCCAACTCCTTTTATGAAGCTAGTATCACCCTAATTCCATAACCAGGAAGAGATTCCACAAAAAAGAAAACTACTGGCTTATTTCACTACTGAACTTAGATGCAAAGATCCTGAACAAAATCCTTGTAAACTAAATCCAACAACTCATCAAAAGCATTATACACCTTGACCAACTGGGATTCATCCCAGGAACACAAGGGTGGTTCAACATACAGAAATCTCTCAATGTAATACACCACATAAACAAGGTTGAACATAAAAACCACATGATCATTTCAATAGATGCAGAAAAGGCCTTTGACAAGATACAACATCATTTATTGATCAAAACATTGGAGAGAATTGGCATAGTTGGTACAAATCTTAACATAATAAAGGCAATATACAAAGCTCTGAAGGCACAAATAATACTTAATAGAGAGAGACTGGAGGAATTATCATTAAGATCAGGAACAAGACAGGGTTGTCCTCTCTCACCTCTGCTTTTCAATATAGTACTGGAAGTCTTAGCTCAAGCAATAAGACAGGAGAAGGAAATGAAAGGGATATAATTTGGAAAGGAAGAAGTTAAGTTAGCTCTATTCACTGAAGACATGACTGTATATGTAGGAGACCCAAGAGACTCCATTCCCAAACTCCTGAAGGTGATTAACTACTATAGCGAAGTATCAGGATACAAAATCAATGCACAAAAATCAGTAGTATTTCTATATGCAAATGACAAAGATACAGAGAAATAAATAAGGGACATAGTCCCATTTTCATTAGCAACAAAAAAAAAATAAAATACCTTGGAAAACGTTAACGAAGGAAGTGAAAGTTCTATACAACGGAAAAATTAAAACACTCAAAAAAGAAATTAAGGAGGACTTGAGAAAAAGGAAAGACTTCCTGTGCTCCTGGATAGGCAGAATTAACATTTTGAAGATGACAATACTACCAAAGGCAATATATGGATTTAATGCAATTCCAAATAAATCCCTACTGTGTTCTTCACAGAGATAGGAAAAAATGATCTCAAATTTCATATGGAAAGGCAGAAGGCCTCACATATCCAAACATATCCTCAGCAAAAGAAATACCTCTGGTGGCATCACCATACCTGATCTAAAGCTATACTACAAAGCCATAGTAATAAAAACAGCATGGTACTGGCATATAAACAGAGGTATAGACCAATGGAATAGGACCTAACTTTGGGTCAAGCAACTATAGCTACTTGATATTTGACAAAGGCCGAAAAATATAGGCTGGAAAAAAGACAGCATCTTCAACAAATGGTGTTTGATAAACTGGATAACCACATGCAGGAAACTGAAACTTGATCCACACATTTCACCATGCACTACACTCAAATCCAAATGGATCAAAGACCTCAACATAAGACCAGAAACTCGAATACTACTGGAAAAAATTTAGGAAGTACTTCCCATGATATAGGAATGGAGAAAGACTTCCTGAACAAAACCCCAGTAGCTCATGATCTTAAACATTCACTCAACCAATGGGATCATATGATGTTGAAGAATTTCTTTACAAACAAGCATACAATAAGCAAAGCCAATAAATTACCCATAGAATGGGAGAAAATATTTGCGGGTTATCCAACTGATAGAGGCCTAATCTCTAGAATCTACAAAGAACTCAAAAATATAAACAGTAAGGAGTCAAACACCCAACTCACAAAATGGGGCAAAGGGATGAACAGGCAGTTCACAGAGGAAGAAATACAAAGGGCAAACACACACTTAAGAAAATGTTCATCATCCCTAATCATCAGAGAAATGCAAGTTAAAACAGCTATGAGATTCCACCTTACCCCAATAAGGATAGCAAACATCAAAAAATCAAACAAAAATAAATGCTGGCAAGGATGTGGAGAAGCAGGAACACTCATCCAATGTTGGTGGGAACGTAGGATGGTACAACCACTTTGGAAAGCAATATGGAGACTCCTGAAAAAGCAGATTATAGAGATATGAACAAAATGAGTTTATTCCCTTACTGGGCATCTACCCTAAAACCTTCAAACCACAGGCCAGAGATATTTGCTCAACCATGTTTGTAGTGCCTCAATTCATAATAGCTAAGAGCTGGAATCAACCAAGATGGCCATCACTAGAAGAATGGATAACTAAGATGTGGTATATCTACACAATGGAATTCTATAGCATTAAGAAAAAACGACACAAAGAAATTTGAGGAAAATTGGGTGTACCTGGAACAGATCATTCTCAGTGAACTTACCCAATCATAGAAAAAATATCACCACATAGTCTCACTCATCTACAGCACCTAACCTCAATCTACCCAAGATACCCTACACACCCAGCAAGCATCTCATGGACTAGACACTAGGAGGGATGGGGAGGGAGGGGAGGTCTTTGAAGTGGTTGGAAACACGAATCTAGACCCAAACGGCAATGGTACCATAAAATTCTACTTCCTAAAAGGCAGACAAAATGGCTGAACCTTCACCAGGCCCTTAAGGAAACACCTAAACGAAAAGACACTGGAGAGGGTAGGATCAAGTCTAACCTAAAGTCTCTACATCTTCCCCCCTCCCTCTCCCTCTCCCCCAACCCTCTAACTTCTATATATTAGTTACCTTTCTTCCTCATTTTCTTAGTGGGCACTGACCTGTAACTCCCAGTACCAGCATGGGGCTATCACCCACAATGAGCTTTTGATCAAAGAACCCTACAAGATTTCTAAAAGAATGACAGATTTCTGTCAGAGTACTTGGTGACCCACCAAAGGTTAGTGGTAAGACCCTATTTCTGAAGACACCATATGCAGCTGACACATAAAATGGAACGGTATAGCTGGAAGCCAGGAGAGTGTCAGTTCCCAGACAGTTAGCGTGTCTAGTGCCAGAAGGTGCTACATGGGTGACTGGGTGAAATGACCAATATCTGTCCAAGCAAATCATTGTCTAACCTACTTAGCAGCAAATAACCTGGTGTGATGCCCACAAAAAGTGCAATAGTGGCACACAGACATGGTGGGGAATCAATTGCTCTTGATTCAGCTAACTGATCCCCTCAGTGGTTCGGGACCCATAGCTGGAGCTGGGAAACAAGTCAGAACCATATCCAAACATAAGGCCACTCTACAATATCAAGCTCCCATCAATCATGGGCTACAAGAGGGCCTACACCCATTAAACTCTCTATGCAAAAAGTAAGGGCTATCTCATTTGTCATGGTGCTAACTCATTCTCCATTGAAGAATCTGCTTCTCTTTTTCAGATAGATGCAGATCCTAAGGAGAGGACCACCTCATCATACCTCAAAAGGGCCCTGGCTGAAACTAAGGAAATTTGGCAAAACAAGGAAGGGTGCTATTTTCTGATGAACTGGATACCAGCACAAGGGTGAAGGAGACCAACACAGAGAAAAATCACCTCCTGCCAAATCAGAGAGCCAGAGCCCCGGAGGCCCCCAACTCATCACTGAAGCAGACCAAAAATGAACCCAACATGGCTTAGGGAAATTTTTCCAATGAGGGGGCAGAAAGAATGTCAGAGCCACATGTTGGGTCATGATATGCAGAGACATTTATCATACCAATAACTGTGGGCTAACTCCACAATGCACGACCCATATACCTCAACAAGGAGGGGCTAAGGGGAGGGGGTAGGACATGGATGAACCTAATAATGGTACCAAACTGCCTATACTTGCAGAATAGAAAACTAATCAAAAAAATGGGGCAAAGAGCTGAATAGTCAGTTCACAGAGGAAGAAACACAAATGGCAAACACACACATAAGAAAAGGTTCATCATCCCTAATCATCAGAGAAATGCATATTAAAACAACAATGAGATTCCACCTTACCTCAATAAGGATAGCAAACGTCAAAAAAAAAAAAATCAAATGAAAATAAATGCTAGCGAGGATGTGGAGAATTAAGAACACTCATCTGCTTTTGGTGGGAATGTAGGATGTTACAACCACTTTGGAGAGCCATATGGAGACTCCTGAAAAAGCTGACAATAGAGATACCGATAGACCCAGTTATTCCTTTACTGGGCATCAACCCGAAAACCTTCAAACCACAGGCCAGAGAGATTTGCTCAACCATGTTTGTAGTGCCTCAATTAACAATAGCTAAGAGCTGGAATTAACCCAGATATCCATCACTAGAAGAATGGATGACTAAGATGTGGTATATCTTCACAATGGAATTCTACACAGCAGTAAGGAAAAATGACACAAAGAAATTTGTGGTAAAATGGTTGAACCTGGAACAAATCATTCTCGTTGAACTTAACCAGTCACAAAAAAAAAAAAAACATTGCCACATAGTCTCACTCATCCACATACCTAACTTGAATCTACCCAAGATATCTTACATACTCAGCAAGCATCTCATGGACTAGATATTATGAGGGATGGGGAGGGAAGGTAGGGCATTGAAGGGGTGAGAAACATGAATCTATACCCAAACAGCAATGATACCATAAAATTCTCCTTCCTAAAAGGCAGACCAAATGGCTGAAGCTTTACCAGGCCCTTACAGGAAACACTTGAAACACAAGACACTGGAGAGAGTAGGATCAAGTCTAACCTAAATCTTTTACATCTTCCCTCCTCCCATCCCTTTCCCTCACTCTCTCTCTCGTCTCTCTAACTCTTGTATATTAGTTATCTTTTTCCTCACTTTCTTAGTGGGCACTGACCTGTAACTACCAGTACCAGCATGGGGCTATCATCCACCATGAGCTTTTGATCAGAGAAACCTGCAAGGTTTCATAAAATAATGACAGATTTCTTTCAGAGTACTTGATGACCCATCAAAGGTTAGTGGTAATATGCTATTGCCGAAGACACCATATGCAGCTATCATGTAAAATAGAACAGCATGGCTGGAAGCCAGGAGAGTGTCTGTCCCCAGTCAGTGTGTGTAGTGCCAGAAGGTGTTACATGGGCGACTGGGGGAAATGACCAATATCTGTCCAAGAAAATCATGATCTAACCTACTTAGCAGCAAATAACCTGTTGTGATGCCCACACAAGTGCAATAGTGGCACACAGCCATGGTGGGGAACCAACTGCTCTTTATTTGGCTTACTGATCCCCTCAGTAGTACAAGACCATTAGCTGGAGCTGGGAAACAAGTCAGAACCATATCCAAACATAAGCCCTCTCTCCATTATCAAGCTCCCATCAATCATGGGCTACAAGAGGGCCTATACCTATTAAACTCTCTATAAAAAAAGTAAGGGTTATCTCATGTGTCCTGGTGCTAACTTACTCTCCATTGGAGAATCTGCTTCTCTTTATCAGACAGATGTAGATCCTAAGGAGAGAGCCACCCCACCATACTTCAAAGCGCCCAGGGGAAACTAAGAAAAATTGGCGAAACAAGCAAGGGTTCTGTTTTCCTAATGAACCGGATACCAGCGCAAGGGGGAAGGAGACCAACACAGAGAAAAACCAACTCCTACCAAGTCAGAGAGCCAGAGCCTCAGAGGCCCCCAACACCTCATCACTGAAGCAGACCAAAAATGAACCCAACGCGGCTCAGGGAAATTTTTGCAGAAGAGGGGGCGGAAAGAATGTTAGAGCCACATGTTGGGTCATGATATGCAGGGACATTTATCATACCAATAACTGTGGGCTAACTCCACAATGCACGACCCATATACCTCAACAAGGAGGGGCTAAGGGGAGGGGGTAGGACATGAATGAGCCTAATAATGGTACCAAACTGCCCATATTTGCTGAATACAAAACTAATAAAAAACATTAACAATTTTAAAAAGAACATATATACCTCTAACTTTTAAAATCTGCAAGAAGTGGATGATTTCCTTAATTAATATGACCTACAAAAATTAAATCATGATGAGACAAACCATTTAAACAGACTTATAACAAGTACAGAGATCCAAACAGTTATAAAATGTCTCCCAAATAAAAAAGCCCAGAACCAGATGGATTCATTGATGAATTTTACCAGAAATTCATGGAAGAACTAACACCAATGCTTCACAAACTTTTCCATAAAACAGAAATGGAAGGAATTCTACCAAACAGCTTCTATGAAGGCAGCATCACCCTCATACCTAAACCAGGCAAAGACAGAACAAAAAAGAAATTTATAAACCAATCTCCCTCATGAACATAGATGCAAAAATTCTGAACAAAATATTGGCAAACAGAATACAAAAATATATCAAAAAGATTATTCACCCAGGCCAAGTTGGCTTTATCTCAGGGATGCAGGTATGGTTCAGCATATTCAAATCAATAAATGAAATGTGTCATGTAAATGGTCTTAAGGACAAAATCACATGTTCATCTCAACAGATGCAGAAAAGTCATTTGACAAAATCCAACATCCTTTTATGGTAAAAGTATTACAGAAACTGGGAATAGAAGGAACATATCTCAACATAATAAAAGCTATTTATGAAAAATCTACAGCCAACATAATACTAAATGGTGAAAACTTGAAGCTTTTCCACTAAATTCAGGAACAAAAAGAGGGTGTCCACTGTCTCCACTTTTATTTAATACAGTACTGGAAGTCTTAGATATAGCAATACGGCAAGAGATTCTCATAACAGTGATAAAAATTGGAAAGGAAGAGATCAAATTATCACTATTCGCAGATGATATGATTCTATACATAAGACACTAAAATATCTAGCAGCAAGCTGTTAGAGATGATAAACACTTTTAGCAACATAGCAGGATACAAAGTAAATTCACAGAAATCAGTAGCTTTCTTTTATACTAACAACAAACGTGTGGAGATTGAAATCAGGGAATCTCTCCCATTCACAATTGCCTCCAAATATAAAGTACCTTGGAATAAACTTAACTAAGGAAGTGAAGGAACTCTACAATGAGAATTTTAAAACACTTAAGCGAGAAATTGCAAATGACACAAGGAATTGGAAGTATGTCCCATGTTCTTGGACTGGAAGAATCAATATTGTCAAAATGTCAATCTCACCAAAAACAATCTACACATTTAATGCAATCCACATTAAAATTCCAATGGCATTCTTCACAGGAATAGCAAAAAACAATATCCTAAATTGCATTTGGAAGCACCACAAACCTGGAATAGCCAAAATGATTTTGAGCAAAAAAATAAGGTTAGTGGTAGTACCATACCAAATTTTAAGCTATATTACAAGGCCATAGTAACATAAACATATAGAACAATGGACCCAGGGGTTAATCCAGGAAGCTACAGCCATATGATTTTTACAAAAATGAAAAATATTCATTGGAGAAAAGATAGCCTCTTCAACAAGTGCTGCTGGGAAAACTGGATATCTATATGTAGAAAGATGAAAATAGATCCTTGTCTTTCTCCATGCACAAGAATCAAATCCATGGAGATGAAGGATGTTAATATCAGACCAGAAACACTAAAGTTGCTAGAGATAAAGGTAGGGAAAGCCCTTCAACATATTGGCATAGGTAATGACTTTCTGAATATAACCCCAATTGCTCAGAAAATAAAACTACTATTCAACTCCCTGGATCTCATGAAATTACAAAGCCTTTGTTCAGCAAAGGACACCGTGAATAGAGCAAACTTACAGAATGGGAGAAAATCTTTGCCAGCTACACATCTGACAGAGGATTAATATCCAGAACATACAAAACTCAAAAACAGTACAATAAGAAGTCAGACAACCCAATCAAAAAATAGGGTATGGAACTAAATAGAGAGTTCTCACCAGAAGAAATACAGATGGCATATAAACATCTAAAAAAGTGTTCTACATCCTTAGCCATCAGGGAAATGCAAATTAAAACTACTTTGAGATTCCATCTCTCCCCTGTCAGAATGGCTACCATCAAGTAAACAAATGAGAGCCAGGTTGGTGGCGCACGCCTTAAATCCCAGCACTTGGGAGGCAGAGGTAGAAGGATTGCCGTAAGTTCGAGGCCACCCTGAGACTCTATAGTGAATTCCAAGACAGCCTGGGCTAGAGTGAGACTCTACCTTAACCCCTCCCCTCACACAAAAAAGAAATCAAATGACAATAAATGTGGTAAAAGGGGAACCCTACTGAACTGTTGGTGGGAATGTAATCTTGTACAGCCACTGTGGAAATCAGTATGCAGGATCTTGAGACAGCTAAACTTATATTTGCCATATGATCCAGCTATTGCACTCCTATGCATATGACTCATCTCACTGCCTTACAGATACTTGCACCACCATGTTTACTGCTGCTGTATTCACAATAGCTAGGAAATGGAGCCAGTCTAGATGTACATCCGCAGAGGAATGGATAATAAAGATGTACATCAACACAATGGAGTTCTGTTCAGCAGTAAAGAAAAATGAAATTATGAAATTTGCAGGGAAATGGATGGGTCTGGAAAGGATTATATGAAGTGAGGTAACCTAGGCCCAGAAAGCTAAATGTCACATGTTCACTCTTATATGTGGATCCTAGCTACAAATGTATAGACTTGTGTGTGAGCTGCAACCCAAAATCAGTACCAGAGGCTCATAAGCTAGAAAAAGGCTATAAGGGAGAGAGGAGAGTGAAGGTCTTAAGAGAATAGTATTGCATATATGTAAGTAGAAGAACAGATTACAGGGAGGGGAAAGGCCTAAGCGAGGTCACAGGAAGAGATTGTATCAAAGAAGTTTGGAGTGGGTCAATCAAAACTCAAGATATTCTGAATAAAACATATGAAAATCTATTTTCTTAAATAATGGCACATCCAGAAGACATAGATTGTTACTAGAAAATTTTCAGTGCCTGGGATGAGATACCTTCCAGTGAGTCATAGGCTAGGGAGGTCCCAGTTGCCTACAAAACATTACAGGCTATTGCCAAGGCCCTTGGTTCACCATGAGAAAGAGATGGTAAGACCCTATCGCTGAAGGCTTCACAGGCCTGAGTGGCAAAGTCACTGAGAAATCAAGTTGGTGCTGAGCAGACAACCTTCTTCCTATAGCCCAGCCAACTGAAAGCTGGAAAAAGCTGTACTGTATGCAGTCTTATGGGTGGCAGAAGTCATCAGCAGTGAAAACAGTGGACACTGGAAGCTTCCATTTGGCCAGACAGGCCAAATGACTATGCAACTGCTGTGTAATTGGACTGAAGGCCCACTCTATGGAAGGGAATACATGCTTGGTACTGAAAACCTAATCAAAAGCCTATGGCAGGGGAGGTCATGAGCCTTAGGGGTATAAAACCTGTTCTTGTATGGATAAATGCCTATATTACTCTCACCAAATTGCTCTGAAAGCCCTACACTAAATGTCATATTCATATATGAATGCTACTCTCAGTTCTGGTTAGAGAAGCTTCTCTTTTCAATGGCAATGACCACTGGGATGATCTGAGAAGAAGGGAGAGAGGAATGTCCAGCCCCCAAACATCTCACCCCCTCCAAGTCTCATGGTCCATTGTGGAAGAGGTGGCAGAAAGAAGGTAAGAGCTAAAGGAAAGGTACCACTCCTTACATACAAATGTCTGGACAGAATTTGTTCTCGATATCCAAGGCCTCACAGTGTCTAGAAATACCCAAACAAGACACTCATAACAGGAGAACAACATGATGACATCAAATTAAAAGAGAGACTAATGCAGAGAGGGACGGGATATAATGGAGAGTAGGGGAAAGTGGGGGAGGGAAGGGGAGGGGTGGGAAATACCATGATTTCTTGTCTGTAAGTATAGAAGTTATCAAATATATATACACATATATATATTTGGGCTGGAGACATGGCTTGGAGGTTAAGCACTTGCCTGTGAAGCCTAAGGACCCTGGTTTGAGGTTCAATTCCCCAGGATCCATGTTAGCCAGATGCACAAGGGTGTGCATGTGTCTGGAGTTCATTTGCAGTGGCTGGAGGCCCTGGTGCACCCATACTCTCTCTGTCACCCTATCTGCCTCTTTCTCTCTCCTTCTGTCACTCTCAAATAAATAAATAAAAGTGAACAAAAATTTTAATATATACATGTATATATATATATTTAAAAACTCAAATAAATATTAAATTTAAAAAAAGAAAATGTCAACTTACCTACAAAGGCAAGCACTTTAAAATAATGTCATGTCTTTCATTAGCAACCTTAAAATTGAGGAAACCTTAGAAAGATATTTCAAACATTGAAAGTACCTGTCAATCAAAATTGTCACACCCAGCAAAGGTATCTTTTAAACTTGACGGGGAAATAAGAACATTTTAGACAAGCACAAACTAAGTAAGCCATAAAAAACAATCCAGGACTGAGAAAATATTTAAAGAAATGCTGTACACTACAGGGGAAGAAACTCTTAACTAAAAGAAGACAAAACAGAGATTCAAGAAAAGAATAGATGACCAAAGGAGTGCTAGGGAGGAACCTATCATGTCTAACATAGAAGGTCAGCAAATCCCTAATACTCATTAATAGACAAAGAAGAAAAGAACTCGCAATATAGCAATACTCAAACTAAACCCACACATGCACACAGAACATTATATATCTTTCAACCTATATTTCAAACATATCATAGGAAATAGAAATCCATCTCAATGAATTTAAATTCAAATGGCCTCAATTCAGCTTTTTTTTTTAAATTTTATTTATTTATTTATTTGATAGCAACAGACACAGAGAGAAAGACAGATAGAGGGAGAGAGAGAATGGGCGCACCAGGGCTTCCAGCCTCTGCAAATGAACTCCAGACGTGTGTGCCCCCTTGTGCATCTGGCTAACGTGGGACCTGGGGAACCAAGCCTCGAACCAGGGTCCTTAGGCTTCATAGGCAAGCGCTTAACCACTAAGCTATCTCTCCAGCCCATCAATTCAGCTTTTAATAGTCACAGACTAGCAGACTGCATTAAAAAAAACAAACAAACAAAAAAAAAAAACAGCTCTAACTCTGTTGTGTCGAAGAAGCATACTTCACTTTCAGAGATACCCACAAAGTGAGTCAAAGTTTGGAAATCAGACTACTAGGAAAATAGAAGTAAAAACCAAACTGGCCTTACTATTCTGATATTTGAAAGAGTAGTTTCAATTCAAAACTCAAGGGGAGATATAATGAAGACACTACATATAGTAACAAAGTGAACAATGTACTAACAAGAACTAACAATTATAAATTTTATAATAAATGTTATAAAAGAAACACTAAAAGACATGAATGAACAAATAGATCAGATACAATGATAGAGAGTGATGCCAACATCCCACTCCCATCTTTATATGGCTTTCCAAACTAAAAGACAACAGATATAGCTAAAATATTCCATACATAACTTGGATTTAACAGATATATACCATGCAATAGTTATAGACTATTTAGTCCTGCTCCAAAATTGATCATAGTGCAGGCAACAAAGGAAGATACAATAAGAATGAGTACCTGTATCTTCTCAGTTCATAGTGGATTAACATCACAAATTAGCATCAACAGAAACCACAGCCTATACAAATACTTGGAACCAAACTTGGAGACTGACCACTGTTGAATGAATAGTCAGTCATTACAGAAATAAGGGAGAATTTTTTTATTAGTTATGTACACAGTGTATACAGTAATGTTGGTACCATCATTAGCCTCCTCCCTGCCCTCCCCCTCTGCAGGGACCCTCCTTGTTGGGGAATATGGGTTGTACATTGTGGCATTAGCCATCAGTTATGGTTAAGAGGCAATGTCTCTGTACATAATGATCCAATGTGTGGCTCTAACACTTTTTCTGCCCCCTCTTCCACAAATTTACCTGAGCACAGCCATGTTGGGAAACCAACTGCTTTGATTTGAAAAACTGATCGCCTCAGTGGAACAGGACCCATAGCTGGAGCTGGGAAACAAGTCAGAACCATATCCAAACATGAGTCTGTGCTTCATTATCAAACTACCACCAATCGTGGGCTACAAGAGGGCCTATACTTATTAAATTCTCCATAAAAAATAAGGGTTATCCCATTTGTCTGGTGATAACTTCACTCTCCATTGGAGAATCTGCTTCTCTTTTTCAGATAGATGCAGATCCTAAGGAAAGAACCAGCCCATCATACTTCAAAGGGCCCCAGCTGAAACTAAGAATAACTGGTGAAACAGCAAGGGTGCTGTTTTCTTGGTGAATTGGGTACCAGCACAAGGGTGAAGGAGATTGACACAGAGAACAATCAACTCCTACTAAATCAGGTATCCAGAGATCCAAAGGCCCCTAACACCTCATCACTGAAACAGACCAAAAACGAACCCACCATGGCTCAGGAAAATTTTTCTGAAAAGGGGGTGGAAAGAATGTCAAAGTCACACATTGGGTCATGATATGCAGAGACATTTCTCCTACCAATAACTGTGGGCTAACCCCACAATACATGACCAATATGCCTCAACAAGGAGGGGCCAGGGAGAGGGGGTAGGACATGGATGAGCCTAACAATGATTCCAACTTGACTGTATTCACTGAGTACAAAACTAATTAATAAAAAAAATTAATTAATTTTAAAAAGGAATGGAGTCAATTATATGGAGGAAAGAACCTCAGAACTAGAAGACAAGACAGAAGAAACAGTTTGAGAGTTCAAAAACTTGAATAAGTTAAATAATTTTTTTGACCAGAATATGAGGGAACTGTGAGATACCCTTAAATATCTCAACATCTGGATCATGGGTATACCAGAAGGGAAGAAATTCAGACCAAAGGCATGGAGAACTTATTCAACAAAATTATCGAAGAACACTTTCCCACCCTTAAAAAGAGAGTCCCATGAAGAAGATACAGCAGCTAACAGAACGCCAAATAGACTGGAATGAAGGATAAACTCTCCAAGACATATAATTAAGACTCTAAACAATGAAAACAAAGAAAAAGTCCTAAAAGGAGTAACAGAGAAACAACATATAAAATACAAAGGAAACCCCATCCTCAGATTTCTCAGTGGAATCCCTGAAAACCAGAAGGGCCTGGAATGGAACACTGCAAAGCCTAAACTACTCTACCCAGCAAAAGCATCCCTCATAATAGATGGTGAAAGAAAAACTTTCGTGATAAAAGTCAGCTCTACAACTATATGAATGCAAAGCCAAACCTACAGAAAATACTTCAGGGAATTCTCCACACAGAAGATTCAAACAGTCAATATCAAGAGCCTAAAAGAAGCATACCACAATAACCAAACATAGAGAAGGCTAAAACATTACAAAGACCAAGAAAATACCAAACCCCATAAATCACCACAATATATCAAGGATGAAAACAAATCTCACAGTTATTACCCTAAACATTAATGACCTTAATTCACCTATAAAGAGACACAAGTTCACAGGGTGGATCAGAAAATTGGACCCCTCAATCTGCTATGTTCAAGAAATGCACCTCACCACTAAAGACAAACACCTCCCCAGGGTGGAAGGGTGGAAAATGATATTCTAAGTGAATGGCAATAAGAAACAAACATGCATTGCTATACTAATATTAGATAAAATAGACTTCAAGCCAAAAGGACAAAGAGGGCCACTTCTTACTCATCAAGGAAATGATCCATAAAGAAGAGATAACATTCATCAATCTATATGCACCACAGTTGCACTGCAATTCATAAAACAAAACCTACTTGATACCAAAAAAGAACAACAACAACAACAACAAAACACCACTACTATCATCGTTGGGGACTTAATACTCCACTATGAGCAATAGATAGAACATCCAACAGAAAATCAACAAGGAAGTAAGAGGGCTCAACAAAACCATGCATCAATTAGACCTAATGTACATCTACTGAACATTCTACCCCAAATCTACAGGATGTACATTCTTCCCAGCAGCCCATGAGACCTTTTCCAAAATATATCATATATTGGGCCATAAAGTCTGCCTCTACACATTCAGGAAAACTGACATAATTTTTACATGATATCAGATCACAATGCTGTAAAGCTAGAAATTAACCACAAGAGATGTGCCAAGAATGCCATCAGCTCCTGGAGAATGAACAATACACTTCTAAACAATAAGTGGGTAGTGGATGAAATAATAAAAGGAGATTGTAAGATTTCCAGAATTGAAGGACAATGTGAGCACATATTACCATAACCCATGGGATACAATGAAGGCAGTCCTTGGGGGAAAATTCATATTCCTAAATGCCTTCACAACAAAAACAGAGAAATTCTAAATCAATAACCTAACCATCCATTCAAAGGCATTGGAAAAACAAGAAGAATCCAACCAAAAAAGTTCTAGACAGAAAGAAATAATCGAGATCAGAGCAGAAATTAATGAATTGGAAACTAAGAAAAAAAATTAAGAAAAATGATGCAACAGAGCTGTTTCTTTGAAAAAGTAAACAAGAGTTGATAAACTTTTGGCCAATTTGATCAAGGGAAAAAAAAGAGACATTTCAAAAGAACAAAATTGGAAATGAAAAAGGAGAGATCATAACAGATAAAAGTAAAATTGGAAGAATCATCAGGACTTACTTCCTAAATCTCTACTCCACTAAACTGGATATCTGGAAGAAATGCATAAATTTCTAGACATATAGCATCTACCACAACTAAATTCAGAGCAGGTTAATCTCCTAAACTATCCTAATACACCCATTGAGATTGAAAAGGTAATCAAAACCCTCCCCCCAAAAGAAGAATCAAGGACTACTTGGCTTCTCAGCTGAATTCAATCAAACCTTCATGGAAGAGCTGAAACTGATATTCCTCAAATTGTTCCACATAATCAAAGAACATGCAAAATTCCCCAACTCCTTTTATGAAGCCAGTATCACCCCAATACCAAAACCAGACAGAGATATAATAAGAAAATAAGAGTATAGGCCTCCATCCCTGATGAACTTAAATGCAAGGATCCTGGCAAAAATCCTCACAAACTGAATCAAACAACACATCAAAAGCATTATCCGCCTTGATTAAGTAGGCTTTATCCCAGGAATATAGGATGGGTTCAACATATGAAGTCTATCAAAGTAATACAACACATAAATAAGCTTAATCATTACAACCACATGATCATTTCAATAGATGCAGAAAAAGGCTTCAGCAAAATACAACATCACTTCACGATCAAAATGCTGGAGAAAACAGGTATGGACAGTTTATGTCTCAATATAATAAAAGCTATATATAAAGCTCCTAAAGCCCAAATAATACTTAATGGGGAGAAACTGAAGGAATTACCATTGAGATCAAGAACAAGACAGGGTTATCTACTCTCACCTCTGCTCTTAAACCTAGTACTAGAAGTCCTAGCCCAAGCAATAAGACAGGAGAAAGAAATAAAAGGGATAAAAATTGTAAAGAAAGAAGTTAAGTTAGCCCTATTTGCAGATGACATGATCCTATACATAAGTGACCTGAGAGCCTCCATCCCAAAACTCCTAAAGGTGATTAATTCCTCCAGCAATGTAGCAGGATACAAGATTAGCTCACAAAATCAGTAGCTTTTCTATATTCAAAGGACAAAGATATAGAGAAAGAAATTAGCAACACTGCCCAATTTTCAATAGCAAAACAACAAAATATAAAGTACCATGGAATAACACTAACAAAGGATATGGAAGTCATATATAATGAAAACATTAAAGCACTCAAGAAAGAAATTGAGGAAGTCTTGAGGAAATGGAAAGACCTCTCATGCTTCTGGATAGGTAAAATTAACATTGTGAAAATGGTGAACCTATCAAAAGCAATATACAGATTTAATACAATTCTAATAAAAATCCCAGCATCGTTCTTCACAGAGATAGAAAAAATGATCTCAAAATTTACATGGGATGGTAGCAGGCCTCAGATATCCAAACATAGCCTCAGCAAAATAAACACTTCTGGAGGCATCATCATACCTGATATAAAGCTATCTTATAAAGCCATAGTAACAAAAAATAGTATGGTACTGGCATAGAAACAGGAATATAGACCAATGGAACAGAATTGAAAATCCAGACTTTAGGTCAAGTAACTACAGCTACTTGATCTTCAACAAAGGCCCCAACAATATAGACTGGAGCAAAGATAGCATCTTCATCAAATGCTCCTGAACAAACTGTATAACCATTTGCATAAAAATGAAACTAGACCCACACATTTCACCATGCACATAAATCAAGTCCTAATGGATTAAAGACATCAATATAAAACCTTAAACTCTTCACTACAAGAAGCAAAACATATGAGGAACTGTCCATGTTATAGGGGTGAAGAAAGTCTTTATGAACAAAACCCTAATAGCTCAGGAACATAAACGATCACTCAACCAGTCATATCTCATGAGGCTGAAAAGTTTTGGCACAGACAAACATACCCAAATCATAACCAACAGATTACCAGAGAATGGGAGAAAACATTTGCTGGCTGTACAACTGACAGAGGTCTAATTTCTAGAATCTACAAAGAACTCAAAAACTTAAAGAAATAAAAAATCAAGCCACATGCTCACAAAGTCGGTAAAGAACTGAACAGGGAATTCTTAGAGGAAGAAATACAAATGGTGAACACACAGTTAAGAAAATGTCCAACATCCCTAACAATCTAGGAAATGAAAATTACAACTATGAGATTCCACCTTACCCCAGTAAGGATAGCAAACATTGAAAAATCAAATGCAATCAAATATTAACAAAGATATGGAGAAGTAGGATCCCTCATTCACTTTTTGTAGGAAGGTAAGCTGATACAGCCATTATGGAAATCAATATGAAGACTCATAAAAATGTTGACTATAGAATTACCAACAGACCCAGTTATTCCCTTACTGGACATTTACCCTAAAAGCTCCACACCATAATTCAGAGATGTTTGCTCAACTATGTTTATAGCTTCTCAAATCATAATAGCTAAGAACTGGAATCAATCCAGGTGCCCATCATAGGACAAATTAATATCTAAGAAGTGATGTATGTACATGATGGAATTCTACTCAGAAGTCAGAAAAAATGACACAAAGAAATTTGCAGAAAAATGGTCAAACTTGGAAAAGATCACATTCAGAAAACTCACATAATCACAGAAAGGCAATCATTGTGTGGTCTCACTCATTTTTGAATTTTAACCTGGATCAGCTCAAGATGCTGACAAACCTGAATGGCGTCTTGGGACATGGACAATAGGGTGAGTAGGGCTTGAGGGGAGAGGGAGGATGGGGAAGGAACACAAAACTTAACCCAAATGATAAAGGGTACCATGGAATCCTATATCCCCAAAGGTAGACTAAAAGGTTGAACCCTCAAGAGGACCTTAGGGAGAGCACCTGAATTGAAGGGCCCTGGAGCAGGTGAGATGAAGCTTAAACACAAATTTCTCCTGTTTCCTTTTTTTTTTTTTTCTTTTCTTTCCTTTCTCTATTTTCTTCTTTTCCTGTAACTCCCATTACCAGGATGTGGTTAACACCCATAATAAACTGCTGATCAGAGAGATTTAAAAGGTTTCCAAAAACAAGACATACTTCTGTCAGTGCACTTGATTACCCACCACAGCTTAATGGTAATAAGACCCTACTGCTGAAGCCACTATATGCTATTGGTATGGGACATCAAGAAACCTGGCTGGAATCTGGAAAAGAACCAGTCCCCAGACATCCTGTCTAGTGCTAGAAGGTGCTACATAAATTACTGGGGGAAAGTGGCCAACATCTGTCCAAGAAACTCAAAGTCTAAGCTACTCAGAAGCAAACAACCTGATGTGATGCTCACACAAGTGCTATAGTGGCACACAGCCATGGTGGGAAACCAATTGCTCTTGGATTGGGTAACAGATCCACTCTGTGGAAAGGAACCCATATCTGGAGCTGGGAAACAAGTCAAAATCATATCCACATAACGATTTTGCTTTCCAATGTCAAGCTTGGGCTATAAGAGGGTCTGCACCTTTTTAATTCTCTCTAAATTAATAATGGTCATCCCATTTAACAAGTGCTGACTTCAATCTCCACTGGAGAATTTGCTTCTCTTTTTTGGATGGGAGCTGGGCCTGAGGAGATAAATAACCCAGTGCACTTCACTCCAGCCCCAGCTGAAACCACAGAGGAGTTGGGGAAATGAGCAAGAATGCTGCTTTCTCAGTGAACCTGATATCAGCACAAAAGTGAAGGAGATAGACACTGAAGATACTCAACAACTACCAAATCAGAGATCCAGAGGCTCTTAAGAGACTGAAGTAGACTTAAAACAAACCCAACATGGCTCAAGGAATTTTGTGGAAGAGAAGATGGAAAGATTGTTAGAGCCATGAGTTGGAACACTACGCACAGAGACATTGCCTCTTTCCCATAACTGACAGCTGCCCTACAGTGCATGGCCCACAATCCCTATAGGGATGACCTGCATCCCCAATGAGGAGGGCATGGATGAGGGAATGGATAGTACCAACATATACTGTTTACATACTAAGTATTTCCATAAATAATAAAAATAAATGAGGAAGAAAAAAAATGTTATCAAGTGCTGAGAAGATATTATTTCAGAAGACAACTGTGACATAATGAGTCCATCACTGAAAATAAAGCTATCATCATTCAAGATCCCACAGAAGCTTCAGTCTAGGAATCATCTGGTATGAGTTCAACTTCCCAATTTGCTATGGTGACTTTTATCAAGGATTAATGGACTCTCACTGCTCTGTCTTCATCTTTAATATTCAAGAAATAGAACATGTTTCACAGATATGAAAGAATAGGCAGACACAAGATGAATGAATAGATGGATTGATTGATAGATGACAGAGAAACAGACAGATAGATAGCTCATTATGTGATATCACTTGGAATAGAGAGTGCTCAATGCATGAACAGTTATTTCCTTCATCCAATCCAATCTTATATCTGGATAAACCTAAAATACCTTTGTAGATCAAAAGCACTTATGAAATTTTTGCAGTCAATGTAGGTATTTTTGAACACATTTCAGTTTTTAGTGGAAATGTAATACAGTTCCAAACTATGCCACTTTTGGCACTGTGCATATGTACCTTCTTGTCTCTTTATGGAAAGCATTTCCTTAACCAGCAAAGCCGTATATTTATGAATTAAAGGTAGATTGCCATATTAGAGTTCTATGTTATCATCCATAGTCCCATTAAGTGAAATGTAAAGCACAATGACTTTACTACTTCACAGAAAATACATTTTATTCACTTATTAAATTAATGATTTGAATGTGTTATTTTTCACTATTCCTTTGGCTATTAAAGTTTTGAAATTCTAAGAAAAAAAAATCAGTAGCTTCCATATACACCTGTAATGAATGCACAGAGAATAAAATCAAGAAAAACAACCCATTCACAATGTAAATACCTAGGCAAAAACCTAACAAAAAATGGGAAAGACTTGAGCTCGGCATGGTGGCCCATGCCTTTAATTCCAGCACTTGGGAGGCAATGGTAGGAGAATTTCCATGAGTTCAAGGCTACCCTGAGACTACATAGTTACTTCCAGGTCAGCCTGGGCCAGAGTGAGACCTTACCTCAACCCTCTGCCCCCCCAAAATGGGAAAGACTTCTGTAATGAAAACTTCAAGATGCTAAAAAAAAAACCTCTAAGAGGGTATGACAGAAAATAGAAAAACCACCCATGCACCTGGATTGGCACAATTAATATTGTAAGGATGGCTATATTATCAAAGTAATCTACAGATTCAATGCACTCTCCATCAAATTTCGAATCACCTTACTCAATGAGCTGGTAAAAGTTTTCCAAGAATTCATATGGAAGCGTAAAAGACCAAGAATAACCAAAGTAATCGTAAGGAGAAAGAACACAGCAGGTGGTATCACAATACCTTATCTTAATCTATATTACACAGCAACAGTGGCAAGGGCAGCATACTAATGGCACCAAACAGACATATAGACCAATGGAACAGAACAGAGGACCCAGAAATAAATACACAATGCTTCAGCCACCTAATATTTGATAAAACAGTTTAAAAAAGAAAAAAAAAAACAGTAGAAAAATATAGCCTATTGAACAAACAATGCAGGTAAAACCAAATATGGATCTATGAAACATCCAGTTATATCTGTGTATTTCCCCGTACAAATATCAGTTCAATATGAATCAAAAACTTGAAAACCTAAAACGCTTAAACTGTTAGAGGAAAAGAGCTGCTACAGGAAATAGGCATAGGTATGAACTTTCGGAACAGTGCTCCAATAGCACAGGAAGTAGCCCCATGAAGTAACAGATGGGAGTATGAACAACAAAAAAGTTTCTACCATCAGAAAAATGACAGACAGCCTGAAGAATGGGAGACAATCTGCCAGTTATAGCTCAGTCAGTGGGGTATTAACATGAAATTTGCAAAGAACTGCAAAAGTCTTTCCCCCCAAGCCTGCCAATAATCACATAACCTAATGACATGAGCAAACTGTTCACAAAAGAAGAAACATAAGTAACCAATACATACTAACAAATGTTCAATGTTCCTAGCCCTCAGAAAATGCAAATTAAAACCATCCTGAGATTCCATGTTACTCCAATCAGAATGGAGGTATAAAGAAACTAATACCAAATCTTGGCAAGGATACAGGGAAAGAGGAACTTATTCATTGCTGGTAGGAGTACAAACTTGTACAGCCATTATGAAAATCAGTATGGGGGTATCTCAAAACTTATAAATAGAACTCCCAAATGACATAGCTATCTCAGTTGCAGTTACCTTCTCCTTTCTGGAACAAAACACTCAACCAGAATCAGCACATGGGAGAAAAGGGTGTATGTCAGCTGATAGTCTCAAGGGGAAGTTTTATCAAGCCAGAAAAACATGGTGGAGTAGAGGCTGAGCATCACTTTTTGCCACAGCAGTTGTAGAAAGCAGCAGGAGAGTGAGCTGAGCTCTGGCAAGGGAGAAACTGGGCTATAACAACCTAAAGCCCTTTCCTAGCAACAACCTCCTCCAGTGAGGTTCCACCTCCAAACTGCCACCAGCTGGGAAACAAGCTTTCAAAGCACATGAATTTACAGGGGTATTTTGAAACCACCACACAGCCGCATAGTATACATGAAGGACTCCACACACTATTACAGAGACACTTTGTGCATCCATGTTTATAGCTGCCCTACTCATTGTAGCTAAGTTTTGGAATCAGTCTAGGTACACATCAACCAATGCCTAGATAATGAAGTATGGCACATATTTAGTAGTGTGGAAAAATGAAATTTGCAGAAAATGGATGGACCTGGAAAGAATTATATAAAGTGAACTGACACAAGTGAAAGACCAATACTGCATTTTCCCTCTGATATCAGACCCAAGCTTATCATCTGTATATGCATGTCTATATAGGGAACAAATGTAGGTAAAATCTAAAAGGAGAGAATGATAAACAAGAAAATATAAAGAGATAAATAGGAAAAGGGACAGGGAAGGGCAAAAGGACACATGTGACATGTGAACAGAAGTGGGTAGGAAATGGAGGACAGAGGAAATTAGGAGAGAGGGAGATTTGAAAGGTGGGATGAGAGTCAAAACAAACTGTTTTTGAAAATGCCAGACAGAGTGATACCTCAATCTTTGCATGCCAATGTTAAAAATAAAACAAAAATATTTATGCTATTTAATTTAAACATCAAATAAAAAAATAGATTCAGAGCTTGAATGTGTATATGATGGATGCTGTCACACCCTGTACAAGAATATAAGTTGGAAGGACTTTAGAAAACTAGAATTTTGAAACTTTAAGTAACTGTACTCTTTGACATTATTATCACACTTTTGATAAACTAGCATAAAGAAATTAGTCTAAATACATAAAATTGAATATGCAGTCAGTTGTTTCTTGTAATAATGAAAAGTGGAATGAGAAATGGAAGGAAATTATGTTTGTACCATGAAGGTGTTATTTAATTCAATTATGGCACTTTTACACTTCTCTGGTGCAAGTATTAAAAATGATGGCTATAAAGGCTAATTTGATGATACGAAATGCATGTATTTTAAATGTAAACAAATTATGATAGAAAATTAGATGAAGCATAATTATACCTTTGAACAAAAGTAACCAATAGTGAATGTGGGGAAAAGTGGGAAGGAATTGAAACAAAGTATAAACCCTAGTTGAATTTGATAATGGGATTGCCTTTTTTTTTTTCCTTTTTTAAATCTACCAAGTGCAAATTGTATAGTGAATAATTTTTAAAATATAGAGTAATCACCTTCAAAAAATGTAAAAGTTGGGCTGGAGAGATGGCTTAGTGGTTGAGGCACTTGCCTGCAAAACTTAAGGACCCAGGTTTGATTTTTCCAGTGTGCACCTTAAGCCATATGCACAAGGAGGCATATGTGTCTGGAGTTCATTTGCAGTAGCTAGAGGCCCTGCTGCACCTATTCTCTCTCTCAAATAAATAAATAAAAGATTGTTTTGTAAACAATAAAATTAAAAGTTATCAAGATTGTCTTAAAGTTTGAATAAAATAGGACCAATAACAAGCAAATGACTATTGAAAATTTATTTTCTCCTCCCTTAAATTCCAAAAGCACTATTAGTTATGTTTATAATATTAGGAACTTATACTCAAAATAGTAGTAAGATAATTCCTACCACTTGTTAGTTTCAAGGAAGTCAGGGCATATTTTTCTATGATTTTTCCTAAACAGAGTCCCCAAATAGTAGTAATTTTTCAGTATTTTATTTTAGAAGTGGTAATAAAAAAAAAAGCAGGAGAAAAGGTCTTTGGACATTGGACAGTAAGATATGGGAACAAGTGCCAATAGATAAGAGTCAGTGATCACATGGGCTACTGCAAGGGGAACCTGGTATTTAATATTAAGAGCTCAGTGGGTTGGGGAAGAGGTGGAATTTGTTTCAGCATTTTGCACCACAAAAGTGAAAGGTACAAAAGTTAAGCACTGCCCACAATCATCATTACTTGAACTTTAACGTTGCCTCAAGAGCTATTAATTGTCAGCACCATCCATGTTTCTTTTGCATTGGTGTTGAGTGGGCTGCCACAGGCATCAGAGTCACCTGAGGAGGTGTGGGAGTGCCAGGGTACCTATGAATTGCAACACTCCGCCAGGAACATGCCAAAGCCTGTATAGAATTGCTGATTAAGCTAAGGCTAGGGTCTGAAGTGAGAAAAGTATGGGAATTGGTACACCCTAGGAGGTTTGTACTGTGTATCTATTCCTTTGGCTACCTCCCAATAAGATTACTACAGGGTATTTGTATCATTCTGCTTAAAACTACCATTTGTGTAGAGTTGCCCACAAAACTGGGGCTGTAGCCAACTAACTTCTGGCTCAATAAGAGACCTGAGGTGCCAAAATGTAATATGGTCTGGACTGGAAAATTCAATACAGAGGGTAGCAACTGTAAAGTCATCAGACAAAGAAGGGTAAGTATCCAAAGAATGAGAAAAGAAATCATCAAAATTTTTCTAAATGGATATGAAAATTAAAATTATAAAATCTGTAGTCAAAATAATCCTTACATACTGTGTTGTGGCACACACCTTTAATCCCAAGAATTGGGAGACTGAGGTACAAGGATAACTATGTTTTCAAGACCAGCCTGGACCATAAAGTGACTTCCAGGTCAGCCTGGGCTAGAGTGAGACTGCTTCAAAAAACCAAAAACATTTAAAAAACTTTTTTAAAAAAGAAACTCACAATCATCAGAAAAGTTTGCCTATAAACCCAAAGAACAGGAGCATTTGTTGCTCCTGAGAAACCATGTTACTGCCATATTCCAAAAAGAATTTTAAATGACATGCATTAAAACTTAAAACATGAGCTGGAGAGATGGCTTTGCAGTTGAGGCTCGATTCCCCAGTACGCATGTAAAACAGATACATTAGGGGGCACATGCTTCTGGAGTTCATTTGCAGTGGCTGGTGGTCCTGGTGGGCCCAGTCTTTCTCTTTATCTGTCTCTGTCTTTCTCTCTCAAAATAAGTAAGTGTTGCAGTCCAGTTCACATTGCTGGTAGAAATCACCCAACCAAGAGCAGCTTCTGGGAAAAAGAGATTTATTTTGGCTTACAGGCTCGATGGGAAGCTCCACAATGGCAGGGGAAAACAATGGCATGAGCAGAGGATGGACATCACCCCCTGGCCAACAGAAGGTGGACCACAGCAACAGGAGGGTGTGCCAAACACTGGCATAGGGAAACTGGTTATAAAGCCCATAAGCCTGCCCCCAACAATACACTTCCTCCAGGAGGCATTAATTCCCAAATATCCATCAGCTGGGGAGCTAACATTCACAACACCTAAGTTTATGGGGGACACCTGAATCAAACCACCACAGTATGTAAATAAAATACTTTTTACAAAGAGTTAAAAACCTTAAATAGGGTTGGAGAGATGGCTCAACAATTAAGGTGCTTGACTCAAAGACTGATGACCCAGGTTCAATTCTCCATATAAATGCAGATGAGGAATTCCAGATGCAGAAAGTGGTACATGTATCTGGAATTCCTTTGCAGCTACTGGAGGCCCTGACATTTCCCTTCTCTCTGTCTCTCTTTCTCTGCTTGAAAATAAATAAATAAAATACTTTAAAAAAAAAACATTAACGATACACTAGTGGGGTCTGGATAGGTGGCTTGGCAGTTAAAGCTGCTTGCTTGCAAAGCCTGACAGCTCAGTTTAATTCTCCAGTACCTACATAAAGCCAGATGTACAATGTGTCTATAGTTTGTTTGCAGTGACAGGAGGCCCAGGCATGCCCATATTCTCTGCCTCCCTCTCTTTCTAAAAGAAATAAAAATATTAAAAATATACACTACTCCTAATGAAAGAAAAAGATTTGGTGCTGGCCCTACCCTCCCATTGTGAAAATTGATATGTTACCCAAAGTGGTATTTGTAATCAGTGCAAATTTCAACCAAAATTCCAGCTACATTCTGCACAGAAGTAGAAAAAATAGGTTTAAAATTCATACAAAAGCCCAAAAGGTCTTGGATAGCCAAAAGTGTCTCAGCAAAAAGAATATTACTCATTTTATCACTATGCCTGATTTCATGATACATTACAAATCCCTGGTAAAGCAGCATGCACTAGAACTGCCTGCTCACAGTTTATGAGGGGAAAGAATTTACTGAAGCTTAAACATTCATGGGAAGTTCTATAATGGTGAAAAAGAGACAACCCACCACCAGAAACAAGAGCAAAACCCAGCAGCCAAACAGCAGGGAAGCAGACAGAACTCAGACTGCTCTCTGAAGATCTTAGGCTGGAATTCCAGATCTGCCCCAAACACACCTTAGGGCTGGACCCTAGGATCCACCCACAGTGGCACCTCTTCCAGCCAGGCAACTGGAAATCCAAAAGCTTTAATAAAACTGAATATACTGGTGGACATCATTCTAACTACCTTATTATGGCTGCAGGTCACTGGGAAATCAAGGTGGAGCTGACATGGAAGCTTCCTCCCTTTTGGCTAGCTGTCAGAAAGCTAGAAAGAGCTATGTTGCATGTTGACTTTGGGGAGAAAGATACCATCAACAATGTTAAACAGCAGTGGACCCTGCAAGCTTAAGATTGGCCAGTGAGCCCAAATGTGCCAACTGGTACAATAGTGGCATGTCTGTTATGGTGAAACCAACCACTCTATAATTGGACTGGAGGCCCATTCCACATGAGGGAATACATGCCTGGTATTGAAAACCTAGTCAAAAACCTATGGCTAGAGGGCCATAAGCCCCAAGGGAGTAACATCTGCTGTCTGGTGAAATGCATATATTATGCCCACCAAACTTCCCTTAAAGCACCTTTTTAAGTGTTTTACTCACTATATTAATGCTACTCTTACTTTTTGTTAGAGAAGCTTCTCTTTTCAGATGGCAGTGACTACTGGGGTGACCCAAAAGTCACCATAGTGCTGAGAAGTGACAGTGTAGTGTTCAACACTGAGACATCTCTGTCACACCCTCCAAAGCCTCAGGGTCCATTATAGAAGAGATAGCACAAAGAATGTAAGAACAAAAGGAAAGGTATGACTGCTTACAATGCAATCTTCCTGACACAAAATGGCTTTGATATTCATGAACTCACAGTGGCTGACACTATCTGCATAAGACTTTCTTAGTAGGAGGAAAAGATGATAACATCAATATTGAAGAGAGACTAATTAGAAAGAAGTGATTCAATGAAGGGTGAATTTGAGAGAAAGAAAATGGAATGGAGGAGGGAATTATCAGGGTTTATTGTCTATACTTATGGAAGCTGCCAATGATAAGTTAGAAAAAAAAAAAAAAACTCATTCAAAAACTGGGGCAGAGAACTGAGCAAAAAGTTCTCCAAGGAAGAAATACAAATGGGCAATAAACATCTAAAATGCTGTTCAACATCTTTAGCCATCAGGGAAATGCAAATTAAAACTAGTTTGCAATTCCATTTCACTCCGGTAAATGACTGTCATAAAAAAAACACATCAGCCAGGCATGATGGTGCACACCTTTAATCCCAAGGTAGGAGGATCACTGTGATGTGAGTTTGAGGCCACCCTGAGACTACACACCGAATTCCAGGTCAGCCTGGGCTACAGCAAACCTCTACCTCAAAAAACTGAAAAACCAAAAATAAATAAATAAAATAAACAAAATCACATGCTAGAGAGAGACAGCTCAGTGGTTAAAAGCACTGTTTGCCTGATGACCAGAATTCAGTTCTCCAGTACCCATGTAAAGCCAGATGTACAAAGTAATGCATGTATCTAATGTTCATTTACTGTGGCAAGAGGCCCCAGTGTGCCAATACTCTCTCTCTCCTTTCTCTCTCTTGCAAATAATAAAAATGTCTTTTAAAATGATCAAATCATAACAAACACTGGTGAGGGCATGGGAAAGGAGTAACCCTCATCTACTTTTCCGTTGTTGGTGAGAGCACAAACTTGTATATCCACTAGGGAAATCAGTGAAGAAGTTTCTCAAAAACTTAAAACTATATTTACTATTTGACCTAGCTATGTCACTCCTTTTGGAACATACCTTAAAGACACTACTCTTTACTACAGAGGTACTTTCTCAGCCATGTCTTTTGCTGCTGTATTCACAATAGCTAGGGACCAGAATCACCCCAGATATCCATTAACTGATGAGTGGGTAATTAGGACCTGGCATGTATTCACAATTTTACTCAGCAGTAAGGAAAAATGAAATTTTCAATAAAATGGATGGACTTATAAAACACTAAGTGTGTTTACCCAGGCTCAGAAAAAACAAAAAAACAAAAAACAAAAACAACAAACACTGCATGTTCTCTTCCATATACAGAGCCTAACATGGAAAAGTTTGGTATGTTTTTAAGTTGTAGAAAGCATCAGTAGTACTAGTTAAACAGCTAGAATGAGACTTGGCATAAGAAGAAGTGGGAGGTATCAGAACGGAGGGCATTAGGCAAGTAAAGGGTCAAATAAAATACAGGAGGTAGAAAAGTAAGGGTGGGAGGGGAGAGACAGAATTAAAGATGACATGAACAGAAGTCTATTTCCTTCAAAAAGAGGAGGAGAGCTGGAGAGATGGCTTAGCAGTTAAGTGCTTGCCTGTGAAGCCTAAGGACACTGGTTCAAGGTTCAATTCCCCAGGACCCACATTAGCCAGATGCACAAGGGGCACACGCATCTGGAATTCATTTGTAGTGGCTGGAAGCCCTGGCACTCCCATTGTCTCTCTCTTTCACTCTCTCTCTCTGTCTCTTTCTTTCTCTGCCTATTTCTCTCAAATAAATGAATAAAAATTTTTAAAACTTGGCTTTCATATGTCTCAAAAAAAGAGGAGGGTAGTTTGGTCAGCACCCTGCAGGAGTATAGAAAGCTTAACCCTAAAATCATAGTTTTGTTGCTATTGCTGGGGCCAGAAATTGGGTCATTCCTTACATTGGCCTGTTGGTCAGGGATGCCCATGGATCTTCTAAAATAATTCAGGCCATTACCAAAGTATTTGGTTACCCACAAGAACTAAATGGTAAGGCCCTATTGCTAAAGACATCACAGACTGAGATCATAGGGCATTGAGAAATTAAGCTGAAACTGAGATATATACCATCTCCCTGCCATCTAGCTTTCAGAGTACTAGAGAGCACAATGTGTGATACTGGGGATAAAAATCACCAATAGTGTGAACAAGCAGTAGATCCTGACAGCTACAAAATCAGTCATCCAGGTAAGTTGTACTCACTGGTGCAATCATGGAAAATAGGTTGTTAGGGTAATGAACTACTCTCTGATTGGATATGAGGCCTGCTCAATGGAAGGGAATTCATACCAGGTACTGAGGACCTAGTCAGAAGCCTACAGCTTAGAAAATCATAGACCCTAGAGGGAAGGTTCCCCAGTTCTTTGACTAAAAAGGAAGGCTATGCCCATCAAAAAAAAAAATCTTTAAAATGTCTATCTCACTTGATCTATGTTACTTTTAATCTTAGCTAAAATATCTGCCTTTTACAGAATAACAGGGAGACCCAAGACCCATGAGAGTGACAAAAAGAGAACAGGTAGCTATCATGGGAGGAGTCGTCCCTATCAGATCCACCAGGGTGCAATAAACACTTCAGAGGAAGCAGCTGATTAGATATGAGTGCTGATCTCATTGTCTATCCAAAGAACCTCTTCCAAAGTGATGCTGGTAGACACAGAGATTCACCATTCATCAAAGCAGAAAATTAGAGGCTGCCAAGAGTTCTACACTAGAGGATACTTCTAACTCCCTCCAATGCTCCGGAAACAATGCGGAAAAGGAACCATAAAGAATGTTAGAGTCACATTATGGGAAGTTTGCTGTAAGGTATAATTCTCTCCACAGAAACTAACTGGTACATTTACTATCCCACTGTGATTTTTGATAACCCCATTGAGGAGGACCCTCACTGGAATGGGAGTAGGCGAGAGATGACATAAGTGTATAAACACAAGCTGGGTGTGGTGACACATGCCTTCAATCCCAGCACGGGAAGCAGAGGTAGGAGGATTTCCATGAGTTTGGAGCCACCCTAAGACTCCTTAGTGAATTCCAGGTCAGCCTGGGCTACAGTGAGACCCTACTTCAAAAAGTAAAAAAAAAAGGAGTATAAACACAATGGGAATATGAGAACTTTACAATATGTTCCTATATTAAAGGTTCCAATAAAAAATTAAAAATAGAAACAGCAAGAACTCATGAAGTAAAAACAAGCAGATATGAACCAAGAGCAGAAGATTTGTTTTATTCTTAAATTCAGCATTTTTACTAATATTTCTGCATAGTTTAGTATTAATTCCATTACACTATTTCTGTCATCTCATAAAAATGTGCTCATTTTATGACCTTTTCATAATATATTATTTGTCTTTTTTATTAATTATGTATATAGTATGTATATAGCCAGGATGGTACCATTGTTAGTCTTCTCCCTGTAGTCCCTTCATGGGGATTGTGGGTCTTGCATTGTGGGGTGGCCATCATTTATGGGGGAGAAGCAATGTCTCTTTGCATAATGACTTATGGCTCTAACAATCTTTCTGCCCCCTCTTCCGTGGATTTCCCTGAGCCATGTTGGGCTCTTTTTAGGTCTATTTCAGTGATGAGGTCTTGGGAGTCTCTATGTCTATGGATATCTGATTGGGTAGGAGTTGAGTGTTCTCTATTTATCTCCTTTACCCTTGTGCTGATACCAGGTTCACCAAGAAAGAAGCTCTTGCTCATTTCCCTACCAACTCTATGGCTTCAGCTGATGCCCTAGTGAGGTACAATGGGCTGATCTTCTCCTCAGGTTCTGTGTCCATCTGAAAAAGAGAAGCAAATTCTCCAACAGAGAGTCAGGTCAGTGTAAGATACATGGATACCCACTATTATTTTAGAGAGAATTTAATACGTATAGGCCCTTTTGTAGCCCACTTTTGGTAAGAGCTTTATATTGGAGAGCAAGCTCATTTTTGGATATGGTTCTGACTTGTTTCTCTGTTCCATGTATGGGTTCCATTCCATTGAGTGAATCCGTTAGCCAAATCCACAGCATTTGCTAACCCACCATGGCTGTGTGCCACTATTGCATTTGTGTGAGCATCATGCCAGGTTGATTACTGCTGAGTAGCCTAGAACACGAGTTGCTTAGACAGATGTTGGGCATTTTCCCCCAGTCGATCATATAACACCTTCTGGCACTAGACAAGCTAACTGTCTAGGGATTGACTCTCTTCCAGTTTCCAGCCAGGTCACTCCATGTTTCATCCCAGCAGCATATAGGGTGTTCAATAGTAGGGTATTACCATTAACCTTTGGTGGACCCTTAAGTACTCTGACAGAATTCTGTCATCTATTGGGAAACTTTGTTGGTCTCTCTGATCGAAAGCTCTTTGTGGATGTTATCCACATGCTGGTACTAGGAGTTACCGGTCAGTGCCAAGGTAAAAGAAGGAAGAAAAATATAGGTAATGTAAAAGAGAAAGAGAGAAGAGACAGGAGGGGGTGAGAGAGAAACAGGAGAAGATAGGGTTAGTCTTAATCATACACTCTCCAGGCCCCTGTGATTCAGATGTTCTCTCTAAGTACCTGATGAAGGTTTGACTTTTTAGTATGTCTTTCAGGATGTAGGATTTTATGGTATCATTTCCATTTAGGTCCAGTTTTTTGCACCCTCCCTTACCCTTTCCTCCTGGCCCACCATCCCTATTGCCCAGTCCTTGAGATGTTTATTACGTATGTCAGCATCTCGGGCAGATTCAGGCTGGGAGCCACAGATGAGTGAGACCATGCAACAATTATCTTTCTGCAATTGGGTGAATTCGCTGAGAATGATCTGTTTCAAGTTCAACCATTTTTCTTCATTTTTCCTTACTGCTGTGTAGAATCCATAGTGTAGATATACCACATCTTAAGTTATCCATTCGTCTAATGATGGACATTATTTTTTAATTTATTTATTGAGAGAGAGAGAGAGAAAGCATGTGCCAGGGACTTCAGCCACTGTGCACAAACTCCAGATGCGTTTGCCCTTTTATGTGCATGTACAACATTGCATGCTTTTGTAATTGTGCATCTGGCTTACATGGGACCTGGAAATTTGAACACAAGTCCCTAGGCTTTGAAGGCATATGCCTAACTGCTAAGCCATCTTTCCATCCCCAGAATATTTATTTTTAACTTCAGATACTATGATGTCATGAATATCACAACCAATTTATGCCTGGGAGATAGCATTCCAAATTACTCTTCCCATAATTTTTTAAGTGAAGATGCCTTTCCTTTAAATAAACAATTCAGGGCTGGAGAGATGGCTTAGCAGTTAAGCGCTTGCCTGTGAAGCCTAAGGACCCCGGTTCGAGGCTCGGTTCCCCAGGTCCCACGTTAGCCAGATGCACAAGGGGGCGCATGCGTCTGAAGTTCATTTGCAGAGGCTGGAAGCCCTGGTGCACCCATTCTCTCTCTCTCTCCCTCTATCTGTCTTTTTCTGTGTGTCTGTCACTCTCAAATAAACAAATAAATAAATAAAAATTTTAAATAAACAATTCATTTAGACAAGATTTACAGAATCCCTGAGAAGAACATACAATATCTCCATATGCCCTGTTATGGTTCGAGTATGGTTAACTGTTTCTTAGGGATCCACTGTGGGCTTTCTCCACAGAGTCATATCTTGGAAATTGCTGAAACCCTTTGGAGGTCATTTAGGGTTAGCCTTTCTTTGAGGCGAATTTGGAGTCTTTGGTGCCTCATTTCTCTTTTCAATCCAGTTTGAGGCATGCCTGTTTACTTCTGTAATGATTTTTGCAATCACTGGACACCATCTGCTGCTGTCACTATAGGCCAAACCTGTGTGACCTCCAGATCTTATTCTCTGACCCTTCAAAACTGCAGCTATATAGACCTTTCCTCTTTATGAAACTGACTCTCTCAAGGATTTTTTTGGTAGTAATGCAAAAATGATGAATGTGAAAAATTGATACCATGAAATGAGGTGGCTGTGTTAACTATCAGAAGATGTAGGAACATGTGGTATTGGGTTATGGAAAGAATGTGGTAGAATTTGGAGGAAATTAGCAGTAAAAATCAAAATTCTGTATGTAGAGTGTTATGGGTGACTGTGACGTGTGTGTGTGTGTGTGTGTGTGTGTGTGTATCAAAAGGTCAGAATGCTGGCAAAATTGACAGGAAAAATCATGATGGTGAGGTCTCAGATAGAAATGAAGATTTTATTTGGAGTTTATTGAAAGCCTATCCTTATTACATTACAGCAAAGAACCTGCTTGCACTGCCTTACTGCCTTTTGGAAGTCTGAGATTGAGAATGATGAACCAAGTTACTTGGCAGAGATTTCAAAACCTCAGAGATTCATGGCTGTGGCATGGGTGTTATTGGCTGCTTATAGTCAGCTTTACAGTGATATTAGGAGCAGAAGGGAACATAGTGGAAGTATTTTGAAAATTTTTAGCCTTTCCAAGAAAAAGTGAAAAATAAAAAAATAAATATGGCCAAAATTAGTGTGATAAAAAAATGCTTAGCAATTAAACAATTTGAAGGAATCTGTGTTGGTTTGAATGTAAATGTCCCCAATAGACATATTCAGACAATATTTCTGATTCAGAGTGGGTGTCCTTCCAGTGGTAGGGCATATATAAGAAAGCAATGTGAGAACATAGTTTCTTTCCCTGCCTGGATGCCTGTGCTACTTGCTGGTGCCTTTGACCTGGTTACCTCTTTGCTGCCCACTATTCACTTGTAAGTGCATCTGTCCTGTTAGTCTATCCTTCCTTGGCATTGGAACCAAGTTTCCTTAGCCTTCCAATGTAGACTGAAGACCAGAAACTCTCCAAGAATCCTTCATGCCTTCAGTGCTAGATTGGGACTGCTGAGACATCCAGCCAACATGGACTGAGTGGCTACCCAATTCCTTGACTCTTAGGCCTACAGACAGCTATCATTGGACTGTTGCACATTAGTTTAATAAATTACTTTTTAAATACAATTAATTGTATTGGTTCAGTTCCTCTGGAGTACCATGACTAATACAGATGCCTTAAGGACATTTCAGAAATCTTCGGGGTTCATGTCTCACCATAGATCCAACAGAGTACTGTAAGTGCAAATTTGTTTCAGAAACTTCAATGTAGAGCTGTTCTAGGAAAAGGCTACAAAGTTACTTGTGTGCCCAGAATAAGCTCAGGATTCATTTTCTTGTGCTTGACTTTCAAAGTCCTCCAGAGCCACAGCTCTTGGTTGTGGTTGGAGCATGCCCTGATGTAGCAGAAGCCAGTTAAACTGTGGTATCATCCACATGATGTTGGCTTAACAGGTATACAGAATGCAAAAGCTCATGGGTAGTTGAGACTGCGATTTCAGAGGAAAGCTTGGGAGGCTATACAATGTGCATCAGCAAGTCTCCGGTGGGCTGTTGTACAATGAGGCTGTGGGAGTACAGCTGCAGTTAGGACCCCAGGATAGTAAAGGTGACACAACATGTGATGTTGCCAGGGGGAGAACTGCACTTAATGTATAAAACAGCTAAGGCTTTGGAACTCTTTAAGATGGAATGAACACATTTTACATTATAATTAAGTAAAGCACTTGTCAGGCAAGCCTAGGGACGTGAGTTTGGAGACCCAGAGTACACATATATGTTGGGCATGGCAGCATATGTCTATAACCCCACTGCTTGGGATGCAAAGACAAGTGGTTCCCATGGGCATGATGCCTAAATAGAACATCCATATTAGTAATCTCTGGGTTCACTGAGATACTGTCTCAATACATAAGATAGAGAGCAATAGAGAAAGCTATCCCACATCAAGCTCTGACCTCCACATGCACATGCATGTTCCCCCCACACACATGTGCTCTCATACTTACAACTGTGCTTGCACATCATAGCACACATGCAAAAATAAGGAGATGGTCATGTCGCTTTGGGGTCAGGAGTGGAATGCTTTGACTTGAGTATGGGTTAATAACTTATTTATGTCCTTTAAGGGCCAGAGGCAAAACTTTGTCCATAGAAACTTAGCTGCACTATTGGGAGTTGGTACCTAGTAGCAAGTTCTTATATCTTTGAGCAATATGCCTTCACAGAGGAGTGTGGTACCCTAGTCTGTCTTTTGCTTTATGTTTCAGTTTAAATGTGATTTTGCAAAATTACATGCCACACCATAATGTCTGCACCAGAGGCCAAACTAAGAGAACATCTACTCTTGGATTTTGATTATGTGAAACTGTAAGCTAAGTAAAGCTTTTCTCTTTATATAGTAACTTGCTTCATATACTTTGTTATAGTAACACAAAGATGATTAATGCATATTCAAATCCTAATTCTCTGTATTAGTAGAGTGTTGCATTTACATAGTACTTTTGTCACCATTAATGACTCAATATTAATATATCACTATTAACTAAAGACCATCTTTCCTTGGATTTTCTCAGCTTGTCCCTCATGCCCCTCAGGATATTACATTGTATTTGTTAGCCATTTTCCATTAGTCCCCCTCTTGGCTGTGACATACTCTTATTTTTCAGGTATTCTTGAAATATATATATAATTCAGTTATTATTTTTAAGGTATTCTTGACAGCATTGAGAGTTACTAGTCAAGTATTTTGTAGGCTGTCCATCAACTGCAATTTGTCTGATGTTCTTATGGTTAATACAAAGTGATATATTTTGCGGAGGAAAATGGCAGAGGTAAAATATCACTTTAATCACACCATATCAAGCACACACATTACCAAGATAACTTATGAAAGGATACATCCCAATGGTCCAAAATATATTCTAGAAGAGAAAAAAGTACATTAAGTAAATATTTGAAAGTCTTCATAGAAGAAATGATGTAGTTATTGAATTAGAAGATAGTGTAGAATACAAAATACAGTATACGGAAACTGAAAAATAGAATAGGCATAATATGATATATAGCTGACATATTTCCTCCAGCATTATTGGAAGCTTTAATGACAGAATTTAACAGAAACAGAAGAAAGACATGACTTGAACAAAAATATGAATCTTTAGTTTCAAATATAAAGCTAATTCTGGTCATTTGTATCCACATTCAAAGAACCGTGAGGCCAATGTCCAGTAAATAAAAACACTGGCTGGCCCTTGAGGTTTTCCTGTGTGATTTTCTGCTGATTCCAGGAGAGAACCCTGCAACACTGAGTCGTTGAGTAACATTCGTGCTTGGCATGTAGGGCAGGAGGGCAAAGACTGGCCCCAGACATGTAGGTGGTAAAACCCTGGGATCACCCGTGCATGAACCAGAATCATAGAGGCCCTGTGAATGACAAAAAACCATTTGATTTAGACCTAGATGCTCTCAGCTACTGAGTACCCTAGATGTGTTCAAAAATAAACAATAGAGAGGCTGAGGCAGGAGGATCATGAGTTTGATACCAGCTTGAACTACACAGAGATATCTCTCAACCATAAAACCTTAAAAAAAATGAAAAAAAAAGAAAATGAAATGTAAAACTATATAAGTGAGCCTGGGGGGGGGTATGGCACACACCTTTAATTACAGCACTCTGGAGGCAGAGATAGGAGGACCTCTGTGAGTTCAAGGCCAGGCTAAGACTTCAGAGTGAGTGTCAGATCAGTCTGGGCTCCAGAGAGACCCTACCACACACACCATAAATATTCTTTAGTAGAGTTTGTTTTTTTTTTAATTATTATTTTAGGATGTTGTGACAAACTGCCATAAACTGAGTTACTCATAAAGAATGAAAGCTCAATTTGGGATTCTGGGAAGGACAAATTCACAATGCTGACACATTCAATGATTTGTCAAAGTCTGACTTCTGCTACAAAGTAAGTGTTTTCTTCATGTATTTTCTCATAGTGGGAGGGAATAAATAGCTCTTGTGGCTCTTTTTGATAAGAACCCTATTCTCTATCTTAAGTGGGCAAGCCATTATGATCCGACCATCTCTGAAAAGTCATACCTCCTAAACAGCATCACGTAGGCAACTAACTTTCAGCATACATGTTTGAGAGGACAGATTCAACTCATAGAAATACCTAACATAGAAAATAACCATGCATGAAAGTGTGTGAAAAGCCCCCTAAAATACTATGACAAATAAGGAAAGTAACAATTCCCATAGGGAATTCAGATAATGTAGTTACTAGAGACAGGTTTCCACATAGCTAAGTGTGATGGTTACACTTGATTGCTAATTTGATTGGCTCAAAAATTAAGTAAAAGCCGTGTCTCTTGTGTGGGTCTGTAGGACCCTCTCCAGGGTGAATGAACTAAGGAAGATCCTCCCACAGAATGGGAAGTCTTTCTGGTGGCAGCCTAGATATAAACAGGTAGAACAGTAAAGATGCTTTGCCTTCCCACCTTCTCCCTGCTGGTGGGTGCATCTACTTATGTTACTGTTATCTTTCACTGACCTTGGAACCCAGCTCCTTAAGACTTTCATTGTGTTCTGGAAACCAGCAGTTCTCCATGCACACTCCAGGCCTTCAGGGCCAGATTGGGACTGTTGAGCCATCCAGCCTTGTGGGTGGAGCTGCTGGGTTCTCTGCCTCTCTAGCATGCAGTCAGTCATTGTCGGACAACCCAGCCTGTATCATGAAAGCCAACTTAATAAATAACTTCTATTATATATTCATTCTATTCATGCTACTCCTCCAAAGAACCCTAATATATTAAGTTAATATGTTGAAGAGAAGACCTGAAATTAATTATGTTAAAATATTTGAATATGATTAGCTACACTACTCAAAAATTTCAAATATTCACTCAATGGCTATTGAAATCTTTTCTTTTTTGCCAAAAATATGAAATACTTATACACTTTGATCACCTGTTAATCTATAGATCAAATCTTAAGTTTTAAAGAAGGGGAAAAAAGTCTATTCTCTGACTCCATTATAGTTAAACTGAGACAAAAGATTATGATAAAATTATAAATTTCACCTCCAAATACATTCAAATAACAAAGAAGAAAACATAATGAAAATTATGGGGTATTTTATCTGAATGACAGTAAATATGCAGATTGAAAGAAGAATGTGTTACATCAAGCCATGCTTACAGGGAAATGTAATGGAAAAGACAAAAGACTCAAAAGCAATAAGTAAGAAATCGTTTCAAACACTGGGTTAAAACATTGAATGAAATCAATATACTGAAAAAATAAACAGCAGAAATTAATGAAGAAAACCCAAGAATATTATGAAAGATTAACAAAAGAAAAGGGTTAATCTCTCAGAGAATGAAATTAATAAATTTTGGACGATATGGATTAGAAAAGAGACACATGTTGATCTATATGGGCTGCCAGAAACAATCACCATGATAGAAACCTTAGGCAACAGGAAAACCTGAAGGCACAGTGACTCACTTCCTCCATCAGGATGACTGAAGCTATAGGAGCCAGTGGGTATGTGTTGGAGGAATACTGCAGTTGAATGTGACTCTATAGGCTCATGTGTTTAAAAGCTCAGTCTCCAGTTGGTGGTGCTGTTTTGGAAGGTTGTAGATAACTGGTTAGGACACGGAGCCTTGTTGGCAGTAGTGAGTCCTGGGGCAGGGTTTCTCACCTTGGATACATTGCTCATCTATTCTTTGCTTCCAGACTGCACAGGCAGTGTGACCATTCTTTTACATCCCTACCACGATGCCTTCCCCACCACAATCAGCTGTACCTCCTCAAACTGTGAGCAAAAATAAACTCTTTTTCTCTTAAGTTGCTTATCAGGTATTTGGTGACAAGAGTGAAATAAGTAACTGGTTCTGAGAGAGGAGAGCTATTAGAACACATAACTCTCACATTTATGTTGGGCTACATCTTATTTTAAGGATATATGCCAATTGTCTTAAGAGATGTCTCAAACAATCAAGGCACTGGCTTATGAAGCCGGGAGTTACTCACTACTGCACAGAGTGGCCCGTATATCTGGAGTTCATTTGCAGCAGCTGGAGCCCCTTCCATGCCCATTCTCTCTGTCACTCTTCTCTCCCTCTGTTTGCAAATAAATAAAACTAAAAAGTGCGTTAAAGAGTTCTGTCCTTTGGCCTCATTGAACTTTAATTTCTGCTTTAAAGACACTACTTCTAAAAACAGTCACATTGAAGCTTACTTTGTCATAGGAATTTGGAGTCAACCCACAGTATCTGATTATAACAAAATAAAGGCAAAAATAATTACCATTAGAAATGAAAAGGGGAACAAAATTCAGATCCTACAAATATTTAAAAATCACTAAGATATTATTGCTTTAAACATTTTAAGATTTAAAAATTGGATGGAATCCTAAAATGTGACCAAAAGGTGGCAATAGATGTAGAATCAGGGCTGGGGAGATGGTTCAGCAGTTCAGGCATTTGCTTGCAGAGGCTGAGGTACTGGGTTCAATTTCCCAGTATCCACATAAAGCCAGATATAAAGTGGTGCATGCATCTGCAGGTCATTTGCAATGGTAAGAAGTCCTGGCATGCCCATTCTCATTCTCTCTCTCCTCTCAATCCTTGCAAATAAATCAACAAAATATTTTTAAATGTTTTTTTAAATTATTTATTTGAGAGCAAAAGACAGAGAAAGAAGCAGATAGAGAGGGAGAATGGGATTGCCAAGGCCTCCAGACATTGCAAACGAACTCCAGATGCATGCACCTCCTTGTGCATCTGGCTAACATGGGTCCTGGGGAATGGAGCCTTGACCTGGGATCCTTAGGCTTCACAGGCAAGTGCTTAATGGCTAAGCCATCTCTCCAGCCCCAAAATATTTTAAAACAAAACAAAAGATGTAGAATAAGTTATTATATGTTTATTAAATAAATCTCAGATTAAATACTTTCTCACAAGAAAAAATATACATGCAAAGTTTTAGCCAGTGACCACTTACATGCTGAAACACAAAGAAATTACACCAAATTTAGCATTTATTTTGGAAATCAGTTTTACAAAGTCCAGCCTAATCTTGAGCAAATAGTTCAACAAAAGAAGTTTTTCCATAAAAAGGGATACCACATTATGTTTATCCAATTAGCTTATTATTCTAAAGTCAATCAATACTCTGCATCATATTATAAGAATAGAGGGGAAAATAACATTATATCAATATATAAAATTTAACATCCATTTAATGCAGTGCCTATAGTTAATTAGAAATGGAAGAGATAAAATGTTATGTCAGCTTTCTATTGTTCTGAGACAATCACTTACAAGGAGGAAAGATCTATTTTAGCTCACAGCTAGTCCATGGTCTCTGGCTCCACTGTCTTATCAGGAGGGGCAGAATATCATTAGGGAGGATGTGGTAGAACAACTTTGCCAGTCTAATTATGGCCAGGAAGCAAAGAGAGAGATGAGAAAGAGCTAGGGTCCCAATCTCCCTTCAAATGCACACTTCAAGGACTTGACTTCCTCCTACTAGGCTTTGCGACCCTCTGGCTTCATCATCTCCCAGTAGAGCCATGGGTTGATCACCACAACTTCAGCATATGGTTTTAGGGGTGGAGTTCGGGATTTAAGACTAAAATCGTAATAGGTATCAAAAAAAGAAAGGAAGAAAAAAGATGACTACTAAAAACTACAAAGAAAAATGATGCCACAGCAATCATCAGGCATAACAAAAGATGATGAAAACATTTTCACTGAGATGAGAAATGAGGCAAAGATACAATCATCACCATTGCTATGGACATTTAAGAATAAGAGCATTCTGAGCTTTGCCATCCACCTTCCTCCCTGCTCCAGGCCCCTGGCCAACATGTGCTTTTTACTCTCTCCATAGCTTTCCTTCCCCCAAATTCTGACTTGGATCATACTGTACGCAGCCTCTTCACACTGGTTCTTTCACTTCACAATCAAACTTTCAGTTGTCTCCATAAGTTAACATGCCTCATTTCCTTTCCATGACGAATAACATTCTGCTTCACAAACACACAGTCAAGTAGGTCTTAGGTATTTCAAAGTTTAGTCATAATGAGTAAAACTGCCATCACTTCAAGTGGGCACTATCTGACATCTCAGTATTTGGTAGATAGAGGCAGAAAGATCAAGGCAGTTCAAGGTCAGCCTTGGCTATACAGTAAGTCTGAGGCTAGCTTTCACTTAATGAAACCCTATCTCAAAAATAAACAAACAGGGCTGGAGAGATGGCTTAGTGGTTAAGGCATTTGACTGTATAAGTCAAAGGACCCAGGTTTGACTCCCCAGGACCCATGTAAGCCAGATGTACAAGGGGCACACACATCTGAAGTTCGTTTGCAGTAGCTGGAGGCCCTGGTGCACCCATTCTCTTTCTATTTCTCCCTGCCTATTTCTGTACCTCTCTCTCTCTCTCAAATAAATAAATAAAAATTGAATATTTAAAGAAAACAAACAGAAAAAGTTAAAACAGTATAATTTATTATCATAATGAGAACATATAGGTAATTTTTAAAGATAAAGGTGAGTCTAGCAAAACTGCTAGACATATATTTGATATACAACCATAAAACATGAAACCAAAAACCTATCAAAAGGACTATATATAGTATCTTCTTACAATGAAATCTTAGTGCAATAAAATGAACCATACTGACATAACACATGCGTAACCATGACAAGTAATATGCTTTGTGTGTGTGTACACATGCATAAGGATTCAAGCATCTTTATATGCTCATGTTTATAATTATAGCAGTCTTATTCATAATAGCCAGAAAGGTGGATGCAAATTAAGTGTCCATCAATGGACACAATCAGCATGCAGCATGGAATATACACATATGATGGAATATTATTAGGCTTAAAAGGACATTCAGACATATTGTGCCACATAAATGAACCTTGAAACAATTACATCAGAAAAAAAATCCTCAGTTGCATGTATTATTTTGGTGCTGAGAACATTGAACCCAGGGCCTCACACATACTAAATAATACTTGCCATTGTGCTACATCCCCAACGCTATGCCTACTTGTTGAGGTCATCCTTCAAGTTGCCTTTGGAAACAAGGTGGGGGATTACTAATAATGCTTTCTTTGTTTGACCTGGGTAGCGATTGTGTTGGTGTTTGATGATTTATTCCAGAAGAAAGAGCAAAGCAAAAAGACAAAAATAAAAGGAATTTTGAGAGAGCATAGAAGAATCCTCACTTGTCCATAGAATAAAAAAAAAAAAAAAAACAACAAAAAAAACCAGGAAAATATTGAGCTCATGTTATGACATTGCACCACTAATGAAGGTGAAGGTAAACTATAGAAATGAACATTTACAATGACCACTGGTAACTAACAAAGAGCTCATATACAAAATAATACTCCTGAAAATCAGTCAGAAAAACAAAACTCAATAGAAACATGGTTAAGAAACTTAAAGCAGGCATCTGTAAAAGATGAAATCTAAGCAATGAACACATGGAAAGAGCTTGCCCATGTTAACCATCCAAGAAATGAAATTTTTAAATCTATCATCTATTTATCATCTATCATCTATCATCTATCTATCATCTATCTATCTATCTATCATCTGTCTATCTATCATCTATCAATCATCTTCCACCCTGACCAAAGCTTAGTACAGAGGACATGGCTATTGGAGCCAAAGGAGATTGCTAGTGATGGCTGAGGACCAGAGCAAGCACTTTGAGGGACAGACTCCAACAACTATGAGTATGCAGAAGGCAGATGTAATCTATGACCCAGTGATCCCTGTGGTAATCTGCCAGAGAAAGTGGTGCATGGATACTAGAGAATTTACAGCAGCATTATTTACCAAGTCAGCTTGGGAGATAATCTAATGCCTGTAGTCATATTTATGCAATATTCAACAACAGGCATGAACAATCACCACAGATGTACTTTTACAAATAATGTTGAACAAATGCAGATCCAGTGTTGCTTCTTTTCATGAAATGATTAAAAACAACAGTACTTTGGAATTTATTCTTGGGTTAAGTGCATATATAATAAGCCAAGAATTTGCTTTAGAACATGCACAGGATGCTTGTTACCCCTGAGAAGACAGTGGATTTTGTGCTTGTGAGGCATGGTGTGTGTGGTGTGTGCATGTATATGTCCCGTTAAGGCTTCCCACAGTTTCCCCGAGTGGGCTGTGCTTGACTATAGTGACCAAGCAGAAGTTAAGTGTCCTGCTCCATTGCTCTTCCACCCATTCCTGGAGCTTGCTGGGTTTTTTTTTTTTTTTTTTTTTTTTTGTGAGTTCTGGTGGTTCTCAGTTGTCCTTTTTATAGGACTGGGATTACAGATACACATGCAATTGGGAGATTCTAAGTGGGGTGGTCTCAGGCCCCTTAGGCTTTAAGGATTGTACAGGATATGGACTTAACCTCTAAACAATCTCTCTGTACTCCTGTATGCTTTTTTTTTCTTACAAATTTGTGTGTGTATACACACACACACACACACACACACACACACACACACACACACACACAAGCAGGGTCTCTTGCTGCTGCAAACAAATAGCTACCTGGCTTTACCTTGGTGGCTGGGGAATTGAACCCAGGCTGGCAGGCTTTTCAAGTGAGCACCTTTAACTGCTAAACCATATCACCATGCTATTTTTTAAAATTGTGGTAACATATACCATCTTTAAAAGTTGTGTTTATCTATTTTTATATTCTCTATTTTGTTTCTACTTTCCTTTAGTTATGATACCTATATATTTTTATTTATATTATTTTTCAAACTATTTTATTAATTAGGGACTTTATTGCATGGGCAAATCATATGTTGGCCCCATTCTGCTAGTGTTATCCTCTTATATTTCCTCCTCTCTGCTCCCATTCCACTGAGGGCCCTACTCAGTGGGGTCCTTGATAATCACCACAGGATTACGAATGCAGCAGTATTTTGAAATTTTCATGCATGTACATAATTTATTTTGATCTTATTATCTCCAATTAGTTTTATCCCCTCCCATTTTATTAGTCTTTTTCTTCTCCATTAATCCTCATCTTTTTTGCATTTATATGATTAAAAAAATATTAAGGGCTGTAGAGATGGCTTAGTGGTTGGGGTGCTTGCCTGCATAGCCAAAGGACCTTGGTTTGATTCCCCCAGGGCCCACAAGGTGGCACATGCATCTGGAATTCGTATGTAGTGGCTGGTGTGCCCATTCTCTCTCTGTCACTTTCCCTTACTCAAATAAATCAATAAAAATAAAATAAATTAAAATTAAGTTAGGGTTGCTTGCATGATCATAGGTGCAAGGTTCCTTACCAGTGGCTGCACCACTGATGACTGACTTCCCCTCTGCCAGCAACCATTAGATGCCATTAGGTAGTCTGGCAAATTGACCACCTGATCTCTTCAGCTCTGTGAAAACGTTAAGCACATTTGTACTGTCCTACAACCTTCACTATGTATAGAATGCTTTTCATTCATCTCAAACCTGACCTGTCAACAGTAACTCATCACAGCCCATTTTCCCAGCTTCTGACAAACCCCACTCTTGTGTTGGCTACAAACTTTGACTTTTTCTAGGTACCTCATGTTATAGAATCACTGCTTGAATTTGAATCAATGTTGGACAATGGGTCAAAAAGTCCTTCGAGCTGAATATTCCATTGTATGTGTATTTTCTTCTTGTTTGCCATGTGTCCATTAATGGGTTGGTTATGTCTATTATTGGCTGCTTATACTTCTGGCTTTTGTGAATAAGGCTGTGATAATTATAAACATGGATATATAAAGATGTTTGAATTCCCACATAAATATATTTATTTATTTAGGAGAGAAAGAAAAGCAGATGGAGAGAATGGGAGCACCAGGGCCTCCTGCCAGTGCAAACTCTAGAGACATGCATCTGACTTATGTCAAAACAAACTCTAGACACTTGTCATATGGCTTATGTGGGTCCTGGGGAATTGAACCCAGGTCCTTAGGCTTGGCAGGCAAACACCTTAACTGCTAAACCATCTCGCCAGTCCCTGAATTTCCACTTTAAATAATTTTCCACAGTCTGACATTTTATTATTTATAGTGTAAATTGACACTGTATTTACTTTCTATATGTGCATTCCATATCACAAGTTTTCTTTTTAAATCTATAGATCTGGAATTAAGTTACCATGGAAAATCTAATTAAGTTTTTGCATTTCATTCTACAGTCCTGTCTCTCTTTTATTCTACTATTGAAGAACTGTTGTACTTTTTATTTTCCTTAACATTTATTATTAGTAAAATGAAACCAAACAAGAAGTACATAAGTAATATTTATCAGATTATTCACAGAATGGCAGTCTCATTGTGATGCATATGCATATATGGTATATGCCTAAAAGACAATATGCCTGGTCATTTTAGGAGATGAGTAATGTATTAATCTGAAATTTGAGGATCAACCAAAGCATAGTATTTGGATATGAGGAGGTACAAATATGACAATGTCAGAGAGCTAAACTTAATCCCACTGAGGAGGGCCCTGAGTGGAATGGGGGTAGGGGAGAGGAAAATGATGGTACCAACACATGATGTGTCCATACAGAGTTTCTACTTAATTTAAAAAAAATTAAAGTGCTTGCCTTTCTACAGTGGCATTGGGACTATATAAAAGGTAGGAAAGGGTTTTTAATTTCCATAATTTATAATTTTTGTTATTTTGAATACATGCTATATTTAACACCTATTGAATTATATTGCAATGTCAAACAATATAGTATGTACAATAAAATCATCACCACTATAATCTAGCTTTCTCCCTTCTAAATAAGACCCTTTCCAATATTTCAAAGACTCATCCATTTTCAATTACCTAGAGTTTAAAAATTATTAGTAATATTTTTAAATATTTATTGAGGGGGAGAGGAGAAATAGAATGGGCATGCCAGGGCCTCTAGCCCCTGCAAATGAACTCCAGACCCATGCACTACCTTGTGCATCTGGCTTACATGGGTCCTGGGGAATGGAACCTGGGTCCTTTACCTTTGAAAGCAAGTACCTTAACCACTAAGCTCTCTTTCCAGCCATACCTTGAAGTTTTAATATTATTATGTTTTATATTCTCTATTACCTAGAACTTTTACAGTATATTAAATTTTAAGCTATGTTTTCCAAAAGATAGACTAGAATCTTTACATATAACTTACCTACTATTCTCTTTCTTCTATCTCCTGTATTTATATTCCTTCCTTTTGGTGGTTTGGGGCTTCATATAATTTTTCCTTTATAAAGGGTTTGTGATTGTTAATCTTTCTTTTTTTTTTTAAGATTTTTATTGATTTATTTGAGAGTGACAGACAGAGAAACAGGCAGATAGAGAGCGAGAGAGAGAATGGGCGCGCCAGAGCTACCAGCCACTGCAAACGAACTCCAGACGCGTGCGCCCCCTTGTGCATCTGGCTAACGTGGGACCTGGGGGACCGAGCCTCGAACCGGGATCCTTAGGCTTCACAGGCAAGCACTTAACTACTATGCCATCTCTCCAGCCCTGTTAATCTTTCTTTTAAATTAAAGACAAATGTTATCTTGCTTGCAAAATCCTTAGCAAAGTCAAAAATCATTTTAAGAATTATGGCAGCCAGATGCACAAGGGGCCGCACGCGTCTGGAGTTTGTTTGCAGAGGCTGGAAGCCCTGGCACGCCCATTCTCTCTCTCTCCTCTATCTGTCTTTCTCTCTGTGTCTGTGGCTCTCAAATAAATAAATAAAAATTAAAAAAAAAGAATTATGGCAGCAATTCCTTTGCTTAATAAACATTTATGAGCCTTTTATTAGTAGTTACCTGTCACATATTACACTGTGTTTGAGTTAATCTTACTTCTCACCTATACGGAGTGCTGGAAACATCAGGGTGGCCCAGTACCCTGCTTAGTCAGTATTTAATTCTTTTGTGGCTGAGGGTGATGGTGGCTCACACCTTTAACTGCAGCAAATGGGAGGATGAGGCAGGAGCTGAACCTTGAGTTCAAGGATAGCCTGGGCTACAGAATATGATTTGTTTCCAAACCCTTTCATTCTTCTGTTAACAAAGGGAAAGAGAGCATAGCAAATCAAATGGGCTTTGCTAGTAGCAGAGAAGTAAAGACAACATAAAGCTCATACTAGGATTTAAAGATAGGTTAGAATGCAGATGAGGCTCTTTGGGTCTATGAGGAAGAGATAACTGCAGACTGAAAAAAAAAAGAGCATCTGCAAAGATCCAACTGAGTACAAATGGGTAAGTTATGTGGAGAATTTAGGTCATAGTGGCAGAGACAAGAAGCTTTGCACTGTGAACATTAGACCATTTGACATTC